>NC_091858.1:13745761-14370761 GCF_037783145.1 Equus przewalskii | reverse complement strand
CAAGGTTCCAAAAAATATTGGGAAGTCAAGAGTTTAGGGTTATAAGGATTCTGGAAAACCCTCTACTGGGATAAGTGTTTCTAGTGCATCACTGCCGGCTATGGAACGTGACGTAGAAGCACTTCCAGACCCGACACTCATGCCCCCTGCTGACGGGGAAGCCCACCTCACCTCTCCCAGGGGAGGCAGCACATGGACTGTGACCTCCCTCTTTATAAAAGTGCTCAGGGGACCGAGATTTCCCAAGAAACTCTTTATTTCCCAAACTCTTAAAGGTATTTAATTAATTTAATTTTTTATTTTTTTAAAAATGGAGCCAGACTCTATTACAGATGGTGACGTCACATTTAAGTATCTGCATTTTTTTTAAAGATTGGCCTTGAGATAAAATCTGTTGTCAATCTTTCTCTTTTTTTTTTGTCCCCAAAGCCCCCCAGTACATAGTTGTATATTCTAGTTGTAGGTCCCTCTGGTTGTGCCATGAAGGATGCCACCTCAGCATGGCCTGATGAGCAGTGCCATGTCCGCACCCAGGATCCAAGCCAGCGAAACCCTGGGCCACCGAAGCAGAGTGCAGGAACTTAACCACTCGGCTACCGGGCCGGCCCCTAATTTAATTTTAATTTCAAATGTATTTAATACCTGTTTGCTTAAATCAGACCTTTTGCTTAAGGGGCGGCCAAAATTGGACAGAGGAAAAACCTGGAAAATCATTCTATATTTAGAGAAACGTGGGAGAAAAGAAATGATAAAGAAACAAGGAGAAAACAACAAAGAAGCTATATGCTGTTGCTCTGCAAAGCACCTTGGGTGAAATGGCGGTCTCCAGAGAAGTTTGTCACTAAAAGCTTTCTGGGATCAAATAAACCTGGAGACTGACAAACCATAATCCCACTCGGAGATGCCCGGTGCTTGAGAGCATCCTGAAGGCTTGGACGGATGCTGCGGTGAGGAAACCTGGCTGTTTATCTAATCCAGCATTTCCCAGACTAACCCAAAAGCTCATGCTGCCTGCACAGCTGCACTTTACCGTATGGAAAGAGTAAAGGAGGGAAAAAAAATGAACATAGATGAGCCGGACTGAAATTTTAGAAAGGAAATTCTAACAGAACTGGGACATGTATTATGCATGATTTAATTCTGTGTAATGTTAGCTGTCCATAGAGAGCGAGGACAGAAATAGTTCCAACAGATATGAGCCAAACACCTTTTCCTAGAACAGGACAATTAGAAGGATGCCTTCTTCTATCCGAGCACAGAACCAAGGCACAATGGAAGAAATAGAACCAAATGGAAGCGATTATAATAATCAGCCAGTTCAAGGCTTACTGATGGAATGAGGGTACACCAAAACAGCCCTCCTTGGACCACACAGACACACAAAGACTAGACCCAACCGCTTCCCTGATACCAGCGCTGGTGCTAGAAATAAACCCACAGACATTAGCATTTTGTGCAGGAGAAGGCCAAGTCAAGATGGAGGCAGAGAGTGGGGCGATGCAGTCACCAGTTAAGGAATGCCTAGAGCCATCAGAAGCTGGAAGAGGCGAGAAGGATCCTCCCCCGGGGCCTTGAGAGGGAGCCTGCCCCTGCTCACATCTTGATTTTGGACTTCCGGCCTCAGAATGGTGAGAGAATACATTTCTATTGTTTAAGCCCTCCAAAAACAATAGTAATAATAATAGAGGAGGTTTTATCTTTGTAAAATCAAAATTCACTCATTCATTCATTTAACACAACTGATGGATTGCCTCTAAGTGCCAGTGAGGGCTGAGGGTGCAGAGTGAGCAGGCTGGGGTCCCCACTGCGTCCGTGCTCATCATTGGCCAGAGGAGAGATGGGAAGAAAGAGCTACAGGGCACTGTGCTGGGCTCCTTCATAGTGTGATGGCCAGAGCCGCTGGACTGAACCCAGACTGCGATGGCCCCAGGGTAGCTTATCCGTTTTGATCCCTACAGCGATTAAACACTGCTATCTCAGTCACCGAGGCAAACCAACAGATGGCGGTTTAATTGTTTATAACACCAAACGTTAACTACAGGGCTTGGCAGTCTCTCTCTCATCCTGAAGGTTCTGGAAGCAGGTATCAGACAGCACTCTGGAAAAAGGTAAAACGTGGACACTCAGAATTCAGCTCAGGCGCGCCCTGCTTTATAACTTCTGTCAAACTGCAACATGGAGACTGTGTCAGAGGAGCACTGGACAGAATGATGAAGGGCTTTCAATTGCTTCTTAAATAAATGGTAAAAGAGGAAGCTACTCACAGAAGCCGTCTCTGGAGATGCAGTGTTTCTATCAAGCTACAAGTGTCGGCCAAAAATGTGTTTGGGAAATTTGGTCTCCTTCCCAAAGGGAATGTGTAGTCTCCTTGCTCCCAGCCACATTTGAATGTTGCCTGCCTTGTCGCCTGGGCAGCTTCCCCTGGATACCAGCACTATCCATTTTAATATAGCACTAATTGCAGTGATGGGCAGGGCACTTATGTCTACTAATCAGGTCAACACCACTTGGCCTAATCTTCTAAAATGGACTACAAGCCATTACTAAGCCGTGGAAGTCTCCAACTGTGCATGCAGCTGTAGAGACACCTGCAAACAGGAGGCAGCAGCCAGCAGAGAGTTGGCAAAGGCACCTTGCGGTCCAGCTGTCACCAGCATTCCCGAAGAGCCGTTTCAAAGGTCGCCATTTGCATCCAGCTGCCTCTCAGAGGTGCTGCTATTTACACATTGCGGGAGCTGGACAGCCAGCCCACTTCAGAAGGACCCAGGCTGAAGCTTCCACTCTAGGTTTAGGAAGTATGTGCTGACAAATTCTGTGCACAGAGCCCTGGCAGGCTTCCCGGCCCTCCGAGTGCGGAACCTTCAGCTCCCAATGCAATTGTCCTTCCCCTGCAGCCTCTTTATTCTCCTCCTGGACTCAGCTGAAATGTCACATACCCAGAGAGGTCCCTGACCCGCCTCTACCCCAGCGAACTTCCATCCTTCCTGTTGGTTTCCTTCGCAGTTATCACCATCTGTAATCATTTCTATTTCTGTTTCTTTTCTTGTTTGCAGTCTGCCCTCCCCAGCTGGAAAGCAAGCCCTAGGACGGGGAAAAAAAAAAGTCCTCTCATGTCACCTCTGTATTTCCCACAGCACAGACTGGCCATGTTGATTGAATAAAAAAATGATGTGACAATGGTATCAGAGACAATTTTGAATGAAATAGAAAAAGGAAGACTACCGGCCAGTTTTGACCATAGACACTCATTTATTTTTGCTCTCTCTTAGCAGTCAAACAACTGACAACTTCTGGATCTAAGTGGACCAGAATGTTGAGGCAGTCTCCTGAGAAGGCATCCATCAGGTTCTTGAGTGTTGACCCGAGCCAGAGGGACTCATGCATTCCAGGTGGTGCCTTCCACCTTGTCATCCTGAACCAGGTGTCCACAGAGACCAAGAGTAAGGGATGGATATACAAACACATAATAGCTGACAGGAGCGTCTCCAGAATCAAGAGGAGCCCAGAGCTGAGAGCAGTCTGCCTGCAAGGCAAGCAGGCAATTCTGTGATAGTTGCCTGGAAGGGCCGGAGAGTCAGGGAGAGTTTAAGGGCTGAATGCCACACTGTTTTAAAGATTACTAGGGGCCGGCCCGGTGGCATAGTGATTAAGTTTGCATGCTGTGCTTTGGTGGCCCAGGGTTGGTTTGTGGGTTTAGATCCTGGCCAAGGACCTACACATTACTCATCAAGCCATGCTGTGGTAGTGTCCCACATACAAAATAGAGGAAGACTGGCACAGGTGTTAGCTCAGCAACACTATTCCTTAAGCTAAAAGAGGAAGATTGGCAACAGATGTTAGTTCAGGGCCAATCTTCCTCACCAAAAAAGAAAAGAAAAGAAAAGAAAAGAACGATTACTGGTCCCCAAAGTAGCACTTCATCCTGCATCTTGGGATTTTCTGGGGCCCAAGTAGCAGGAACCCACTCCAAAAGAAATGATTAAGGTCCTCTAGTTGAGAACTTCCAATTTGCCATGTTTAGCTAAAGTTAGGGAGGGAATGGGAACATATCTGTGGAAGACAGAGAATGAGCAGCTACTTATGAGCAAGTATTTTTATATCCTCAGAAAACCAGCAAGTCAAGCAACTAGATTAACATTGATCTATCCATCTATCCATCTGTCCGTCCATTATCCGGTTGGCATATTGTAATGGACTCAGGGCACTATTCTAGACCCTGGGGATACAGAGAAAAAAGACTCACCCCTGCCTTTGAGGAGTTCATGGTCTAGTTGGGCAGACAGGCTTCTAAACAGATGGATACAGCACAGCGATCTGTGCTGGGACAGAATCTGTACTGGGAACGAGGAGCACAGAGGAGGAAGCCCATGACCCCTCGGCTGTGCCAAGGAGGTGGAATTTGAGCTGATCGTTGAAGGAGGACAAGGAGTTTTCCAGGTGGAGAAAATGGGGTGGACTCTTTTAGACAGAGAAACAAAAGCAGATAGACGTGGGAGAATCTGGATATTTTAAGACCCACAGCCATTTCATGTAGATGGAACGTGAGGCATGGAGGAGAGCTGTGGGGCTGAGGCTGGACCAGGGATTGGCCTGATAGTGGGACCCCTCGGGTGCCTCACCAGGAAGCTTGAGTTCCATCTTCTTCTCAGTGCAAAGTATCTGGAAAAGACCTGCATGACTAGATTTTTCTTTGTTTTACACACACACACAAGATAGACAAATTTGGGTGGAAGAAAATGTCCAGAAGAACACAGGGTTGGAAGTCTTGTTTGATAACATGTCATGAAAGATGCCAAATAAGTCTGGACTTTACTTTCTAGACCAAATGTCCAGATCTCAGATGCCTTCGGAGGCCTGATAAGAAGCAAATGTGTGAAGTTTTTGGGTGTGATTGTCCTGTCTAAAGAATTCAGATTCAAAAATGTCAAAAACGCTGTTTGCTAACCGATCACAGGAGTGGATGACATGACTCTACTCTGAGCTTGGGATCCCTGGGGTAGGAAATGAGGAGTCATGGACGGGTTTGTATGCGGGGAATCATAGCAGACGCTGTTGGTGCTGTCTGCCCAGATCCCATTGGTCTGCCCTGGAGCTCTTCTGCACATAGTTCCCCTCAGGCTGCTGGCTTCCTGCACCTCTCTGCCTGAGAGCATTCTCTGGCCAAGGAGGAGTGCCTGGCCACATATGTGGCAGCCTAGAAGTGTCAGAGCATTACTGCCCCAAGAGCAGCCCTTGACCAAAGAAGGACAGGAATAGTTGGATAAACACCTCCGCTTCCTTGCTCCTTGATGGGCCAATGCTGCAGTCTACACAGTTTCTCAAAGGGTCCCCAGCAGAATGGAGCCTCAACTGCCCACAGCAGTACCTCACTCATTGATGCAGCTTTATGGGCCGTCTTAGGAGGGTTACCTGGAAGACAGACCCTGAAGTGAAAACGTGCCTGCAGGAAGTTTATTGGGGAATCCCCTTGAGACAAACACCTGTGAGGGAGAGAGGAAGCAGGAGAGAGTTGTTGAACTGCAGTGCAATTACAGCCTCAGAAGATCCCACAGGAAGCTCTGGAGTTAGGCCAGCCCTTCAGAGTTGACCCACTTGAGACCAGGATGGAGGACAGGCCGTTATAGCCACATGTTGACTTGTCAATGGATGTGGGCTGCCCCTAGGGAAGAACGTGAGGTGAGGCTGCTCTCCTCTGCTGAGACAGGTCCCTGGGGAGGGACTCAGCTAAGAGCCATCAGACACCATACCCCAGCAGCTAGGAGGATAGCAGGCCTGCAGGGGGATCTGGGCAGTGCAACACAACATCCACTGTGTAGGCTTTCCTCCCTTCCCTCCCTTCTCACTCTCTCACCATCTTGAGGTCATTTCCCAAATGAACCACCTCCCAAATGAACCCAAATTCTTGTCTCAGGGTCTGTTTTTGGGGAAACCCCAACAAAAAGAGGAATCGTCTGATCTGCGCTTTTGTTTAAGAAACCCAATCTGGTAGCAGTGCGTAAAATAGATCGGAGGGCTGAGAGACAGACTAAATAGACCACAGAAAAGATGATATCGGTTGTCCAGGGAAGAGGGATTCAATGAAGAGGATGCCTAGGGGAAACAAGAAAAGGGATGGAAGTGAAATGGCCATCAGTGAAAATAAGGCATGCAGAAAAAGGAATAGTATGCAGGTGAGAGAAGTTACTTTGGTTTCAGAAATTGTGCACTTGAGGTGCTGGTGTGCTATCTGGGTGGAATTTTCCACCAGGCAGGTGGATATTCAGGTCAAGAGATACAAACTGAAGAGTTGGGTATATGGCAGTGGTAGTTGAAACAATGGAAAAGATTGTTAAGGGAGAGAGTACAGAAATGGAGAAATCAACTAACAATCTCTGAGTATCTACAGTGTGCCAGACACTATGCTAGGCTGAGGGCAAGTCCTTAGGAAAGACCAACATTTACAAGATTAAAAAAGGAGGCAGATTGTTGAGAACAGCACTCAGCAATGGCGAATACCAGGTCCACCAAATACCACTCTTCCTTTCTCCACCACTGCAGACATCACTAGTTGATCACGACGATTTTCTCCACAGTGCTTGAACTTGCCTGCCAATCCTTCCCAAGGCTCTGCTCCAGGAAGGAGCAGTAATTAATGAGACTTGGCCCTTGAGTGAAAAACTGTTTGCTATCCTTGGAGTCATGGAAGCTAAGAGAAGAAAGGCTTGCACAAAAGAGAGGGTGAGTGGGAGGCATTTTCAATTCTAGAGAGGCAGAAGAGAACAAAGCCTGAAAAAAGCCAGCTGGGCTGAGGAAATAAAAGTCTTGTGGACCGTGGAGAACAGCTTCAGGAGAGCAGCAGGATAGCACTCCGAGGGCAGGATGGCAAGCAGATGCTGGCATTTCCACCTGCTGCCTGCTCAAGGGAGCACTGTACCAGGAGCCGGGAAGTTTAGGCTGTAATCGCCGAGTTCTTAGTAACCCACTGTGATGCCATAATCTTTATCTCGAGAAATAAAAATAATTAGGTTTGGAGAAGCAGTTAACAATTACGTTTTCTCTCTGTGGATAAAACTTTACTTAATTTTCCAAACCTGTTTTAAGGATACAATAAAATCTTATTTCCAAGATGCATTAGGTTGGCCCATATGCAGTATGCATTTGGTTTGCATATTCCACAACTGCATTTGGAGGACATTGGAAAAGCTTTCAAAAAATCCCCAAATGCAAGTGGCTGCCGATGCTGGAAAAGCATTTGTCAACAATATCTTCTGCTTTCTATATTTAAGACATTTGGCATAGAACACATGAGACAAAACCAGAGATGGCCTGGCGATGGCTTGGCAGAAGGAAATGGACAATGCAAAGGATTCAGTCCCAGGAATCATCTTGGCTCTGGCTTTAGCTTGGGTTTGACCCAGGGTGAGTTGCTTAACTTCTGTAGTGTTTTGTGTCTTCGTCTGGAAAATGTGAGTCCTGGCCCTGGGTGCTCTAGCTGAGAGAAAGTCTATGATTCATCTCTGGCCAATCCACCTTTACCCTCAAATTCATCAGACGCAGTCCTCATCAATAATTTATGTACACCTGCAGGTCAGTTCTGCATAGCATCAAATTTCCCTTCCTTGTTCTGCTTCCAGTTGAATTAAAACTCCCTGTCCCCTGCCATCTCATGACACCACCCAAAGTCTGTGAGTTTTAGGGGTCAGAGTTGCTGACATCTAAGGTGCTTTCAAAGCCCAGCATTTCCAGGAAGGCACCATCAATGTTAAGTGCTGGCAGATCTCTGGATTTCTTAGTATTCTCAAAAATGTGCAAGCTCCCTCGTGCTGTGTGCCCACGAGCAATTTGGATATACCTGCAGATCTGGTTACTGTATCAACTGGGCCACATCCAAAGGCCACAACACTCTGCTTCCTGCATTTCAAGTGTGTTCTTACTGAAAATTCTGAGGAATACCTAAAGAATGAAGCCAACTTCTGGTCAAAACCATTAAAGTCATTGGGTAAACTTGAAGGAAGAACACCGTATTGGATTGTTAGTATTACTCCAAATAATGAATCAGAGATAAGGATTTTGTGTCGGCCCATGCATTTCTTTGAATGTTGTGCAGTAAAGAGCTATGAAAGGACCCAGAGCAAAGGGGAAGCATCCAGACTCCATCCAGAAATGAGCATCCTTCAGAGCTGATACCTTAGCCCAGGGAGAGGTAAGCTCTGGGCACTTGCCTCCTGGACTTGTCTTTGGCTTCTCTGCTCTTTCCATTCTCATTTCCAGAGTCTGCTTCTTCTGTCCATCCCTCAAAGGCTGGTGTTCCTCAGGATCCTTCATCATTGTATTTATTCTTCAAAGGCTCACTCATTTTCTGGACTTAAAAATGTGACTGTTGCTGATGAGACTTCTGCATCCTCCTGGTCCCTGAGCATCCCCACTGGGAGCAGAGACACAGGTGGAAAAAGCATGAGTCCACCTGCCCTCCCCCCACCCCCAGTACGTGCTTAAGCTCAGTGAGCAGCACCATCATCTACCCCGTGGCCTGAGCTAGAAACCTGGATCCACCTCAGACTTCTCTCTTACCCCCAACAGGTGGTCAAATCCTTTCTGAGCCACTTCCCTTTTCCCTGGCGCCACCTTCTCTCCATGTCAACTACTGCTGCCTCAATTTGGATGTCCATCGTCTCTTTCCTGAACTATTTCCATACCTTTAGCTGATCTTGCCACCCCCACTTCGCCCTCTGCACGGCACTCAGAATGATCTTTCTCGAACGAAAATCAGATCATGGCTTTCTTTTGCTGTGCCCTTCTTTGGCTCTGTAAATGCGGTCCTTTATTTCCACGCCCGGAAACTTCTTGCATCTTCCTGTGGCTGCGTCACACCTGTAGGCCTCATCTGCTGCTATCTCTGCCCACGTAGCCTCTTCCTTTGTCTGTCTGGTGGGATTTTATTTATTCTCAAGACCCAACTCAAGTTGTACCTCCTCTGTGAAGACAACCTTCACCCCAGCCCACCCTCTTCTCCAAAAGCCACACTTTCCCTTGTTCTGACCTCCAGCACTTACTGGGGTTCCTCATGCAATTGCAATGGTTGGGACCAGAATCATCTGAAGACTTCGTCACTCACACGTCTGGCACTTGGGCTGGGAAGACTCTCAGCTGGGACCACTCAGGAGGCATCTCTTTCTTTCTCTGTGGTCTCCATGTCAGAGTAGACTGACTTCTCACATGGCAGCTCAGAGGTCCAAAGGTTCATGGAGAGAGAGAGGCAGAGAGAGAACCAGGCAGAAGCCATTTAGCCTGTTACGACCCACCCTCAGAAGTCTTGCAGTGTCACTTCCACAACATTCCATTGGTCCAAGCCATCACAAAGGCCTGCCCAAGTGAGAGAGGACGTAGACTCCTCCTCTTGATGGGAGAATGGCAAGGTTCTGGAAGAACATGCAAATCTGGAAGTGTTGTGAGTATTTTTGGAAAATACCATCTGCCACACTGTTAACAAATCTTCATCCTACTGTGAGTTCTTGGTTATCAGCATTTCATTGAATGAGCACCCTGGCAAATAATGCTTCTGCGTATCTGTGACAGATGGACTTTGATGCTGGAGAAGGCCCTCCAGAGTCACAGCAAGATACCCACACACCTGCTGAATCACCAGAGAGCCTGAGAATTTCAGAGTCACCTACGGATGATATTCAATTGCTCATTATTTGGAACTGAAAGAATTAGGGAGACATTTGGATTCTCAGTCAGCTCTGTTACAAACTAGCTCTGCGACCTTGGGCAACCTGTGGGATGCGGGTTCCTCATACGACAACTGGGAGCTGACCTAAATCCTGCCTGGAGTCATTCTGTGGTTAGACTGGTATAAACCTGATTTTGCCAAGTCCCAACAGTTATTATACAGATATTTTCCACAGTGTGCCTCTTAACATGGATTGCTTGTGGCCATCTCCTCTTGGTGGGGACCAAAGGAACCACGTGACTGTCAACCATGGACACCTGGCCTAGGCAGAAGCAGGGAGAAGTCAACCCAAGGTGGAGGAGCCACTGGAGGGAGAAAAATGTGAAGAGAACAAAAATAGAGAAGAGGCAGACTGATTAAAAGGTCGTTGAAGTTGGTGTTGGCTCAGCATCACCAGGGTGGGTGACCTCGCTGGGCTCCTTAGCAAGACAAGGCAACTTTAATAAACCTTGCTTCAGCTTGTCTTTCTCTCTTTTTTTCCCCAAGACAGGTGTTTCGACTCTTCTAGGGTACAGTATTTAACATAAATACACAAGGTTTGCCAGGCCAACTTATCCCGTGGAGGGGACCCTAGGGTGGTCGGAATTCAATTAGAATTTTCTTCCTGACTTGGCTTGAGTTGATACTGGCCACATCTGGTTGAAATGAGAGGCATATTTTTCTGTTGTGCAAATGGATAATAACACAAACAAAGCTGAAGAATTCAAAATCAACAGTGCATAAGAACGTAGGTGGTTCAAAATTCTCCTGGGATCTTAGGAAAAAAATTAATTTCTTTCTTGTCACTTAAAGCAGAATCAGGGTGTGTTTTTCGGGTTCTACCTTTTAGCCGGACCATACAGAGGGCCAGGAAAATAACTCTATAGAGAAAGAGTCCAAGGACCATAGTTTTAGAAGAGTAGCGGCTGTCTTCTAAAGTTGGCTTTGCAGCTTCGGTCGATTCTGCTGAGTGCTGCTTATAAGCATCCTCAACCTTTCCCACGGATTATTCATTTCAAACAGAAGATATTGGATGCTTTCCAGTAGGCCAGGTACTGGGGGCGTAATCACTAATATCATGTTCTCCCCTCCCAAGTTTATGATGTCCTTTTTATATTAGAAAGTAATACAGGTATATTAAGAAAAAATTGGGGGAAAAAACCCACCATTCTAATATAGAACTGCTGTTAGTATTTTTATGTATTTTTTTCCTGGGCACATAAAATATGTATGTGGTTGTAATAATACTGAATACAAAATTTGTATCCTACTTTCTCGGAAAAAGACCCGTTTATGAACACCAGCAGCTCGGATGCTCAAAGCTGAGAGAGGAGTTTCTCCAGAGCGTGTGGATAAGTCAGTGCAAAGGAAGGCCTTGGGGTGTTTTGAGAAATCACCTTCAGGGTTTTGTTTGTTTGTTGTTCTAAGATGTCCACCATCCCCCTCCCTCCTTCTCTACAACGCAAACCCAAAGCAATGTTGTCCAGGGTGAAAGAGCTGAGGATGCCCTGACACTGCAGGGGCTCGCACTGCCCACCGAGGCACAGTTTCTAAGGAGCTGGCTGCCAAGCGGAGTTCCCAGTGCTTCGTAAGGACACAGAGGACCTGGCTGGGTTGCAGGCAAACAGCACCCAGCGGTTGGAAGCTCTGCCTTCCTCTTCTTTTTTTCTCTCTCTCCCTTTTTTTAACATTTCTTTAGTGCTGCCCAGGGGGAGGTTATTATGTGAAGCTCCAGTCCTACTCCGTTGTATCTTTCAGGACTGCCTGAAGGAGTGCTGCCTCTGACACTAAAGAAGCCTTTTTCGCTTTGTTCAGATATCGGTTGTCAATAAATAAAATAATGAGTCTAAAAATAGCTTCGTGCTGTCAGGTTGTACGGGACCAGCTCCAAACCCTGAAAACAGTGCCAAACCCTTGCCACAGAGACCACGGCCTGTGAAGAAAGGGACCCCAACACCTCCGCCCAGAGCTTGTCTTCCTTTGTGGTCCTCATTTGATAACAGAGGTCCCCAGTAACCGATCCAGGTTTATGGGGCTTAGAGCTTGTGCACTCTGGGAGCCTTCCATACAGGAAAGCAAATAAATGAATAACACAAAACTCTGTGCGGGGATTTGGAAGGGTCCCAGGCAAGTGATAGGGCCCTTCGCTTAACTTCATTAGGTTCACGGTGAACCCACCCCTGGCGGTCACCTCCACAGCTCTGCCCTGGGGGAGGAGGTCTCCTCCTCTCTAATCTGCCCCAAGTGAGAGGGGGTCGGGATGGGGTGGGAGAAGACCCTGGTCCTGGCCCTTAGTGCTGAACACTTTTCCCCCAGGCAGGCTGGTATCTGCAAAATGAATGTAGGTAAAAAGGACAGGAAGAGATAGAGAAAACAAAGATGATGTAAAAATTGTTTGGATTCTAAGGTAAAATGTCTGAGTCTACATACAGGAGTAGATGCACAGAAGGACTTGAAATACTAACCCTGAAACCTCTTAACTACAAAAGCTACATCACGGCCCTGAAGAGCGTATCTAAGTTTTTATAAGCCTCGTCCCCTGGGCTTCCTGGTCCTGTGGTGTGATGGGCATCCCCGAATGCCGTGGTCTGAGGGAGGAGTTGGCCACTCCTGGCATCACTACAAATTCCTTTCCTTATCAGAACTCAAAACATTTTTGGATTTAAACCTCACAGAGGTTCCAACCCTTCAGGTGAGTTTCCGGCTGAGGTCGTCATGTGTTAAATGGACTGGTATAATAGGTAAGGTGCTTACAACAGGGCCCAGCACCTCGTCAGTGCTGAGTTTGTCAATATTATTACTAGTAGTCCAAGGGTGGCTGGCCTTGGGGATTAACAAAAGGCTTCCAATGGAAGTCCAGCTCCATTCATCAGCCCTGAGTTCCCTTTCCCACATAGCGAGAGTTGTGCCTTTAACTGTCCATCCACGAAGGGTGCAGAGCCCCAGGGGCTGAGACCATATACTGACACACACAACAAGCCATCCAAACACATGGTTGGGAGTGGAGGCTGTGACCTTTCAGAGGCTCTGTGCTTCCTAACAAAACCTAGGATCCGCTCTAACCAGGTGATTCCTATAGGGCTTACCCAGCCATATAACATTAGAGATTTCCTTTCTGAGACTATCAGGCTTCTTCTAAATCTAATGTAAGGCATTATCGCAGCATTTATTGAACTCCTACTATGTGCAAGGCTGTGGGCTAGAGGACAGGTGAGGTATAGGAGATCATTGTCACAAGACCTAAATTTCTCCTCTTTCATTTCTGATTTTATTTATTTGAGTCTTCTCTCTCTCTTTTTTTTTTTTTTAAGTGAGTCTGGCTAAGGGTTTGTCAATTTTGCTTATCTTTTCAAAGAACCAGCTCTTAGTTTCATTCATCCTTTCTATTGTTTTTTTTTTGTCTCTATTTTGTTTATTTCTGCTCTGATTTTTATTGTTTCCTTCCTTCTACTGGCTTTAGGCTTTCTTTTTTTTTTCTAGTTCTTTTAGGTGCCCTGTTAGACTGTTTATTTGAAATTTTTCTTGTTTGTTAAGGTAGGCCTATATTACTATAAACTTCTCTCTTACTACCACTTTTGCTGCATCCCATAAGTTTTGGTATGTTGTGTTTTCATTTTCATTTGTCTCCAGGTACTTTTTGATTTCTCCTTTGATTTCTTCATTGATCCAATGGTTGTTCAGTAACAAATCTAAATTATTGTACACCTATTAAGTACCAGGCACCATACAATGTGCTTTGGGTCCATGAGCTCATTTTATGCTCAGAGCAGTCTTTAAGGTAGAAATGATTGACCCCATTGGATAAAAGGAGAAACAGAATCGAAGAGGTTAAATAGTTTTTTCAAGGTCATATTCTAATGGCTACTGGAGGTAGAATTCAAACCCTTATCCACTGCTTTAGACTGCACTTTTCTTCTTTTGCAACCACTATAGGTTACATCCCTGTCCTTAAAGGGATCATAGCCTTGGAGAAACAATCAGTTACTAGCGATCTTGTGGCTTGAGCATCCCTATGTGTCCTTAATTAGAAAGATTTTGAATCAAAATAAGTAACTAGATGTTATTATTTCCTGAATTGAAAAGCATATGGGATTATAGATGTTTCCTTGTCATTTAGAATCATTTTTATTATAGAAGTAATTTGCGTTCATTGAAGAAAATCTTTCAAATGAAGAAATTTATTAATACAAAAATAGTTAGCCATAATTGGTTTGTCCAAAGATAATAATTGTTAAAATTTTGGTGTACACCTTCTCATCTTATTTATACCTGATAATTTGTTCATAAAGTTGGGATCCTATGGCATTTTTGGCTTTATAATCTACTTTTCTAACTTAACATTATATCATGAATATTTTTCTGATATAGTTAAAGAACAGTTTGAATATTTAAATATTCTGTAAAACACAATTTTGATGATTTCCTGATATTTCATCATATGGTTAGATCATAATTTATTGATCTATTCCTTAATTTCTTTGTTACTAGAGACAGGGCCTTCATAAAGGAGTGTGCATTTTGTGTATTGTACAAAGGCTTCTGCCTGGGGGTAGGGGGTTTGGGGGGAGGCTGAAATGCACCTGGCACTCTGCTCCTTGGGGCATGCACATCCACAGGCTGCAGGGTGGGGGTCGGGGGAGGGGCAAACAGGGCAGAGAACATCTTTTTCTAGTTAGCACAAAGGCTTTGAGAGGCCAGCCAGCACCTTGATGATAGATAATACTCTGCTGAATTGAATAGAGAAAATTCTTGTGTGTTATCTGTTATTGGCAATTTCTATCACCAGAATCTGCTATCACTTACAATGACTTCTGTGCCTTTTTCAAATGAATAAGTTAAAAGTTTATATTACTGTAATTTATTTGCTTAACTATGAATTCCATTGCACAACTTTTTTTTTTTTTTACAGAGCTAGTTATTCAGAATTATGGTTCTGCAGGTAATGAGAGATTTTTCTATTTCCCTTTTATTTCCACAATATGGTGTGTGGGTCTTTTAAATGTGATAGAATATATAACCATTAAAGATCATTTTTAGCAATGGCAATTATTATTGATTGAAAATATACTAACACAGTCTACCCAATAATGCCAAATCCTAGGTTTATTTAATTCCAGGGAACTGATGGGACTTTTGCACATTTGAGAGATGTGATTGTAATGCTGAATAGTGCTGAACTTTCCCCCAAACTGGTCTTGGCAGGGCAGAAGGTCATCACCGTTTTATAGTGTCCTGCTCCATTATAGGAGATAATGCAGAATTGTAAAGGGGAAAACTAGTGGTGGTGATGATGATTCTTTTTAGATTAAGCATTAAAATGACACTTATTTTGGAAATGTTTCTCTAGCTGCCTTCACCACAGGAAACTTGTTGGACTATAAATTACTTAATACATTTTGCATGTCCCTGAGTTTTGGCGAATGTACCGATCTCTTTATTAGAACAGCCATTTACATGATATAAATCTGCTCTGAGCCCAGCTCGGAGACCAGACACCGTGGTTTGGAGTTACTGCTGCTGCCCGGCCAGCATCCGGAAGCAGGCCTCCGAGGGGCTGCAGCTGACAGGTTTAATCCTCTGCTTTGGAGCAGAGAGAGGCTGCAAACGTGCAGACCAGGGCTTGGTGCTTGCCTAGGGTCAGACTTTCATCTTCAACCAAGAAATGCCAGGGAAATAGAGATGAACCATGACTTGATAGAAGGTTAAAGTGTGGACACTTGCCAGTAGACTGTAATAACGACAGCAACTTCATCTTAATTTTCCCATTAGGGAGGGTGAGTTTTAGACACTCCTAACAGCTAAAGAAACACGTGGCAGTAGCAATAGTCCATGAATCAGGGTGGAATCATGTAGTTCTTTGAAGAGCCTCAGTGCAATTTTAGCTCAATGTACACTGCAATAATAAATGTTGGCTTTCATATAGAAAATTGATGTAAGGCCAGCATTCTAAGTACTGTTCAATTGTTTTAACAGTTAGGTGAACGTGTGCGTGTGTGATGGGTCGGCCTCACTATAGCTTGTCAGGGGTAGGTATACAGAAATTCGTTTGTTTTCTTTCTTTCTTTTTTGTCTTTGTAAGGTTTGTGTGTCTGTGTAGTGCGTGGACCTGTGTCTTGGGTCTAGTTTTGAAATACTGGACACAGTGGGAAGGGTAAGCAGCAAGGTAAAATTTAGAGTCACTGACGAGCTGGGTGACTTTGGTGGGTCACGCCAGCTCTTGGATCCTCAGTTTCTGCATCTATAAAATAGGGATGCAGGATATCAGGAGGATTAAAATGTCGACGTTCTATAGCAGTGTGGGTCGCCATTAACACAGGGACAAGAGCACATCACCAAAACCACAAGACAAGACTGGGAATAGGTTCCTGCCACCCCCGCCTCCCAGCACTCGCTGTTGTCATGTACTCAACATACTGAGAGCCAGGAAACCTGAGCTCTGTCACATGGTTACTACCTATTAAGACTAAGAAACTTATGGAAACCCCAAAACCTACTTGGGGCTCAGTTTTCTCAATAATAAAACAAGGGGGAGAGAATGAAGGCTGTTCAGGGTCGTTCTGGAGATAAACTTCTCTGAGTCTAGAAATAAAGGCAGGGAGGAAACAAATGGGAGTTGCTTCCTCGCCTTTGGGGATCAGAAGTGATAATGACTTAGCGCTCAGCACTTTGGCCAATTCTGCTGGCTTTTCCCCAGCCAGTTTTCTTCCCCTCTCTGGTTTTGACCTTTTGATTTTGAGCTGTCAGGCAGTTGATCAACGATACACTTTGTATGGCTCATTTTGTCAATATAAGGTGCTAAAGAGCCACTTTTTCTTTTCCTGTAAACAAGCGCTTGTTTATGAGCCCAAAGGGGATTGATAAAAAGTATTGTGTTCTCTCTCAAACTAACACACACACACACACACGCACACACACACACAGAGTCATGATGTACTTGAGGTCCAAGAAAGAAGATGAGTTTTATTTACTTCAAATCTGCTACTCAGGCCCTTCCCTTGGGCAGGGTCACTGGGCTACACCCCAAGCCCAGAGTGACAGGCACTGTCCCTTACTCCTCTTTCTTAAAAAACATTCAAATTCTATTTCAAACTTTCTGCCCTTAATGATACCCCAGGGGCCTATGCAAGGCTTTAACAGTGTGCACTTACCAGTGCTTTGCCCTGGGTTAACTGTGTGTGTGTGTGTATGTGTTTGTTTTTCCAATCACAGAAAGTGGAGGGTAAGTAACTCACCTTAAGTTCATCCTAAACTGAAGGTCATTTACTCATGATCTCAGGAACAGAAAATCCTTTGTCTGTTTTTCTCCTTTGACCATGGACAATGTTGCCATCTGATGGGACATTTCGGTTGTGATGGTGCGTTAAATAGCTTTTGCTCTAACTCTGTCCATCCACCTGGGGATGCAGAAGGCCAGACCACATCCCTGGAGAGCCTCCTGGCCTCACGCCCTGCTTTCAGCCTGCCTTTCAACCACGTGGGCCCCATGGCAGTCTGTCTTCTTGAATGCCTCCAGGAGCCCAGATGCCACCATCTTTTCTCATCACCTGCTGCAACGTTGAATGGGAACTTGTGTTTCTGAAGTGAAGATTTGGAAGAAAATCTTATTTTCCCTAACACCAAAAAGTACCTCTGAGGACTTAGAGGTCAATGTGTGGATGAATATCCAGGTCTCTGATCCATGGATATTCATATCCACATATGTACCGAGTGTCTGATAAGATAAAAAATAGGGCAGGTGAGTAAAAGACTTAGGACCTTTCCACATGAGGACCATTTTTAAAAATCAAAAGGTGTTTGAAAAAAATGTAAAAAGGCAAGACTCAATTGCCTAACTACAAATCCAAAATTTGCACTGGAAAATAGATGGTAAGTTTTCCCGGCAACCGTAAGTCAGTCTCCTTAATAAAACTCGTTAATCCACATGCCCCCTACTCCTGACTGTAGCATTTACAATAAGACCTTTTATTCCAATTATGAACATAGGATATTGGAAAATATATTTGGCAAGCAAAACTTGTAATACTGTGCTCAAGAATTCTCTTATTAAAATGCACACAAACTCATACTGGAGATTTATTAGTCTTTTGTCTCGTTGCATTAAGTTCTTAAGCTGATTTTTGATATTACTCCTGTGGCATTTTAAGGCTTTTGTGCTTAGACTGCACATTTTTTTCCAAGCATAGATATTTCAAGATGAAGTAGGTAGCATTTTATAGAATTTCAAAGAGATAGGGTGGCTAAATGATGAATGAAGGTAGTTACAATCTAACAGGAATAAAATAGGCCAAGATTTTTCTCCTGAAACTGGATTTTTTTTACACTTTTTTACAATAACGTGTTTTAATATTTTCTCCTCTTTGGGACAATGTATGTATAGCAGACTATGCTTTTCTCCTTATTTTTCTTGACTTAGGGTCAGAGTGACAACTGGAAATGAACGGGATCGCAAACCCTGGTTCCTTTGCTCCCTGCGTTCTTTCCTATCTGCTGGCATCTGTGTTACATTACTTCTGAGGACAAGTCAATGGCTTCCTTAAAGCTCTTCCTCTGTCTCCTTTATGTTCAATTTCCTTCCTTTTGCATGTCATTTCTTAATGGCTTTGAAATTTCAGTGTTATTTGCTCTCATCCCTTGACCAGCCTGCAGTGTTTCCGGAGGTAATCTGATGAAGTGGTTTGAATAGCTCAATTCGGAGAATAGCTAACAGGCAGAAGAAAGGATGGGTATGAGTAACAGAGACGGCTCAGTAAATCAACATATGTAGTGGGGGAGGAGACAGGTGTCAGGAAACATTGACCCGCCAGGACTAGGATTGTGGGGTATTAAGTATAGGCGTTCTTAGAACTGAGACAAGAATGTGGAATGAGAATCCATTGTGCTCTCTCTGGCAATCTTGGGGGTAGGGAGCCATCAATTTCTTGTTTCACTTTTATTACTTTTGGAAAGAGGAAGCGTTGTCTGTGTTTTTTGTGGTGCTATAAAATCAAATTCATATTGCCCTGAGCCCCTACTAGAGGCTACACGGCGAAGTAGAGGTGCAGCTGGGGACACTGAAGAGCACTAGCTATGGATAGGAGTGGTTGAAAAAGCAACTGGAAACCACAGTGGAATTGCTAACACAAGGTGGCTTGGCATCAGTTACCTGGTGAATGCTTGAGACCCGGAACAGGCCTTCTGAGGTCAGTGCGAGCAAGGAGGAGAGAGGCGCTGGGGCTCTGAGGATGGGAGAACATAGGTGACAAAGAGGAGAACTGAGACATTCCACGGAAAAGAGTGGCAGTGGCAGAGTAGATAGAGCCCCACCCAGCAGTCAGGGGACCTGGCTTTGCATCTCCTCTCCAGATCTCTCCTCCAGCTTCCTGTGTGGCACGGGGCAAGCAACATAACCTTTCTGAATTTTCATTTCCTCAACTGTAAATGGGGCATTTAATGACTCATCCATTCAAGGAATGTTTGTTGAGCACCTGCTGCGTAGCAGACGCTAGAAGTACGGCAGTGAGCAGCAGAGATAGGATTTACGCCTTCAAAGGGTTAGTCTTCCGGTGGAAAATCACAGGTCGTCAGGAGCCAACAATATTGGGAATTGAGTTCTATGACAAGGAAGTGGTAGGGGCCATGGGAATACCAAGGAGTAGAGGCTTCCTAGAAGAGGAAATGAGAGTGAAAGGTAAGTAGAGGTTGGCTATCAAAGGTGAGATGAGGGAAGGCCCTTCTGAACAGAGGGGCAACGCTCTTATTTGAGGGGAACATCGAGTTCAAAATGGTAGAATTACAGAGCTCTGACAGCGCCGTATTAGGAAGATCCAGCAAGTGCTACCACGAACAGTAGTGCTACTAACTAGCTGTATGAACTTGAACAACTTTCTTTACTTCACAAAACCTAGTTTCTGAATCTGTCAAATGGGATAATAAGGGCCCGTACCTCATTGGATAGCACGTGGATTAAATGAGACCATGTATGTCAAGCCTGGAGAAATGTTGATCACTGAATTATCATTATTACTACATCTTCCAAGCCACAGGGACCCTGTGAGTCACCAGACTCCTTGTCACCAGTGCCACTGCACACCTTCCCCACTCACTGCGGCCCTCTCTTGAGGGCAGAAAGTCCCCATAAGGCCAGTTTTCTAAGAAAGTGCCATGGGGCTAATTTGTGAGCAGTTGCTTGTACTGGCTTAGCTTTTCTCCCTATTTCTAGGGGTTACTGCTGGAGGTTCATTTCTCCTCAGTACTTCTCATATTTCTACACCTAGGCATTTCCTATGTGGAATCCAGGGAAAATGTTGGTATATGTGGCTCCATCCCTATGGATAACATGGCTTTCTATCTCTATTATTTTGACATAATGACTGATGAATAATGAGGATGACTAGGAAGCCTCGGAAAATAATGTGCTTTCGGCTGTTTAAAATTATTTTGGTCCTCTCGTTTCTCCTTGGCACTAAGGATAGCATTATTTTCTTATCCTCCATCCTTCCGCAAAGTACAAATCTTGCTTTTAGAACACGGAAAAGTCAATTTAGGCTTTAAATGTGTCCTTCTAATTCTTTAGTTATAGCAGAAGTAACTTCTCAGATGGTCCTATCAGAGAAACGCCACGCTCTAAAGATCTACTTAATTCTGCAGTGACTACTTCCTGTGTATTTGTTGAAAATTTGGCTCAGTTTTTAATTGAGTAAATACATTTTGAGGAACTGCAGACATGCTGGAAGTTTGGGCAATTTTGAGAATCAAATCATATGAAAAACTTAAGGGTCTTCAAGGATGTATTCACCTCTGGCCGTATTTCCAGTCCTGCCTCCCTGTCTTACCCCTCACCTGACCTGGAGTAGTTCTTACTTTACTCTTAAACCACAATCCAGAAGCAGCAGATCTGTGGAATGGTGTAATAGCAAAAGGGATTCACAATCATTTGTGCTTTTCATCAGTGACTTCAACAGCAATAATTCAGAATACACTCCATGCTTCAGTAATGCAGATCTGAAGGAAGCGGGAACTCAGACCGACCGACTGATTTGAGGCTGTGTGGTTCAGTCCAAAATTTAGCCGTGCATGGAATTTCATTAAACATGGAGCGCATGGTTTTGATACAATCCCCACTTTGTCCTCCACCCACACCACTGCTTTCTAAATGAGTTTGGTTGAGAGCAATCTATTAATCCTTCAACGATGAGAAAGAAAAGCAATGGAAAATCTGGCAAAATGAATTGTATATGAGTCAATGCTTGGACTCCTGGAAGTGGAAGACGTGCAGAAAGAAAAAACCCGTCTTTCAGCAAATTGAGAGCATTGATTGAGCTCTGCAAGGAAGAATTTCTTTTTAATTTTTCTTTTTTGATAGATGTCGGAGATATTGAAGTAAAGACAATAAATAAATAACATTGAGCAAGGAATCATTTCTACCAATGGCGGCATTAAAACTTTTACTGTGACTGCGTGTGGAATAGGCAAGTTGGAAGCTTATGAGTGGTTGCTCTCTTAAAACCTGTTCTAGTGGGAGCTGGCAGGGGACACAGGGCTGGGAGCTTCATCTGGCACAAAAGAGTGCGAACCCTATCTCAGAACCAAAGCTAACTTCCCCACGTGATCTTGTTTTCCGTCTCAGTCTCCATGCTCAGTCCTCACTGGCAGCCTCCCTTTTGATCCATTTGGTTGCTTGCAGTGGGTCCTGCACCCTGGCCCAGAGGCCCCACGTGGCATAGGCAGGTCTCTGTAGAAGGTGGCGCTTAGCTTTTCTTTGTTTTCAGTTTCCATCCCTCCCCCATGTTATTTTTATGACCTGTGCTCTTTCGTTCAGTTCTACCCAAATCCTACAGGTGCCGTGTTTCTGATTCTGTTCCAAGGACCCCTAATGTTGTCCCCTAACAATTAGGTTCATTTGTGGCTGATTGTGCCTCTGCACTTGGAATAAACATTTCATTTCACCTTTCAGGCTCTGACAGATCGGAGCCACCGTCCTCAATTACTTGTTTTATGCTGTAATCAGCATTACCAGGCAGCTTTTCTGAAAGATGGACATGTACTTGGATACAGATCTCTTACCCTCTGGAAGATTGTTGTTTCAAAACTTTATATCTGGAATCCAACCTGGAGATTCTGATTCAGTGGGTCTGGCATGGGGCCCAAGAATTTGTAGTTTTAACAAGTATCGTGGGTGATTCTTATCATCAGAGAGGCCTGGAAACACTGCTTTATTGTCTACTTGACTTTCCTGCTCTCATTCCCACCCCAATCACATAGACCTGCCCAGTACTGGCTGCGCATGCCTGCTGGCTTTGTAACGAAGCTATATGCTTCCCTCTGGTAGTTGGAATATAACATGGCAATTCTGAGCCCTTGTAACTTTTTAAAAATGGGATTTTGCCAGATCAGTCTTCCCACATCGACACCTTCAATTCGTTTCTTCCTTTATGAGCTTCTAATTGTTAAACAACTATGACGTCTACGTTTTTGTTTTTTTAATTTGGAATTTGGTTCATTAGAAAAACCTGATTCCTACCAGCTATGCAAAGTAGTGATGGAAGTTCTTGCTTTTTTATTTGTTCTTTTCAATTAAAAATTTGGAGGAAGGGGGGAAAACAGGGAGTGGTTTCATGGATATAGGGGTTCAATTTGCAAGATGAAAAGAGTTCTGGAGGCTGGTTGCACAGCAATGTGAATATACTGCCACTACAGAACTGCGCACTTAAAAATGTTAAGATGGTAAATTTTATGTTATGCGCATTTACCACAATTTCCAAAAAGTTTTGGGGGAAGTATACACAGGTTTATTGTCCAGATAAAGGACAGAAATGAATATGTGTGGCTCCGGTGTGGCCAGGGACTGTGCTAAGACCTTTTTCACTTTTTCGTTTTATTAGATTATTTAGTCCTTAAACGACCCTGTGCCTGTTACACAGATAAGGAAATGAAAGGCCACTGAACTCAAAGGCCAGGCCTGCTCAGTGGCAGAGCCCAGGGTTCTGACCCAGCTCTGCTTAGCTTCACACTCACGCACTCTCTGGATGTAAATTTCTGCCCTGCCAGGTTTCCCTGACTCTTTCTAGAGCCTCGCAGAAGGCTGAGTCACATGCAGCCCTCCCAGGCTGGATCGGCCCTTCCTCAGACACATCTCTATGTAGTGTGCCTCTCCCCTGGGGTGTCCACTCTGGGTCCCCCCATCTTGCAAGTTGGTAAGATTTAATGTTGGAAACATGGAAAGTTTAACGCTTACCTTTAACAATTCTTCAGGTATGAGGGACTCTCTAAGGAGATTAGCTAAGGATGACAGAAGCCCTGGTTTGCGATGATGTATATACAGTTTACCAACACCCTTAGCCAATACTGTGTGCATAACCAGTGCCCGCCAAAGCCAAAGCACCCTGGGACTCGCTGTTGTGCAGGTGACAGTTCCAGGTGCCAGGCACCACTGGCACACCCTTAGCCTGCAATGGCTGAAGGCAATGGCTCTCTCAGGTCCCATGGGGACCTTTCTCTCCGTTGTCATGGCTGTCACAGCTACACCTCCTCTCTGTCCCCTGCAGTTGGAGCTGGAATGCTCTTGTTGACATACCAGAGCTTTGCCCCTAACTGGAAAAACTTCTGTGCGTCTGAGCGCAGTCACATCAAGTTTCTAATTCCAAGTCTGGTTTCATTAACTGTATTCCAATTACTCTAGGGACTGCTTTCCCTAATTTACTCCTACTCGGCTCTGTGCAACGGCTAGAACTTCTCTTAGGTACTTCCGCATCGGGACGCTCTTTGTGTCTTCTTTCTGTTGGCGCTGCAGTGGTGAAGGGCTAGTCTGCAATCTGGCCCCGCCCCTCCCCGAACAGAGAAAACCTCTCAGGCTGCGGGCTTCCTGGAGAACCCATTCCACTGGACAGAAAGTTTGACAAGTCTGCGTCTCACCGTCAAACATGACCTTCTATTTCTATCCACTTAACAGCTGTTTTCTGCCTGCCAACTAATGTTCTACTGTGATTTCATCTTCGTAGAGTATAAACCACTTTACCTCTCCCAGTGCCAATTACTCATTTATTAAATGAAGGTCCCTTCTAGCCTGAGCGTTCCAGATTGCACTAATTTTCCTCTCTATTCCCAAACTCAGCAGCCCTGGGAGCGCCTCTCCTCACTTCAGAGACAGAGAACGTGCGCTCCCAGCAATGTTGACACAGGCCCTCCTGTGGCCTCTCTGACAGGGCCCCGGATCACAGCCTGGCAATTCAGTTTCTCGGAGCCAAGCTGGCTCGAGCCTTCTTGATGGGGTGGAGGCTGGAGCTTTGTTTTAGGAGGAGGCTCAGAGTGACCGAATTAAAGCCCAGGATAATACGGGACTTACTCAGAGCGACTGGACTCACGGGAGCCCGGATTCTCCAAGCTGTCCCAGTGTCCTTCAAGTCCCTACTTGTATACTGAGGTTACAGTAATACCACGAACACCTAAACTTGCCTGCACGGAACTTCTATCTTCTGCCGCCAATCAATGTGTTTCTTAGACAACTTTTTCCTCGGTCCCAGCTGGCTTTTGAGGAGTAATTTTTTTTCCCACGGAGCGTTAAGAAACGCTTCCTCAGCAAATTGAGAATAAGGAGGTATATGAAATGTTCTCTCTGACTGTCTCAGTGACTCATTCCAAAATGTCAGTTTAGAAGGCTTTGTAATTCAGATGGAAGCTTCAGGAAAATGACAACATATAAAAGTCTACAGGATCGTTCCAGAGCATTCAAAACTGAAAACTGCCAGAGCCCGCAGACCTTAAAGACGTGTGTTGGCAATGGATGGACCTGTGTCACAGATGCCAAATCCACGGGAAATACTCAAGATGGAGTCACTTCTCAGCCGAAGAATGTTGGAGAGCACTTGGCCTTTAGATGATGGGCGTGCCTGCAATGAAAGAGCATTAAATTTTAAAATCAAATCTTATTTTCCATTAACGTATTTATTTATTGAGTCCTTGTTGATTCTGTATTGATTTATTGATGGCAAATTTCATTCTTTCACATATTTATTTATTCATTCAGAAGTCGTCTCTGAGCGCCTATCCACTGTGTGTCAGGCTCTTGGTGAAGCTCTGGCATTAGAGCAGTGAACAAGAGAGATGCACTCTCTGACCTCTCAGAGCTTGCGTTTGAGAGGAGGATAATAAACTGACTAATAATGAATTGAGTAATTATGGATTGTGAAAAATGCCATGAAGCAAAGAAATAACATGGCATAATATTAATAGTCAAGCTAGGAATCACTGAAATCATAATTTGCCCACTCTTTGGTTTTCTGACGCTCAATTTTCCTTCCCATTGCACTTCCAGACCAATGGTTCTCTAACTCAAGCTCAAGTAACTATTGTTAGAAAATAACCCAGCGTATGTCTAAGGGGGCTGCTTTGCGATTGCAGATAAACAGGCCTCCTCACTAACTTCTCCTACTTAGTATCTGCCTTACATTTTGGAATTCTTCTAGGTAGGTTATAATTTTTTTGAAAATCACACGATGCACATTTTTTATTTATACTTTTGATATATGTATAAGTTACGGTTCAAGACAATTAAAAAGGGGTTTACATTTGACATAGCTCCGTTCAAATTCACGATGTTAATTCTCTGAAATCATAAATAAATAATAATAAAATAACCAACATCTGAACTGTGGACTTTCAGAGAACTTTATGATCTCCCCGTGGCAGATGACATCTTGTTCCACTTGCCCCTCCCTTCTGTCCTTTGCTCTGGCCCAGTTTTCCAGAACTCCCAGTTCTGATCTGGTTTTTCCTACTGATTGGTGGATGCTGAGCAAAGTGTTTACCTTCTGTGTCTTTTTATCTCTAATTTGCCTCATTCGTCTGAATGTCGCCTGGTTTAGATGAGTCAAACCTTTAAAAACCCATATAAGGGTTTCTGCTAATTTTCTCTATCTTAGAATACAAGTTAGAATTGCTTGTGTGTTTTAGTACTGTCTTCAATGTTTTTTGCTGCAAAATAATTAAAAATTAATGAGATTTGTATGAATAAAATTCAACAATAGGGCTCCCTACCAAAAGCCCACACCAAGACAATGAATTCTAACTCGTGTTTAAAACAACCAGTCTGGTATTGAGAACACCGAGTGGCTCTTTTCAAGTGGAAGAAAGACAGGAGAGGTTTTCTATATTAATGAGCAGCTCTACTTTAATTCTATTGGGAGGGATGCCCATGGCATCTGAGCCTGTGTTATATTGGTTTGCAACATCTGTCACTGGCTTACATAGCTATTAATCTTTCATTTCATATTCAGACTTATCAGTATTCATTAAAAACTCTCTATTTGGGCAAGTCCTTCTGGGAAAAGTACCCTATCTTGGCATCTTAGATTTTTTTTTTCTTAAAAAG
The DNA here is from genome assembly GCF_037783145.1 of Equus przewalskii. Taxonomy (NCBI): domain Eukaryota; kingdom Metazoa; phylum Chordata; class Mammalia; order Perissodactyla; family Equidae; genus Equus; species Equus przewalskii. The sequence continues at coordinate 14,344,725 of NC_091858.1, read as the reverse complement.
AAAAAATTCAATTTTAAACACGTTTTTCACCTGGCAGAAGGCAGCATCCGGCAGCAGGAGGTGGGAGCTAGTCATACGTGCAGATGACCGAGCAGCTCGTCTCAGGGGGAAGTTTAGTGTCGGTGGGAGAGGGGTTCAAAATTAAAATGTAAATTCACCATTTCCATTTTGATTCCTCACCTACAAGAAAATTTAGAAGCTGGTGCAAATTGCATTCCATTAACACCGCCCACGAGTCTTGCATATTTTGGGGGGAGGTTGTAGAAAACCGGAGCCGGAGTGCCTGGATGCTTAGAACAGCGACTCATCGACTCACCTTCTTGGGAGTCCAGGCACACACACAGCGTCTGAAGGTCTCAACAGAAAGCTAGGATGTCCTGCCCCAGCAAAAAATCGAATGATTTTCCATATCTGTAGCAGAAAAGTAATACAGCAGGGATTTCTTCCACCAGACTCTGTTTGCAGCTCTAGCGCATATTAAAAATGCAAGAAATGTGCAATGTGACCCATTGCTGCTTATTTCACATTTATAAAAGATGAATATTCCTAACGTTACCTGTATAGTAACTTCCATATATTATCATACTCATAGTCTCTCAATGATTCAGAGAGGAATTAGCGTACACTGAATTTTTTCATGTAGGCAAGGATATTAGAATAAATCTATCAGATTTAGTACAAATTGAGCCCACAGCCAAAACAATCTATATAAAGAAAAACCAAATACTGGGTCTAAATTAAAACTCTTTTCCTTTTGATGGAATGGTACCACCAGGCCTTCTGCCTCCAAGGAATGAGAATATAGAGAATAAACTTCTGAAATCTCTAAATCCCAGCAGAAATGCAGTCTTGCAGGAGAATGTGACAGTGCAGCAAGATGCCTGGGGAGGGAGAAGCTCTGCTTGTGGCTCTTGGAGCTCTCCCTCAGCGCTCTTTCCTGTCTTTGGAGGCTCCAGCAAGGTGAGCAGCTGCCCAGGAAACAGAATCATTTTTCCCCGTCCTGAAGGCCTGATTCTTCGTGTCCTCTCAGAGAACACCTGAGGGTTTCTGTCTGACTACAGACTTTGGCCAGCAGAATTTTTCCAAGTCGGCGGGGGGAGAGTCTGGGAGCCATATTCTGCTCCCTACCGCACCATTCTCAGAAGTCTTGACGAGTGGCCTGGATCTAGTACCATAAGCATGTGTTTTGTCAGCCGCCATTTTGAAGAGATTGACCCTCATCTAGACTGAGTTGCAGCCTAAAGCTGAAGGTGACCAGAAAGCAAGAAGAAATACAGTGAGGGAAAAAGACAAGAATTTTGCTTGTCCCTTTGTGTAAACTTTCCCCTTTCCTTTCCCTGGCTTTACCAATACCTAAACTTCTGAGTTCATTTAATTGCCCCGTGACTGGATTCCGTCGATGGTGTGTGTCATGGATTTAACCACCTTGTCTGGACTCAGCCTCAGGGAGCCTAGACATACTGTTCTAAGTGCTGTGACGTGCAGGCGTATCCCAGCCCAGCAAATTCCCAAGCTCAAAACCATATGGAAAGGGCAAGAGGGCAAGGGTATACTGTCTACGCACAGAAAAGTATTGCTTTGAGCATTTTTTGTTCTTTTTAAACTTTCATTCTGGAATAATTTCAGGGTTTAAAAAAATACAAAAAAGTACTGTATATCCTTCACCCACAGCCCCCAAATTTAACATGTTACGTAGTCCCAATTATGTGAGTACCTAAGTACAAGGATCAAAATCGGGAAATTAACCTTGGTACAGGGCGATCGTCTAATCTCCAGACATTCCAATTTTGCCAGGTGTCCCGGTTTTCTTCTTTTCCTGGTCCAGGATGCAATGGAGGATCTCACCTGTCCTTTCATTTCCCATCTCCTTAATTTCCTTGAATCTGCAGTGGTTCCTCACTCTTTCTTTGTCTTTCATGGCTTTGATGATTTTGCTGAGTACAGGCCAGTCATTTTGTAGACTATCCCTCAGTTTAGGTTTGTCTGAGGGTTCCTCAGGATGAAATTCAGGTTCTGCATCTTTGGAACGCATATCAGGGTATCAAAACATCCCATTACCGGTGACTACCCCCTCACATCTTTACTTAATGCTCAATTCTAGAATATATATAAACTAGTTTAACATCTTACTTTGTTCAATGCCTGGACTTAGTTACAAAAGTGAGAACTTACATGTGAACTTAAAAATGTTATTTAAAAAATCTTCGTCTTTCCTTCTCATATTGTCACCCTTAGTAACTCTACAGTAATGCAAATTTTACCTTTTATTCTTCCAGAGACATTGTAAGCTGTCTTATTTCCTACTTAGGATTCTATGTTTATTAAAGACTTTTTTCAATAACTCTTATAGGAGGAGAATTGGGATGGAATAAAAATATATTATCTTTTCTTTGATTTTCCTTAGAACACCCAAAACAGACCAAAAGGAGACTGTTACCCAGTCCATGTGTTTTCTTTCAATACAGTCATTTTGTCTTTTCATCCAGTTTAACTTTCTACTTAATAGAATAGGGAACCATCAGAGCTCCCAACATGCAAAGCATGGACTTCTGTCCGGTTTCTGAGCAAGTTAAGACAGTGAGAATGTGAAGGCTTTGTGGAGACCTGGAGATTTATGGAGATTACCCAGAGCAAGGATGCTATCCACATGTTAAAGAAAAGACAGCATTGACAAATGCAGCTTTCTTAGTATTTCTCAGTACCCTAATACCCTAAAATTGTTGGTCTGGGCCCTTTAAGATAGGCTGTGGAACAACATTGCTGCCACATCTATCATCACTGGGGAGCAGCTGAGATGAAATGAAATATTGTCAACGCAGTTTTTGCTCTGCAGAAGAGAGCCCACAGACCTCTACTCTGTGCCTCTATTTCACTTAAGCCTAGCATGCCAATAACAGATCTAAGTCGAGGCAGTTGACAACCTGGTTTGATTGCTCCAAGAAATTCATGAAGATCCTACATTTATTCAGTGCAGAGTTGATCATTTTCTGCAGGACCACCTCTGGCTAAAATAGGAACGAGTAAGAAGATTGTTTATAGAATGTATGAGCCTACCATCTCATATGCCCCAGGTATTTGTGCTATGTTTCTAACAATTAGCACAAGTAAGCAAAATCATTCGACACAAATGGGTTAAAATCATTGCCAAAACAAAGACTCTTATGCTATTAAAAAAAAAATTTAGTTGCATATCTGCTATAAGATTGCACTTTAAAAGTGAAAAGTCACTGTAAGGTTTAAAATAAAGAGACAGGAGAAGATATCCCAATGAAGTATAACAAACCCAGCAGGATGGCGAGATTCCCACACAATGTAAAATTAAGGACAAAAGGATCTAAATGGCACAAGATGACATTAAAAATAATAAAAGATACAATCACACAAAACCTATTACAGTCATAAAACTTCACGCACCATCATAGCAAAATGTATACAAGGCAATAAAACTATTAGAAAGCTTATGAGAATTTAATAGCTCTCAGTATTAATGGTAGATTTTAATATTACTCTTTCAGTATTAAACAGATTAAGTAGTTTAAAAATAAATAAGACCATAAATGTTTTGAATATATAATAAAATTAATTGTAGACATATAAAATTTTGTTGTTTACAGAGTTTTATCAAGTCCTTAATGAACATTTGCAAAAGTTGATCACGTACAAAGCCACAAAGAGAATCTCAATAAAATGCAAAAATTAGTAGTATTTTAGGGTATATTATTATTTGATTGTAGTATAATAAACTGGAAACTATTAGAAGATGACAAAAATGACCTAACAACTTAAAAATTATAGCAAAACCACCTTTTATCACACCTGTTGAATAAATGAGGAAATCAAAACTAAAATCCAGACTACTTAGAGATAATAAAAATGGAAATAGCACACTTCAGTACCTGCAGGTATTGATACAGCCAAAACCATACTCAGAAAAAAATTCATAACCTTAAATTATCTTGTGATCAAACAAGAAAGATGGAAAATTAACTAAAACTGAAATCAAGAAGGTATAAAAAATGATCAAAGTAAAGTTGGAAGAATAAATTAATAATTAGAAAAAAATATTTAAAATTGGTAGAACCATATAGCTGGTTTTTGAAAATATCAAGAGAGAAACTGATGGTAAGACTGGCCAAGAAAACACTTCACAAGATATATGCATACGATGTTAAGAATGAGAAAGGGAAATATGACTACAGATATAGCAGAGTTTAAAATTATGGGAGAAAGATATTTATACCATAATGGTTGACAATCCAGATAAAATGAATAATTTAAAGGAAATTTTAAAATATCAAAGTTGACAAACTAATGTACAAAACTTAAATGTACCAATAATGACAGATGGACAATTTTGTTAAAAATTTACTTCCAGATGTTATTAAACTTTGTCAGAGCATAAGAAAAGATGGACACTCACCAAGTCAACTTTTTAGGCTATCATAACCCAGGTTCAAAACCCACTAAAGATAGTAAAAATTGTAGACCAAATAAATTATAAATATATATGTGCAATTATCCTAAATAAAGTATTAGCAATTTAACCTAGCAGTTGATTAAAAAAATAGCATGTCATGATTCAAGCAACTTTTCTTTCAGGAATTTAAGAATTGTTCAGAATTAAGAGATTTATTAGTTATGTCTTACTTACAGATGCCTGTGGTGGGCATCCTCTAAGATGGCCCCCACTGATCCCTGCCTTCTGGTGTGCACACATTCTGTAGTCCCCTCTTCGTGAGTAACTTGCTTCTAACCAAGAGAATTCAGCAACATTGAGGGAATGTCATTTCCTGGATTAAATTACAAAAGATTCTTGTTAGCAGACTCTTCCCCTTGCTGACTTTGATGAAGCAAGTTGCCATGTTGGGGAGGTCCACATGACAAGGAACTGAGGATGGTCCTGGCCAAGAGCTAACTAGGAACCGAGGCTCTCAGAACAAAAGCCCGAAATGACCTGAATCCTGCCAGCAACCATGTACGTGAGCTTGGAAGCAGATCCTTCTCCAGTGGAGCCTTCACATGAGACCCCAGCCCTAGCCAACACCTTGATCACAGCCTCATAAGAGACCCTGAGCAGAGGACCCTGCTGAATCATGCCCAGATTCCTGACTCATAGAGACTGTGAAACAATAAATGTATGTTGTGTTAAGTGGCTAAGTTGGTGGTAATTTGTTAGGTAGCACTAGATAACTAACACTGATGCCTAGCAATCATTGGACAAAATTGATCAGCCATTTTTGCGAAGGGAACCTCCGTTTACTGGGCCTCATCTTTCCATAAAGGAATTTCTAACAGTAATGTGTCCTTTCTATCTTCCTCCCATGGGAATGTCTGGTGAGCTTTGGAGAAAAGACAGATTTCTTGCCTCTGCCCCTTCTGATCTATTTTAGATGTGCTTACTTGCAAGAGAGGCTCCTTTCTGGAATGCTTTCCTCCATGTGGTATTATATTTACTAGGGCAGCTGTGCCTCTGTGCAGGAGGCTTGCCATTACCTGCCTTTACCTGGGTGAATTTATTTCTAGGGGGAAGAATTAGGAAGCCACCTGAATCCATACATCTACGTCACGTTCTCCAATTAGTCTTGCCATTAAACGGGTGTTTTGATCTTCATCAGTCTAATTCTTGTGTTCAGAATTGGTTCTAGACTCAAGATGGGGAACAGATAGGGTGTTATTCATTGGTGCCCTAAAACCCCAGCTAATGCTGATAAAAATTCTTAGTATACTAGGAATGGAAGGAATCTTCCTTAATATGGCAAAGAGCATCGAGAAGAAACCAATAGCAACCATTGATTAAACAGTCAATTAATAAAGGAATTCCTATAAAAGTGAGGAACAAGGCAAGAATGCCTCCTTATTACTAGCATCCAATCTGGTTATGGAGACTATAGTCAACAAAATAAGGGAGAAAACAAAATAAGATATACATAGGTTGCAAAGGAAGACATAAATATGATTATTTTCTAGAGACATATTTTCATACAGAGAAAATCAACCAAAAAATATTGAAACCAATAAGTATGGTCGCTAAAATGTAGAGAAAAAATGTATGCAAAAGCCAGTTGCTTTTCTTCATACAGTAATTATCCGTTAGAAAATTTAATGGAAAAAAGATTCATTCGCAATAACAATGAAACCATAAAATACCTACAATAGCCTTTAAAAGAAATGTGAAAAATCTGTTGGAGAAACCCATAAAACTTCTCTGATGGAAATAAGAAGAAGACAGACTTAAATAAATGGAGAGGAAGTATCGGAGGTCAGTGGCAGGGTACTCTGCTAGGACGATGTTTACCGTATTTCTCATTAGTTAACCAGTAGAGCAGATAATAGCACTATAGGATTCTTCAGGAAGTGATCAGAAAGTACCACAAACACGGCATCTAATTTCCATGGTAAACAACTTTCCGAACTACTCAATATTGTTCAACAGTTTTTATAGTTTTGGGATTTGGGCAAGAGCTCTGTCACACCTAGCCGCTTGACAATGTCATCAGTCTCCAATGATCCTTCCTCAACCCTAAAGGGCGGGACAGCCTCATCCTCACTGAGACGCTGGCGCAAAGCAGAAATCATCTACTCTATGTACCTTCTTTTGCTGGAAAATGGCTGTGTAGAATCGTGTGTGAAGCAAAGAAAGGGTTAACCAGGTTCGGCAAGCAACATTTTCTCCCGAAGTTCAAGAGTGGTTCTCATGGAGTCAGAAAGCTGGTAAGGCATCTGTCCTTTGAGCCGCATCATCTATGTGAATCCACAACAGCTTCCAACAGCCCTGAACTGCTCTATAGAGCCAGTGCCAACAACATATTACTCCTCACTTAGTGGGTCTTTGCGCTCCAAGACTGCAACCTCTGTTTACTAGATTATCTCCTTTGGGTGATGCATGTTTTATTCACAGCAGCGGTGAACGTGCAAGACCTAAACTTCAAGCAAGCAGGGTCCATAATGTGTGAAGGTTCTATGGGAATCGAATGTATAATAAATCAGGCTTCCAAACATATTCCTTTGGAGTCAGCCCGGCTCTGCTCTTTCTCTCACTCCCCAGTGCAATCTGTAAGTACGTCCTGTAGGCTCTACCTTCAAAATATGTTCAGAGTTCCACCGCCTCTTCACCACTTCTGTCCTGCCCCAAACCACCATTACATCTTGCCTAGATTATTGCAGGAGCCTCCAACTGTTGTCCCTGCTGCCACCCAGGCCACCTTCCTTTTAAATGAAGGCCATGGCATGTGGCTTCTTTGCTTTAAATCCTCCAATAGCTTGTCCTTTGCTCAAAGCAAAAGCCAAAATTCATATGATGGCCCATAAGTAGAGTGACCATATAATTTATTCTTCAAACAGGGACATTTCAAGAGTGAAATGGGGACTTATTACAAATTGGCCCAGAACAATAGGCATAAACAGGGCTATCTCAGGCAAATGAGGTGGTTGGTCACCCTGCCTATAAAGCTTTGCATGATCTGTCCCCTTTCCTGCTATGTGTCAGCCCTCAACATCCACCAGTACCACCTTCCTCTTGCTGCTCTGCCCAAACAGGCCTCCTTGCTGTTCTTTGAACATGCTAAGCATGCTCACACCTCAGGGCCTTTGCACTTGCTCTTCCCTCTAGTTGGAAAGTTCTTCCTCCAGATAAGGGCATGTCTTAACCTTTCCTTTTTTCTAGACTCTGCTCAAATATCCCCTTAGTAGAGAGATGCTCCTTGACCATCTTGTAAATTACAGCAATCTCATTTCCACTCCCCACCCCCAAGGCTCCTTATCCCCCTCACCCTGCTGAATTTTTCTGCTGCTTTATCACCATCTGTCATGTCAGATATTTATCTCTCATTGTTTATGGTCTGTTTTCTCTTGTAAAAATGTAAGCTCCATGAAGCAGGGAATTTATTTTGCTCATGATTATATCTCTAGCCCCCAGAACAGTGCCCAGCATGTAGGGAGCACTAAATGACCATGGATTGATGGAAAGAGTGAGTGGTGGAAGGGAAGAGCCATGTGGAAATCATGGCATTCTCTGTGGAATAGCATGACATTTATGTTCAATCCCATCAAATGAAGTAGGAATAACTTATCAGCAGAAAATATGGCCACATTATCTTTGTAACAAAAAATCATAGACACATATGTCCATAAGCAACATCATGAACAAAGACAGAACCCAGCAAACTATTATACCCATCCCCGTGACGCAGCGACTAAGTTTGCACGTTCTGCTTTGGTGGCCCGGGGTTTGCCAGTTTGGATCCCAGATGTGGACCTGTGCACCACTTGTCAAGCCATGCTGTGGTAGGCATCCCACATATAAAGCAGAGGAAGATGGGCACGGATGTTAGCTCAGGGCCAGTCTTCCTCAGCAAAAAGAGGAGGATTGGTGGCAGATGTTAGCTCAGGGTTAATCTTCCTAAAAAAAATAAAAGAAAGATGGACTGTTTCAAGCTTTTTATGTTTGTATTTGCTTGTATCTTGATTTTGTTTTCCTTTTCTTCTTGCAAGTGCTAAAGTTCTTATAAAAGGAATGTTGGAGAAAAACATATAATTTTGAACATTTTCTCCATTAGCTTGACTGTTTCAGAAGAAAGAAAGTCATTATCAGATTTCAGTCACAGAACATTCTGGAGTGTTCTGCTGGCTTGGAGCTTAAGAATTGGTGTACTAAATCACAACCAGTCCAACATGAATAGCCTTTCGAGATCTTCTTCTTCATCACACAGATAGGAAAATTGGGATCCTTGATGGTTGTGACTTGCCTGAGGAGGCAGGCCTCCAGTAAAGGTTTACTGATACGCCCTTTGACAGTAGTATTTGAGAATGCAACTATCTCCACATCCTTGCCGACACTGAGAATTGTATAAAATATTAGTCAATTTAATAAACGAAGATTGGCATCTCATTCCTTATAATTTTGTTATATTGTAATTTTAATTCATTTACTTACTGAGGAGATTGAGTACTTTTCCCACACATGTTTACTATTGGTGTTTTTTCTTTTGTGAATTTCTATGAATCTCTTGTGTCAATTTAATTATAGTATTAGTCTTTTTGTTCTTGAATTATCAGAACTCTTTCTATATGTAAAAGCTCTTATTGTGTTGTTGATGGTACTTTTGTTTCGCTTACTTTTTGATACAAAGAAGATGGGCACATAAATAATTTCCTGTATATTTTCTTACCTTTGATTTTTATATTTAGAAAGCTTTCTACACCTATGTGTGTGTGGGGGAGGGGTTGTATGTGTGTTTGTGCGTGTATGTGTATCTTTGCTGTTCCTGCTCTCACTAAGTGAGGCAAAAGTCACGTGGGTAATAGTTTGTCACACACACACCACCCTGTGCCTGTCAGTCAGTCAGGGAGTGAATCACACTCGCTTTCTTCGCGCGTGTCAGATTGGTGTGAAATGAATGCTGTCAGCAGAAGGTGTCCCGCTGTGGCAGCCCTAGTCCCCTGTGCTGGGAGGCAGCCAATTCCAGAAACAGGAATGATGGGGCTCATCAATGCATGCTTTTTTACCTCTCTTGTCCTTTCCACTTATCCTGCCATTATCCCAATTCAATTTCCTCCCCTTGCTAAATCGCCAAACCAGTTTGTAGGAATTAGGATTGATGTGTCCTGAGAAAAGGCAGCTACAAACTATACTGTAAGTTTTCCAAAGACAAGACTGTATTTTATTCATTTTTGAATCTTCAAAACCTAAAACACTCTAGATTATTACCTAAAGTGACATAATTTCGAACTTTGAAACAAATAAGGAATTTCCTTGAGAATGCTAACTAATGACTTCATTCGTATACTTGACCCAATTGTAATCAAAGTTGAGAGATTTGAGTCTGATGCAAAACAAGAGTAGGAAATAAACAGCAGAACAGCAACAGAAGGATGTTTTGGGAATCTCTTTCTCTAAAACAAATCAAGGAATATGACTCTTTTGGATTGCTTCTGCTTCCTTTTTTGGTCTTTACATGGGACATAGACCAGTTCATTTAGTAGGATTCTTCTGGATTTCTGATACTATCAAATTTGATAAGAAGCACTGAGTGAGACAAGATGCATTACAAGTGGTCATTCAGTCTTTGCAGTGTCCTTTTCCTATCTGAGCACATGGCCTCCATGTATGGGCCTAGTCCTGCTGCTGTCCTTCCCCCGGCAATGACCTTGATCATAGACAGCAGGGATTCTAGTACTTACAGAGATTCTAGAAGGTTCTAATACTTACATCAGATCCATTTTTGCTGGAGACTCTGCCTTTCTTTTGCGCCAGGGTCTCATGACCGGCATTTGCTCTGTTTTCTCTTTCTCTGTATCACTATCTTGCAAAACCTGGGGTCTTGCAGTCTGTTTAGAAGTAGGGCCCTGTGTTGCGCTCCACAGGAGTCCTGAGCTCCACCCTCTTCTCCATTCAAGGGTTGGGTCTATGCTTCCTGCTGCATTGCTTATCTAATGGCTGCCTGCTGGAAAGAGTCAGGAACCCTCCTCCCCACCCTACTGGGGAAAGGATACCCATGCCTCATGTCAATCACAGCCAGCCCCAACACCAAACATATTGCTTGCCAGCATTGGGCCTTGGCCTGGTTTATCATGTTCTCTCTACCACTCCAGGCTGTTTCCCCACATTTGTAGCTTGTTCCCCTCCCTCTCCCAGGGGCCAGGTCCAGGCTAGTTGTGGCCCCTTCCAAACTGCTCCATATGGCCGTGGCTAACTGGACTCTACTTAGCCATGCCCCGAGATACAGCTGTGGAAAACAAACTGAAAAACATGACATCAGTAAACAAAAGAAACTGACTGAGAGGATGCACAGTCTATAATGAGCAAGACGGTTTGCCTTTGGCCTTCACACTGAGCTCTTACAATTAGCCACCATTTGGAACACCGCTTGTATCTCCTCCATTTCTTGATCAAGATCTATTTGTCTTTCATTACAGGTCTTCTAAAGAACAGCTCAGCAGAATAAAAGGATAAGCAATTTAGAATGTGTAAATGATGCCAATTTTTTGGCGAGGCAGGGGAGATGGATCACAAGGCTGGCCTCTGCAGTTGCGAAATCTCAAAGTAAGATTTATTTCCTCCTAAGCTGATGAAGCTGGCTCTGTTTACTTGTGTGTCTGTAATTGCTCATGCCCCTTCAGCACTTGCAAACAACAAACTCTGGTTATTATAAGCAGAAAAGGAACTTATTGGTAGAGTACGGGATAGCTCACAGAATTAACAGGGAGGATGGAGAATCTGACAAGAACCAAGGGGAGCTGAATGGTTGGCACAGGCTAGATCACCACATAATGGGTACGGGCTGGGTTGGGTGCTTCTGCCACCACTACTGCTTGCATGGGTACCACTGGACCCTGAATGCTTCCAGTGGTGCCACCAAAATGAGTTCCAAATTGTCCCTGCTCAAAGGAGTCACTGCTCCAGACTCAAAATCTTAGGCAAGAGTAAATCACGGTTGTATTTTAGCCATAACCTCATATCCCAGCTGCTTTCCATGAAGGCTCACACAGAGGTAGAACTTGAGAAGGGGTTCAAATGGTGAGCAGCCAAAACATGGCAAGTGCTTATATTTCTCCTAACAACTTGCTTGAGAATACACGTCGTTGATTACTTTTCATGAAGGGAGATAGTGGGTGGGATAAAGCTTACTTTGCCTAGACAGGGAATCAAGCGGCTAGTCTTGATCCCTGAGAATCCAATGAGACAGATTCCTACACTCCTGCGTGAAGAGGAGCAGGGAAGTAGAAAATCTCTAGAAGGAGGTAGAGGCCTTGAGTTTCTGAACCCAACTCTGCCATCTAATTGCTTAGATAAGTTCTTTAATTTCTCTGGGTCTCAATGTTCTGACCTGTAAAATGGGGAGAATTAAGTGAGTCCCTAGGATGAAGCCTCGCACATACTAGATGCTCAATCAATGGTCACCATCCTTATTGCTGTTGCTCTAATTTTTATCACTTCAGTCCATTTCCCTGGACCACGCGGTCATATCAGCCTCTCCCCTCTCCTACAAGGGGCTGTCTGTCTGCCCTGTAGCTGCCAGGTAGAGTGTCCTGCTCAGACGCCTGGAGTGGCTTGAGAATGTTGGCTCCTTTGTGGAGAAGAGGTATAAGGTGAAGGGATAAAAAGTCAGCGAGTGATACATTGAAATATAATCTCTCCACTAGAACATTTGGATAGTTTGGAGATTGTGGTCAGAAAATGGTCAGTTAGTGGACCAGAAATGGTCAGTTATTTAGAGAAATAAAGGCATTTTTCTCTTCTCCCTTCCTCTAAACTCCCCCCCAAAACATTGAAAAATAGGCATAAAAACTCCATTTGCCACCAAAAAAAGGAAGAAAAAGAAACTGAGTCAGTAAAGCAAACCCACTAGACCAAGTTGAAGTCATATGCTCGTGCTATTAGTAATATTACTAAGTATTAATTCATACTGAGATTATTAATATTGTAAAATATTGATATGAGTAAAAGGACACAGATCAATAAGTCATTTGAGTTAATATAGTTAGCAAATGGCAGAAAAAAAATTCAAACCCAAGTCATCCAATTCCACAACCTGAGCTCTCAACCTATACTGTGCCACTTCTCTGAATGCGTCTCATTGAACTTGAGCATTCCCAAAACGTCTGAGTCACAACCTGAAAGATATATCCAGTAGCCACTTAATTAGATGGCCAGGTCACGGAAAAGACAGGGCACATCACTGCAGAGAGCAGTCGATGATACCCCTGAACAGGAGGGAGGTAGCAGAGAAGGAACAACCATGCTGATGACCCATTTCCTTTGTCCCAGGCCTTGTCTTCTGGCCAAAGGAAAGTGTCAGTGTGTGGGCCAAGGTGGTGGGGTAGCCTTAGCTACATCACAGTGTGGAAGACCTTCGGCCAAGGGCATTTATGGTGAACCAGACTCTTTTCCTGACCCTAGAACCCTGAAGACAGATGTGCTCCCTAGAAAAAAGGAGACGACAGATAGAGTGAGGGTGTTTGAGATGTCCAACCAGAGCTGGAGCTGTGGGCTGAACATCCCATCTCATTTCACCTTAATTTTTATTTTTTTAAAGATTTTATTTTTTTTCCTTTTTCTCCCCAAAGCCCCCCAGTACATAGTTGTATATTCTTCGTTGTGGGTCCTTCTTCTAGTTATGGCATGCGGGACGCTGCCTCAGCGTGGTTTAATGAGCAGTGCCATGTCTGCGCCCAGGATTCGAACCAATGAAACACTGGGCCGCCTGCAGTGGAGCGCGCGAACTTAACCACTCGGCCACCGGGCCAGCCCCACCTTAATTTTTTTTTTTTTTTAAAGAAAGTGGCCAGAAGTGAGACAAGGGCATGGTCTTTAACACTTGTCTAATTCCGGAGTTGACATAAATCAGCTGGCCCCAGAAGCTTTTCAGCGCATTAGAGAAAATTATCTTTTGACACAGGAAGGATGCAAAGTGGAAAAACGTTCATAAAATATATTGGAATCATCCTTCCCCAGCTTGTCCAAACTGCATCCTCTTCTCAATTTCAGGTTCTCGAGAACTTATTCTTAAATTTCTGCGCGTGCCTCAACCCACGCAGGGAAGCCGCTTCTCTCTTTATAAGGATGAGAAATGAACTAGAGTTGGAGGCGGAATTCACAGAAGCAGGAGGCCTCCTGTGTGTCTGTGCTTGGCATGGAAGGAGCCTGAGTGGGAGAATTGATATCTCACATCAAGAGAGATTTCCTGAAAGCTGTGAAGATGCCATCTGCAGTCCTCCAGCACCTTGACCACTTTGAAGGCGGCATCTTCTGCTCTTGGAAATACTGCATCAGCTGCCCAATTAACTGGAGGGAACAATTAGCCACTAACTTCATTGTTCTGAGAGAGTTCCTATGGGATGTGTTCCTTGGCCAAAGCCACATCACAAGGGGAACAGCTGCTGACTTTTTGGGCAGGGGTCGGGGGGCGATGAGGTGGGTGTACTCACCATCAAAGGCTGCCACATATCAATAGATGTTCTCAAGAGTGTTGGAGATAATCATCTAATTAGATAACTAACCCTCGAATGGCAGAGAAGAGGGAAGTTGAAACAGAAACTGGAATCTGCCTCACACTCACACTGATGGGCTTAGTGTCTGTCCTCCCCTAGATGGTCAGCCCCATGAGGTCAGGGCCCATGACTGTCTCAGTGTCATTATACCTCAGTGCTTCTCAGAGGGTGTTATAGATTTAAATGTGTCTCTTCCAGATTCATATGTCAAAGTCCTCATCTCTGTGAATGGGACCTTATTTGGAAGTAGGGTCATTGCAGATGTAAACAGTTAAGATGTCATATTGGAGTAGAGCGGGCCCCTAATTCAATATGACTGGTGTGCTTGTCAAAAGGGGAACGTTTGGACATAGATCCACATACACGGAGAACACCATGTGAAGTTACGTTGCCACAAGCCAAGGAATTACCAGAATCTGGAAGAGAGACCTGGAGTAGATCCTTTCCTAGAGCCTTCAGAGGGAGCATGGCCCTGCCTTACTCTTGGATTTGCAGCCTTCAGAACTATGAGACAATAAATTTCTGTTGTTTAAATCACATAGTTCTTAGTACTTTATTACGGCAGCCCTAGCAAACCAATATGAAGGGCCTGGCACGGAGAATGATGAACATTTGTTTAAATGAAAGTATAAAGAATTGTCTTCTTCCTTACTAGCTGTGCGATCCTGATGAATGAATTTTATTCCACAATATGAAATGGAAGAAATGTCACTTATTTTATTTCTTTAAATCAAACGTATTCTGCTCCCCGTTCCACCATGTTGGCATTGGTAGTAACTTTAATGTTATGATGTTTCCTCCTCTGCTCCACATCCTAGAGTGTTGTGAAAAGGTCCTTGGCATCTTAGACCATCCACAACCTTGGGAGGGGACTTCTGTTCTTTGAGCACATGGAGAACCAAGCCTGCGCCAAGCTGGGATTCTCACTGAGGCTGGTATCCTGGCCTCCCCAAGAACACCGCAGAAGTATGCTCCTATGGGGTTCTGCCATTCCTCCACGGTGTAGCAAGTTTCGGTTGATTGTCACAGCTCTTGAGACCAAGTCTCTCCTCACCACCCCTTGCTCCCAAATTCTGTTCCTATTTTAAGTTTGAGGAAGGCTTTGCTCTTATATCTTCTTCCCTTCTCCTCTTTCCAAGGCACTCACCTCTCCCCTCACTCCCCACCCCCCAGAGATATCTGAACTAGCTTAGGCTTTCCAAAACCAAAAACAGCAAGCTGTGCTTTCCCTTGGCAAGACAAATGCTTCTGAGGCAAGTGAATGCAATGGCTGAGCTGCCATCTTCACTGGGAATGGCAAACTTCAGTGTGAATGAAACACGAATTAATATCTGAGGTAGATTGTGTTATTGTTCCCAATTATTCACTCCTTCCTTCTAGAAGAGGGTAAGACATCCCTGCCCAGAGCTATATGAGCTGCTGTGCTCCCTTGTGAAAAATAGATATTCCTTCCCCCACTGATGTCAGGCTTGGTCTGAGACTTGCTTTGGCCAATGAGATGTGAGCAGATATGACATGGTACCCATCTAAACGCTGTTTCCACTAACTCCTCTTACTTTTTTCCCTCTGCTGTGAGAATAGTATGCTCCAAAAAGAGCCTCTCCTTCAGCCTTGATTCATGTGGAACAGACCCATAGCCAACTTGCAGCCTGGTAGTCTGGAGCCAACCCACAGCTGATGTGTAACAAGAATGAAAAATAAATGTTTGTTATTGTAAACTACCAAAATTTGGAGGCTAGGGTTGTTTGTTATCATAGTATAATCTAGCAAAATCTTACTAGTAAAATATTAAATAATTATCTATCCACATTGAAAAAGCTGCTTCCCTTCTCTGAGCCTCCATTTCATTACAGGTAAAGTTGATTGGTTGGGCCACTTGATATCTTAGATCTTTTCTAGTTCTTATCTTCTAGGATTCTAAATCAATACGACCAGATCCTTCTCCGTAGGGCTCATCCATGAAGGCATCTGCTAACCTCTTTCTCTCTCCTCCCCATTGCAACATTTGTTCTAACTTAAATGTCTATGACAAAACAGGGAAACAACATGGTAGAGGGGAAAGAACTATGGCTAAGGACACTTGCAGACTCAGTTCTAATCCCAGTAACCAATTACTATCTGTTAGACCATTGGTAAGAGTTAAGTCTACCTACCCTCATTTTCCCAACTGTGGAATAATGATAGGATTGTGATGATAATATAAGATAATACATGTAAAGTTTCTAATACAGGCCTTGTCACATATTAGATATTCAATAAATGTTAATTCTCTTCTTCCTTTTAAATGTCTTTAAGAGTTTCTTCACCCAAGAGGATTTGTAACTTAATGGAAATCAATGGCCTAAGACAAAAGGAAGAAATTCTAAAAATTCATTTCAGATATCAGCTGTAGATAGAGAAGGCAATGTTAGGAATTCCCGAGTCCCATACATTACACATGTCGGGGGATGTGTCATCTATCTCTTCCACTTACTCCCCGTGGTCAAGCTTGTTGTGACTAGGATGGGGAAGCGTAATTCTGTCCCAAGGATAAGCAGTGAATAGTTGCAACAGAAATACACCTACTGCAAGGGGTCCACACCCCTTTCTTAAGGAAGCTTAGAGAACTAAATAACTCAAGAAACAGGGAGTGGTGAGGTAGATTAAATGCTGTTAGGAGGTTGAGTAAGATGAGGTCAGAGAAGGGACCGTTCGGGTTTGGAAATATAGAGGTCTTTTGTTTCATCAGTAAGTCATTCTTCTAAGCTGACATATTAAGTACATATGAATGTACGCTCTGTGCTAGAAGCACATCGTAGCAACACTACTGTCAGCTTGCCCCCTGAAGAACAATCTCACTACTTCTGTATCCTGAAAATGGAGCTGATTAAAGATGCTCTGGAGCAGCTTGTGGGTCCAATAATCAAAGGTATTTGGCTACAAAAATAGAAAGTGTTAAATTGATTAAACAAGGAGGCCATTGCCCTGAGCAGGTTCTAATACCTCAGCAGCCTATTAAGCAGACTAAAACCTAAGCCTGTAAACGCTCAAGGTTAAGGAATCAAAACCTAAGGACAACCAATCACAAACAGCCAGCAGCCTTCTCCAAACCAGACAAACGATTAAGCTGCAGCCAATCAAATGATTTTCTTGCTTTGCTTGTGATTTTTCTCTATAAAAGTCTTCGCCCAGCTCCAGTGGGTGGAACGCTCTTAACCACTTCCAGTTTGGCGCTGCTCGGTTTGAATCAATGTTTACTCAAATAAACTCTTAAAATTTTTAATATGCCTGTTTACCTTTTAACAAAGGTAATTTTGATTTGCCCAGTCATAATTATATACATGCTTTGGGAGGAATTGTTGGCCAAACAAACAGTCACAACTATACTTTCTGACCAAATTAGTTTAAGGGATTTTTCTAAAGACAAAAGAAAGCATTGATCAATAAGTTTACATTTCATGGAAGATGCTCTACCCTCCTTCTTCCTATTAGTCAGATTTTCCTGGACCAACCCTCACACTCCCCCCGGACCTAAGTGTTTGCTTGTTTGAGAAGAAGCTGTGCATGCATTTACAAAGTTGGGGGTGTGGATGGCTCTGGTGAAGCAATAGCCATGGTGTGGTGCTGAAATGCTGACTTCACGTATTTTTGATTTAGGACAATTATAGGAGTCATTTTGATATTTGTCAAGGTACCTGAAAAACCTGAAGTTTCTCCATCTGATTTCTATCTACCTTGACACCTTGAAAGAATTGTTCTTTGAAAATGTAAATCCTGACGCTTTGATTTTTTTTATATTTTAGACTATTAGGGATGGTAAGGAGATCTTCAGGGTATTTGGGTTCAACATTCAAAAAGAAAGTAAGAATCTCTACAACCCTGACAAATTTAGCCTCCCTCTGAATATATCTGGAGATAAGGGAGCTCATTGTCTCACTGCCCGAGGGACAAAACCAACTTTCAACTGATGGAATTCTAATTTTAAGGAAGTCCTTTCTGATGTTTAATTAAACTTGCCTCCTTGTAACTTCCATCAAGTAATCTATGATGTGGATAACGTGTGCATATTAGTCAGGGTTCTCTTGAAACAGAAATAGGGTATATATGGGAGTGTATATATATGTAGATGAGAAGATTTATTATAGGAATTAACTCATGCAGTTACTGAGGCCCAGAAGTACCACAATCTGCCATCTGCAAGCTGGAGACCCATGAACGCCAATGGTATAATTCAGTCTGAGTCCAAAGGCCTGAGAACCAGGAATTCTGATGTCTGATGTCTGATGGAGAAGACCAACATTCCACCTCAAGAAGAGAGAGTAAGAATTTTCCCTTCCTCCGCCTTTTTGTTCTTTTGGGGCCCTCAGTGGTCTGGAGGATGCCCACTCACACTGGTGACGGCAGATCTTTACTCAGTCTACTGATTCAAACACCAGTCTCTTCCAGAAACACCCTCACAGACACACACCAGCTATCTGGGCATCCCTTAGCCCAGTGAAATTGACACAAAGAGTAAACCATCACAGTGTGGTATAAAAAATGTACTTGGTCTTTATCCCTGGCCCCTGGCACAGAGCTCCTAAGACCTTCTGGAATTTCCTGGATGATAGGAGTGTGTTTTGCTTTTCGTAATAAGCCTCTTTCTATCACACCTGTGTTAATGCTAATGAGGTGACTTAAGGTGGGACCCCTAGATAACTTCAGAATGCGGGGGTCCAGTCAAACACCAAGCCAACATTAGAGGGTTGAAACTTTCAGCCCCACCACCCTGACCCCTGGTGGGGGAGAGTGGATGGAGATTGAGCTCAATCACCAACAGCCAATGATTAATTAATCACGTCTATGCACTGAAACCTCTATAAACACCCACAAATGACAGGATTTGGGGAGATTCCAAGTCAGTGAGCACATCCATGTACTGGGAGGGAAGAGTACCCCAACTCCATGAAGACAGAGGCTTCTGCACTCCGGACCCTTTCGAGCCTCACCCTATATACCTCTTCATCTGGTTCTTCATTTGCATCCTTTTAATAAGTTGTAATAGCAAGTATGGCATTTTTCTGAGTTTTGTTAGTCATTCTAGCAAATTATGAAAGCTGAGGCGGGTAGTTGAGGGAACCTCTGAATTTTTAGCCAAGTCAGAGAGAACTGCAGGTCTGGTACTGGCATCTGAAGTGAGGGCAGTCTGGGGGAACTGAGATCCTTTAACTTGTGGGATCTGATGCTAACTCCTGGTAGTGTCAGAATTGAATTGAATTGTTGGACACCCGGTTGGTATCCAGAGAATCAAAGAATAGGATGAATCTGTTCCATCTTTCACATGAGAATCCTTCGAATATTCTTTAGCCTTCTCTTAGGTTGAACATCTTTAGGTCTCCAAACTTGAGATAATTGATCAACAGCTCATCATCCATATCATCCTTCTCCATCACTCATCAGAAACTCTAGCTTGTCAAAGTCCATATTAAAAGGCTATATTTAAAATTTAGCACATTTCTCTAGTTGCGGCCTAAAGAGGACATTATAAGTACCCTAGGCAGGTTAATAATTTTATGCCCCTTCAGATGGACATGCCCTAAATATTTGTCTGTTACTTGGAGTCAGGCTGGGAATGTCAGCCAGCAGAGCTCTGGTCCCCTTTTATTGCTGATCAGTTCAGTTCTTGCCCAACCGTGTGCACCCTACCCAGAAAACACAAATCCTATAGATAAAGGCAACTACCTCCTGGAAAGCCAGTTCGTGATGCTCAATTATAACTCAAACATGTCCTCAGAGAGCTCAGATCTCATGCCAGTGAGTTTATCAGAAAGTGTCAAGGAGTTCAACCAAGAATTCTGGTAAACGACGTTTTCTCCATGTTCTTACACATCCCATGACATTGGAGCCCTGGACATCGGCATGGCTGACACACTCCTTAATCCAGTCCTCGATCTGACCACTTATTTTCTGTGTCCTGGGTTACTATATTGATTGTGTCAATTTTTAAAAATCCTAACACAGTATGGCTCTTAGGAGACTGTAGTTAACTTAAAGACAGATTTTTTTTTTACATGAATTGTCAACCAGTCTCCTTCATTCTATATTTATGTGTTTGACTTATGAGCATGAATAAAGAATTTTACATTTAGCCCAGTTGACTTTTGCTTTGTAAGATTCAATGAACCATTTTAATTTTGCCAAAAGCATTTTGAATTTTTATTCAAATTAGTCAGTATAGGATATTCTAGGCAATTGCATTGTCTCGCTGACAAAGACTTGGAGGTGGAAATTCGACCACTCTGTTAGGGAGATTTCTCTCTTTAAATTCTAGACCTGTGCTATCAAAACAGTAGTCACTGGCCTCACATGGCTTTTGAACACTTGAAATGGGGCTAGTTCAATCCAGATGTGCTATAAGTGTAAAATGCATACCAGATTTCAAAGGACAGGTACAAAAAAAGGAATGTGAAATACCTCACTAATTTTTTAAAATATTGATTACGTGTTGAAATGATAATATTTGGGGTGTATTGAATTAATTAGAATGCATTATTAAAATTTCTTTTGCTGGTTTCCTTTTACTGGTTCAAATGTGGCTAGTAGAAAATTTAAAATTACATTTGTGGCATGCATTTGTGACTTATAATATTTGTTTTAGACAGTGTTGCTCTAGACAGAGCTTGAAGAGTTGCTTAGACAGAGGTTGAAGAGACCTCTAGCTTCCCTCTGTTGTAACTGGATAATTGGAACAAACTCGGGTTGGGCGGCAGGCAGCGGAAATTTCAATACAAGGCCCAATGTGGTGTTATGTGAGTGGAGGTGGTATGTGAATGGAGGTGGGAGTGGGAGGCAGAATTGGGCAGCCAGAGAGCAGCCTGTATGTACGTAGCGTGTATGTAGGAGGCTTGAAAAAGCACAGGAGATGAGGCACAGTGTCTGGCAAGGCAGGGAGAGGACACCCAAATTGAACAGCAATTTTCTACAATTCCATGCAATATGCTGGATGTTGGGTCAAATGACAGTTTATCCACATGACTCACCCCACAGTTTTGCCCCAAATCCATCCAATCAGGAAAGCCTAGGTTGCTTCAGTCTAGCCTTGTACCTCCTTAACTAAGCCCAGCCATTCTTTTCCAGCAGAGGGAGGAAAGAGGAAGTAGAGATTTGTGCTCTGTGGCATCCCCTCTTCTCCACCCACGCAGAGCAGACTTTCACCATTGGTGAGCCCAATGTGTGGTAAGCATGCTGTATCTCATACAAACAGAGAAAGCAAAATCCAGCTAGAGTTAACGTAGCTAAACGCCAGCACCCACACCTCTGTGCTGAATTTTTAAAGTAGGAAGGCAACCAAGTAGGCAGTGACACTCAGTGTTCCACCTGTTTCCATTAACCGTCAATTCCCTTGCAAACAGGAGGTATTAGTCCCATTTAAGATGGGAGCCATGAGTGTGGCAGACATTCACATTGGCAGCTAAGGGCTGAACATGGCCTTCAGACATATTTTGTTTAGTTTTTACAACGTTTTAAAAAATTGACCCAACCTTGGAAAATCAGAACATCTCATATTCAACTCGAGAGTTTGAGCTTCCCTTGAAAATGCCTAGGATAATGCTGGGTCAGTATTCCCACAGGGTAACAATGGGCAGAAGTGGAGTACCAATAGCCCCATTATCCCAGGCCTGTGTTCGCCCCTGCCAGGATCCCCGGGGCATATGCACAAACACCACCAAATCCACATATTGGAGTCATCTAGCCGGTTCATGAAGTCATCTGTGTTCACCACCCCTCGGTCTTCCTACTTGGAAAGCTAGAAGGGGTATGCTATCGAGAAAATAGCATGACACAGGTTTTTCCATGATGACTTTATTGCCAGGACATATGAGTTAAGTGAGAGTGGAGGTTCCAGAAGGGAGAGATTAGGATGCTGGATGTTGCTGCTAACTGGATGTGTTTCCAAGAGGTGGAGCAGAAAGAGGAGGACAAAGTATAGAGTTGGGGAGAGGGAATTCTCACTCATCGTCCGAGTTCCTCTATAATTCACCTCTGCTGCCCACCCAGGAGAGCTAGGAACAAGGGAACCTAGTTAGCCACTAGCCGAAAACCATGCAATTGTTTCAGCTTCCTTACGTGAGCAGACTTACCATTTAGAAGGATGTATTTTTCCTACTAGTAAAAGGAAAACACAGTGTAGCAAGAGCATGGGGTCTGCATGTGTGAGAACGGGTTGCACAATGGCTGGCTGGCCTAGCCCGCTGAATGGAGGCACACCCTGCTCTCCAGGAGATAAAGAGCAGGCAGATCACGTCCTCATGTGCTCACACATCCGAGGTTTAAAGAGCAGGTTAGTACCATACCCCCGTGTAGACTCCCGGGACAGAGGAGCAAGAAAAAGTCTTCCCTGTTTAAAGCAATCACCCCCTATGGTATTCCACATACTCGACTTTTATTGTAAAGTAACAGAATTTTAAAAAAATAGCAGAAAAGGGTATGGTAACCCAAACACAGCAGCAGCTTTTTTTTATTTAAGCAAATTGGATCAAAAGATATTGCTTAAGAAAGACCTGCGTTTCCTACACATTCCTGAGGTAGCATCTAGATAGCTTTTGTAAACTTGAGTCTACTCTGGTTGCTGATTTTGGCCTAGATTTCTTTTCGAGAAAGAAAAGACTTTTGAAAGTCCCTCAGCCCGTGGTGTGTTTTCTCTCCTGAGCAATGACTAATTCAGGAGGCCAATTTTAGCCACACTGGGAAGGGTCAGGTCTCACATGTTCTGTAATGACCAGTTTATTTTGAGGACCAAACTGAACCTTTTTAAATGACCGTGCCCCTAGCTGAGATCTAGTTTCTCGCTGACAGTGATCATAGTGTGAGCTGGCCATTAAGTCATATGTTTGTGTGCCTATTCATTTGAAGCGGGGAAGGGACTGAAAGAAAGACCTGTTAGAAACTGAGGGATTGACTGAAATTTGACTTGCATTTTCTTATAAATGTGTTCAGTGATTTTCCCCTGAATCCCATATCTGATAAATGCAATCTAAAACAAACCAGTGAAAAACAAACAAAAATAGCTAGTCCATTTTACTCTTGTCCTTCTGTTCTTTTTTATTTTATTTTTTTATTTTTTTGAGGAAGATTAGCCCTGAGCTAACATCCACCACCAATCCTCCTCTTTTTGCTGAGGAAGATTGGCCCTGAGCTTACATCCATGCCCATCTTCCTCTACTTTATATGTGGGATGCCTACTACAGCATGGCTTGAGAAGAGGTGTGTACATCCACACCTGGGATCCGAACCGGTGAACTTGGCCGCTGAAGCAGAACGCGCAAACTTAACTACTGTGCCACCAGGCCGGCTCTTTGTCCTTCCATTCTTGAAGTTGCTCTTCTCCATTTTCCTTGCCCTGAGTCCAGCCTACAAGGATGTTCTGAATTCACATCTGTTACTGCAGCCTTTAGATCTGAAAGGGTCAAATTTTTTCCTTTAGGGCGCTACCTGGGCATTTCTATACCATCACCCCATGATCGCCTTTGCTCTGCTCTGTAAAATTCATGATGTTTATCTTTGAACTTGCATATGTATCGTCTGCTCATCTAAACTCTAAGCTCTTTGAGATGAGTGGGTATATCTTGTACCTTTTTGTGTCGGCCACAGTTCTCTGGACAATGCTATGCACAGATTAGGTTCTCAGAAACAATTTGCTGAAGGAATGGCACAGTGACTGATTTGGAGCACAGAATGTTCATGAAATGGTGATTATCTTTGCTCCTGTTACAGGTGAATTCAAGGGACTGGATTATTTATTCAAACAGTAACTCAGAACCAGAAAATCACCTGTCTAGAGCAGGTCTTCTCAATCCACAACCCGACAGATGATATCCTCCACAATGGTGTCATGGCTTATATTTTACTTTTCCTGGTTCTATTCCCTTATCTGTGCTCTCACAAATACACACACCCCACACACGTACCACATACACCTCTTTGTGCTTCTATATTCTTCCTTATCTTCCTTTCTCTAGAAATATTCAATTTTATAAAAGCTAAACTCAGTGCCTTAGGTCAAACCCATTGAGTTGGTATTTCCCAGGACCACAAATGTAAGGGGTAGATTAGTAAGGTCAAAATATTATTTTTTAGTATTTTAACTAAACAGATATCTAGAATTCAAGAGTACCAAGGCTTCATGCATTGCATACATTGCTTTACCTCTTACACTAATACAAATTTTATAAGCATTTGAAAAGCCAAGAAAGGAGAGACCTCTTGGGAAGGGAAAATCGATTGCAGCATCCTCTGACGGCACCCTGGGCTGTCTGGGCATTGTGAACAATGGAGGCAATTGAAGGATTCACATGAGTAGCTGATCTTCACATCTTTACAAGGCATCTTCTGGAATAGCCCAGTGCTGGGGTTTCAGTGAGTCCTGAGACTTCCTTCCTTTGGCACAATTTTCCCATCACGATGGGCCCTGGTTCAAGATCTCAATATTACACATGCCCAGGCAACTTTCATGTTTATTCTCAATGTTTTTTTTAAAATAAAATAAACTTGTTCACTCTCCTCCCCACCAAAAAAAGAAAAAAAAAACCCCACTATCACTTCAGAGTGCCTCTTATAGGCTGAATTGTGTCCTCCGCAATTTCATACGTTGAAATGCTAACCCCCAAGTACCTCAGAAGGTGACTGTATTTGGGGAGAGGGTTATAAACAGGTAATTATGGTAAAATGAGGTCATGTGGGTGGACCCTAAACCAATGTAACTGATGTCCTTATGAGACAGATGTACAGAAGGACAATCACGTGACGACACACAAGATGGCCATCTACAAGTCAAGAAGAGAGGCCTCCAAAGAAATAAGCCTGTTGACACCTTGATCTCGGACTCCTAGCCTCCAGACCTTTAAGAAAACAAATCTCTGTTGTTTAAGCTTCCCCAACTGTGGTCCTTTGTTTGGCACCCTGAGCAGACTAAGACAACGCTCCTCCTACTCATTTTCTCCACATCTCTGAGACATATATGCATTTTGCAGGTAAAAAGGACCCCATGAAAGGATACATCCAAACAGGGATAAGTGGGGATTGTAACAATCAGTTTTTCCAAAGTCCTATACAACACTGTTTTTCATTCTACATTTTAAAAAATTCTTATTTTAAACAACAAGCTTGATTCCTGTGGAACAGCAGTTCTTGACCCCAGCTTCATGTTGCAATCAACTAGAGAGATTTGGAGGAAAGTTACTGATATCTGGGCTCCATCTCCAGAGATTCTGAATGACTGGTCTGCGTTGGGTGCCCTACTCCACCCCAGATGATTCTAATGCATAGAAGAGGTGAGAAAAATTGCTTTAAAAATCAGTTGATTGAACAAACTCTGAGAATTGAAAGTTTACAAAGAGAATCATTCTATTTCTATCTTTTATGTGTGAAGTGTGAAGAAGATTGGCCCTGAGTTAACATCTGTTGCCAATCTTCTTCTTTTTACTTGAGGAAGATTCTCGCTGAGCGACATCCCTGCCAAGCTTCCTCCATTTTATGTGGGATGTCGCCACAGCGTGGCTTGTGGAGCAGTGCTAGGTCTGCTCCCCAGATCAGAAGCCGTGAACACCCAGCCGCCAAAGCAGAGTGCAGGAACCCAACCACTATGCCATTGGCCGGCCCCTATTTCTATCTTTTAAAAGACTCATATTTCATAAATCAGTTTATATTACTCCACCAATATAAAATGTATTTCTTCCTCCAAATGTCTCTCCAATCTTTCAGTCCCCAGATCACAGGGAGTCGAGATTGCACCATTTAGTGAGAACAGAAACTATTTACTAATTGCCTCACCACTGATCAATGCAAGTTACAAAATGGCAGCTAGAGTTTTAGGGAGTATTTAGAAATCCTCAAGTTCCAGGAAGCATCTATGTCTAGAAGAAACTCCATTTGGATAGCGGTGCTCCGCATCACCCCAATTAGCAATGCAGCCGCACAAGCCCTGGGGAGAACTGGCTTAATTTGGAGAAGCCGGGTTGAGGGCCAGTTCTCCGGAACCTGGCGGCAAGGGAAGGTGCCATGGCTGCCAATTAGCCGGACCTGCCTTCAACCCGTCGCTGCTTAGTGGCAGCCTTTTAATGTTTGTTGGTTTTTCATTAAAGCTTGATCCGATTCTGCGGATTTCTAATGTCCTTTTATTTGATAAGTCAATCCCAGCCTGGCAGTGTCACATACACAAGATGTTTAAACAAAGAGTCTTGGCAGAAAGTGACTTTCAAAATCAGCTCTGTAGTTCTAGAAGACAATAAGAAAAAAGAAAAAAAGGAAGAGAATAGTGGAGAGAGTTGCAAGGCCCTTCCTTGAGGCTGTGAAATATCTGAGGGGCTGAGAGGCGTGGATGCTCATGGGCCATGGGGTGGGGAGGGGGTCGGGAGACGGTGGGGAGGAGGGCGTCTCATGCAGTTTTCCCCAAAGGACAAAAATCTTAATGCTATCTTTTTCTACAATAGCTTTGAGATTATTACCACGGGTCTTTAAGGAAAGGAAAATGAACAAGAAGGTAGCTTCTCCTGTCGGAGGAGAGAGAATTTACAATAGTACATCAAAGCTTCATTTTGATCGTCATCGGCAGGCGCCACCACAGTGGCCAGGTTGGACAAAATTGCTTCAACTGGCCTCTTGAATTCTGATTGGCTAGGCAATGTAACCTGGCTAACCAATCAGATCGAGTCTCTCTGGGGCAACTCCAGACTAGCTTGAAACGGAACCTCACGATTGGCAAGCTTCCCACTGTCGATTCATCTTGTATTTAACGAGGTATGCTGGCTATAATTTCTGGCAGGAGCTAATAATGGAAGTGCTTGCTAACAGCCTCATTGATAACTTGCCCCATGCGGGACTGTTCTTCCATCTGTTAGAGCCAATGTTGTTTCTGCTGTGACAAAGTGGACTGCCTAGGGCTGATGATCTAAGGAGTTGTATCACCTGCCAAGATGGCCAAGGGCACAAAAAAGCTTAAGACCCTCTGTCTAATCCTCTAAGGGCTGGGTAGTGCTTTGTTTAATGTGGCTCAGTTCTTACAGCTTGAAAAATCCTGTTCCCAGGGGTTCAACAGCAGTGTCTATTAATGCCAGCCTTATTTTATATATATATATATGATTTTATATATGTGTAATATATATGTATGTATGAAATCACTATACATATCTTGATATATACATATATCTCAATGTACATATATATCTTGAGATATATATACACATAAATATACTTGAAAAAACAATAGTGTCTATTAATGCCAGCTTTATATATAATATATAATTATATAAAAATATATAATTATAATAAATATATATAATAAGCAAGACTTTTCAAGTTAATATATATGTGTGTGTATATATATTTCTTTATTTAAAAGAAATATATATATCTGTCAACTTCAAAAGTCCTGCCCCCAGGGGTTCAACAACAGTGTCTGTGAATGCCCTTCTTTACAGGCTGTTTCCCTGCTGTTCCCTCTGCCTGAAATGTGTTTCCCTCAGATATCTACGTGGCTCGCTCTCCAACTTCTTCAGGTCTTTACTCAAAAATCGCCTTCTCCCAGGCACACAATCTAAAATTTCAACCCCTCCCTCACTGCCCACATTTCATCTTATAATTTTCTCTCCTAATCACTTAACACTGTTGAATGTACTACTCATTTTACATTATTTATCTTTTATTGTCTGTCTTCCCTCACTAGACTATAAACTCCATGAGGGCAGGGATTTTTTGTAGCTAACACATAGGAGGCAGTCAGTAAATGTTTGCTCAAAGAACACAACAGTCATATATTTATTGAGGACGTGCTGTGTTCGAGGCCCCGTGCTCTTTGCGATGGGACATACAAAGCCCTCTAAGACAGCCTGTGCTTTCTAGAAGCTCGCCACCAGTTGATGAGGAAATGAGAGTTGACAGTACAAAACAGTTACGGCAAGTGTCAAACGAATGGTCCAGATAATAATATGAGCAGATTCAGAGGAGGGAGAGACTCCGAAGAACCTATGTAGTCAGGGAGGGCACTGTGGGTAAGGTGGGCCTTGAACTTGACCTTAAAAGAAGAGAAAGGTGTTAGATGAGTGTTAAAGAAGTGGGAGGGTGTTTTGGGTGGGAGCTTTGCCTCCTTCAGTAGCTTTGTAGATAAGACACACAGCTTTGCCAGTGTAAAAGCCAAAAGGAGCGCTCTGCTCACGCCCCAGCCTCCCCCATGGGCTCGTTGCCATCTGGCCATCCTCAAAATAAATGTGCATGCGCCTCCTGAGTGTCCTGGTCACCTCCAGGCTTGGAAAGCTGTATGACTGCTGCTTCTGTCATTGAACGACCAAGGGAAACATTCGTGCTTCCCTAATGCTGGCCTCCCGGGGGGAGTGTGTTTTAGGAGATGGGCAGTCTGATTGAGTCAAACGGTACACACATCACGGGCCAGTTAATCCTGGGACTTTACCTATCAATGAGGTAAGGATATCTCATTTAAAGGCATTTCTGGGTAGCAAGTAGTTCAGTATCACTGAAGTTTACAGATGACTAACGTCTGTTGTTTTGAAAAACCAAAGCTTAAGAACCTATTGGGTGCATCTCTTGAGGAACCGAATTATAAAAATACAGAGGTGTCCTCGGGGTGATTAAGGTTGGCTGGATAGTGAGTTGCTCACTAAAGCCCCTCTGAGCTCTATGGGTTTCTTAGTTCTGCCTGTTTTAATAGCTTTTTGGTTTTTTGTCTCTATCATCAGTTTCAGCCTGTGAGGTATCATTTCTCATTCTCAACTTTTGTTTCTAATTATCTACACACTGGGAATCCAGATGAAGTACTGTATTTTAATTATTACTTTAAAAGTACATAGGCTTTGGTCAAGGTCTTGGGAATACTCTTCTGAGCCAAAGATGTGCCCTTCGGTGCCCGGGATGTGGGTCATCTCTGTCAGTCACTCTCCCTGTTAGCCGCCCGGAGGCCCTTTTCCTTGAATCCTGATATCTAGCTGTGGTCAAGATGAGTGAGGTTGTCAGACTGCTAATTCCTGGACACATGAACTATTACTAAGGTTTTTGTTTGGTTTAGTTTCATTTCTTAGATATGAGGAAACCAAGGCCCATAGAGATTAAGTAACTTTGCTGACGGTCGCAGAACAGGTCTAAGGAGCACTGCCAGTTTCTAACCTGGACAGTCTGGCTGGAGAGTCTACGCTTTAACTTCAAAATGCTGCTTTTCCTGTATAAGGTTATTATTAAGCCCAGTTATAATGTGATGCTACGTAACAAGTGATACCTACATTAATCGTTCAACATATACGTAGTAAGTTTCACCCCGAGGCTATAGACGTGCACACAACACGGAATGTGCCTGTGGCCACGTTCCAAGCTAATGACAGAGAAAAGACTGGCTGCTTCTCTAGGCTGCATCTTTGTTTTGTGGTTATTTTTTCTGGTACAATTCTTTTCTGAAATGTTTTCCTTCTTAAGTACATTCCTCCTGGGTATCTCCTGGTTATTTTTCAATATTTGATATTCTTTAAAATATGTGTCTCTGATTCGTTTCCAAAGCGCCTCCCTCTGGAACAACTACAGATTAAATAACGGCAGTGTATATAGTAAATTCTTCCTGCTCATATTAAGTTCTGCACAGCTTCAATTAACATTAACGCAATGTTAAATATTCTGTTTCATGTTATCATCTAGTAAGTAATAGAGGAGGAATAAGTTTTTAAGGCTGAGACTTCGTAGCTATATTTAAGAATTCCTCAGATTTTATCATGTCTACCTGTGTTACTCCACTTGAATGACAGCTAAGCCATCCTGGGAAAGATAGTGATCAGATAGATTGTCAATGGGGACAGCCTCACAAACCCCACAGATGTGGAGAAGACAGCACAGAACACTGAGAGACCGCCTCAGGTTCTGTGGCTTACAGAAGTGGGCAAGGCTCTAGTATACTGAAGTCTCTTTATAGGTACATCCATTTTTTTTTTCCGGGGAACCTGATCCAAGATAGTAGTATTTATTTTGTTAGTAAATTTTGGCTATGTTCTTATTACAAAAATAATGCATATTCATTGTTGAAAGTAAGAAAATCCATAGAGTAAAAAGGACAAAATAAATAATTCTAGACTCCAAGGGTGACCATTGTTGACTTTGGCAAATATCCTCCCATTCAGAAATAGATCTGCGGTAACTGTTACACTGACGGTTTTAATCCAATATGCCACCATGGAATAAGATAGATCCTTTGCTGTCCCCCAGGTCAGTTAGGTTCTGATGACACCTCAGCAGGTTAGACTCTGGTCAACTAGTTTCCCCTGAGGGCAGGCGTTGTTAAGGAGAACAGACTGCACTTGCATATTTCAAATGCTTCCTTTACCTCTCCGCCTTGCTAGAAGCACGAAGGGACTTTTCTCTGATATTTACTGTGGGAACCTGGTCGAGCTCCTGGAGTTAAGTCTCACAATACTGTAGGGGCCCCCCATGACTGGGTCCCTCTGGAATTTTTAACTCTCAGAGTTGTCCACACTGAGCCTCCAGCAATTCCTCAACTACAGCTCAGGTTTTCCTACCCCAGGACTGGGTTCCCAGCCATTTCCACCTGTAAGTCTCTGTTCCTAGAAGCTGTGACTCCCTGTCTTCTCCTATCCGTCTCCCCAATCTTGCGGACTGGATTTGCCCTGTGTTCTTCCATCTCTTATGGATCCAAGAAGAGGTGTTGACTTTTCAGTCTGTTCACCTTTTTAGCTGTTGTTAGGTTGGCACGACAACTTTCAACCTCCTTACACATGGGACCTAAAACCAGAGCCTGCCCCCAATTTTCAAGAGAGAAAATAAAATACACTTTTTAAACTTTAATTTGAATGAATTAGGATTCCTGGGAGAGTGTTCCAACATTTCTTGAGATAGTTGGTGTTGCAAATCTAGGGTTGGAGATTTCGGGTTTGAGATCTTGGGTGAGAAAAGAGTGATCTATGGAAAGGGAAGAAATTCTAGAGGTTGGGGAGAAGGAAGATTGAGAAGCGAGGGGGTGGTCAGTGAAAGTACACAAACTCCCCACAAAATGGGATCTCTATAGGAATATGAGTTTTTGTTCTTTAAAAAAAATTTTTATTGAGATATAATTGACATGTTACATTGTATTAGTTTTAGATGTGCAGTGTAATGATTTGATATATGTATATATTGCAAAATGATCACCATAATGAGTCTCATTAACATCCATCACCACACATAGTTACAAATTTGTGTGTGTGTGATGAGAACTTTTAAGATCTATTCTCTTAGCAACTTCCAAATATACAATACAGTGTTATTAACTAAAGTCACCATGCTGTACATTACATCCCCAGAACTTATTTGTCATATAAATGGAAGTTTATACCTTTTGACCACATTCACCATTTTGCCCACCCTCCACTTCCCACCTCTGGCAAACACCAATCTGTTCTCTGTATCTGTCAGTTCATTTTTCTAAAGATTGTACTTGTAAGTGAGATCATACAGTGTTTGTCTTTCTCTGTCTAACTTGTTTCACTTAGCATAATGTGCTCAAGGTCCATCCATGTTGTTGCAAAAGGCAGGATTTGCTTCTTTCTTATAGCTGAGTAGTGTTGCATTGTATATATGTATATATACACCACATCTTCTTTATCCATTCATCTGTCAGTGGGCACTTAGGTTGTTTCCATGTCTTGGCTATTGTGAATAGGTTCAATGAACATGGGAGTGCAGACGTCTTTTCAAGATAGTGTTTTTGTTTCCTTCAGATAAATACCCAGAAGTGGATTGCTGGATCATATGGTAGTTTATTTTTAACTTTTTGAGGAACCCTCATACTGTTTTCCATATTGACTAAATCAATTTACATTCCCACCAACAGTGCACAAGGGTTCCCTTTTCTTCACGTCCTCTTCTACACTTGTTGTTTCTTGTCTTTTTGAAAATAGCCATTCTAACAGGTGTAACATGATATCTCATTGTGATTTTGATTTGCATTTTCCTGATGGTTAGTGATGTTGAGCACCTTTTCACGTACCTGTTGGCCATTTGTATGTCTTCTTTGGAAAAATGTCTATTCAGTTTCTCTGCCCATTTTTAATTGGATTGTTTGGTTTTTTCCTATTGAGCTGTATGAGTTCCTTATATATTTTGGATATTAACCCCTTATCAGATATATGATTTGCAAACATTTTCTCCCATTACATAGGTTGCCTTTCATTTTGTTGATGGTTTCCTTTGCTGTGCAGAAGCTTTTTAGTTTGATATAATCCCACTTGTTTATTTTCGCTTTTGTTGACTAGTTTTTATTCTCTTTTGTCTGCTTTTGCCACATTGTGACTGATTCTTCTTTTGTAAAAGACAGGGCACTGGCTGCTTAATTATGAAAGCATGACCACAACACAAACTCAGCAGGAAGCTTGTGGGGATACTGCTTCCGTTTAGGGTTAGGCCCACCAGTTAGGGCTTCTCTCTCTCTTTCTTTTTTTTTTTAATTAATTAATTTGTTATTGAGGTAACACTCTCCACTTTCAACTAAACGTATGTTAATATTATAACAGATATTTAAGAAGGGTACGATGATAATGGGAGACTCCTTTCATACAAACCCAATCTCCTCCAGATCTGGAATCTCAATTAGAAAGAGTAGACTTTAATAAAAAGTTTACTAAAAATGTTAAATTACTAGGTAGTAGAGGCTTTCTTACTCTTTTCTTTTTTTCTAGGCTCTGACCTCATGGGAGAAAAGATCTCCTATTTGGAGACAGTCCTGCAGCGCAAAAGATTCTCTCTCTCTTCTTTGGTGGGCCCTTAGAAACCTTCAGGTTATTTGAATCTTAAAGTAAACCGTGTTGTGCAATATGTAAGCAATCAGGGAGATTTTTCAATGGAAATTATACAATTTTATGGGACTTGGTCTACACTTTCTTCCTTTTTAGTACAAGACAATTCAATAGGTCCATTCATTCCTCTCCTAACACACATTCTCTTGCATAAACAGTTTCAAATAAGTCATTTGCATAAAGATACATGCACCCCTATGTTCATCACAGCATTATTCACAGTAGCCAAGACTTGGAAGCAACTTAGGTACCCATCAAGGGACGAATGCATAAAGACGATGTGGTATATATATGCAATGGAATGCTACTCAGCCATAAGAAATTATGAAATCTGGCCATTTGTGACAATCTGGATGGAACTAGAGGGGATTATGCTAAGTGAAATAAGTCAGAGGAAGAAAGTCAAATACTGTATGATCTCGCTCATAAGTAGAAGATAAAAACGACGACAAACAAACACAGATTGGATTGTTGGTTACCAGAGGGAAAGGGGGGAGGGCAGAGGGAGAAAGGGGTGATTAGGCAGGTGTGTGTGGTGATGGATGGTAATTAGTCTTTAGGTGGTGAACATGATGTAATCTACACAGAAATCAAAATATATAACGATGTACACCTGAAATTTATATAATGTTATAAATCAATGTTACTGCAGGTAAAAAAATAATCAGCCATTTACCATTTAGCAAGTGTTTTCTCCTCTCCTGTGATTTGCTTCTGTTTCATTTAAAATAAACTCTCCACTTGCTTGGAAGGTATGACTAAGATTCAAACTCAGCCCTCTTGGCCTGTTCAGTTTTGCTGTAAAAGATGAATTGCAAAGTAATAACTGAGCAGAGCCAAAATAGTCAATGCAATTACCTTTTGGTACATTTTTGTGCTAATGATATTTGAATCAATATGACTAAAGAACAAAAATAAATGTCAAAGCAAATACCAAAGAATGAGTAACCTACTGCAAGGTTGCTAGAATCATAAGCCGTTCCCTGTGCTCTAAGATTGCTCCAAGAACCATGTCAATATACTAATCTCATGGTAATGAAAAAGTCTAAAAAGCCAGTACTTGTTTTGTCAAAGGCACAAATGTAAATCCAACTTGGTTTATGAAGAAGTTGACACAAAGTTCTGATGGTGCTCAAGCTGGGGCGGTCAGCAATTATTCTTAAAAGGAGATTTCTATCAAGAACTTTCTTCTAAAACTCAAAATACTCTGGAATCATTAAAGTTGGAAAGGATTTAAGAAATTATCAAATTCCTTCATTTGGAAGCTGTGGCTCACAAAATTTAAGCAACTTGTCCATGGTCACATTGCTGGCCTGTGCCTCTTGCTTAGCCCAGTGATCTTTAAATTTGCTTATCTTGACACTCTTGTGTTAAGTGTCATGCCAATTCTCTCTCTTCCATTTTGTTATCAAAGAGCTCCTCCCTTAAAAACTACTGTGAATGTTGGGGAGGGAAGAGGTCTTAAATATTCTGATGCAGGGTCGGTGAGCCTAGGAGTCGAAAGAAAGATTTCTTGGGCTCTTAAGATCTAGCAGTAGTGCTCTTTTATTTAGAGAATAGCGTGGAATAGCATGGGGACAGGACCCATG
This sequence comes from Equus przewalskii, assembly GCF_037783145.1. Classification (NCBI taxonomy): domain Eukaryota; kingdom Metazoa; phylum Chordata; class Mammalia; order Perissodactyla; family Equidae; genus Equus; species Equus przewalskii. The sequence continues at coordinate 14,310,356 of NC_091858.1, read as the reverse complement.
GACAGGCAGAGCTGCTGCGTGGGGACAGGACCCATGGGCAGTCAGAGATGCTGCTGGCATGGGGAGCTGCTGCTGCTGCTGCTGGCATGGGACAGGACCCATGGGCAGGCAGAGCTGCTGCCGGCATGTTGCTGCTGCCACTTCTGCTGCCGGCATGGGGAGCTGCTGCTGCCGCCGCTGGCGTGGGGACAGGACCCGTGGGCAGTCAGAGCTGCTGCATGGGGACAGGACCCACGGGCAGGAGGAGCTGCTGCTGCTGTCCCCGCTACTGCTGCAAACATGGGTGGAGAGTAAGGTTAAATTTAAGGCATAGGTATGTGAGTTATCCCTTTACAAGACAAAAAAAGTTAAAATGGTACCAGTACCAGTAAGGTCCGGCCATTGGGTGGTCCCACAACTTTTAGATAAGAATCAAACCGGATTGAGTAAATGGCAGAAGTCACCGCTTAAATATTATCTTCAGCTGAAGACAAAGGAGGATTTTGGGGGTGGGGGGAGTGGGGGGGGGTCAGTTACATGAGGTTGTCAGACAGTAAACAACTTAAGTCCTTGCCTTCCCCATTAAGAGTTTCCAGAGATAAGGCCATCCCCCTTCTTCCTGGCACGGAGAAGAGGCATCTTTACAGATAGAGGTGTCCCTTAGAAATGTAAATGTTTCCCAACAAAGGGCAAGCAAATTCCACTCCTGGGGCCTGCTTCTCATCTGCAGTTTTAAAATTAACCAGCCTAAAAATCCTCATCAATTCTACATTATAATGTAAGTTAGTGTTGGAATAGATGTCCCCTTGGCTCTGTCACATAAATGAGTAAGGTGAATTCTACCCAGAGACTCCAGGCCACAGGCCTTTCAGTGACGCCAAATTGGCAGGAGAGCCTTTGTAGGAACTTGATAAGGGCTCACAAGGTGTTCAGTGAAAATGACACAGTCCAACACTGGGGGCCTCAGAATACAGGACCACCACAGCCTACACAGGGACAAAACAAACCAAGGAAAAATAGTATCCACCATCCTTTAAATAAGAAGGCCAGGCCCATATCAAAAGCCAGAGGATAGAGATAGAAAAACTTGGATTCCAAAGACGGGAAAATGGAGAAGTCTATCAGAAAAATGGGTAAGGAAGGTGACACCAAAGGTGACCAGATGTTGTCAAAAGGCTGGGAGTGAAGGACAGGCACTTGATCCCAAGCAGGTTGGGTAAATGGGGTGGGCCAGCGGGTAAACCTTTAACCCAAAGGATTATGTAGGACCTAGTGGAGAAATCTTGGTCCCAAAGTAGAGTCCTAACTCTAGCCATGATTTGTCTCATTCATTTACTCGTGTAATATTTATGAATACCCACTGTGTGCCACGCACTGTCTTAGGTACTGGGGGATGTCAATGACCAGACATAGTAGGAACTTCTGTCAGAGAGACAGACACCAAATAAATCACTACACAATCATTTATTTACCTTTGTGGCAAAAATTAGGAAAGGAAAGCACAGCATACAGTGAGAATTCATAAAAGAGGCCACTAACTTTGCTTGAAGACAAAGGGAAAATTGTAGTATAAGCTTTTAAAATGGAAACAGATATTGAATGAAAGTTGGTTAATTTGCTTTTTCTGTCTATAGCTGTACGAACTGTTATTAATCAGTAATATCAGATAAAAGCATGTGCCTGAACTGACCATGTATACTAGAAACCCAGTGATGGGGGCCAGAGAAAGGGGTTCCACTGGGGGAGCCAGAGAACACAGGAGCAGTTGAGTTCCCCACCCTGTGGGATGACAAGCAAGAATGAGGCTCCCTCTGGCTTTTGCTTACAGCCTGTAAGGAAATAGATTGCTAGACTTGAATAAGGCTGCATTTCAGCATGAAGTCAGTCAGTCTGACCTCAGTGCCCCAGTTCTGATTCCTGCCCTGCATTTGGTGTCCCTGTACTGAGGACCACTGTGCACCCAACTTTCTTAATCCTTAGCCCCAGGAACCTACTTTCTCTGAACTGTTTCCAGATTTTGGATATTGCTCACATATGTGCTGGATCTTTGCTGTAAGGATCCGGACCAGACAAAGCCTGGGCTCTTATGAGGTAGTAAGTGTGTCTTGCTTATCACAGACATGTGGACTGATCCTTCCGTTATGACTTATCTTTGGATTCATGCTCCCACAGTCAAACCCCATAGCTGTGTAGAATTCCCAAGGATGCCCACACTTGTAAGGTCAGATGCTGGAACACCATGCCTTAACATCTAAACTGGATTCTTTAGGATCTCATGACTACGTGTGACTTGGCCCATAGTCACCAAGCCCTGCCCCTAGCATGAGGTCCTGATGAGGCCCCCACTACTAGCTGAAACTGCGACATCAGAAATGGTTGACCAGAGTCCACAGGTTGCATGTGAAACTCTCTCTGTGTTGTCAGAGGCTGATTCTGAGATACCCATGTGTGAATGAGAGGGTGTTGAAATAGACTGAAGCATTCCATTTGATGGTGAGCCCTGCAAAAAGCACGTGTGCCATGTGGTTGCCCAAATGCCTTGCGCTGCCCTAAGAGAAATCTAGAATGAGGAGTTATAACCCTACACTGCTTGGAACAGTGCATATGACATATCAGATCATATCTGGAGTGCTCTGTACCATGGTGAACAGAGCATTTAAAAAAGGATTTAGGCAAACTGGAAAGAGTGATCAGACTAGCGAAGGGGTGCAATCATTCATGCGAGAGAAGCTGAAGCTGAAGGAAATGGGAGGCTGGCCCGAAGGAAAGAAAACTGGGAACTGCTTTCAAATGGTAAAAGGGCTGCGGCAGGGGGGTTAGACTTGCTCTGAGTTGTCACAAGGGTGGACGGAAAAGCAAAAAGAAGACAGATTTTCAAATCAATAGGAGCAGAGTTTTCTAATAGTCTAATTTTAATAGGCTGTACAGAGACAGCTCCCCGGTCGCTGCAGGTGTTGGAGCATAGAAGGGACGACGAATGGAGGGATGGAGTAGAGAGGACTCATGCATCTGATGGGTACTTGGTCTAGAAGATTTTCAAGATCCCTTCTGATCCAAGGATTCTGATTCTAGACTCTATGGTCTGACCCATCAAACTGCCACTCAAACCTTGATTCCCATCCATATTTACCGAGGTTTTCCTGACAATCCAGCTGAGAGATGTTACCTCCATAGAAAGTTAGCTTGACACTGGGAGCCTTGCAGTGAGCTGAGAGTAGTGTGAGGTCTCCTCCAGCTCTGGGTGGTGCAGCCCTGCAGCTTCAGCTGACAGACCTTGGTCCTCAGGGTCCATGCCAAAGACCGAATACGCATTTCTGATTGGTCATTTGAAGTTAACCCAAATGCATACTTTAGGGACACATTTTTTCCTGGGTGTGTGTGATTTCCAAATGGGGACTTGTGTTCTGTAGAGACTGACGCTCCGGCTCTGAGGATTCTCCTCTGCTCTATTGAACTAAACCTGGCTAGAGTTGAGAATAGCCACTGTCTAGTCACTTCAAATGGGAAATTTATTTTCTTCAAGATCATGAAAAGTAACCTGGAATGTGTTTTGCTAAAAACAAAATGAAACAAAAACATAAACCCAGCTGTTTTGCCCAAAAAATCTCTTCACTGGATATGAGAATCTTTAGGGGAGGTTTTAGGGATTTTAAGACTTAGAAAGGATAGTGAGAGAAGGAATAGAGAGAACTCACATAAAAAGAGATTGAAACGTGGAGATAACTTTCAAGAGAAGAATGCCAGTCTTGTCGAGGGAAAGCACACAGGGCTGTCCCTGTAATCGTGTTTACACGGGCCAGCACTAATAACACTTATGCTAGCTTTCCCCCTGCTAAATCTGTAACCTGAATCAACATTTAACCTAAGTAATACTGAGCACACAAAACAAATCCTTTCCTGGTGTAAACTGTGCCTGGCTGAGTTAGTAACAAACACAATTAGCTGAAAGGTCATGGGATTAGGGGAAGATGGTGATGAAAATCAAGTCAGAGTTAGCAGCTCTGGGTACACCAAGGCTGGGGTGCTGATTCCAAAAAAGAAAGGGACTAGTTCTCGTTTCTCTCAAGCTATCTGTGGATACGTTTCCTGGACCTTTTCCCCTAAGTCTACCGAAAGAAGCGTACACTCTTAGCCCCTGCCCAGGTGAAGCCCTAGCTGAAAGGAGACGTCGCTGGTCGTTCTGGAGATCTTTTGACCCACACTGGCAGAGTCAGGACCAGTGTGGCTTTGAAGGAAACTATGAATGTGCCAAGTTTGTCCAGAGGATACTGATGACGATGATGCTACTATTTACTAAGAGCTTGTTGTATGCCGGGCGCCTTGCTAAACACAGTAAGTATAGTATCTCATGAAATCCTTACAACCAACCTGTAGGGCAGATATTATAGTTCTCATTTTCCAGTGGAGGAAGTGGAAATTCAGAGAATTTAAGTTTCCTGTAAGGTCACTCAGCCGATGAGTGGTGGCCTGAGCCTGTGGCTCTCAGGTCATCTCCACCACAAAGACCAGCAGCCTTCCCCCAGCTCCCTGCCCTCCAGGCTCCTTGCTGTGGTGCTTCCCAGGCTGGCTCTACCCTGTTCTTAGCTCTCAACCCCTAAGAGGGCTCTGTGGCAAAGGAGAAAGAGCCTATGAGTTAGAGCCAGACAGGCTGGGTTAAAAACCCAGCCACCACCTACAGTTCTGTGATCTTGGATCTTGGGCAAATTACTTAGTCTCTTACAGCCTCAATTTCCTCATCTATAAGATGTCTTCTTCTTTTGCATAGTAGGCAGTTTTTTCAGGCATCAGATTCTGAAATGAACAAGTAAGCAGAAAACAAAGTTAAGTGTGTCCTTAATAAGCCCTTAGGGAGGTGCCACTTGGAGCCCCCAGTAAGTGACAGGTAGCTTTCTCCACTGGGGATGCAGAGGTGATCAAGACAGGCAAGGTCCCTGCTCTAACGGGGCATAGCCATTTGGTGGAAAGTGAGCATCATCACACATTGCGATATTAAGCGCTATTTGAAGACTTCGACAGGGAATCATGAGGAAAAGCTCCTCTGAGGAGATGGCATTTCAGCGGAGATTTGAGTGACAAGGAGGAGCCTCCAGGCAAAGGTGAAAGGAAAGAGCATCCAGGCAGAGGGAGCAGTTAGGATCAAGCTCCTGGGGAGAGAATGAGCCAGAGCGGAGCAGCTAAGGGGCGAGCGTGGCAAGACGAGGCTGCCAGTTAGGCGGAGAATTACATCATTTAGGGCTTGTTTGTTTTCCAAGTGTTCTGAGCAGGGGTAGGTTGTGAGCTGGATCCCCTTTTCAAGCTGTCTCTGGTGCTGTGGGGAGGCTGGATGGCAGGGTGGGAGGAGGAAAAGCAGGGACAGCCGTTAGGAAGTTGGCCATGGCGCAGGTGTGAAATGCTGGCGGTGCAGAGTTGGGATGGCAGTGGAGATGGGAAGTAGCAGCAGGTTCAGTGTCTGCTCTGGAAGGAGAGTTGATGGGGATAGCTGGTGGGTTGGATGTGGGGTGTCGGGACAAGAGACGGATCAAAAATAACTCAAGGTTAACCATTATTTGCCGCTAAGTCCAACACAGGTTGGTTTCCAATGCCCAGGTTTTTCGCCAGTGCCGATAAAGCTTCTTTAGTGGAACACCCGGTGAGGTAGTTGTCTTCCAAGGGAGGGCCATATAGAATGGGGGAGGAATGTGTATCTCTAAACACTAGTATCTCTCTCAGCCTAGGGAGCTGCTCACACTAGGAAGGGCTCACAGGACAAGACCAGGGAATGCATGCTTCCCTCATTGCACTTACTTGGGGGCGTATACTCTTCTACTGGAATGGCAGGGATCCCCTGGTGTCCATGGTATGTAAATTTAATTTTATTCTCCATCTCTCTTTTCCTCTCATTTTAAATTGAGATCAGTTCAATGTGCCTGATAAACATACAGTGACTCCATAATAATGAGGATGACACCCTGCGTCAGCTCGCGTCTTCGTTAGAACTCAGAGTGCATTGCTTGGCACGTGTTAGCCAGTTGTTCAATGTTGTTCCTCCTCTGTTTTCTTTTTCTAACCCCAATATTTTCTTCCCACCTGCCCCAGTCAAAGTACCTGTTCAAGCTCTCATTCCCTCAGGAGTCTGCTCTTGTAAAATCTTATAAAATAATTCACATCAAATCATTGATGAGTGTTTATGAATCCTTTCTTAGGTGAAATAAATAAATCTGTAGTTAATGAGCGCCTTCTGAAAACACCATGCTTCAACCCAAAGTGGAATTGTAGTTGTGGAAATGTAGGCATTGTGGGATTGTTAGAGAAGAGGATTGTGGGGAGGGAGGCCTTTCGGTGCTTAGGCATCACTGCACGCTGGGCCAACAACCCCATCCGTAGGGATGCAACAGAAACAATAGTCCCACTGCAGCAATGCTCTTTGGGAGCCAAGGCCTCCTTGGTCTGGGTGTGCAGAAGAAATGTCCTGGAAAGGAAGAGAACTTGGTAGTGCTTTCTTAGGAGAAATAAAACTTCAACGGGAGTGAAAATTTGAGCAGAATAAAAGGCAAGTAAGGCTGGCAAACTTGAGGCCTCCTGTGGTGAGCTTGAGCCTCTGCAGAGGTCTAGGTTTCCAGCCGACCAACTTGCTCTCAGTTAAAAATCAGTCTGGCCCTTCCATATTTTCTTTCACCATCCTTCCATCCTCACTCAAGCCCTAGGAAGAAAAAGCTACTATCCTGGCTTCTAGTTTGTATTTTGGTAACTACCTGAGAAGATGTGCTGTCTGCTTGGTCCTCATGTGTAAAATGGGCATAATAATGCCCTCATCCCATTTTGTGGTTGTTATGAAGGTTACATGAGGCTCCACACAGTGCTGGCCCATTGGGCGAATCCACTAAAAGTTGGGTTCCTGCCTCCTTACCAAGGAACCTATGACTAGTTTCTAGTAATTTGTTCATTCAGTGACTATTTATTGAGTACCTACTGTGTACCAGGCCCTGTTCTAAGTACTATAGGATACTGTAGAGCTAACAGTGAATGAGACAAAGTTCCTGTCCTTATAGAGCAAGGACCTGATAAGTAAATAACTAATATAAGCTCAGATTATCAATGAAGATAATCAGATAAGACAATGGGGTAGAGAACTATGGGGTTGGGGGCAGGAGTGGCCACAGAAGACCTCTCTGGGGCGATGAGCTTTGTGCTGAGATCCAGGATTCAGGAAGACTCTCTGTCCTAGCTTCATGATTTACTACACCAATGATCACATTCAAATAAAACTTTGATTAAAACAGAAGCTCAGGGAATGATTTTTTGATTAACTGAATTTTCTAGTCTCAACTCTTAAGCTCTTTTTGTTTTGACTATTGTTATGCGAGAACATTTATAAGTACTAATGTATTCAGTTCATGTTCCTGATGAAGTAACGTAGCAGAAAGAAGTATAGTAGAAAGAACTAAAAGAGTCTTGAAAGATCTGAAGGTCATTGTTTGGAGCCTAATTTACTGCTTCAGATATTGATGCTGTTAAAAAGAAAGTTTGGGCCAAATTGGATACAGATTCCACTTATAACCTAGAAGTTCTTTTTAAAATAAATCAGTGTTACTTTTTACCTAACAAGCAAATTGTAGGGAAAATTATGAGATATCTTGTATTCTCCTGGCTCTTGGTGTCTGAGTTCTTCTTCTCTTTCTCTTGGTCCTCTTGGTCCATATCCTCAAACATCCATGAGTTCACATTTGGTTTTGGTTAACAAATCCATGGTCAAAAAGTCATTTGAGTGTAGGCTAGAAAAAGTGATGGACACTAGCTATTGTGTTAGTTTCCTATGGCTGCTGTAACAAATTACCACAAGCTTAGTGGCTTAAAACAGTATGATGTATTCTCTTATAGTTCTGGAGGTCAGAATTCTGATGTGGGTCATATTTGGCCAAGATCAAGGTGTCGGCAGGGCTGCGTCCCTGTGGAGGCCCCGGGAAAGACTTTGCTTCCTTGCCTTTTCCAGTTTCTGGAGGCTGCCTGCATTCCGTGACTCGCAATCCCCTCTTCCTTTCTCACGGCTGGCAGCATAACATCTTCAAATCTTTGGCTACAAGCCCTGCTTTCATTGTCACATCCCCTCCTGTGATTCTGAACTTCCCTCTTACCTCCCTCTTCTAGCAATCGCTATTATCACACTGGGTCCCTTGGCTAGTCTAAGATCATCCTCTTATCTCGAGATCCTTAATTTAATTTTTTGCACTTTTTCCATGTGAGATAGCATTAGTCAGAGGTCCCAGGCACCGCAGTCACAGGTTCCATTAAGACGTGGACATCTTTGGTGCTGGTAGTGGTGGTGGTGGGGCATTATTCTACCTAACACAGCTGTTACCCATCCAAGGGAGATTTGTTAACAGAGGACCAAGCCAGGATTCACATGTAAAACTTTTCACGCTAAGCCGGTGTTTTAAACCAGTCCTCTAGAGTTTCCCATAAGTGATCAAAGCAATAAATATAGTGACTCCAGGACCGACCCATTACCAGATCATGTTTCAGGCCACAGGTCCTGACTGGGGGGTTGGAAACCTTAGCCTCTGGATCCAAGTTGCATTTCCGTATCAAGCTAGTCTGGGGGCCCAGGTGTAACTTGCAATCTCAGTAGACCCTGGAGTCCCCACGGACCACATAAGGTTAAACCCAGGACCAGGCAGAGTGAAGGCATTTCTGGGGTGGCTGGCAGGGCTCTTTGCATAGTTTTACGCAGGAAACCAGAAGTTAAACTTATGTATCTGATCCCTTAGATCCTTGCAGCCCTGCAGAGACCACTGCTTTGTGTAGACAAAGCTAAAGCCAGAACTGGGACTGAGTTACAACCAGGGAACCATGGTGTGGCAGCTGGATTGCTGAAGACATTGAGCCAAGACAGAGCCACCCTTCAGTCCCTGGGGAATCTGGATCATCTCTATATTCAGGGCCAATGTAGGCCAGCCAGTCAGCTCTGCATCCTCAGGCAAAGGAACTGGAAAAAGAAGCCACAGACCATGCTTGCATGTGTGTATGTGAATTGACCTTATCTTAGGGATGAAAAAAAATCTCTGTATATACTTTTAGATAAGGATGGGCCTTTAGATAAGAATGGTCTGTAATTCAGACCAAAGTGTCTCCTCTGTTTTTCTTATATAATCAAATCAAGTCAAATATGTTTAATCCTGAAACTAAGGAAGAGGCAATAAATTGGAAAACTCTTTGGCCAGCTCTCAATTTTGGTATGCATTTTTTTTAAAAAACCCAAATTTTAGTCTTTTCGTTCATACAGGAATCTCAAGTTTCCTGTATGATTTGCAGCTTTCCCAAGATTATAGTGTATCAGTTCTTTGAGAATGCAGCTTCCTGTCTCCCGCCCCCAGTAGATTCATTCACAGATTTACTTTTTTTTAATTGATTGACTGACTCTTATATGTTTATAATGGCTTAGGTTGTAGAGCACAGTTCTTGGTCTTATTAGGTTTATCATTTAGAAGGGGAGATCAAAGGTACTTTGAGTTGCAGAACCACGGGCTAGTGAAGTGAAACCCTTTGATGTTTCTGCCCCAAAGGAAAACCTTGTGAGAGAGGATGGTGTCTGGGAGATAGACACTCAAACATTCATTAGCTGAAAGCATGAGAACATTGGTCGGGCCCCAGGATAGGCCATGAGAAGACCTGGGCCCGGATGATTCTCTGAGTTGCAGTCGTGTGGTATAGAGGCAAGAACAGCTCCTGGGAGTTAGAGACTTGGATCCTAGGTCTGCTCCTGTACCTCATAACATGGTCTGAACCTCATCTTTCCACCCATGGAGCTGGAGCTTCAGATGATGAGCCAGGCCTTCTGTGCTCACTCTGTTCCTCAGCCGTCCTTCTTGGTGGAGTCACAGAGTAACCCAGAACTCACTTTAACAAACATACCGCCATCCAGCACTGGTGGGAAATGAACTATTCTAATCTAGAAAGTGCTGTGATTTATTGAGTGGTACTACCTATGCCTTACATAGAGGGCGATTTACAAAGAATTAGAATACAATACATATGACTTATAAAACTAAAAAACTGTAAGCTTATACATTCCCTTGATTCATGAAGGATTTCAAGGCCTAATAGCTGATCCTATCTATTTGTGAAAGGCCCAGCATCAGGTTATTCTACTTAAGGTAAGCCTCTTCCTCTTCCTCCCACTAGTTATAGAACTTAGACCTTGAAAGAATCTCCATTGGCGTCCAAGCCTAGATGAAGAAAAAATTGAAGCGTATTTCTAAGCTGACAAAGCTCGTTCATGGAGAGCCAGGAAGGAAACCCAATGACCCCTATTCCCAAGGCCATTCTATACCTTGCTGCCATTCACAAAACTTCACACAACAAATATATGTTATGCTTTGTGGTGACCTGGCACTGTTCTGGGCACTGAAGATAGAACAGTGGGCAAGCAGCCAGCCTCCTGCTTTCAAGGACCCCCCCCATCTTCATGGGGCATGTAGAAAATAAATGAACAAGATCACTCCAGGTGGGCACAGGCGCTATGAAGAAAGCAAATCACAAGAATGTGACAAAAAATGATTGGGCCAGAATGAGTAGTTTAGACTTGAGGTCCGTGAAGGCCTCTCTAGTAGAAGCTCTTCAGCTGTCTTCTTAGACTCACTCGGAACTCTCTTAGGAAAAACCGCCGTCCAACAGTGATGAGAACTGCATTGTTCTAATCTATAGAATGTTGTGATTTTCTAGATGCCATCTGAGTTGAGGCGTGAATGATAAGAAGGAGCGAACCACACAGATACCTGGGAAAGCGTCTCCCAGGCAGAGGGAACAGCAAGCGCAGGGGCCCAGTGGTGAGAACGATGAGGAGACAAAGTCTGGTGTGGCTGCAGTTTGGGGGCCATGACAGAGAGTTGTATGAGATGAGGTCAAAGAGGTTGAGAGTCCAGAACTGCAGCGGCCTGCAAGCTGTGGGGAGGAGTTTGGGTTTTGTTTCACATGCAATCAGGAGACTTTGGAGGGCATTGAACAGGGTAGTCACAGGGTCCAATGTATGTTTTTAAAACATGGCTCTGGCTGTTGTGCAGAGAATGCACATAGAGGGGCAAAGTGAGATGGGAGACCAGTTAGGAGGACGGTGGGGGAGCGCAGGTGAAGGTGATGGTGGCGTGGACCAGGGAGGCAGAGATGGGGATGGAGACAAATGGAAGGATTTAAAGTGTATTTTAGAAGTGGCACCAACAAGACTGCTGATGGGATATGAAGGAAAAGGAGAAATCAAGGAAGCCAGTGGCTGCAAAGACTGGCGGACAAACAAGGGTTTTAGTGGGGATGACAACTTCAGTTTTAGATATGCTAAATTTAGGTTGCCTGTTGACATATTGCTTTAAATATTCTCTAATTTAGTCTAAACTTTGCCCCTATATCTCTGACTGAATTGAGTTTTCTGTGTTATGCTCTAGAAACTTGTCTCTGGCACCTGCCTGTGATTCTTGGACAAGCATCAGTTATTCTTTAATGGCAACAGTGATGGAACAGACTTGAGAAGATGTCCTAATTTCCCATTTGGAGAAGCCACTCCTGGTCTCTGGTTGTGCCCAGCTTTTCTTTCCCTTTATAGGAGGGACCACAGGGCATGCATCCACATCTCAGATGGGAGAGGCGATGAGGCCAGGTAGACCATGAGAGCCAGATGGCAGAGAGACAACTGGGTCTAGACCCCAACATGTGACCCTCAGGAGCCTGGATTGGGTGGTTAGCATTGGGCTTCTTTCTATTTTTGTTGGGGCAAACAGTGGATAATCAAGGAAAAAGAGACCATATGAGATGAAATGTTTAGTTTGGAGAAACTTGAAGTGGGAAGAGAAAGCCGGCAGTTGTCTGCCTATCAGGAGAGAGGTGAGGGGATCAGGGATCCCTTTGCATCTGATGGGAAGAACCCAGATGAGGGGCGTGGAGGACCAAAGAGATGAGCTCATTTCAGGGACCAGGAATCTGGAGAAAGGATGCATTCTAATTGAGTTGATGGAAGATGCAGGTTAGAACTGCGAAGAGACGGCTTCCCGCATAAGCAGGTGGAAGAAGACCTGGGCTGAGGGGAGAGGGGAGATTTCAAGCACTAAACAAAGCAGTCTAGTTTTGTTTGTTTTTAGATTTTTTTATTTTAAGCACAAACTAAGGCAATCTCTAAAGGCACTGATCTCAGTGCTCAGACTGTATATATGATTTTTTCCCAAGGATCTTAATATCACTGATATTCCTAGTGTCATCACACAGATGAAATTTAGTGCCTATTCACTAATTTCAATTTGTGAAATGGAAAAGAGTGTGGTTCATGGATTCAGAGAGCCTGGGTTTGAATCCCGACCCTGCCAACCCCCAGCTATGAATCTAGACACGCTACTTAAATTCTCTGTGTCTCAACTACCTCATCTTTAAAATGGGGGCAATGATAGTCCCTACCCCATAGGGTTATTGTAAGGATAAAGGAGTTAATACGTGTTGAGCCCTTGAAGTAGTTCCTGGCACATATTAAGCCCATTAAAATACCATTTCCTGTAGGACAAAGAACAGAGGGAAAAACGGGGCAACACATTGTAGCTTCTTAGCCTCCCAACTCCTTGTGAGAGCGAGGAAGAGGTTGAAGTGAACATAGGTGACCTTCATCATTTCATCTTGGGGTTCTGATAGAAGTGATTTCCACCAAACTGGGGACCCACTGGGTCATCTCTCTGCTACATTAGACGAAGAGGAGGGTGAGTACGTTAGTCACGTATACAGCATGTGGAAAATAGAGAAACAGCAGCGCATTGGCCACATCTGCCTCCTAAAAGTGTTGTTAAGTAATTCACCCTGCCTGAGACATAGGCAGATGGTGAGATCCCTTGAAACACCACAGTGAAATATCTGGAGGTTTTATAGATTAATTGCATTAGAAAAGAGGTGTTAGAAAAATCCTGCATTAGAAACACTCAATGCCTGATCTTTACCCTTTAGTTTATGCCATTTCTCTCCTGAGGGAACAAACTTTAAAAAATTATTTTAAAATGTGATACTAAGAATTATCAATCCATTAAGGTAAACAAGTGCATTCTAATTAACAACCGTTTAGGGGAAAAGAGCTTGCTGCTGCAAGGCCAGATAAATGCTAACCCAAAGCTACAGGAATTGCGCTGGCAACGTGGTCCAGCTCAGTTATTTTGTCCTCACTCAGCCAAGTAATTGATGTCTGATTATTTTGCCTGGTGAGTGTTGGTGGAAAGGGAGTGTATTCTCCCTGGGCAGGACCGGCATCATGAGCAGCTTCTGGACTGTGCCTCGAGGAACAAAAGAATGTACAGGGCAGGCTCATCGAGTGAACATGTCCCCAGAACTGTGAAAACAGAGACAGGGCATCCCCACGTATTCAGAGCAGAGACAGTCGCTGGTCACCTGTCAGTCCACTTGCTAGGAAGTACCCCAACGACTGTACAAGACTTACCCCAAATCAGCCTCTTTGACTTAGTAAAGCTTTTCCAGTTCTAGATGTAGAACCCGCTGAAGCTACTACCCTGCTTGGTGAAAGAAACTAGGTAGTGAGGTTTCCTCTCCTGTTAGAAGATGTTGTTATGACAGTGAACATTGCTAAAAAAGCCTATCTTTAAATAATTGATTGAACACTTCGTTTCATTCTGTTTCATAACCTTGATAGCTCACTGGTTATTTAATGAAGGATTTGTAAGTGCTGTTACTTCACATTCAAGAAGTGCAGGAGAAAGTATCCTTCAGATGCCCATCTCGAGTGTGGGGGGAGGATAATTTCTAAAGAGGCGTTTGATTAGGGAGTCTAATCACAGTCCAGAGACGTGGGATTTCAGCATGAACCCCAACAAAGAAGTGAATTATGCAGCTGATTATCCTTGCACATACAAATAAATGCTAGCCATTCAAATTGGCTTCCGTTCAAAATTGCTGTTTGTTTAACTTAAATAATACCATAGCACTTATTGATATAAACATCCTGTTTGCTAGAAAAGCCTTCATAGAAACAAAGCTCCAAGAGTCTAGCAAATACTGAGACTGAGAGGCCTCAGAGAAATGTCTCGCCGTATTAGATATTTCAAGGAGCCTAGTGGGACAGCCGACAACTGCTGGGCTCTGTCTTGCTTTGGTGACAATTCAGCAGGCAGAATTCTTAGATACCCGCCATGTCAGCAAATTGTTTCCGCCCCGAGAATAGATAACACGATATATGGTCAATAGAACCTATGCTGTCAGGATGAAAAACACCCTTGTTGGTTTTTTAGGGTTGAAAGGTGATGACCTTCCGGTTCAACCCAGAAAGCTTATGACCCTGTGTGCCCTAGGTCACACAGTCAGTAAGGGGCAGACCCAGAATGTGAAAAAGCGTTCTGGACTGTCGGTTCAGTGTTCTTTCTACTTCTCTGAGCTGCCTCTTAGGGCACACATTTGAATCACTGGAGTTTTTAAAAAGCTGACAGAAATATTCAACTCGCTTTACACTTGAGATAGGCATCTCTCAAGCGCAAGGGAGAAAAGCCCCCATCGTTCAGAGCCCACCTCAGCCAGGTTCCAGGATGGAACTGCTGTGTTAGGATGGGGTGAGGGGGCAGGCAGCGATTTTGGCAAGTCTGCAAGACAAGCTGGAAATGGCTCTAGAAGGTCCTAGTGACCATGAGAGTGTTGGGAAGTAATCCTGGCTTGTGGCCCACAGACTTCAGGAACTGAGCGACAAGGAAGAGACACTCCTTCTCTTTGGTGGGGGACAAGATGGGGAGATAGATTCCCTTCATCGGGGGAAATCCACAGAAAATCCACAGCAAAGTCAGCTTTGTGGGCGTGTTTGTTTAACTACATAGCAGGCACTTACTGAGTATTTACTATGTGGAAGGCATTGTATCTTTTCATGAATTGATTACAAAAGGAGATGTGGGTGGATTGAATTAGGGATTGGAGAATAGAGGTTGTGCTTAGTATAAAAGTCACGTGCGGTAGAGTTCCATGTCAGGTGCAACAATGGACTCAGAGCGGGAACAGAGAGGGGATGGCACCTGGTCTCAGGTATAAATAGGAGACAAGGCCACTTTCCTTTATGTTTTCAGTTATAAGTCTTTGAAGAGGAGGAGGAGCATGCTATCTACTACTTAGAATTCTCAGCGCCTTCTAGAAAAGTATTCTGTACATCCTAATCACAGTAAATATTTGTTGAGAAATCAACTAATGAATTGGTGAAAGAATGATTAGTAATATCTCATTTATTTGAACTCTTTGGGGAATTATGTTGGGTTAGGTGATTTTTCCAGTTAACTAAGACTGGAATTCAAACAAACCAAGCAAATAATTACAATGTGAGGTAAATTCTATGAAGATAACTGCTAAGGTAGAGAATAATGTTAGAAGGGAGGTGGGTATTCCTGTAGTGGGGTGAGCCGTGAAGGCCTTGCTTCAGAGGTGACAATTAAGCCTTATCCTGAAGGACCAGGACAGCCAACCATGGGGAGAATGCCTTGCTCCTTTTAGCAGCTCTTTCTACCCCACTTTCCCCTCACTTTCTTTTCTAAGGTCTGCCAGCAAATATCAGAAACACGCGATTGTTAAATCATTAATCTCATGTTCACAGAAAGCAGAGATGTTGCTCTTAAGGGAGTTTCAGTCCCTTCTCAGGTGAAAATATATAATTTTTATGTCAGTTGTTTTATTCAGTGTTCATCTTACTGTGGAAAGACATGCAAAGCACTGAGCACCAGGGGAATACAAAATGAATAATTCATGGTCTCCTCTACCTTAGGAGCTGTGTTAGTCAAAGTGAGCTAGGCTATGTTGCAATAACAAGTTAGCCCCAAATCTCAGCGGCTTAGTGTTGTAGTAGTTTATTTCTCCCTCACACAATTTCCAAAGTGGGTCGGCAGCTCTCCTGGGTAGCTCTCCTACAAGCAATTACTCAGGGATCCAGGCTCCTTTCATCCTGTGATTCTGGTCTCTATCCACAGAAGGTGAAGAGAGGGCTGGAGGCTCATCAAATATTTTTAAAGACCAGTCCTGGAAGATGCTTGTACCACTTCTACCCCAGCCCATCAGTCAGAACCCAAACACACATAGCCTCAAATTAACTGCAAGGAAGACTAGGAAATGAGGTCTTCCTGTGTGCTCAGACAGAAGAAACGGGACTGATGAAAATGTAGCTGGTCTCCACTCCAGGGAACTCTTAGTTTAGTGGCCCAGAAAGATCAGCAGACACTAAAGAACTTTTATTCGGGGCTGAATATCAAAAGCATTACACAGAGGTGGAAACGAAGACAGGAGCCCATAGAGATGAGATTGATAAATTCTGATTAATCAACGAGGGATAGCTGATAAGGGAAGTCTGGTAGAGGAACTGGGTTTGATCAGGGTCTTAAAAGATGAGTAGGTGTTTAAATGGTAGAAATAAAGGAGTGACATTAGACATAGGCAGAGATATGTGAAAGTTCATCCCAGCCAGAAACGGTGAGGATCTGATAAGACTGGAGGAAACAGGAGTGGAGGGAAAAGAGGGAACAGATTCCCAAGGATCTTGGATGTTTCGTTAAGTAGTTTGAATTTTGTTCTGTAGGCAATAGGACACCATGGAAGCTTTTTCACATAGAAATGTTATCAGAGTTGTGTTTTAAAAAGAGAGACTTTCTTTTCCAGGTATTTGATTTATTGTTGGCTGAGGTCGATGGAAGATTGAATGACTGATAATTGAGGATGTTACTATTTCTTAACAGGCACCTCTTTTCTTTTAAGAATTAAAAACACTTTATATGGGAGCCAGCCCGGTGGTGCAGCGGTTGTTTGCACGTTCCACTTCGGCAGCCGGGGTTCGCCGGTTCGGATCCCAGGTGCGGACATGGCACCGTTTGGCAAGCCATGCTGCGGCAGGCGTCCCACATATAAAGTAGAGGAAGATGGGCATGGATGTTAGCTGAGGGCCAGTCTTCCTCAGCAAAAAGAGGAGGATTGGCGGCAGATGTTAGCACAGGGCTAATCTTCCTCAAAAAGAAAAAAACACCAAAAAATCCACTTTGTATGTATTGGAGGAGTTCATTAATCCACAATTTCTTCAAGAGTAGCACAGATGAATCAAATATCCCTACATGACCTACACTACTGAACTGAGAAAACCTCATGCTGACGGCGCAAATGACGTTTAAGAAGAGGTGCAGGTTGCATCATTTGTCAGCCTTGCAGAGAACTCTGTCCAAATGCTACTGGGAGAACTGGAGCAATGTGCCAACTCCACAGGGGAGCTCAGAATACTGAAATCAGATTGCAGGCATTTACAGGGTTCCAGCTTTCAACTCATTTCTGATCAGCTAATAAGAGCCCTCATCTTTAAATTTTAACCTCAAAGATAAATACCCCTTTCTTCCTGCATTCTTAATCCTATTGCTGCTTTGTAGTTTTGATAGTTAAATGTTTTTCTCTGTCACAGGACTTGTCTAAATGCTTAGAAATTTAGTTTAAGTCGTAACATAGATGAAGTTTCTTTAGTTTCCTTGGAGCTCCCCAACTAAGGTCCCAAGCCAACCCTTTTCATTCCCACATCTCCAATCTGGAGAATAATAGAAAATACAGAAACATGAAAACCTTGATTTTAGGTCCCTTTTCTTCAAAGAAGTTTAGCACACTTCACTTGAGTAGAAGTCACTATTGATTCTCCAACCAATGGCCAGTTCTTTCCTTACTCCTTGCTGTCACAGCCCTGATTTTGTCCAGAAGTCCACTTTTTCTTAACCTGACTCAAGAGTAAACCTAAGTTAATCTAATCTAATCATGGCAACCTTGTGCCGCATGTCAGTGATGGATTTAGGGTGACCCAGTCTGGCTGATGAGGCATGAGTTCAGGCCTGCCAGTCTTTGAAGGGCAATAATGCCAGTGCTGGTTCCTCATCTTCCACTGGATGCTGTTGCGTTGGGATAGGGTGCCTGGAACAGTGGTGGCCACCTTGCAGCCCTGGGAGAACCCAGCTGGAGCAACCTCAGTGTCCTGAGAATGACAGCAGGAAGGTGCGAAGAGTCTAGGGCTCTAGTGGCATTGCAAAGTCACTGGCTTTTAATCAAGCCCAGAGGTGTTCCACACCGAGACTGCTTTTATGTGAGATGATTTGTTTTCTCTATTTGTTTAAGCTGATCAATTTGGAGTTTTTTGTTACTTACAGCATAAGCACTATAACCAATAAAAGTGGTAATTTTCATCATTTCTTACCTTCCCAGCAAGGAAAGCAGATGGTCAAAGCAGAGCCCTCACATTACATAACTCTAGGCTATAACATAATCAGTGCCCCTGGAGTTAGACAAAGCAGGTTCCAGAAAGCAGGCAGCGAGCAAATGGCTTGATCCAGGTCACAGAGGGGATCAGAAAGAAAGCCAGGAAGGGTCCGGCCAAGACAGTGGCTTCCTCCTTGAAGGTCAGCTGGAGTGTGGAGCCGGGCACTCCTGGCTCTGATTCTTTTTGCCTGTAGACTTTGGCTACTTCACTCACCATCTTGAAGCTTTGGCTTTTCTCACCTGTCAAATATGTACCTTGCGGGTTGTTGTGAGAATACAAAATAGAGCCTAGGAAGTCATCTAGCATGGTGCTTATGGGCCCACACAAGATGGGTGTTCAGTAAAGGACAGCTTTTATCTTAACTAGAGTGATGATTCACAGGCTTTTTCTCCCTCAGATCTTTGGGCAGCAAAGAACCTCTCAGCCATGTCCCCTCGTATTGTCACTGACACCACAAATTCATAGGGCAGAGGGAAGGATAGTGTTCTGAGAGTGAGACTCAGTTCTCAGCTCTGATTAGTCATTAATTCCTGCCTGACACCACGTCCACACAGCTCCATCTTGTACCTGTGAAAGCTCATATGGATCAGGAGAGGTCCTGGGACCACACCTGAGAAGACTTCTTCTGTTTTTCCCCAGCTTTATTGAGATATAATTGATGTGTACCACTGTAAGTTTAGGATGTACAATGTGTTGATTTGATGCACGTATGTATTGCAAAATGATTGCCACCATAGTGTTAGCGAACACCTCCATAACGTTACACAATTACTATTTCTTTTTCGTGGTGAGATCATTTCAGACTTACTCTCTTAGCAAGTTTCAAGTATATAATACAGAATTATTAACTAGAACTACCCTGCTGTACACTAGGTCTCCAGAATTTATTCATCCTATAACTGGAAGTTTGTGCTCTTTGACCAACATCTCCCTATTTCCCCCACCCCACCACGCCCCAGCCCCTGGTAACCAGCATTCTTGTCTCTGTTTCTATAAGTTCAACTTTTTTAGATCTCACATATGAGTGATACCATACAGTATTTATCTTTCTCTGTCTGACTTACTTCACTTAGCATAATGCCCTCAAGGTCCATCCATGTCATTGCAAATGGCAGGATTTACTTCTTTACTTTACCTCTTTTCAGGATTTACTCATGGCTGAATAATATTCCTTGCGTGTGTGTGTCTGTACATATATATATATATATATACACACAGACACAAACACACACACACTCTCACACACATATGTATAGCACATCTTCTTTATCCATTCCTCCATTGCTGGACACTTAGGTTGTTTCCATATCTTGGCTATTGTGAATGAACTTGGGAGTGCAGATATCTCTTTGAGATCCTGTTTTCATTCCCTTCGGATATGTACCCAGAAGTGGAATTGCTGGATCGTATGATAGCTCTATTTTTAATTTTTTGAAGAACCTCCATATGTTTTCCATAGTGGCTGTATCAACTCACATTCCCACCAACTGCGCAAAAGAGTCATGAGAGCCCATTTCCTTTAGCTGCATCGCCACCTAAAAACTTAGAGGAAAATTGGGTTTATAAGAGTCATTTCAACTGAGGGCTGTGCTACTTACACATACGGCCCATTAATTCTTTTCATAACTACTTGTTAGCCTCCAGTTTGAGAGAAGGAGAATAAAAAAAGCTGGAATGTTCTCTCTTGGAATGATAATTGCTCATTAGAACCCCATTTCGTTATAATTGTTCAATTCATTATGCTGAGCACTTCATTAGAAGCATTGTAAAAATTCTGACGACTTGAATATGTTACATCGAATAATGAAATGAATCTGATTTAGAGCCCTACTGTTTCTTGAGGGCATTTTCTAAGTAATACAAGTCTGAGAAGCCAGAAAAGTCAGAGTCTCTATATTTTCTTCTGGGGGTCATTATTGGTGCTTTTAAAAAAATCATTTTGAAATAAGAAGCTTTCTTTAGAAAAGAAAGAAAAAAATAGCCCATAAACCTGAAATAGTCACAATGAGGCCACATTTGTCTTTACAAATACAAATAGCTCAGAATTATCTGCAATTAATAGTAAACCAAATCTTTTTATAGTGCTGTTAGGGACTTTTGGGTAAAGATAGCAGATTGAACATTTTCATTTATCTCCCCTTCTTCTTGAAAGCCTACTAAAATGACAGTAATGGGAGCTTACAAAGGGAATAAACCCACAAGGACAAAGAAAATGAAGGAGACAAGAGCAACAAAATCCTGGAAGTTGGAAACAGAAGGACAGGGGCAAGCGACTTTGCAGAGCCAGGAAAGCAGAATCCTGAGCTGACAGAGAGGGAAGTGAGTGGCAAACTTGTTGGACCTCAGCACTCCCAAAGTACTCAGGAATTGGTGTTTCCAGTAGTTGAGGGTAAAAGTGGGGCTCTAGAAGGATCATCTGGGAATTTGGATCCCCATATCTCTTCCTTCATACTGCCTAGCTCAGGGACAGACACTCGTCCCCACCCGCAAGACTCAAGAGGTTTTCACCTCTGGAGACAGTGAAACATAGGGTCTCTGAACTGGAGGAATCTAGAAATAGTTGATGGCAAGAATACCATAATAGGGTCAGCCTGGTGGCATATGGCATAGTTGTTATGTTCGCATACTCTGCTTCGGTGGCCCAGGGTTTGCGGGGTCAGATCCTGGGCGGGGACCTACACACCGCTCATCAAGCCATTCTGTGGTGGGGTCCCACATATAAAACAGATGAAGATTGGCACAGATGTTAGCTCAGGGCCAATCTTCCTCATCCCCCGACTAAAAGAACATCGTAATAAAACAGGGGATCAAATGGACATTTATGTACCTAATGATGAGACCCTCCCTCCAAGCCCTGTCAGGCTAGCAAAATACTGGCAGCCAGGCCTAGACCCTGAGCATGAGGTTGGAAGACCCTTCTTTGAGAAATCTGACCAACCCAAGGTATTTAGGAAATATCTACAGATAGTGAGCTCAGGGAGTCCCAAAGAAAAGAGCCAGTCAGAGCAGTGGTTCTCAAAGTGTGGTTTCCAAACCTGCAGTATTGGCATCATCTGGGAACTTTCTAAAGATGCAAATTCTTGCACCCTGCTCCAGACCTACAGAATCAGAACCTCTGAAGGTGGGGCCCTGAGATCTTTGAGAACCACTGCTCTTCCGCGAAGCTCACCATGAACACAAAGTTTCCCTTCTTTATAAATATAAGCAGACAATCAAGGATGAGTAGGTATCAGAAGAAAGATGGAGAACAAGAGAAACTGAAAAAATAACAATCTTGGAGGGAAAAAGAGACAATGCAGGAAAAAAATTAAACTTGGAAAACAGCTAACATTAATACCCTGGGAGAGAGAAGGATAGGTATTTCATTCATGAAACAAGAAGAGGTTGCTTTTTTTTTTTTTTTAAAGAAGTGGTCCTTTAGAAAACAACAAAAATAGACTTTTGAAAATTAAAAACTAGGGCAGTAAAATGAAGAATTCAACATAAAACTAAAAAGTAAAACAAAGAGACAAAAATGTAGAATATAGGAAGAAAAAAGAGAAAAATCTGAGGATTAGTCTAGGAGAGTGGTTGAGAACTGCTGGTCCAGGAGGACAAACATACAAATAATAAGAGATCTGGACAAAGGAAGCGAAGAGGAGGGAATGTTTAATGAAATAATTGAGAAATGTTCCCAGCATTGAAGAACATACATGCACAGATTGACAGGGCCCACCCAGTGCCCAGCCAATGGATGAAAAGAGAGTCATACCAAGGCACATCATTGTCAGATTTCAGAATGGGGGAATAAAGAGAAGATCCTGCAAGTTTCTGGAAAGAAAAACTAGGCACATGTTAAGGATTAAGAACCAGAGTGTCTTCAAACTTCTCAGGAGCAGCAGTGGATCCTGGAGGACAGTGGAGCAAGTCTTCAAGATCCTTAAGGAAGATCATTTCCAAAGTAGAATTCTATAGTCTGGTAGACAATTAATCAAACGTGGGGCCAGAATAAGTATAATTAAATGTGCAGGTAGAATAAAGACACTCAAAAACAGGCCATGGTTTCAAAGCTCTTAGGCTGAGGGGTTACATTTTGTATTAAGAACTGGATAGTGGTCACTGTTGAAGTACCAACTTCTCGTTCACAGAGACACGTGTCAGAGAAGTGTGTAAACTTTGTGATGACTGCTGTTTGGTCCCTTTGCCTCTATTCTCATCTCTCTTCCATCCATGCTCCCTCCACCTGTGACCAGAGTTCTCTCCCCTGAAGACACATCTCTCCAGCCTGCCCCAGTATCCTTAAGATACTAAACACACCTTTTTGTTCTCAATGAGGCTTCCTCTTGTCTCAGACCTACAATTTCTGTCTTGGAGGGGCTTGGGTAGAAATCTGGATGGAGAGTAAGAGGCCAGCCCTGGGGTCTTGTCTTAAAGCTGCATTTAAAAAGTAAGCACTTTCTTAAAACTTGCATTTCCTATCACTTTAAATAAAGTTCTTCAAGACAGTTTTATTTACTCTAAACATAAGGTTAAGAAAATATTACTTGCTCCAATCAAATGTTATTTTTATCATTTTTTTTTGGAGTGGGTAGAGCGTGAGCTTGGAAATCAAACCCACCAGGCACAGTTCAACTCTCAGCTCTGCTGCTGACTCCAATGTCACCCTAACCTCTCAGTTTTCTCATCTGCATAACAGAGGTAATGCTAACCTCTTCGTAGGGCTGTGGTGGGAATGAAATGATCTGTGCCTGTACCAGCACCTGGTGGCACGCCCATCTCATGGTAAGCGCTGCATCATCAGTAACTGTTAGTAATAGCTGTGAATTTAATTCACAAAGTCCCCTTGCACTGCCTGTTGTGAAGGCTCACGGTATATAAAGCAGAGCTGGGGGGCCACTCTCATGGACATTGGTACTTTGATTTTATAAGCAGTGTCTACAACTGTTTGGAAGAACCAAATGGTGTGTAATTATGATTATCCCTTCTGTCATAAAAAAAATCCTATATAATTTTGTAAATTTGAATGTAGTATTAAATTTTTTTTCTGAGGGAGATTAGCCCTGAGCTGACATCTGTGTCAATGTTCTTCTATTTTGTTTGTGAGCCTCTGCCACAGCATGGCCACTCATGAGTGGTGTAGGTCCATGCCTGGAAACCAAGCCCAGGCCACTGAAGTGGGTTACACCGAACTAAACTACTAGGCCATTGGGGCTGGCCCTGTAATATTGATTTGAGTTGCCTGTTATTATCAGTTATAAAGATTTTCCAAGTTATAAAGTTAACCAAGGATGAACTGGTCGCTTCAGTGGCATGGGGGCTCATCACTGTGCCAGGGGTGGCTCCAGGATGGGGCAGAGGACCACTTGGCTGGAATGTTGCAGAGGACGTTGAAGGACCAGCGATGGTTTGTGTTGGTGACTTTAAGTTTTCTGAGGTTCCAAATGTGCCTCACAGGGCTCTAAGCAGCCTGGCAATTTATCATTTTTGCTTTGAGTTTCTTCGGTCTTACAGACTACCCATCAAGTAATTGAGAATTGATAAATAAGCATTAGAAGCAAGCCCCCTGTTGACCAACTTTCAGGTTTCCCTTGGTGAGTTTTCTTGAAACTCAGTTCCTGTGTATAATTTTATTCATCCAGCCCTGGGGAAAGACCTCTCCCCTGAACTTGGAGGAGGATAGCAGACACTTCCTAAACTCAACCCTAGGGCTGCAAAGTCAGGGCGAGGAGGCAACAGTGCTCCTTGTAGATAGGAGCCAGCAGTCACAGAGCTAACACGCCAAACCTACAAAACTAATAAAACTTCCATGTAAATAGGAAGGAGAAGGACAAATGGCTGCCAGGCCTGTGCATTTACTGACTCAACGCCAATCCCAGGCCACAGAGCTCTGTACACTAGATGCTTCGGTTGGACTGCTCGAGTATTGACATAGTCTTGTAAACTGAGATCCTTCAAAAGGGTAAAAAGAAAAAATAAATTTAGAGAAACGTTTGCATAGAGGTTTCCCTTGGGTTCCAGCTGCCCGACTGAATTACCATCAAACCATCGCCCTGGAATAGGGTCATGAGGGTTGGTTTTCCTGGCCTCACACAATGAACACAGTCAATATGGATGCTGCCTGCTTTTCATTTGGAAGAAATTTACATTTGATCCTGCCCTCACCCCACAAACTTCTACCCTCGTATCTGCTTGACTCTATCATTCTTAGGCCCATATATTTGCAAAAATGCTTCCACTGTTCTTTTCCCTGGTGACTGGCCTATAAAATTTCTCTCCCTCCATCTTCTTTCCATCCCAAGCAAAACTCACATTCTTGAGTTCAGACTGGCATCAATAAGGAGTTTGGAGGGAAAAAGCCGAGTGTACTAATTCATACCAAAAAGCAAATGTCTGATAAATCCTTGGAGCAGTCCTAAAACTTTTATGAATTCGAGTATCCCAGTTATACAGTTTCAGGTTGGCACTTCATTCACTAAGACCAAGGGCACGAAAGAAGTTTTTACATCATTAGTGCTACCTCCCTTCCCTGGGCTCCTTGATCCGATAGTAAGGAAACAGCATCTGGGAATAGCAGATGATACCGCTAGTCTCCAAATATTCAGAGATCCACAGTCAGTATAGACGAGACTCATGGGAGCCTCTGTGGACATGCAAGAGACTGCAACCCAACACAGGGTCCTCACATTCTCAGTCCCTGTCCTGGGGCCTCCTGAGATAGGGATTCCCAGGGATGGGCCTCCCACCCCAACTCATTCTGCATTCTCCTCTCCTCCCTACCCTCAAAGCCCAAGGAGGAGCTTCTTTTCGTCCTCTGGGAGTGTGGGGAAAAGGAGCACCTCTTGATGATGGAGTTTTGACATTTGACTCATAAATGTTAAAACCTGTCAAAGGCTTGTGATGTGTTGCTACTGTTCTAAATGCTTTAATTCATTCATTCAACAGGAAGGTATTAAGTGCTCCCTATGTGCCAATCACTTCAAAATACTATTTAGTCATTCGTTCATCCAACATTTGACCTCTTATATACCAAATATTGTTTTAAATGCTATTCATTCATTCAGCAAGTGTTTACCAAGAGACTCCTGTGCACTGGGCACTGATCTAGGCTCTGTAGCAGTGAGCCAGGCAGAGCCTCCACCGCTATAGAGATGAGAGTCTACTGAGTTGCCAGGCAATGCGCAAATAGACAAACAAGAACACACGTGTATATCAGAGGGTGTTAAGTCCTACTGAGAAAAAGAAAGCAATTGAGGGCACAGATGGTGCATGTGGTAGATACTGCTCTATTTAACCCTCATTGATGAGATGGCATTTGGGCAGAGACCTGAAGGAAATGATCGAGCAAGCTATGATAAAACCAGTCAGAGGAAACAACATACAGATACCCTGAGACATAAGCATGTGTCTCATACCTGAGCAAAACCACGGAAGGCAGGAGTGGGGTGAACAAGAGGGAGGATGGTGCGTAGGGTCAGAAGGAGCTGGCAGAGAGACTGCACAGGGCCTCCCAGGGCTCTGGGAGGAATAGGCTGTTACTCTGAGTTGGACGGAGAACACACTAGAGAGCTTTGGCTGTAGGAATGACTTGTTTTAAAAGCATCCTCCGGCTGCTCTGCTGAAAATAGACTGTAAGACATCAGGGTGAAAATCAGCAGACCAATTCAATGGCTAGTGCAATAATCCAGGCTAGAGGGATGGAGACTCTGCAGTAATAGCAGCAGAGGTGGTGAGAATTGGTCAATAACTGGTTATATTTTGAAGGTAGAGTCCACAGGCTTTGCAGATGGATTGGATGCGGTACGTGAGAGGAAGAGGGAAGTGAAAGATGATTCCAAGGATTTTGTCCTGAGCAGCTACAAGGATAGAGTTGACAGGTATTGAGATGGGGGAAATTGCTGGAAGAGCTATTTAGGGAAAGGGGCGAGATAGGGAGTTTGGTTTCAGATACCATGAAGTTTGAGATGCTCATGACCTGTCTAAGGAAAGAACTTGAGCTGGCATCTGGGTGTTAGTCTGCAGTTCAAGGGAGGAGTCTAGGCTAGGAATATAAAAGTGGACAGAGATGGCATTTCAAGTCACAGACCAGATGGATGAACTGAGGGTGAGCATGGTTAGGGGAGAAGTCCCAGCATGGAGCTCTGGGGCATGCCACTGTCCAGAAAACGAGGAGGAATCCAGAACAGAGATAAAGAGGTGGCTAGTGAGATAGGAGAAGAACCAGAATAAACCGTTACACTGGAAGCCAAGCAAAGAAATGATCAAGAAAGAGGGAACAGTCAGCTATGTCCAGTGCTGTGGACAGGTCAAATAAGATGAAGCCTGATGAATTTCCACTGGGAAATTGCCAGTAGTCCTAAGCAGAGCTGTTCAGAGGAGTGATGAGGACAGAAGCCTGATTAGAGCATGTCAGGAACAACAGTATTTATGTGTTTAATTTCCGAGGTGAGCTCTATTATTATTTCTGTTTTACGGATGACAGAACCGAGGCACAGAGAGGGTTGGACCCAGCTGGGACTGGAAGCCAGACCGTTGGCTCCAGTGGACATGCCCTTTGTCTCTACTCTGTGGGCTTCTAACCTGAAACTCGCGGATGGCAGTGGAGAGGGGAGAGAAGCCCGCTGGCATCTGAGGACAACAATCTCTAGGTAAAGGGGGCAATGGAAGGAAGAAGAGGGAATGTGATTTCGCCCCCCTCAACTCCATCTTTGCTTTCGGAGAGGAATGCTGCCTAAGACAGCCACAGGGGCTGGACAGGAAAAGGTACCCTTTGCTTTTTCAATGGAATTTTATATTTCTAGAAATTAATTCAGAATCTTTAATACGTGCTAAATGTTCTTCCAGGAAAGATGTGACGTTAAATTGTCATTGATAATGACAAGGACAATGGGTAAGGTTTGGTGCTTACGTAGAAGTGTCTTGCTGTGAACTCTGCATTCACCAAACTTTATCCATGAACCTACTGCAGTCTCCGGGTGATGAGCAGCAGCAAACTCCCATAATTGGTTTTGTTTTGTTTTCACTAGATGAACTTTCCTGTTAGCTATGTTTCCAAGCCCGTGAACAGAATTCAGGGGCCTCTGAGAAAGACCTGGCTTGGAGGATGGAGCGGGGAGTGCAGGTGACTGAAGACCAGGCTTGCTGGAAGGTCAGTGTCCCGCAGTGACCTTGTGGTCCTTCCTGGGGTGGAGCAGAGGGTGAGGGGACAGAGGAAAATACTCCACTCTTCTTCCTGTTGCTCCAACTTCATAGCCTTTTTCCTTAGGACCTGGCAGGATGTTCTCCAGCAGTTACCCTCTAAACCCTTAGCCGTGGACACTCAGTTGTCATTTACTTGGCGATGGTGGGTGGTGCGTGTGATGGCAATCTGGATTCTTATCCTTATCGAAAGGAAGACAATTAGGTCACTGATAGGGACACCTACAGGAGACACTGCAAGGCAGTTGGGAGAGCCCCAAAGACATGCGTCCCCGTTGTGCAGGTCTTCACGAGGCTGGTCTTTGCAGCCTCTCAGATGGCGGGCTGGACTCCTGACTGAAGTATACAATAACGTCAGTGAGCCCCCCGTTCTCCTGCTCATTTGGGAGGGGTCTCACCTGGCTCCTTTGGAACCAGGGTAAGGCAGGACCACCTGGCAGACAGGTGACCATTCACACTTTCCAGGCTTGGGAGAGAGAAATCAGCTAGACGGAGACCCTGGGCCCCCGGATCTCGTGAGCTGACATCCTGGGCTCAGTGAGTTCTCTTTGGTATTGAGCTTCCAGTCTGAGCATTTTGAGCAGTTTCAAAAGGATTTCCCGGTGGTTACAAGGGTATTCTCTTTATAGCTATTTATTCAAGAGTAATCATTTTTCTCTATGTGTATTACACACACGTGTGCACGTGCACACACATACACGCACACACAATTAAAGTATTTCTCCTTCCCACTTTTCTTGTTTCCTTCAAAAGAAAACTTCCCTGAAAGGGGCCACAGTTTTCAAAATGAATTATTCAAAGCTGAATGCACAGACCATCCTTGCAGAGGTCAAAGTTGGTATAAAACCGGGAGCTTAATTTTAGCCAGTAGAGCACTTCTGCCAAGCTTTCTCTTCCTTGTTCTTATCTGCAAATCCAAAATATCATCACTGTCCTAAGGAGGGTCTCAATCTCCCCTCCCAAGCATCCCAAAGCAGAGCAATTTAGTATGCCTCATGCACATGAAAGAATCATGGTTATTCTGTTAATCTGGTGGACATGACACTTAACCCACAAGTTCATCCCCTCCATTGACAGAGAAAGAAGCCAAGGCTCAGAGAAGTAGCATGACTTGCTCTCAATCACATAACTACTTTTAGGAAAAACCAGCTCTCCTCACTGTGAGATATTTACTCTTGCCTCCATGACCCCCATGTAATGCCTAACTGTTCCTATGTGTTAATTCAAGTGATGCATTAATGGAAGGGCAAGAAGTTCAAGCCACCAGCATCAAAGGGATGAGAGTTGACGTGAACATCCAGGAAATTTGATATGCCTGGACTCATTTGAAGGTGTAGTTTCTGGGGGCTGAGAGAACTGAAGAGCTTGTTTAGACTATTAAGAAAATGAGAATCTAGGGGCTGGCCCAGTGGCCGAGTGGTTAAGTTCGCGTGCTCCACTGTTGCGGCCCAGGGTTTCACCGGTTCGAATCCTGGGCACGGACATGGCACTGCTCATCAAGCCATGCTGAGACGGCATCCCACATGCCACAACTAGGAGGACCCACAACTAAGAATATACAACTATGTACCCAGGGGCTTTGGGGAGAAAAAGGAAAAACTAAAATCTTTAAAAAAGGAAATGTGAATCTAATCTTTACCTGCAACAAGCAGGATTGGGAGCCAGTGGGCAGAGCACAAGGGGAGGCACCATGGCCTGTTTCAGGATGACTCCTCCCTGACAAAATGATGCTCAGAGAGAAAGCTGCTTGAAGGAAGGAATGTGTTCCAGCTATCTAAAATTCCTTGATTATTTCTTCTAAAAGATACTCATTCTATGGTAGATTATAAATATTTGGAACTCATGACTTAAATATTTGTTGCTTATGCCATGCCCAGTGTATCGTAGGCCTTCAAGTTTTTGTTGAATGAGTGCAGATGATTCATGCTAAACTAATATACCGATGATACATTTAAATTTTTAAAAAAAACCTTTTTCTGATGTATTAAGCTAAAGTTAATATGATAAACTATAACAGGAATAAAATGTATAGGCATTTACTCAGTTTCCAAAAAATCAACAGGAACAAGATGAAAGATATTTGTTTCAACAGCAGTTTGAATGAATAAGACATGGGAGCTTTTTACAGCTCAGAAGAACCAAATGTGTGACGCACATACTAAAGAGTTGATGCAATAATGAACTGTTTTAATGGTAAGATAGTTTCTAGATCAAGACTGGACATTATGACACTGTGCTCTTGGGTGATTAAACCCTATCTGAAGTATTGGAGTTGATAATTAGGTGTCACTTAATTAGGTGTCATCTTAAGAGAGGCACTGA
The DNA here is from genome assembly GCF_037783145.1 of Equus przewalskii. Lineage (NCBI taxonomy): Eukaryota > Metazoa > Chordata > Mammalia > Perissodactyla > Equidae > Equus > Equus przewalskii. The sequence goes on along the minus strand of NC_091858.1, from coordinate 14,280,640 downwards.
CAAACTAGACCGTGTTCAGAGGATGGGGGTGGGGTGGCAAATGTCTAAATGCCATGACATATTATGCCTTGAAAGAACTCAGAGTGTTTAGCTAGAAGAAACAACCAAAAGTGACACCAAGATTGATTATATGATGCATTGAATTTCATCAGAATGTTATGACTATGAAGCAACATCCATAATGTGGCACGGAAGTGCCTGGGGTAGTCAAAGGTGCTACCCTCAGCATGGGAATCCCTGCTCCCATCACCCAAAAAGGCTTTAGGGTATAAATTAGAACTCTCTCCAAACCATCGCTCTCCATAAACAACGGGTTGAAATTATCCTTACCCACAAATAATGATTCTACATATGTTTTTTTGCCCAAATAATCATGGTCCTATCAGAGATGTTAGATAATTCCACCAGTGGATGTTTTCTGTGGCTTCAAATCATTAATGAGTTTTGACTGCAATGAAAGCAATAAATAAATGCTCCTTGTCTTTTGACAGTGACAATGATATCCACTCACAGAGCTGCTTTTTCTCTTTGGGTATAGGTTTTTAATTATGTATGAATTCACCAAACCACATTTCATTCAATTCATATATTCCTACCTGTTTTTAAGGGCCTTTATCAAATACTTTATCTATGAATTCCCCTTACCTGCTAGGATACTAACACCATGAAAAAATAATGAAGTTAGTATTGCATGACTTGCTTTTGTGGACTCTCAGATCCTTATTTTCTGAGAAGCTTCAATTCTTCTGTTTAATATTCAATTTTAGAATTTTGCCAGGAAATAACAATCATCCCATTTCCACTTTTGAAATTCACCTTTTTGAAATTTGGGAGATCTTGTTCCCCACAATGTCTCTAAGATTATGACAAGGGTTTTCTGGGATCCACCCTAAGTTCTTTCTGGACTGGTGAGAACACATCTGGATGGGGGAAGACAGATTAACGTGGAAGAGGCAGCTTCGTGGAGCAGATGGCGGTGGCCACCCGGGGCACCATGCCAGCAGGATTCTTACACCTTGGCCAGGCTCTGCAGGAAGTCATGCCGTCATCAATGCATCATTGGTCCAAAGGGAAGAGTGGCAGTGTGGGGACCCAGTATTTATGATCTAGAACTAGATGTTTTCTTCCTATTTCTTTACCATCCTGAGCTTTATTTTCCTTCTCAGCATCTTTGTTTTACTCCTTCCATTTGAAGACTCTTCACATTAAGGGATAAAACTGAAGAAAAATCGGAGGTGGTAGTTGTGTGGTTTATTAGTTGTGAGACTTTGGACAAGTTGCTTAACCTTATTTTGCAGGTTCAATTTGATTCTTTCTTAGACTGAATTTAGCCAGCCCTGGTGGTCTAGTGGTTGAGATTCCATGCTCTCACCTCTGTGGTCTGGGTTCATTTCCCCATCAGGGAACCACACCACCCATGTCAATTGTTGTACTGTGGTGGCTGTGTGTTGCTGTGATGCTGAAAGCTGTGCCCCTGGGATTTCAAATACCAGCAGGACCACCCACAGTGGACAGGTCTCAGCAGAGCTTCCAGACTAAGACAGACTAGGAAGAAGGATCTGGCCACCCCCTTCTGAAAAATTTGGCCACGAAAACCCTGGGAATAGCAGTGGAGCACCATCTGATGAAGCGCCGGAAGGTGGAAAGACCCACCTTCAGAGGAAAGATCCACGGGCAGAGCTCCCCTCTGCTGTACACAGGGTTGCTAGGAGTTGGAATCGACTCAAAGGCACTAACAACAAAAGACATAAATCTATGTAGTTGTGACTGTCTATACCATCTTGGACTCCTTAAGTTCTCTTTCTGTCCATGGATCCACCAAATGCACTTATTACTCTTTTTTTTTCCCCGTAGCTTATTTTATTTCCAGTTTTATTAAGATATAATTGACATATAACATTGTATTATTTTAAGGTGTACAACATGATGATTTGATATATGTATATATTGCAAAAAGACTACCACAATAAGTTTAGTTGACATCAATCACCTCACGTAGATAAATGTTGGCAGCAATGTGGAGAAAAAGGAACCCTTCTGCACTCTTGGTAGGGAAAGTAAATTGAAAAAGCCACTATGGAAAACACTGTGAAGTTCCTCGTACGATTAAAAATAGAACTACCATAGGATCCAGCAACCTCAGTTCTGGGTATATATCCAAAGGAAATGAAATCAGTATCCCAAAGAGCTATCTGATCCCCATGTTCATTGCAGCATTATTCACAATAGCCAAGATGTGGAAACAACCTAAGTGTCCACTGATGGGTAAATGGATACTCTTTCTTTTTAATTTTTAAGATTCCTTCCTTTAAAAATCTCTCCAGACTCACTTACTCACATAATCCTCTGTAGCCTACTCTACTTCAGATCAGATTCTTGCTCCCACCTCACCCCTTGGACTGGAAACCTTGGGTTGTCCTGTGGTTTCCCGGACGTCTTTTGCCAGGACCATGGTTGGGAGTTCCCTGTGCTCTCTGCCCATGGTCTCAGGCCAACCCCTGTTCACTCCTGTCCTTCCCTTTCCTGACTCCCCCACCCAGGCTGGACAGCACAACTTCCTAGAGTGGTAAGGTCAGAGAGTGACATTCAACTTGCAATCACGCAAATGAGGGTGCTTAAAAACCTGTAAAACCTCTAAATGGCTCCATCATTACAAAATATTCTCAGTCCTAAAATGCAATATATTTTAAGACAGTATAAATTCAAAAAACGTTTTCAGGGAAAAAAAATAATAAAAGTGCACTTGGATTTACAAGACATTGGATTTCGGAAACATTAAAATGTTAAAATAAAGGGTGTCTTATTATTGATGCCCGCCTGCCACTTCCGTGTGTAACTGCTTGTTGAACAGCCTGGACGTGGTAGAGTGAAATCAGGAAATAGCTCTGTGTTTCTCCCACCACAGCCACCCTCAAGCCCATTCGGTCAGCTGCCCTTCCCCACACCTCAGTGTCATCTTGAGCAGCTGTTGCAGTGCTCCAGTCACTTCCAAGTATTAGAAAGTCCAGTATAATCCTAATCAGAACTTCACCCCTTCATCCAACAGAAGCTTCTCCTCTCTCCCATCCAGCAGCTCAGCTCAGGTCAGACCTGCTCCTTCTTCCTACCCCTCCCCTAGTCTCTCCGCTACTTCCTGTTCCCTCAGGGCCGGGGCCAGGCCAGGGGCAGGGAAAGGGGCCTGTGGTTCTGTACTTTTCTCTGAGCTGTGTAATGCTCCCTTTCATTGCTGATGTACACATATTGGAAAGTTCCTATGGGATCCTTTTGTCGGTTTGTTATGTACACCTCTCCACCGCTATTGCTCCCTCTTTCACCTCCCTGCACATACTCTCTCAGATGCTTGTGGATTCTGCACCAGGATGCCACTCCCCAGCAGGGCCATGCACTTTTAATGGCCTCGTACGATGCCCCTCGACTCTTCCTCTCTGCAGTTTGCTGCTGGGATCCCTTCACCCAAGCAGGCAGCCCTCTTGGCTGTGGCCCTTGCCAAACTGGGGAATTGAGGGCATTCCTACCACTGCCCTCTCTCCTCTCCCAACCGTGAGCGGGAGCATCAGCCGGTCCCCTACCTTCAGGCTGCTTCAGTGGAGTCAGGCCCCAGTCTCATGACCAGTAAACCCAAGGGCTGAATTTCAAGTTCTCTCAGGAGCCTTCCTGTGCCCGTCCAGCCACAGCATGGGGAAGCCTCGAGAGTTTGGGGAGATCAGCTAGGGCTTGGCCAGTGAGTGAAGTGTCAGCCACCACTTCCTAAAAATAACTCTAATCTCCACCAGTGGTTCTCTAGAGTCCTTCCTCACTTGTCCTGGGTGGTGGTGAGGAAGCCTGGGTGCCTGGGTTTGAATTCTGACTTTGTCCCTTACCAGCTGTCTGACTTTGAGCAAGCTGCTTTAATTTTATGCACTTCCGTTTCCCCACCTGTAACATAGGGATGAAAATAGTACTGGTTGTTGTGATAATCAAACAAGTTCAAACATGAGTGTGTAGAACAGAGTCTAGCACCTGATGGAGTTTGAATCGCAAGACGTTGTGCTGCCCTTACTGTTTCTCGAGCTTCAGCTCCTCCTGGCCTTTAACTTCTCTTCCGGGTTCAGGCTACTCGTTTGCACATCCCTCTGGATGTGGTCTCCTTCTAGCTTATGTTCATGTCCTTCTAGAGCCCAGCTCAACAGAGTCCACTCTGCAACCACGTAGCTTTCCCTAGAGACCTGCTCTTGTCTTTTGCATCAGCAAATTTGTTATTATTCTGATTTTCAGAGAGCCTCATACCCCATCTTCCCTTTTAGTGTCTCTGCATGGCTACGTTTGAAATGCATACTTCCCCCTCTGAAATCCCCTTTCTAAAAATATAAGGAGCACATCTCATTATGTCCAGTGTTCCCTTCAGAACACTCATATTAAGTTCAGAACAGTAGTCCTTGTGTTGCTTCCTCACTCTCCTGAGAAGTAAATTCAGGAGTAAAAACAAGTCAAAATTTAGCACAATTATATTTCGAGGAGCTCTCCAACTAAAACTGATTTTTCAGTGCTCTCTACCTTTATGACAGTTTCCTAAGTAGTAACTGCAATGGGATATTAACATAATCCTCCTCCAGTATTGAAATTGAAATCTGAGTGAGGCCCCAAAGCTGAGAACTGCCCTAAAGAGAGAGCTGGATCATCTGTGTAGGGCTGGCAAAGGGATGGTCCCAAACTTGTTCTGTCATCCACCTCAATAGTTTAAAAGAGGAGGCTAGGAATTTATTAGGAGGTTGAACCAGCTGGTGGCAAGGATTAGTTTGAAGAGAGTTGGTGGTGTCTGGCATTCCCACCACTCCTGCCCCCACCCCAACCCACCCTGGCTTGGGAGGACGGGAGTGGATATTTCGCCCTCACCTTAAGCAAAGCAAGAGACACTTCAGAAACCACTCAGAGAACTTCACCTGTGTAGCCCAGAATTGCGTGGGTGCAGACTGGCATCTGCCTTCCATCTGTAAAGCTCAAAGAAAAGATTGTGACTGGAGCTGCCTCTCCCAGGGAGCAGGATAAAGAGACAGAGCTTGAGAAGCGAGGATACCCAAACATAAGGGTGTACCAGGTCTATGGGGTAGGGAAGTGAGTGGCCAGCTGGATACAACTTTGACTTCTTTAAAAGGACTGCAGGTTGGAGATCTCCATGATGTTAAGCGAGGTGTCAAGGGAAGACTCCCAAAGAACCCACGCAAGCGCTACACAGGAGAAAGAATCAGCCTGACCCAGATTGCAAGGATTACAACCAAGTGAGTCCTTTCTGACTCCTTCCCTTTCTCCATTTCTCCAGTTCCAGGGAGGCTGAATGGGGAGGAGGAGTGAAAATAGAGATGAAGTCAACCATGACGCCCTACCCCACCGCCAGCTCCTAATCTTGTATCAGGCCCAATCTGGCGAGTAGAAAGGAGTTTAAATTGCATGACAAATTTGAACTCTGGATTGAACTGGACATTTTTATTATCTGAAAAATGAGGCTATTTGTTAATTCCATAGGCCCTACCTGAGATTTCATCCAGAAGCAAAGACGAAGCATTCGATTTAGCACAGAAAAAATAGTATAATTGCTTTCTGCTTGCACTCTCTTTTGAGTCCAGCTCATTTAATGAACCAGTGACTCAGTAATAAGAAAGCAGAGTCCATATCCTCTGTCTAGATGGTCTGTGGACATACAGGATGATTTGGTTGTGGTGTTGGATGCATGATTTTCACATTAAGAAGTTCCTATACATTAGGAACCCGCCCCCAGATTGATGACCTTTTAGTCTTCTCTCCTAGTTTTGTCCATATGCTTTGGTTGTCAATCATCATGAATAGAAGATGGTACAGGACCAGGGTGAATTCCTCTTGCCATCCTCAGCAAAGAGCTGAGCACTTGGCCATGAGAGGCGTATGAAATATTTGGCAAAAGACGGAACCCAGGGACTGAGAGGGAAGCTTAGCCATCCAAGGCTGGAGACAGGTCCCCGCAGTGGGGAGCTCCCTGTCCACAAGTTCAGCACTGCAAGATGTGGGAGGGTGGGTGGGGGGTCACGAAAGCAAGCAGGTGAGCAAGAGCTTGGGGGCGGGAGCTCCTGTAGAGTCGCAAAGGCTGGAGTAGGTAGAAGGTCAAGGTGGGTGGGGAACTGGGAGGTGGCGGTCTGTGTTGGGAGGAGCTGAGAATGTTATAAGGGCACTGGTGTAGGGTTGCCAGACTTAGCAAATGAAAATACAGGACACCCAGTCCTCTGCTTTATCTGGCCACTCTACTCTAGAGGTTCTGCTGGACCAGGGGAGGGAGGAACACTATCTTTAGCATTTGCTATTGTGGCCCGTAGAGTCACTCCAAATTAAAGAGAGGGAAACAGAGTGGAAATCGGTTGTTCTCCTTGTGCATCTGAGAGAGAGGGAACATTACAAATAACAAGATGCATCAACTATTATCACCAGAAAACGAAGTTAGATGGAAGAAATATTGTGTGCCTTGGGGATGAAATGGACGCGCGAGAGAGCAAATTTATGTTATCTGCTTTAAAGAAATATGGCCTAGATATAAATGACTCTAAGAGAAGTCATATAACAATGTAAAATATGTTAAAAAGTAACAGTCTTTAATTTAATTTTGAGTCAAATAATTGGGTTAAATTTATTCCTTGTGCATCACATAATTTTAACTTTCATTATGCAGAGCTGACTATGCCATTTAAATTGTGAGATTATGTTAGGCACAATGAATTTTAATGGTATTTACTATTTGCTGGATATTCCTAAAAGGCCGAACATCTTGAAAAGTTTGTTCAAGTTATTTCAAACCACTTTCAGAGCCTTGTTAGCAAGCGAGAGCTGAGCTCCCGTCAACAGAGGCTTTTGAAAAACTGACAGACACAAGTGCTGATCTGCTCGCAGTATCAGGAGCGCTATTTTCATACCAACAAATTCATTTGCAAGGGAGGTTCTTGCTGCCACTTAAAGGGCCCCCATCGCGGGCACCTCCCAGCTGTAGTCCTGTGATGCTGGGCAGCACCAGACAGGTGCTTAGAACAAAATAAATCTTCCTCCACCTCCCCGGTTTTTGAAGGGCTAAGCCTCTGGGTGATTGAACACCAAGTGCCCCACTTACTTCCACCACTCCAGCCCCTCTTAGATGAGCCGTCAGCATCCTGAGAAATGATGCTGAACATACTCTAGGATAACAGGTACCAGGGCATCGATGAAGAAATCAAGAAATTTCAGAATGCAAATACCTGTGCTGCTGGAGTTAAGGAGAGAGCTGACATATCTTGCGGATCTGAAGGGGAGCCCAAAGCCCAGATGGGTGAAGTCATTTGCTCAAGATCCACTAGACAGTGCCAAGGAGGTGTTCCTGAGACCCGGACTGGAAAAGTTACCTTTTTATTTGGTATATTCTTAACATCTAGTTGCAAAGTCCAGGTTTGTTTTTTATTGGGTTTTCTTAAACTGAAGTGCACCTATATTTGTGTTGCCTTCAGCACCTTAAATTATAAGTTTCTGCATGAAAAATAGTGTGGTTTCTCTAGAAATTTCTCTGACAGGAAGTCTAAAACTGTTAGTTCTTCACAATCCCAAAGCCGTCATTGTGAGAACCAAGGTAGGTCTCTCTGCTGATGTGCTATTCCTGAGTTTGGACTTCTAACATGACCCAGCGCTCTTTCCTTCTGTTCAGATACCGAACATCCTGAAAACAGAGCTGCGTTCTGCCCACTGTAGTTCCCACGATGGCCTCAGCGCAAAGTGCCAGCTGTGTGAGCTGGTGACCAGGAGCAGGGTCTCTGCCTAGAGAGGTCTACACCTGAGGAAGTGATGGATGGGAAACTGAGTGGAGATCAACGGAAGAGCAAGAACTATCTCTGTGATTACAATTGAAGATGAATTGGCCTTGTTGAACTGTAGAGGTTGGGACCAAAGTATGAAAGAAGAGGACTTATAATTGGGCACTTGCCTCTGGGAGGGAAAAAGGAGATCGCAAACCTGAAGCTGTGCCATGGGCTTGGCTTTCTGGGCAGGCGAGCCCCCATGGGCACTAACCGTCTCTCCCCTCCCTGTCCCCACTGTCTCCTGGCTGGTCTTCCTGGCCAGACGCTGGAGGGTGATCTGCTCTTTCATATTGCAGTACATGACTCATTTCTTCCTTGCCTTCTGACTTCCTTTCTTTCATTCCTCATTCTTAACAGTTTTACCAGCTATTTAAAATGCATACTCTTAGAAAATATAATGCAAATGCATGGAAAAGATGGAAACGGTGGGAAAGGAACACAGAGAAAATTGTCTTCCTTCCACCCCTGACTCTTGACAAAAGTTCCCTTCTGAAGGACGCACCACTGATACTAATTTCCAGAGTATACCTTCCCAGAGAAATTATATATATATATCAGCAGAAGTACCTATCTATCCATGTGCGCCATAGATGCAAGCCTGTCATGTGCTTCCTGCAACTTGCTATTTCAGGCAGACTCCTTCTAAAACACCATCCTGCTTAAAATACTTTAATAGATCCCAGTTCTCTGCAGAATAAAGCTCAGTCTCTTCCTGGTCAGAGCATCTTTCACAATCTAACTCCCCAAATGAGCATTGCCTTCCAGTCCGGTGCCCCTCTCCCTCCAGCTCCCTCCTCCTCCTCCTGCCCCACCCAGGTTTCAGCCTCAGTGGATCTCCAGACCTATAAGTCTCACTGCTGTTAGTTCCTTGGTCTAAAGACACTTGCTTTACCTCTTCTGCTTGTCAAAAACATTCCTTTTTTTTTTTTTAAAGATTGGCACCTGAGCTAATATCTGTTGCCAATCTTCTTCTTCTTTTTTTTTCCTTCTTCTTCCCAGTGCCCCCCAGTACATAGTTGTATATTGTAGTTGTAGGTCCTTCTGGTTGTGCTGTGTGGGACGCCACCTCACCATGGCCTGATGAGTGGTGCTAGGTCCGTGCCCAGGATCCAAACCAGCGAAACCCTGGGCTGCTGAAGTGGAGTGTGTGAACTTAACCACTTGGCCACAGGGCCGGCCTCTCATTCGCATCTTTAAAGAATCAATTCCACATGTCACTCTGCTGTGAAGCCTTCTCCAAATTTCTCAGCCACGTTGACTGTTCCCCTTCTCTAAGGACGCTCCCTGTCAAGTTCTGTATCCATCAGTGGGTAGTTCATTTATTCTCTGAACACCCTTGAAATGCCAAATGCTGTGCTAAGGGCAAGAGAGACCACAAGAAACAACACAGTCTCTGCCCTCAAGGAACCTAGCAGTGAAAAGCGACACACTATGATAGCAGTGTGTGATGAATACAAGGTGCTGAGATATGTAGAAAAGGGGCCCTTCGTGCATACTGGGCTGGGACTAGTTGGGGAGGTTCCTAGGGGAGGCAGAACCTAAGCCAATGCCTAAAGTTCTAGAAGGATGAGCCACGCGAGGAGTTGTGGAGAATGGGGAAGAGTCGAAATGTCCCTGAGGAGCCATGTCGCACCAAGAGAAAGGCAAGTGCAAAAGTTAAGGAGCACCAGATTTCATGTGACATCAAAGCTCTCAATCAATATGGCAGGAGGCTAGAGCTGTGAGGGCAAAGTCAGGTAACCAATGGAAGACAAAGTCTTGGGTAAATGATAAAGTACTCTTCAAACAACTGGTGTAGGAGTAAGTGACTCATCAACTCTGGCAATTGCAGATTCATAATCTTTGACTTCCAATTTGCAGCAGCCTCTGAAGATTTACAGAGGATTGGAGGAAGGGCAAAGATTGTCACTCAACATGATGGCCTTTGAGTACTTAAATTATAGATATTGACAAGGTGCTGCCGGGAAATTTTGAAGGTTAGCATTTTGGTGAATTGCTCTGTAAAACCACGTACATATTAATAATGCTAAGAGCGGTAGGGATTAGCCTCTTTTGAGGTCTTACTCTGCTTCTGACACTATTGTAAGTGCTGTATGTATTAGAATCTATTTAATCCCAACTACTTAAAGCATGGGTATACTATTACTATTCCCATTTTATAGATGAGGAAACTGAGATACTGAGAGGTTAAGAGGCTTTCCCGATGTCGCAGAACTTGTTCATGGTGGAGCCAGAATTGAAATCCTAGCAGTCTGGTCAGAGCCCATGTTCCTAACCACTAGACACCACTGCCTCTCCCCAGCTGCAGCTGGCGGGTGTTTGGACGAGCCTGCTGCCAAGCCTGGTGACCCAAGCCCGTTCCAGAAAATGAGTCCTGGAATAAAGGACAGATCGACAGTAGGTGGAGTGTGCATGGCCTGCCCTTGGCATCCTGAAGCAGCCACTGTCTGAAAATAACAATTTGGGGAGTTCAATTAACAGCACACTTGCAGGAACACCAAGAACAAGAGGAACTCCATGGGTGAATGACTTGGGGACAAAAATCAGAATTGAGGGGCCTTGGTTGCCATCTTTCAAGCTGCCATGGACAGCAACAGGCAGAGCTGAATGTGCCCCGTTTGGGCAGGAGAGTGGTCAAGATTAATTACCCAGATGGATCGCTTTGCTCAGAAAAAGCCAGCAGATGGTTTGATGTAGTGACTTCTGCAACCATAAAACCAGGAGATGTATAGCTATCTCTGTGCTAAATGGGGCCTTGAAGAGATTAACCTCACGTATAAAGTGAAAATGATATGCATGAGTTTTACCAGGTAGGGGAAACAACTCGTGATCCTTGCAAATAATCATTTCATGCCAAGGATGCTGGATTCAAATGTCAAACTATGGAAAAGCTTTCTTGAAAGACAGCCTATGGGACTGTGGGAGAAGTGCTGGATTCTGATAGGCAGAAGATTAGAATTTTATGTCAACGCCTTGCAAAGATCCCTGAATACATAAGCTTTAAGGAAAGGGGGGTAGGTTGGAAGTTCTGTTTATTTTATAGCCAAGATATATCTTCAAAGTGAATGTGTGTCAACGCCATCAACCCAGCTGGGAGCTTTGTGACCTCCACCCACTCCCAGGGGAAGGTGAGAGTGAGGCCAGTTGGGGGTTGCAGGCTGGGCTGTGGTGTCTGGGTTGGCGCATCTTACTGCCTCATCAGCCTTACTCGCTGGTCCTACACTGGGCTGCATTTCTGCCAGCCGCACGCGGCATTTCTAAGGTGAAGAAAGATGTTCAAGTCACAGCTCTGCTGCTGCCTAATGGTATGATGTTGGGTGAGTCAACATCTCTGAGCCTCAGTTTATTTGTTGATGAAATGGGATAACAATCCCCCAGAGATGTTGCAAGGATTGAGATAGTGATATGAAAAAGCTGCAGTCACCCTGACATGCTAGCTGTCGTCGTTAGCAGGATTTGAGGCGTAATTCACCTGATATCCTCCTTCTACTGCTGGTCCTTCACACACCGCTTTGTTTCATTTGTTTTTACCACATTTTATTGCACTAAATTAGATATACCGTAAAATTTACCATGGTAACCATTTTTAAGTATACAGTTCAGGGGCATGAAATACACTCACAATGTTGTACACCCATCACCACTATTCATTTCTAGAACTTTTCCATCATCTCAAATTGAGATTCTATACCCACTAAATAATAACTCCCCTCCCTTTCTTCCCTCCCCTAAGCCTCTGGTAACCTCTTTTCTATTTTCTGTCTGTATGAATTTACCTCTTCTGGATATTTCATGTAAGTGGAATCATATGATATGAAACCTTTTATGTTTAGCTTATTTCGCTTAGCATAATGTCTTCAAGGTTGATGCAGCCTTGAAACATGATGCATGTTGCAGCGTGTGTCAGAATTTCCATCCTTTTAAAGCTGAATAATATTCCATTGTATGTGTATACCATGTTTTGCTTATTATTCACCTGGTGGTTGTTTCCACTTTTTGACAATTGTGAATATTATTCCTATGAACATTCATGTAAAAGTACCTGAGTTCCTGCTTTCAATTCTTTTTTTTTTTTTTAAGGAAATTTGACTTTTTTTTTTTTTTTGAGGAAGATTAGCCCTTAGCTAACATCTGCTGCCAATCCTTCTCTTTTTGCTGAGGAAGATTGGCCCTGACCTAACATCTGTGAACATCTTTTCTATTTTATATGTGGGACATCTGCCACAGCATGGCTTGATGAGTGGTGCATAGGTCCACACCCAAGATCTGAACCGGCGAACCCTGGGCCACCAAAGTGGAACATGAGAACTTAACCACTGTGCCACCAGGGTGACCCCTCAATTCTTTTGAGGATATACCTAGGAGTGGAATTTCTGGGTTATATGGTTATTCTATGCTTAACTTTTTCAGAAACTGCCTGTTTCCCACAGCAGCTGTACCATTTTGCATTTCCATCAGCAATGTACAAGAGTTCCAATTTCTCCACATCCTCACCAACACTTGTTATTTTCCGTTTTTTTAATAGTAGCCATCCTAAGAGGTGGAAATGGTAACCTCTTTTGCTTTGAAGGGTATCAGTTACATCTCCACGGCATGAGAAACCCTAGAGTAGATACGGTTGTTTGCCTATCACTGGAACTCTGGCATGTCGGGGAGGGTTTTGGGTACCAGGAGTCCTTTCTGCAAGAGTTTTTACCCAAAACAAAATGGTTTTCCAGGGACGAACTGGGAGAAGGACTTGGGGCTGTAATCAGTTGACAATTCTGTCCGTTTGTTCATTTATTCATCCACTCATTCTTTCACTCATTCATTCATCCCACAAATATTTATTGAATGCCAATTTGGGTTGTAGGGAACAGGGAGGAACTGTGCTACATGCTGTGGCAAGTAGATCTCAGCATCCACAAAACGGAGAATTGGAAAAGACCTTAAGAATCATCTTGACCAAACACCTGCCCCATTCAGGAATGTTCCCTGAAACTAGAGAGCTAGGATAGGGCTCAGGTTTCCAAGGCAGTGATTGACCAGGAATGATGTAGTCCAAGCTGTGAGATGAAACTCCTCTAACTTGCCGGAGAATGAGTTTAAAACAAGGGCAAGCATCTGTAGGAAGCTCTCTTTTTTTCCAGCTCACTAGACAGTCCGGTCACTTGATCAGCTGGTGAGATCTGGACACAGTAAAACAAGTGTCAAGCAAACATGATTAGATAAGCCCTGAGTACTCACACAGTCCCTGCATTGTGATAACCTCCCACAGGAATGTCACGGACAGGCTGTGTGTGGTGGGAGATACCACTGACTTGGAATTTGAGAGCCAGGCAGGAGTGTATTTGATTTCAATCTGGGAAAATTCCAGAGCACTGAATTTAGAGGATTTATGAACACCATCATATCCATACAATTGGATTTCATCAACAAACACAGACGTTTTCTAGCTCATATTGGGACATTTCAACTATATTAAAAGGCAAAGAGAAAGAGATGGAAACAGTGGTTAGGATGCAATTCACAGATACAGTTTCCATATATACGTTTATTTTACTCTGGTTACACTCAAGCCTCAGGAGTCCACAAATAAACTGGACTCACAGACAGCGTCATTTCTTCAAGTCACGTTCTCTCTGTATCCTGTACGCCCTGCAAAGCCACACAAAGGAGCAGGACTGTCCTCATCTGCATCCCTCAGGCAGAGAGCAGAATTTTCCCAGATCCGGGTGAAGATTTGCAGGAAAAGCTTCCCAATCTTTGTGAACATCATCACAGTCCAAGACGATGGCTGAAAAATTAGACTAAATACTATTACACTAAACTTTCCATTAGTTGGATGTCATTCGATTTTCATTCCATCTATATTCTTGGTGATCTTCTGCATTTAATATTTTACTGCCATTTTTATGTACATAGAAGTACTTCACAGAAGTAATTAATATAAGTATTTGTAAGGTCTTTCCATGTAGGACAATTAGTTTCAGAACATTCTGTTGGGTGCTGCAAGGCCCTTAGTTGTGTCTAGATTCCTGTGCTTATATAGCAGGATGCAGGATCTTAAAAGGAAGCAGAAGGCCAGCCCCAGTGGCCTAGTGGTTAAAGATCAACATGCTCCACTTTGGCAGCTTGGCTTCGTTCCTGGGCTGGAACTACACCACTCTGTCTGTCAGTGGCCATGCTGGCAAGTCTTCCCCAGCAAAAAAAAAAAAAAAGGGAAGCAGACAGGCAGACAGCTGAAAACTAATGATTCCCCTGCAACTTGGGTAAGTGAAGAGGATTCAATTGGTGCTTGAGCATCCTCGCTCCCTATCTGCCCCTGACTGCTTTCTATTCCTCACTCTGGGCCCTAATGGGAAGCTCTTCCCAGCTCTGCCCTCTCCTCTTCTTGCCCGTGACTCAGCAACCTGGAGCTGCCCTTCCATGTTCTCCACCTGGCTTCCTGCTGCAACCCCAGCAAACATCTGCATATTCAACCCACCCAGTTAGCCTGGACCTGTCTCAGAGTAATTCCCCCACAGTGGCGAGGCAAGGAGAACCTAAAATCCTGCAACATAGTTTAGGAGGATTTGTACCACCACAGACATTTGAAAAGAAGTAAGGCATCAGTTAAGCTTAAAATCAAATTAAACACGATCCTGCCACACAGCAGCCAGCCAATTGAGATTACAGTCACAAAACCAATTCGGGATTCAGTGCGGTTACTAAAGGAGGTTGTGGAAAAGAGAAGCGATACAAACAACTATCTGAAAGGGATTGTTGAGGGAATTTTTGAAAAACTTTTCCAGTTTTATTGAGATATAATTGACATACAACGTTTTATTAGTTCTAGATGTACAACATACTGGTTTGATGTATGTATATATTATAAAATGATCACCACAATAAGTTGGGTTAACATCCATCACCTCGCATCAATACAATCTTTTTCTTGTGATGAGAACTTTTAGGATCTACTCTCTTAGTACCTTTCAAATACACAACACAGTATTATAAGCTAGAGTCACCATGCTGGACGTTACATCCCAGGACTTGTTTATCTGATAACTGGAAGTTCGTACCTTTTGACCACCTTTGCCCACTTCCCCCACCCACAGCCCCTCATCTCTTTGAAGGAAATTTTCATGGGGGTAGTTTACACAAGGCCACCTTCCAATGGTGGGATTTACTGATTGCAATAGTCTCCAAGATCAGGACTGACAGGAACAGTCTCAGTTGTTCTCTAGACCTGACAGCTTTCAGTCACATGGGGGTGGATGGGGACCAAGTTCCTATGCCATGAGTGAATCAAACTGAAGAGGAACAGGGCCAATTCTGAGAAGGGCTGTGCATGTGTCCTGCTCTCTAGGAGCAACTATTCCTGTCTGGAGGTAAGACGAATACTCAAGAAGCACACAAGGTACAGGGAGGTTGGGGGTGCCCTTTTTACCTGCATAGACACTTCTCCTGATTCCATTACTCGTGCTGCACTGTTGCAGTGCATAGGCCTCTCTGGGCCTGGAAAACCAAGCCTGGTGACCCCGGTACCACCAGTGCACATCCTGGAAGTTCATGGTACACTCAGAGATGAGCGAAGCCTTACAGTGCAATGACTGCAGATTCTAGTTGTTGTTTTCTGTCTGCATAGAACTTGTTGGGGGGGTTCCCCCTAGGTTTGCACTTTCGTGAGCAGGAACCTCTTCTAAGGTCACCCCCTTAGCCGCCATTCATCCTCTTGGGAGGAAGAGAGGAAGTCAGTTGTCTGGTTGATATCCTGGGAGAAGGATCTGGGCCTGCAGGGCTCAGCTCTTCCTGGTTCTTGTTCCAGATCTGCCTACAGGCACAGAGGATCCATCCTGGTGCCCCTGTGCCTGCAGAGGGGCCCGGCCCTGTGGGAAGGCCTGCTGAGCTCTGGTCCATGCAGACATTTCAGAGCAAAGCGTTGGCATAACCCTTGGGCTGCAGATCTGCAGCCACACTGGCTAGCCAGCTTGTTTGTAGTAAAGCTGACACTTGGATCTCCAACTGTTGACTGTCTGTATCTTTCTCTCTATGGATTTTGAATTCAGGTGGAGAACATGGGTGTTATGTATAAGCCCCCACAACTCCCAAATTGCGACAGCCAGAGGAAACTCTTTATCCTAACTGTCCCCCAATTCAACACACGTGTGTGAACACACACACTCACACACACACACACACACACACAGACACACACACTTCCCCCTCCTGTCGTAAAGTTCCCCACCTCCACTCTCTTCCTCTCAAGGTCCCAGGTACCTGACACATCAGGCTGGATTATCTGGCCTGAAGGGGCTCCTGGTTTCCTTCCTCTGAGGGAAACGTGTCCTTGGTGAGATGCCATGATCACGCCCTTGCTCGGATAGTGTGGCTGTGCCTCTTCCATCACATGGACAGATAGATGTCACTGAGACCATCTTCTGTGGGAGACCCAAGAGCTCTCAGAAGCCACCTCCTCTTTGTCAGTCCTGTCCTCAGTTCCATTCAAGATTCTGGGCCATCTCCCTCAACCACGACGCCAGGAGCCCTGCTCTGCCCAGCAGGACTGGCCGGTCATTTACAAAACAGAAGTATTTTCTGGCATAAAACTAACCACCAAGGAAACAAAGCTGCCTTTGACAAGAGGTCAATGTCAGGTCAGATAAGCACAGCCTGGAATTTTCAAGTATCTGCTGTAGCTGGTGCCCCAATCTCGTCTCTTTCGTGTGCGAGGCTGGGTACGCTGATGATTTTCTGACAGCTTCCAGAACCCGAGGCTCTGTTAAAGATAGGAGGTGAATGCCGAATGTTTTCCCCGAAGAGGGTGGTGAAGGGAAGTTTACTCCCTGTTAATATGTGGCTCCTGATGCCAGTGACTACACTCCTTCAGCTGCCAGAGCCCAAGGGGGCCCAGAAAAGGGCTCCGACTTAGTTCTCCATGCTCCCCAGCCCTGAGAATTGCTGAGGGCCTTCAGGATATATTTATTGAAGTTCAAATGGAAACTCATTTAACGGGCCCCACAGGGTTACCAGGTGCACTTGTGCATGGATCTAAGTCATCACCCTTGGAGTTGTGCCCAACCAGAGAGGCATATGCAACAGCCCTGGGGTCATGCAGGGGAGCTAAGTGGCAGACCAGCATGTCCCCATAGAGTGGCCTTATGGGGAGGTTTTGCCACAGGCTGGGCTCCATCACCAGTTTCAGAGGTTTGGCCACCTCATTTGTGAGGAGGATAGAGGCCTCTCTTGGGGAAGGACCCACCGTAGCCATGCTCACAGAGGCTGCAGTAATTACAAATGAGAACTAAACCAGCCACTCAGGAGGACAACCAGGGTTGGGACACGTTCTCTCTGGACATTGCTGAGACAGGCATAGTGGACACTCACCCCGCGATGTTCCCAGCTCTGTGATCGACTATCCCTTTATCTGATGGCCATATTCTTTCCTTAGAGATGGATAAGCAACATTTCTAAGTCCCCGTTATTCCTGACTCCTGCAGGGCTGGAGGCAGTCTCTTAGATGATTCGCACCTCTTGCTTTGATCCTCTGTGTGGAAGTTTTACAGTTTAACTCACAGGGTAGCAACCTGAATCCAAATGATTTGGGTGGCTCTGAGGGACTCAGTTCATCCCAGCCTCCAAGTATACTGAGGCTTGCCATCATCCCTACCGGCTCCACTGCTCACCAACCCGTGAACACATCATGTTCTTCCACCGTTGCGTGCATTTACCGATGTTATACCCCGCATCCGGCCACTGCATCCCCTGCAAGTCCCACTTCCTTCAAGAAGCCTTTCCTGACCATCCTCCCCCTTACTGATCTCTGGTCCTCTGAAACTCTACAGTACTTAGAGATAATGGAACATAATTTAGCCCTTAATTGGATATTGGCTAGTATTGATCTCTGTCACTTCCTGTGTGTTCTACTTCACCAACTAGACTCTAAGCCATTTCAGACTACAAAATGTATTTCACATTTCTTCAGCCTCCTCCATCATGTCTAGCACATTGAGAACATTTGGAGGTATCGGATAAAAAGATGCACATTAAATAATTTTTGCTTCTCCAAATTCCACCATATTTTCTATGCGTCTCAAATCCCCTCCTCCACGAGAGTTTCCCCAACCGTTTGGGTTCACACCGATTTCTTCTGCCCTTCCTGACCACCCTGTATTGTCTGAGCCATGCGTTTTGTCACTCAGTTCTGTTCTGTCACTCAGTTCTGTTCTGTCTAAATGTATCCTCTGCTTTAAGGTTTGAGAGTCCTGTCTGCACAATTGTATTCAGGGTTCGGGCGATGTCAGCTCCAGACTGAGGTGGCACATCAAGGCCTGTATTAGGATCTGACCCACACAAGTCTCAGCCAATGTCCGTTGCTGCTCTGAAGGTTGCCCTCCCCAGCCTCTCTACTCTCACCTATCGAGGAGCAGCCTTCAGCATCAGATAAACCTGGACCTGATTCCCAGAGCTGTCACTTACGAGGTGTCCCTCCAGGCAACACCACGCCTGAGTTCTGTAGGCCTCCATTTCCTCATCTATAATATGGAGAGGCAGAGTAAACCTGTCACACAGAGCTATCGCGACCCTTCAGCGCCATCATCCAACACAAGGCACATAGAACAGAAGAGCAGGGTCTTTTGGAATCAGACCACGTGACCTTGACCAAGAGACTTTATTCCCTAACCTGCAGTTTCCTTGTCTGTATAACAGAGATTGTCGTGGGAACCTCATGGGCTTCTTGTGGGGATGATACCAGATGATATTAGATGCTTATATGTTATTATTATAATGAGTAGTCATAGTTTTTAAAAACTGTTATCACAGTAAGTGGCACATGGAAAGTGCTTAATAACTGTTATCTTCCTCATTTGAGGGGCTTATGATCGCCTTGTTTCTTTCCCAGTTATCACTGTAGGTCCACTGGCCCCTTTTTCCACATATGCCACCCACCCAGCTCAAATCAGGGCTTGCACTCTCATCGACTCTTTTCCCTGTCCACCAAGGCAGTCCTGGGAAAGCAGAGGCTCAGCATCTCCAGCTGCACAGCTTTCTCTCGGCCGCCACCACAAGTTACCCTGTATCTCTAACTCCTTAATCCTACAGAAGAGCTGCGATAAATTCTTACTCGGGGCTGGCATGTAACAATTTGTAGTGTAATAAAATCTGCAAGATTCTTCCCTTAGCAGAAATTTTGACAACAGCTCTTTTCCCAAAGGACAGCGCAGAGGATGCCTATGCTAAGGAAAAATGAGCTCTCCCGGAGAAAATCGCTCTCCACCGCACAGCGTGTCGGAAGATCAGCATTTTCAGGAGCTTGGCTTGGCGTTTCGAATCCTGTGGCCGCCGACTGTTTCGTGTATAGGCCGTCAGCCCATCCTGATTGTGCAGGATGATCCAGGTAATTCCTGGAGAATAGCAACCTTCCACCTTTGGTCCTGCACTAATGCTAGAAGGCTCTCTGACCTCTCAGTCCTTCATCACCTACAGCCGCCACTGGAAGCTACAAAGTCAGGCTCTGCACTCGGAGCCCTGGCCAAGCTGAGACCTTTAGTGCGTTTAACTTCTGAAATTCTTCCTTCGGTTTCTGTCCCTTGTGGTGTATTACTTAGTTACTATCCATACCGCTTGGGTAGTGATTTTTTTTTCCTTTTTTCTCCCCAAAGCCCCCTGGTACACAGTTGTATATTCTTAGTTGTGGGTCCTTCCGGTTGTGGGATGTGAGACACCGCCTCAGCGTGACTCAATGAGCGGTGTCATGTCCGCGCCCAGGATTCGAACCGACGAAACCCTGGGCCGCCTGCAGCAGAGCGCACAAACCTAACCACCCGGCCACGGGGCTGGCACCCTTGGGTAGTGATTTTCACGCAACTAAGCGGGTTCCACAATTCACTCCTGCTTTTCTGTAACGATGAAGAGACCCACTGTATTCCCGCTTAACCACGTTGGCTTAAATTTGCGGACTGCCTCCAGGTGAAGGGAGAGGGTATAAATAGGCAGCGTTGCTATTGTTCATTTTTACTGTGGCTCATTCTGCCCATTTAATGTTTGGATTTCAGAAAATCAGGAGCTTTTAATTGTGTCAAGGGCAGGGCCAGGAAACTGCAAAGGAGCCATGATGATTTAGGGGGAAGAAGCAAGTCCAGATGAACCGAGAGATGGTTCTGGAAACTTCACCATAACTAAGCATAATGTGCTACAAACCCAGAAGGAAGGACTAATGAAGAAAAGCAGCACAAACAATTGAAGCCACGACTAGCTGCTAAAGGAAAGGAGGGATAAAGAGAATGTTAAAATCACTGATAACTCCTAAATGCATTTACACTTGCCTATGAAATGCAGCCATGCCCAGAAGCACATACTAGGTCCTCAGAGTCACAGATGACATTTGTTGCTTCAAGAGGCTCCCTGCTGACCAGTAATATATCACCAACCCAGAACTGGTCTTGGAAGAGGGGTGGATGAGAATGATTCAGGAGGTCTGAAGTAGGAGCCCCATTCTGCATTTTAACAGACACCCCGGGAGGCTCTGATGCCCGTGGTTTACAGACCACTCTTTGAGAAACTCTGGAGTAGATGACTACAGGATTTTTCAGCTGTGTGTATTATACACACAATCTCTAAACATTCGGGTCTTTGTATATCTTACGCATTCATCGCCTGTGTGTACATACGCAGGGAGAGACTATACACCATCTGTCTCTCTGCTCTATGTATGGATTCCACATGTGGCTCATTTATCATAAAACAATTGAATTTTATAAGTTTCAGTAAAATCAAATAAATATAGTGTATGGATTTGAGTATTTTCTTTCCTTACTGAGCCCAGAAAACGAATTTAATTTAGAAAGGATGACGGGAATCGCAAACACAGCCCCAGGTCTCTGAGAATGAAACAGACGTGTCTGTGTGCTCGGCTTCAGAGACCATTTCAAACCAACTTGGGGATCTTGTCGTGGCTATTCTGATGGCTTCTCTTTCTTTCCAGCCTCAAACCTGGGGTTTGACCTCCCAAGTCAGATGCCTTGTGGATGTGCAGGCCCTGGGAGGCTGTGACTGCCCTCCTCAAGTGGAAATGAATTTTTTCTCCTAGTTAATCACTCACCTTCAGGGATGGCAAAGAAGGTTCAGCTCAGGGGCTGATTCAGAGCGTTTTGCAGAAGTTGCCCAAAGGAGTGGGTAGAGAAGGATTTTGAGGCTCTATATGGGCTCCAGATGAAGGAGTGTGACCTAAGTCCCTATGGGGTAGAATTGGATCACTTTTCTGTCACCTATTTGGCAGTCCAGCCCTGGGTTTTCTCTTTAAAGATCTACTCTTTTTATACATATTTTTAGAACTAGAAGAGAACTTAGAGATTTAGTAGATAATGGTTAGAACGTCGCTCTCCTGACTCCAAATTCCATGTTCTTCCCAATAACTCGGTTCACAAGCATTACCCAGACTACTGGGGATAGAGACTGTAGAAGGCTGCAAAATGTCACCCCCCCTGAGATCCATCCTTCCAGGTGGCCTCATATTTGTAGCAGAGGCCTTTTCTGTCTAATCCAGACAAGCTTCACTAAGGGTAGTGATTTGGGGCGGAATATGAGAAAATAGTAATCCCAAACCATGCTACTGGGGGTTCCTGGGGGAGGACAGGCCTTACCTACCCCAGCATCCTTATTTCTGAGTGGCATTTTCAAGTCTTTGGTAACTTATCAGAGATGCTCTGCGCTGGTTGGATTCTTCCACCTCCTAACTCAAGGTGTAGATTTGTCAATTTGCTGGTTCTAAGGCTATGTATGCTCATGAATCAACCTACAACAAACAGCCTGTGATGTAGATGCCTCTGCCTCTTCCTCCAGTTGGGAGGAACCCAATGAAGACAGTTTCCCAAGAGCTCTTGCTGTTCACTATTATGATTCATTGACTTAATTGGGGAGTGGGGTAGAAAGAGTGAATAAAATGGAAATAAACATTATGCACACCCAGCATTTAACTTCTTTGATTTCAGACAGGCTGACTGAGTAGTCAGAATCCAGGGGATATGAGTGGAAGGTAGCATGAAAGACTGAAGGAAGGGAAGCTAGTTATAAATGGATGAAGCTGAGAGAAGCAATGAGCTATTGGGTAGTAATACTGTCCTCGTAGCATTTCCATTGCATTATTTTACTGTAAAGAAGAATCAATAAAAAGATGATGCTCAAGGTTTTCAATTTAGTGAATCTCATCTAGGACCAAATACATCTGACAATAGCCTGACTTTTTAAAATGCAAACACTGTGCTCAGATTTATTAATTTTTATGTTATGAATATTTAAATAAGCCTATCCCAATGGAATCATTTTACATCGAGCTCATGCACTTACATTTTTAATGAAATGAGTAGTCAACCATTAAAAATAAAATATTGATGTGAATTGTTAGACTAATTGATTGAGGAAGAAAGTTATTATGCAAGCAATCAGAGATTTAAGAAAAATGAAGAGAACTCAAACCACCCAATTATTGTCGGCCCTTGGCATTAAGACTCTGTCGAATATCTCTCTCTTTTTTTTTTTTTTTTATGAACAATTGCTTTTTAAAATGTCTAAAGAAAATTATCGTTGTAAATCAAGCCTCAGGTAGAAAAAGTGAGTCAAAAGGTAATATGATATTCAGAAGCAGAACTTAACTGCTTAGTTCCTGCTACAAAATATGGAGATGGGGAATGGGGGTAATTTTCTTTGTAATGCAGGCTCCAAAGCGGCTTTTTCCTAGATTCTGTATAAAGAACAGCAACACAAACTGAAGATACATCTCCTCTGCATTTCAAGACACCTGTGCTCTTATCAAGATGTGAGTAAATATAATTTTTCAAGTCACTTTAAAGATTACTAGATTAAAGACCTTTCGAAGGTCTTTTAAGTGGAAGAATTATTGTTTAAAGCAAACCCTGGCATTCCTTCTTGCAAGTATGATTTTCTGTGTTTGGGTGTCTTAAAGTGAGGCACACTTTTCTTTGAATTGAAGGTTTAGGCATAACTAATGAAGACTGCTTAGCTCTCAAATTCTTTTTAGCAGCTGCATCTATAAAGGAAGAGCACAAATTTCACTGCCACCCCACATGGTTGGCTGGCCAATGAATTCCTAACTTCTGCTCAGTTAGGAGTGAGCTGATAAACAGAAATGGCAAAAAGAGCTATAACCTATTCAAGAGAAGACTGAGCTCAGATTTCGTGCCAAATACCTCTCACATAGGTGTTTGATGAGCAAGGCATGTATTGAGTCAACAACAGGAGGCCCTGTTATGTCGCATGGTAGGTGCTAGAGGCTCCAAGAACAAGAAAAGACGGGAGAAAGTGAGTTGCTGGTGTGTTGTAGACAGGAATAGAGAGACTAGAGGAATAAGAGAATGGAGAATATTGGAGAGAAAATGGTTAAAGTGAAGCACTAGGGAGGGGAAGGAGAGGGGGTCGGGGGATGTGGGAGGAGCCAGATATATGGGGAGCAAAAACAGTGGACCAAGTGAGCAAGGAAATATCCAGAGTCTGGCAACTGGTGTCATTTAGTGCAGTGCTTCTCAAGCATACGAGTCCCCTGGGGAGCTTGTTAAAATGCAGAGTCTGAGTCAGTAGATCTGGGCAGGGCTGCAATTCTGCATCTCTACCAAGCTCCCAGAAGATGCCAATGCAGCTAGTCCACACCACACTTTGAGTAGCAAGATTAGAGGATCGCGCTTTCATCTGTTGGAATGTGAAGAATGTCCATACCGATGAATGAATTATTTATTAAGAGCCCATTGTGTACCTAGCAATCTGCTAAGTACACTGAAGAGTTTAAAAGAAGATGAGAACCCCTGGTGCAGGAACTTAGAGTCTTACAGAGGAGATAAGACATGCAAACACAAACCCACTAGAGGAAAAGAGAAGAGACTGTGTATCTGAGAGTGTACGTGGGGCCGGAAGTCTTCAAGAAGAGAGAGGGATCTGTCTAAGCATGATGGAGCTCAGACAGGCAGAAAGGAGAGGGCGGGACCTTACAGTGAGATGGACACAAAGGGGAAGTGTGTGGAATGCAGGCGCAAAGAACTACAGAGACCTCTGTGGGGCAACCCCATACAGTGACCTTCTCTGGGGTTGAAAAGGCTGAATGTTATGCTGGATCTGAGTTCAGCTGAAAAGGCTGGTGTGTCTCCTGAGCCCCCAGCACCTTACTGGATTCAGTAATGATCATTCAGTAAGTGAGTGACTCATTGTCAGAGCTTTCAACGAACCACAGAGCAGCCACCATGCATATACTAATACCCCCTGCCACAGGTATTCAGGTTCCAAAGATGAAAAAAAAAAAAGGATTCCCACTGTAACAATGGAGAAAAACATAAATCATGACTGTGGCATGATGACCTATTTAAGATATTCATTTCTTATTTGCTTTTGCTGCTGAACAGAACAAAAAATATTAGAGAGAACATTTTCCTTCTTGCTCCCTCCTTAGAAAAACAACCACGCATTTGTGTTAAGGTTCAGACTCTCTGGGTTTCCGAGGCCTGGCAGAAGCAAACCTTGCCCATCTTTGGGAAGATTGGATCCGCTCTAGGTTATGCAGGAATTGCCAAAGGAGGAGAATGTCCCGCACCCACATGTCCCAGAGCTAAATCACATCGGCCTCATTAAGTAACATGGGGATAAACACAGGTGTCTTGGTAACTCAGTCAGGGCCAGGAGCAGTGAGTATGTCTAGGGAAGAGGAGATGGCTTCACCCAGGAAGGACTGACATTTGGGCTGAGCCTTGAAGAATGGGGGGTAAGCTACCAGGTGACACAGAGTTCAGGTCTTCTAGAAGGAGGCAGCAGCTCTAGCAGAGGCATGGTGAAAGCCCTGTGTTAAGAGAATGATGTGCTATGGATTTTAGTTGAAACGTTGGGCCCGTGAGGGGTTGTAATGGGAAGTGAGCATGGAAAAGTTGACCGAGGCCAAGCTAAGGGAGATCTTGGACACCAGGTAGAAGAGTGTAGGCCTCATCTGTGTTGGTCAGTGGCGTCTATTCATGACTCTCCCATCTTACTTGGATAAAATATGATTGTACACACATAATACTGGCAGTCGGTGTTGGGTCATGGTTAGGAAAGCAATGATATCGTCACCCAAACTTCCATTAGAAATCTTTGTCTTCATTCAGCTTTTTCCTGAATTATGTGATGATGAAGGAGTATGAAACTGGGACGAGTAAACCACAGATGATTTCTGGCTTCCTTACTAACTTGCTGTCTAATTTTTCTCAAGAGGCAACTTCTCCAAACCTCAGTTTCCCCTGCTGCCCTGGGAGTAAAGCTCATTCTGGCACACCAAACTTAGCAGTTCTCACGATGAAGGTTCTTGAGAACTTCCTGTGTGCTAGTCACGCGCCTTGTCTACCTAAGCCCCAACCACCCCGTGAAATAGGCTCTGTTATCAGCCCTTTCACAGTTGAAGAAACCAGTGGATCTAAGTAATTGACCTAAGGACACGCATGACTAATAATTAGCAAAGCTTCTATTCAAACCCAAGTCCGTCTGATTCCAAACTCAACCTATACTCCATTTGGCAACACCCCACTCCCCCAAGACGGCATTTCCAACAATCACCATTTCAAAGAAAACTTCAAACTCAAAATTGTTTCAAAGTACCCTTAAGATGTTACCTTATAATCCACACGCTGCTGGGAAGGAATACAGAATCATCTAAAGCTGGACTGCAAAGAGCGTATAAACCACTGGGTTCCTGCTTCTCTCCTTACACAGGAGAAGACTGGCGTGCAGCCAGGCTGTGGCACTCACTCAAAGTCACACAGCTTGTCCTAGTAATTTCCTATTATATTTTAATGTTTCAAGCACAGTGCATTGAATAGGGCCTCTGATAAATACAGCTTAAGATTTTTTGCACTTACTAATTTTCTATCCTTATAGTTGAGAGCCATTCTCTTCACTTGGAGTTTTCTCATGATTAAGATGGGTATACTCTTTAAGAGAAAAAAATGGTGATATTAAGCATAAAATACGCTTGAAAAATTAAGACCAAAACAGTATCAAGAGTCTTAAAACTATTTATACTCTTTTATTTAGTAATTCACTTCTTGGAATGCCTTTTAAGGAAATAATCTGAAATTCACAGAGATATATGGACGTGAATGTTCATCTCAGCATCACTTATAAAAAATTTTTAAAAATAATAATAAAACTAGAAACAACCTAACTGATCAACCTCAGGACAATGCCCACAATATAGAACATTATGAAGCCATTAAAATTTGTTTATAAATGACTTCAATGACATGAGGAAATGCTAATTACATAATCTTAAGTGAGAAAAAATGATGAAATAACATAAATAGCATGATCTCAACAATGTAAAAAGCTACATAGAAAGTAGAGAATACACCAAGATTCTATGGGAATTTCTCTATGGAAGGGGCAGAAGTATAGGATTAGGAATAATTTTACCTCGGGTCAGCCCGGTGGCATAGCGGTTAAGTTTGCACACTCCACTTTGATGGCCCAGGGTTCACAGGCATGGACTTATACACTGCTCATGAAGCTATGCTGTGATGGCATCCCACATCCAAAAAAAGGAAATGGAGGAAGATTGGCACAGATGTTAGCTCAGGCATAATCTTCCTCTCTAAAAAAAAGAGAATAATGTTACCCTACCTTGTTCTCTAAACTTATCATAATTTTCTAAATTTTATATTAGAAAATGAGTTCCCTTTATAATCAAGAAATAAACTTTTTTTAAAAGGCATGGAATATCTTGAATAAGTAGCAAAGATGATCTCTCATGAAATACTTGTTTTATTTTTCATTTGGAGCTGTCATCCTACATTGACATAAAGCTGTATATTATGACGCAGAATAGACAAGATAGGGGCCAGCCTGGTGGTACAGCAGTTAAGTGCAGATGTTCCACTCCGGCGGCCTGGGGTTCGCTGGTTCAGATCCCGGGTGTGGACATGGCACTGCTTGTCAAGCCACGCTGTGGTAGGTGTCCCAGATATAAAGTACAGGAAGATGGGCACTGATGTGAGCTCAGGGCCAGTCTTCCTCAGCAAAAAGAGGAGGATTGGCAGCAGATGTTAACTCAGGGCTAATCTTCCTCAAAAAAAGAAAAAAAGAGAGAAGACACAAGATAGTTTCAGGAACACCAGGAACTGGTTTTGAAGGCCCTTTTCAGAGTGTGGCTCAGAAAAAGAAACCTGTCTTCTGAGGTGAAAGATCTGGATTCATGGGACTGCAGAAGTAGTTTACAATGCGAAGGGACAAGACAGGAGAGAGGGACAGGCAACAGGAAAGTAGCTTGCCTTAAGATAAAGTGATTCTCATGGGAGAAATAAAAGACATTCAAAGAACCACCCATCGCTCTGAGAGGAAACTCAGAGATGAACCGATCAACTCCCTCATTTTTTTCCAGCTTTACTGAGATATAATTGACGTATAATATGGTGTAAGTTCAAGGTGACAGCGTGTTGATTTGATACATTGGTATATTACAAAATGATTACTGCCATAGCATTAGCTAACACCTCTATCCTGTCAAGTCCCTCACGCTATAGATGAGAAAACGGAATCCAAGAAGATTGAGTGACTCTGTGAAGATCACACAGTGGGTGACCAAGACCCCCAGACCCTAGTCCAGTTTGTTTCCACTGTCAATGCTGCCTCCCAAGCTTTAAAACAAATGCCTAGGCACTTTAAATAGGCATCTGGAGGTTGTTATTATAATGGAAACTCTGAGTTGCCACTGTTCCTCTCCATGATCCCAGCCACAAGCCTGAAATACCAGACACTGCCAGTGCCAGCTGAAATCACACTTCTGCCACTCTTGGCCAATTTCTTTCTGAAATGGTTAGATCCCTGATCCAGAGGTCAGTGGAGTGTCTGGCCAGGATCTGTGGAGGTAATCTGGATTTCTGGACTTCATGAAGGTGAATGGGAGAATGCCACACAGTGAGCATCCCATTTTCAGAAACTTGGTTCAGCGCCCGGCTACACTGGGAATGTTCCTAGCCCACTTTGCGGAAATTACTCAACTCTTTCCTGGCCTTAGGAATAGACCACGAAGAGATGGTTGTGCTCAAAAATAGAGCAGTAAGGAGAAGTTGGGATCTATGATGATAGCAAGGAGCCCCACTGAGCAGAACAAACCTCTAGACACAGTGCAGAAAATCCTATTAGGGTGGAACCGTTGGGTGTGGTAATCAGTGGGGAAAATTGGTTGAGATGGAATCTAGCTCCCTCCCTCCGATTGGTAGAAATGGAGACCCACCTTATTCCTCCCAGGAAAGTGGAAGTGCCTTAAGCTTTCTAAGCTGGCACACACCTAAGACTGGTGGGAGTGGTGATGTCAACATCGGACTCTTGCACTTTCTGCACTGAACCCTGTCCTGCCCTGTCTTGCCTGCGGATGCGCCTACCTAGGTCTGGTTCTGTTGGTGCCTGGGATCCCAAAACAGCAGTGGCAACGCCTATAAGCAATGTCATGTTGGTGAAGACAACAACACAGGTGTGTTGACAGTGACCAAAAGGAGCAGGGAGGCGTCTCTTTCAAGGCTTGAGGTACAGAGTAACCTAATGGTGATAATAGAGGTCACCAATGTGTTCAGCTACTAGGAGGAGAATTTGAGTGTTGCTTTCATGTTCTGTCTGAGGAATGGAAAGGAACAGAGCTAAAGGATTGCAACAATTATACTGGGGAATACTCACAATAACACCTAACAGGGATTTATAAGAATTCATTACAGTAACAAAAATTAATTCAGTATGTCTTACATGGCATTTATTATACAGGTTACACATATGTAGCCCATATGTGGAGGATTAAGCATCATATAAAAAAAGATAAGGTTTCTGCTCTCAGGGGCTTTCAGTCCAAGGAAAGATAGAGAACAATTATTTGTAAGTGTGATGGATAGTACAATGGGGAAGTACAGGGCACCCTAAGATCACATAACAATATATATGAACTTAGGGGAGCGATCAAGGTTAAATGAGATACCATGTATAAAGTGCTTAGCATGGTCCCTGGCATAGATTAAGCGCTGGATAAATTGTAGCTGTTGTTTTGTTATTACTAATGGCCTGAAAACATGTTTCAAGGAGACAACAGCATTTTTGGACTTGTGAATTGGAAAGGAAAGTCTGTGATCCACATGCCATTCATTCATTCATTTGTTCATTTAATATACTTTTTTTTTAGCTTGTATGTGTAAGATGCTGTACTCAGTGATAGAGATACAAAAATAGGTAAGAGTCTCTACCCTCAAGGGGCTCAAATTCGAATAGGGAAGAAGAACATAAACAAATAATTGCAAAATGTGTAATAAGAAATATATTACAAACACAAAGATCAGCGAGTCCAATTCTACCTCTCAGGGTCCAAGAAGCCTTCACTGCATAAAGGAAGGTAGTTGAGTCTAGAAGGATAAGTAGTTGTTCTCCTGGGGCCCTTGCTTTCTTACCAGTTCTCTCCTGGGTGTGGAGAGCTTGGCAAGGTGACTTTTCTATTCTTGTGTTCCTATTTCCACGTTTGACATCTCAGTCCAATCAGCTGATGCACTGAGGAAAAAAAAAGTTGGAAAGCGTTCACTGCCAGGCTATAGCTACAGAATTTTTGGCCAGAAGAACAAATTCAGAACATGCACATTTCTTATAGAGGAATTCACTTCCACAATAACCATAAAATGGTCCATCTCCACAAGAACTATAACTCAAAAAAATGTGTGATTCGATCAAAGTTTCAGCAAATACTCCAATTATCTGGGTATTCGTGAAGCTGAGAGATTTCTGTCTCCTGATCCCTGTGACAGTTGACAAATGTTCGTAAGAGAATGCTCCCTGGCCTCACAGAGCACATTTTCCAAGCTGTCATCGTTAGGCAGAATTCTGCACTCTGACGGCCTGGGCACAGAGCCTCAGCATCCTGGTGGCAGAGTTCGTCTAAAGTGTCTCACAAGGGAGTAAAGGAGAAAAGAATCAACACTTAAGGAAAATTCCATTGTTCTCCTCAGACAGGAAACGTGACGGTTTTGTTCCTTTAAGCCTGTCTGTGCCTGAGCGACTGAGGCTGTCCCCGCTCTGCAGCCTCTTCTCTGCCAGGAGCTTGGGCCAAGTCAGAGGCAAAGTGCAGACTCGGCGAGTTGACTGAAGGCCCAGAGAAGCACAGAGCCATCTGACACCTTCGCATGGGTGCCTGCATGGACCGCTCATGTGAAGAACCAAGTAATTGGGTCTGTTAGGCCCACGCCTGTGGAGCGTTCTCTCATCTCTGACCCAGTCACCCCACACAGCAGAAGGAAAAGCTAGTTCCTGCTACTTCTAGCTGGTGCAGCAATCAATTGGAGAAGAGTCCAACTTGTCTCTTTTCCAATTCACATCCAAAGCAAACAAGCAGACAAACACAACTCTAGCAAGATAGGAGAAAGAGAAAGAGCTTGTTCCTAAAGGGAAGCAGAATGGTCAGAACAGCTATTCCATGAGTATTTCTCTCTCAGCTTTCTGAATCTTGACCAGCTCTCCCTTCCACCCCAGGATCTGTGCTTCAGAGAGAAAGCCCATACACCAGGCAAAGGAAACTAGATGGGCAATGTTTCTTTTCAAATCATAAGAACACTTGTGAGCCTGATCAATCTGTGAAATGTCAATTTCATAAACCAAACTATCTGATATTTCATATGCTCACACTCTGACCCAGAGAAAGAAGAGTCCAGAAGAATCTGCTCTAGAAAGCCCATCTCTGCAGATGGACTCGGCATGCTTAGGGGACGCAACGTGTCCACCATAAGATGCTCCAAAAGTCAGAAGCAGTCAAAGTAGAGAAGGACGGATAATCCTGGGGAAAAAAATCTCTTACCTTAAATGCTTCCTCTTTCAAGAAAGTTCTGCATTGTGGCTACAACACGGAACATGAGGAGCACCCCATTTAACTATTTATTCCCATCTTTGGCTTATTGGCTCCCCGAGAAGTGAAGACTCAGAGAGAAAATTATAGGCAAAGCCCCTCTGAAAATTTCACGCAGAGCCAGAAAAGCTGGTAGATTCAGGAAGGATTTTTATCAAGATATTAACAGTGGTTGTCTCCAAGTTGCAGGATTATATGGATTTTTCCTTTCCTTTTTATATTTTTCTTGATGGTTTGAAATTTTTCTTTATAACAAAGTTGAACTATGTTACAATCAGAAATAAAATAAAATACACATATGACCATGGTTTACTCCTCCTTCCGGAGACCTCAGTAAAATAACAACGTGGGAATAAACTCGTAACAGTCAAGGTAATTGGAGAAGACAATGGAGGAGAGATCCCAATACATTTTCAGAAAAAGTAAAGAAAATAAATGCCTGTTGATGGATAATCAGATCAAGGAAGCCATATTCCAGAATGGTGGTAAGGGTAGAGGGGTGAGGTTGTAGAGATTTTCTGCAGATGAATTGACCAGTTGGTGGCGCCCCACACTCTCCTCACCCATCCTGGAGTTTGGAGCCTTGGCAGCTAAACCTCCAGGCAAAAATCAGAGCTTCCTTCTCTGCAGATGTTGAACGTTCTTTCTGAGAATCAGGGCGTCTAGACTTCGGTGTAGCCAACTCCTCCCCGCCCCCTCCCTACACACACTTTTGACTTCAAGAGTTTTCTAGCCAGACTCCTCTTTCTGCTCACACCAAAGTGAAGCCTGCCCACTAACAAGCCCCATCAAACAGTGGCATGGTACTGGGGCATGGGGGAGTGTCATGAATGGAATCCATTTACCCTGAGGGCACAGCACATGCTTCATGACATTGAGCCCATAGTATAATTCTAGCTCAGTGCTATCTCAATATTTATGGAAAATATTGATTAATGTATGTACCAATAATTTCAGTTTATATTAACATAAAGTTTATTGGGTTCCAGCTTTGAAAATCAGCCTAATAGAACACAGAAGACTGAAATATGGTTAGAGAAAAAAATGTAATATGATCAACTCTGACAATGTAAAAACAAATTCCACATGTTAGAAAATGAGAAGGATATGGGGAGAAGAAGGGTGGAGCACTCATATCTTAATCTAATTTATTTGGAAATCAAGAGGCACTTTCTATGTAAATCGATACAGCCATTGTGGAAAATAGTATGGAGGTTCCTCAAAAATTAAAAATAGAACTACCATGTGATCCAGCACTCCCGCTACTGGGTATGTATCTAAAGGAAACAAAATCACTATCTTGAAGAGATACCTGAACTCTGTGCTCATTGCAGCATTATTCATAATAATCAAGACATGGAAGCAACCTAAGAGTTCACCGACAGGTGAATGGATAGAGAAGATGTGGTGCATGTATATAATGGAATAATCTTCAGCCATTAAAAAAAGAAAATTCTGCCATTTGCAGCATCATGAATGAAACTCGAGGATATTAAATGAAATAAGTGAGACAGAGAAAGACAAATACCACATGGTATCACTTATATGTGGAATCTAAAAAAAAAGCTAAGTTCATAGAAGCAGAGATTAGAATGGTGAGCGCTGGTTGCCAGGGGTTGGTGGGTTGAGAAAATGTCTAGATGTTGGCCCAACGGTAATAAACTTTCAATTTTAAGATAAACAAATTCTGAGGATCTAATGTATAGCATGGTGATGATAGTTAACAATGCTGTATTGTGTACTTGAAAGTTGCTAAGAGAGTAGAACTCAAATGTTCTCATTACACAAAAAAACTAACTATAAGAGGTGATGGATGTGTTAACTAACCTTACTGTGGTCAATATTTCATAATATATATATAAACCAAATCATTATGTTGTACACATTAACTTTACACAACGCTATTTGTCTATTATATCTCAATGAAGCTGGAAAAAAAAAGAAGCAGTTTCTAAGGGTGATGGAATATGAAAATATATGTTTACATTCTCCAAAAGGACAAAGGAAATAAATAGTAGAACAAAAATAATTGTCAAAAATTGGGAAGAGGAGAAGAGGGGAGGAAAAAGTGAGTTAAATCCTTTGAGTGACTAGACAATGTCTTGGATTAGTAAGTCAAGAAATAGTATATAAATTATTTAGAGTCAGGTTTGTAACCACGAGAATGAGGAGCAGAAAGCATTTACCTCCAACAACTAGGGCTGAGCACGGGGAAGGGTGGGTGGGCAACTGTAGTTTTTCATTATAATTCCTTCTGTTGGTTTCTTTTGTTTTCTGTCTTTTTTTTCAATGTTCATGATAAACCTGAGGAAGGGGAGGAAGGAGGAAAGGGAGGGAGGGAGAGAGAGAGGAAGGAAGGAGGGAAGAAGGAAAAGAAGCAAATGCCAAATGCCATCAAGAGATTACCTCTTACTATAGCTAACCACTGATGTTCTGTCAATGCCAGGCAGCACGGGGTGTTAGATGGTATAAAATCAGTATGATTGGTTGGTTTTTCCATCTCCTTCTGAAAAGGACTTGACTCTCTGACAGTCACCACTTTTGAGTTGAGGCACAAGGTATGGCAGCACCTACGTACAATGAGATCTTGTGCCTTGGACTGGCTCACTGCCTCTCCTGGTTGGTCATTGACTGTCAGCCTCTTCTTGACCCTGCCTCCTACAGACTCACCCAGCCTGGACTCGGGACTCTGCCTGGACCTTCAGCTTCTGGCCTTGTTTACCTCCACACCAGGCTCCTCATCCTGGCTTTGTCTCTCCTCATTCTGGCCAGTTGATCCAAGGTTGATCCATAACCTCCAGGCCCAATGAGCATAAGAGAAGAGAGAATTCTTGTTTAGCATGGATTTCCTAGAAGATGGGTGACCGAAGGACACTCCCTAGCAAGGAATCCTGTGCACTAGAACCAAGAATCACGCAATGAATAATGGATACAACATGGGCTTTGGGGCCAAACTGAGCTGCTCGAGTCCTGGATCTGCTGCTAATTGTGTCACCTTGGCCAGAATACTTAAGTTCTCTGAGCTTCTTTTCCTTATCTGTAAAGTGAG
Organism: Equus przewalskii; assembly: GCF_037783145.1. NCBI lineage: Eukaryota > Metazoa > Chordata > Mammalia > Perissodactyla > Equidae > Equus > Equus przewalskii. Next base: position 14,246,922 of record NC_091858.1, on the reverse strand, counting down.
GATACTACCATCTCTTGCATACATGGTTTTATCAGGAGCATTAAATGAGACCTTGTATATCAAAGGCCAAGCATACTCCTGACTTTGCAGTAGGTGCACAACGTTAGATTCCCTCCCGCCTCCATTTCCCCCATCTTCCTTCTTCCCTTTCTCTAGTTTATATAAAGGTGGACACAAAGTGAAAAGCAATGAAATACTTTGCAGGTGGTCACATCGAAGGTTAGGCAATGCTCGAGCTGCTAATAATTCTACTGCTTTGCTGTGAGTATTACAGCTTGGGGTACAGGCTCATTTTCCTTGGGAAAAGTCTCTCTTGCAGGTAGCTTGCCTCTAAGATAGAGGAGTCACTGGGACCACAAGGATCCATTAGGACTTAGGGCCATAAAAATTTTAAATATTAGAATTGGTAGGACCTTAGAGTTTATCCGGTGACCAGCCATCATTTACAGAGAATTTGAGACCCAGAGAAGTTAAGTTGCCTGGTTCAATGTCACACACCAGATCTACTAAAGTCCCGTGCACTGCTTTTCTGAAATGAAAGGTACCCAGAGAAGGTTGTGTTTTATGTCAAAAAAATATACATTATGCCATAAAATACAGTCTTGACTATGTTCTGTATGAAAAAAGATGCATGATGAAAAACTCTAAACTCAAAAGAAGGCAGGCATTTTAAAAGTGTGTGTGGTTTTTTTTTTATGTGAATACACTGAATGACACTGTAGTTAAATGCCACAATACATTAAAGGAAAATTTTGCCTGGGCATCGAAACCACTGATAAATGGTGAGTTTGTTAAAGACTGTCTACTGAATGCAACAGACATGATATATCCCAAACAGAAGCAACCGGAAGTCCTGTCGCTTAGTGTTTTAAAAATATGGCTAAGAATCTACAGCACAAATTATATAAGAAAGTTAAATAATTTCTAGTGTTTTAGCTGATGACTTAGTATGTTAGTACATATATATACTACATATACTATACAGCATATATATCTTTTTTCATGGAGTTGATTAGGATTCATGGCTAGAAGGTTGCTTGGATATGATACCATTATGGTGGACATAATTATCAGGAAATGACTTATTTTTGGGTGCCAGGCTAATCTTGATAGTTTGAAGGTAGAGTAGTCAATATTAATCTGCCTGCTTACATGTTGTGATCTGTGATCTGATTGGCGTTAATGTCAGACTTATTGTGAACTTAGTAAGGCAACATGAATAAAGACATAGAACTTATGCCTCTTCATTACTTTAATCACCACCAATAGCTTAGTAGTAAAAGGTTAGAACTAGAAAATGTCAGGGATGTAGTAAATAACACCAGCACTGGATATGCTTCTGTGGCTTCAACTGCTGATAGGCAATGATTTGTGTGACCCTACTGAGGCACGGATGTCATATTCTGCTGTATTTCATGGAGTTTGGCTGGATCAGTTTAAGCGGTTTTGGGTTGGGAACAGTTTTTTGTATTGTTGAAAGAAACCGACTTGTTCATATGATCCAAGGAAAAATCTCCATCCAACTCAGAAAAACTAGACCACTGAAACACTTGGAATCTTTCTTTTCAAGAGTGTCTGTGAGTTATGGATCTATACACTGTAGCTAAAAAATGTAAGATCAATTCACTCATTTCTTAAAAAACTACCACTGAGAACCTCATTTTGTTGGGAATAATCCGGTTTAACTACAGTGGAATGAGCTTTCCAGAAATAAAAGTAATAGCCTGAACTTCTTTCTCAAAACTGTAGATTTGAAGACCGAACTCCTACAAGTGTATTTCAGACTTAATCACAATGAAATAACACTGCTGTTTACTTTTCTCGATTAATCTTAATAGAAGAAAGGAAGCACTATAAATTAACATTATTGAATTTTAGGGCAAAATAGTACTGAAAACTAAACATGATACGATTGATGTATCAGAATTCTAACAGTGCACATATTCTTTTCATGCTCAGAACACAAAATGGAACACTAGACATTTTGGTACAGAAGACAAGGTGTCAGTTTTCCATTTTCACATTAAAGAAGAAAAGAATTACAAACATTTGTTTTGATTTATTATTAAACATCTCTAGGTCTCAATTTGTATTTTTATAAATATAAAATGTAATCAATATTACACACATATATGTATAACCTGCTCGCATTAAAGTTAAACATTTGTAAAGCCGGTGTACTGATTTTTTCTTAAATCCAGTCCATGCCACTCATTTCTGCACCTGCCTGCTCTATAGGCACGCATCTGTCAGCCTCTGAACCTCAGGGTAGACTGCCTTCTGCAGAGCATGTGGCTGATGCTGGAGATGGAATACCGGAGTTCAGGAGCAGAGCACTACTTGGCCTGGGCAGAAACTCAGGGCATTGCCACTGCATGGGCAAGCATCTGTGGACTGTGCCATGTGAAGCTTTGTCTACAATATTGCATGGCATGGACGTGGAGAAACTGGAGTTGACCAGTAAAAGTTTTTGGTTCCGCCTGTGCCTGGATTTGAAACCAGGACTGAGCATCAGCACTTTTGGACTGAGCTAGCCCTGAGACACAGGAATACTTTTTGAATGAGAAATAGAGGCCCTCAAGAGGGTGATACTTGACTTCCTACTAATAGGACAAATTAGGGCCTAAGTGATTGATTGAAATAATAAAAGATTAATTTATATTTTTGTTTTTAGTAGATCTTGAGTACATAGAATTAGATTAATCATAACTCTTGATTTGTGGCACATTCTCATCATTGGCCCCTGCATGGTCTTCTTTTAGTGTCTGAGTGAATGCATTTATGCAATTATTCAGAGCTAAGAAAGCATTCATACTCTGAGCTCTGTATTGAAGAATACTGAACACGGCAATGAACCCTGCTCAGATGAGATCTAAGAGAAGAGAAGAAAAAGGAGTGAAGACGGGACAACCAACATTTAGTGAGCATCTACTCCTTACCATGCACTATGCTGGGCGCTTTGCAAACATTATTTATTTGATTCTCCCAAGGGCGTCCCTAGCAAGCCAAGGGCTCCCCATCCTTCCTGCCTGTGGTTCTTTCCCATTACTGCAATCTGGCGGGTCACAAATAGAACCCCTGTGAGTGACAAGTACATTTCAGTGCAATATTCTCAGGTGGTTGAGTGGTTGGGTGCTGGGTGCTTTTCCATTTTCACAGCTGAACTTTAAAATCTCATTAAAACAGCGTTTTGTTGCCATTTGCTGAGTTTAAATCAACAGTGATTCAGCAAATAGGCAGACACAGCAAGTTCTCTCTCCTGGCAAGTATAATAAGGGGCCTGCATGGTATATGACTGAGAGAGAAAAAAGCAGTTTCCGAGCTAAAGCATTGTGAGCCCCTTTGTAAGCATTGTCTCCTATAAACCTTAGCTGATCTTTATATGTGAATGACTTTGAAAGAAAAAGAAGGCTCTTTCTTCTCCCCCATCCTTGGCAGTGTTTGCACTGGCAGAAGTATTGGACGGGTGCATTGCCAAGAAGTTTGGAAATGTCTGTTAGTGTCTGATGCAACCTGATGTCCTGAATAACATTAATTTTAAAAAAAGAAGTTTCTGGACTAGAAAGAGTCTTTCTTAGACTTAGAGCTGATCTAAATCCCCTAGCTGGCTCTTACCTAGACTGTTAAAAGTTTTTCTTAGTAACTGGCTGGAAGACTCATGAGGAAATACTGCAGTGGCTCCATATTTGTTGCTTGTCTACTATGGGCTAGACAAGTGGCTGGTGCTGCTGAGTCAGACGGGGCCCAGCCCTCAAGTGGCTCTCAGGCTAAAGTCAGAAGAAGGGCAGGGCTCCGAAAATTGTAACTCAAGGTTGAAAGAAAGAAGGGCCATAAGAAGTGCTAGGCAGGGAGGGGTGAGTCCTGAGAAAGGAGCTAAAGATCCACGTGCTCTTTCAGATAAGACTTGCAGATTCCGAACTAGAACGTGCAAAAGGACCTCTGTGACCTCTGTGACAGTGAAGAAGAAAGGACAGGGCAGCTGCTGGGGTCAAGACAGGAAGACGTTGACTTGCATGAAGATGCGTGGAGAGGACTTCCTTAGGTTTGAGCCACTTCAAGAGGAAATAGGAGGAAACATCAAGGCCGCCTATAAGGAGAGCAAGACTTTACTCCTGCAGCCCCCTCAGGACTGTGGATGCCCCTCCCTGACCTTGACCCCTCCCTTCGTGTCTCATTCTGCATCCTCAGGGCTCTCAGGCTCTGACTTAGTCAACAGGGACCCCCTCTTGCCTGTCTTCCTCCTTTTCCCTTCTCTGTTCTTCCTCCTTTGGGGCTTGGTCTCTGCACAGTGAGGACTAAATTACTAAATGACCAGAATGACTAAATTCATGACTGAACCGATTGGCTCCTTAGAGGCCCATCTCTAAGAGCAGCATTCTCTGACTCCGTAGCAGGCCAGTAGGAAGATATTTGAAGACCTGGAATTGTAAGTTCTTAGAAAATCCCCAAAGGCACCGAGTCCAACCTCCTACCGTTTGTACCCAAACTTCCTAAATCATCCACCTTGGCAGCTTCTGATCTCTCTGCCTGTAGGTAACTCGAGACCAGTGGCCATGGGTGCCTTTATGACAGGTCTCCACCTTGGTAGCATTCAGGAGGATTAAGGGCTAAATTAAGGGCACAAAGCCCCTCTTCAGCCCTGGGGCAGCAGGGGGGTCCCAGGGTCAGGAAGACCTTGGTCAAGCGCAGCAAGGAGAACAAGCAGCTACTCAGCCTGGCTGGCTGTTTATGTCGGGGACACAGGGCTCCACACCAGCTGCCGCTGCCCGCCCGGGCCTGTGGCTGCTGACAGCCGGGGCTGGATAATGTGGGCATTCATTGCCTCCAGCTGCTCCTCACAGGGCAGGCTCACTGAGGGTGCAGAGGGGAGTGAATGAAATGGGGGAGCCAAAGCAGAAGGGAGAAAGCAGCCATTTGTATGAGTGCCATGCAACTGCAGGGCCACCATCAGCCTGGGGAGTTGGGACCTTGCTGCAGGGGAACGTGAACTTTGTTGCTTGTCCCGCCTGAGTCTGTAATGAGGCTAAGTAAACACGTCTAGCATTTCCAAATACTCTGCACGATTTTCTCCCCAATGAGCTGCCTGCTGAGAAAGGGCGGACAGACCCAATCCTCCCAAATCAGTTTGGATGCAATTCAATTTTTTTTCTCCCTGGGAAGATAAACTGGGTCAGTCATTTTCTCCGTGATCCACTGATAAGAGTCCCGGATGGGACTTAGGGGACCTCGGGTCTACTCCCAGCCTGTCCACCATGTCCATGACCTCGGAGTAGTTAGGTAACTGTTCCAGGCTTCTACATCCTCCCCTTTAAAATGGACATCACAACAACTCTCCTACCTACTTCACAGGGTGGCTGACAGGACAAAATGAGAAAACAACCATAAATCATATTATACACAAGAGACCAATAAGATCAAGGGGTGGGCAAGCTTGTCCACAAAGGGCCAGGTAGTAAATATTTTAGGCCTTATGTATCCCATAAGGTCTCTGTGGCACGTTCTTCTTTGTGGGTTGTTTTTACAACGCTTTAAAAGTGTAAAAATCATTCTCAGCTCATGGGCCACACGAAAACAAGCCCTAGGTGGCATTTGGCCCACGGGTTGCGGTTTGCCAACCTCTACTGGAGACAAACCACAGGAGATGGTTGGACGGAGGATCAGCCTCCAGTGGTTGTGATAAGTCTAAATGTAAATAAGCATTAATAAATAAATGATATATGGACAGTGTATGAATATAAACGAATATACATATCCATGGTATTTTCTGACTTGTGTCCCCCACTGGTGAAATTACTTGAATCCCAGCCCACAGGCCATCTTGTTCAGATGCTCCTAGACTATCTTGCCATTTGCTGAGCTCTTCACTGCCTAGGCTAGAGCATCCGTGCTGACTGAATCTGTGGTCTTAAACTGGAGGCCAGCCTTCAGCCTCAATTAGGCTGCTTGTCGTGCCTAAGAGGTTCATTGGGCCCTCATAATAACGGCAGCTGACCATCCTGCCTCCCTAGCCACTGCTGCCTGGGCGTAGCTCCTGCAGGGAGAATGGGATGAAGGCCTTTATTTGGGGGCCACTCCTGCGCAGGTAAGAAACAATTAATGTTATATATGGCAATTAGCTCACAAACAGTCTGTTGGGGACAGTGTGTGTTTAAATTTTGTCACTATTTCTCCCATAATACCTTAGTGAGGTAAGCTGGCTTTATCACTGTCATTGGCAAAGAGGAGAATTGTGATGAAGAATATTTAAACATAGCACTCAAGACTCTAAAGTCAACTCCCATGATTGAGTGGAGCAATGGTTTCTGGCTCCTTCTGTCTCTGATGAGGAGTTAGATAACTGCTTCCCTTGTATGTTTCTCTCTTCTTTCCCATCCTCCCTCCTGTGTGAAGCTATTAGAAGAGCCGCAGAATGAAGCCTGGATGAGCAGAGCAGAGAGCAAAGAATGTTTGCTTCATCCTCGTCCCTTCCAAAGTATTTCCAAGGGGAAATGGCAGATGAACAACACTTTTCTAGACTAGAATGATGAAAGCCGCCAGATTTCAGATATACCCGTGCAAGAGGCAGTGCTGACCTCACGAATCTTGCTTTTGCTGGTACTGTGTGGAACTATGATGAAATGAATGCAGTCTTTCAGAGCCAGGTTCCTTGATAGCAACCACCTCGTACCTTCTTTTGACAGAGGGGAAGATGGAGAGCCAGAAAGGGTGTGAGCTTTTCAAGAAGATGGCTGGAGTTCAGAGCTGAGACCAGCAGTGCAGTCTCTGACTTGGATCCAGTCCATTGTCTACCACACTCTGCTGTCTCCCAGGGTGTCAGCTGCCCCACACAGCTACACTTTGTGTTTGTCATTTCATTTTTATGATCTCAAGACGTCTTTTCCCACTTCAGATGAAGATCTCTGTCATTTCTAATTCAACACAATGTTTTCTCTCTGAATGATTATTTCCCTTTGTTAGCACATAGGGCTAAAAGCTCAACACTGCTGTTTGAGCATGGCACAGAGTAGAGCTCTATTCTGCAGAGGAAAGCTCTAGTCTTCAAACACAGGCCACCTCAAACACAGACCAAGGATGTTATAAATGCCTGGCCCTGGTCACAAGAGGGAAAGTGTAGATGGCTCAGGGTAAGTCCATCATCCCTCTTGGGCAAAACTACCCAAGGTACCCATTGTAGAGATGGTGATGTCTGCATCATTTTCATGTATGAAGGAAAATCCTTTAGAAATGAAAAGCTAGCCAAGGTCAGTGCCTGGCAATCATTAGGGACAATTAAGGTTGATTAAATGAACGAAAACTCTTCAAAGGAGATTTTTAAGGTGAAGCTTCTTAGGAGAGGAGCTAGACAAGCTAATGAACCTAAACAGTGAATAGCTTATTTTGGAACACTGTAAAAACATTAATTTCTTAATGAAAGCATAATAAAGAGAGAAAATAGATGGCAGTGTCCCCCACCTGAAAACTATGGAGATAAAGAAATGAAAAATTCTTACTCTCCAATTTGGGATTCATTGTACTACATGCATCTGAAATTGTGCTGTATTTCAAAACTTTAATTTTTTACTAAAGTTTGGGTTGATTGACTTTTGATAGGTGAGAGGCATCCTGATCTCATCAAGAAGGTTTCCCAATGACCATTGATCCCAGACACGGAGTTGAGCCCTTGTCAGCTTTAGTCCTAACACCAGACATTCTTGAACTTTACACTCTGGGGAGGGGCTCTTCCTGCTGTCTTAAGGCTGTGGCCATCGGTCTGGGGCCTCTTGAGTGGAACAGGCCATCATCTTCATAGGGGCCCCGAGAAGGGAGAGACATCCATGGGTAGCACATCCAGGGAAGGGAAGGTATGCCAGGCCTGCCGTGAAGAGCTGCTGATTTCATTATTTCTACTTCACATTCCACTACTCCCGTGGGGAAGAGAGGTAAAAACACATTTGGGGGAGAATGCAGTTTTTCAAAACATCCCATGACTCCCACTAACTCCAGGATAAAATCTAAACTTATTGGTATGGCAGACAAGGTCCTCCGTGACTTGACTTCAACTTCCCTTTCTAATCCTCATCTTTTGTCACTCCCCACATATTCTGCCAGCCTCTGTGAATTCCTTGTCCCTTGTCAAATGTACCATATTCTTTTTCACCTTTGTGCTTTCACCTATGCTATTCCCTGTGCATGAAAGACCCTTTCTCCCTTTTATGACCTGGTGAAATCCTACTCATCCTTCAAAACCAAGCTCAAATAGTCCTCTGTGATGCATTTCCCGACTCTCACAGGCAAAGTTATTTCTTTGTTCTCCTTTAAGTTCTCATACAAACTTCTATGATGATGTATACGACTCTCCAAGAGTTATTTATTAATGTGTTTACCTCCTCCACTGGTCTGTCAGCTCCTCATCTATAGGGGCTGTGACTACCTATATTACCCTCCACCTAGCCCAGTGCTGGGCTATAGTGGTCTCTAAAAAATGTTGAGCAAAGGAAGGACTGACATGGACCTAGCTCTCACAAGCCTTTGATGGCCCAGCAAAACGATTCAATCTCAGCTATCCTCTGTGGTGTCCACTGTGCGGTATTCAAAATTATCCGTTAGGGTACAGGGAGAAAATATTAAAACTCCTATTTATATTTACGTTTGTCAGAAATTAACAATGAAAGTAAACTTTTCTAATAGTTCATATGGATTGATAGTAGCACATGCATTTAATTTATAAATAAATATATAAATTAAGAATAACGTATGCATTAAAAACATTGTAGACCACCATTATAAGTAATGGGAAGTCATTGACAAATTCTGAACAGGAGAAAAATGTGAAAAAAACAAGTGTGTAAGAGAATCAATCTGTAGACTGGAGGGAGGTAGGGCCATCTATCAAAATGGAAAGAACTACAGTGGTCCACGCATAAGAGATAAGAGACTAGACAAGCATAGGGGTGATAGGAATGGGGGAAAAAAAGAATCACTAAAGAATTGCTATCATGATCTTCCTTATTATCGTTACATCAGTGGAACTCAGAGACATATTGGCTAATGATAAGCAGAAAGCATCCCCATGGAGACCCCACGACGCAGCCTCGACCTGCAAGAACTGGCGGAAGTCAAAGATGGAGATAGAATACTTCGCCTCAGGCTTAGATTCTATAAGTGACACTTTTAAAAATTTTTCTCCACTTGTTTGAAGGGGCAACAAATAAAGGCCAACTATCAGGCCTGTTCAATGTCAGATAGGACTTCTTAATAAAGATTGCTTATAGCCTCAGACTGTTGCATCCACATTGCACAATTGCTGTGTGGGGCGGGTTGGATGCTGGTCTGAGCCGCTGCTGGGTGAGTGACCGTCTTCTGGCTGCTTCCTGTTGGCTTAGGAAAGAACAGGAGAAGGTGGGTTTGTTTGCCAGTTGAGCAACCTGCCATGGCGCTGCCAAGGTCTGACTCTCTCCCTTTAAACATTAACCATCTCTTAAAACATTTGCGTTTTGTGCCCAAGACCGAGGGGGCCCAAAGAGAAAAGAGAGGAGGAAAGGATAGGAGAAGAGGGCAAGGAGGGAGAGGAGAGCTCTACACATCAACAATTTATTCATTCCACAAACATTGTACAGAGTTCTACACACTAACAATTTATTCATGCCACAAACCCATGCACTGCCCAAGACCCAGGGTTTGAGAGCTGAGTAGAACATGATTCCTATCCTTAGGGACTCATAGTCTAACAGAGGAGACAGACAAGTAAACACAAAACAAAGGGAAAGGATGAGCCCTGGGTCATTGTCATTTCCAGAATCTTTGTTCCCAGGGCAGTGGTTCTCAAACTTCAGTGAGCAAAATGTGACCTGGAAGAGTTGTTTAAAATGCAGCTTCGAGCTTAGCAAGACTGTTTCAGTGGGTCTGCAGTGTGGCCCAGGGGTCTGCACTAATCCAGCTCTCTGAGGGAATTCAGGTTCAGGTGGTCCGTGACCACAAGGGGGCACGCCCTTCAGGGTAAAAGCCTGGACCTGGAGGTGCAGCCATGGATCTAGTCCACCAGAGGCTGATGGGAGACATTGCAAGAAGAATGGAAGAGGAAGCATTAGAGATGATTAAGGGCAGAAAATGGAAAAAGAGAAAATCCAGGGTGTGCAAGAAAAAATAGTAATGCCTCTCTAAGGAGAAGTGAGCAAATATTCCCAGAGACCCTGGGGCTGCTCAGTTGGCTGGTGTCCACATGTTAGCCATAATTTGTGGTCTTTATCATATAAACTTGATGACTTACTTGAGTAAGCATATAGCAATGAACAAAGAGCAAACTCTGCTAGAACCTTGGGCATAAATAGCACGTGTGGACCCCAGCCTTTTCTTTGTCGTGCTTCTTGTCATTCTTCCAGATCCCCTGACTGCAGCACATTGCTTATCTGAATAAAGCCATGGGCTATGGCAAAGGAGGTTGCTTTAAAGAAGAGGCACTAACTTGACACTATCTTCAGTAACTTCCCTGGTTCTTGGCAGCTCTGTCTAGCTGCTCGCCAACCCTGCACAACCCCCTAGGCTAGTCTACTCCAGAGCAGTGTCCAGCTTGCTACCTGAGACGGCTATGGTGGACCAACCTACATGAAGCTAGAGCTCTGATGGCCATGAGCAATTTCCACCAATGGTCCACAGATCTTACTCCTCATCCTGATTGCATCAGGATTTTTTGCTTTCTTAAACTGGTTTTGGGCCCAAATCTGAGCCCCTGGGGTATGTTGGTCTGATCCTAGTACCATCTGGCTCTTCCTTAGCATCAGGCAGGATACTCCTGTTTATCCTGGCACTGTGCTTAAAGTGCCTTTCCCCACCTCTTTCCAAATAGACATCTCCTCCCTCATTATTTAAGCTCCTGCTCTAGCTACCTTCCCGATGACTCTTCCTCAACCATCCCTTTCGCATTTGGAGTCCTTTATCCTATGGACTCTTTGCTGAGGAGTGCCCCACCCACTCAACTACAAGTTCCAGGGATCTAGTCTCATGGAAGTCACGAGAACATAAAGCTTAGGAACTCAAGCTAAAGTGAATCAGAAACTCAGCACTGCCACCTACCAGCTCTGTGACCTTGGGCAAGTTACTACATTGTCTTCAGTCTCAGTTTCCTTACCTATAACATGGAGAAACAATCAGACTTACTGTTAAGATTAAATGAGCTAATGCTTGGCCTGGTGCCTGAAAGACGGTCCCCGTCAATAAGTGTTTGCTCTTCTCCTAATTCGTATTTATATCCTTTCTTTTACTCTAATCCCCATGGACTTAGTACAGAGTAGATGCTCAATGAAGTTTATTGAATTAACAATTAAGATATGTAACCTTAATCACTGGATCCGTTCATGAGCACATTTTAAGAAGGCGTGGGCAACTCAGTATGCCCCTTTAATTCATCAATATTTTGTGGTGTTTCCTCCATACGAGGACTTCCTTAGAGTGGAATTATCTAAATAAGCACAGGCACATTCTTCTCCATCGCTCTGCTTTCGTGTCCATTGTTCAGCATGCTTTTCTTACTTCAGTCCCTATCCTCACCTTTGCTCTCCTGCTTCGGAATAAAATCAGAAATGGCAGCTATTTTAAAGTACCTTAAACTGAGTCGAAGTTCTCCAGGGGAAAATAGCCACAGAATTCTATTACGTCTGTTATAAATGTTTGAATTCCACTTTTCCCACTGTTGCTTTCTACCCTGTGAAATGAGATGGGAAGAACTAAATAAACTCTGAAGTTTTTTTTAATTGCTGTGGTCCATGATCTCCTTTTGTGCACGGCTGGATTTTTAGGCTCAAACAGGTAAAGCAATTTTTGTACACAAACACAGCTTCACGATCAGTTCTGACTCTCTGACATGGATACTCTCAGGAGGCAATAGGGGCAGCCTCTGCTGCCTGCCCTGTTTGCTACTTGTCTTCCCACTTGCCTGTAATTCCTGGAGGCTGTTCGCATGGCTGAGCTAAACGTCTGGACATTTGGTTCTGGTCCCCTTGAGTCCAGGAATTCTGAGGAAAGATAACAAGGGTAGACAGAGTTCAGAAGGAACTAAATGCTTCTTAGAGATCTTAATCGAATCATGGAAAGTTAAATAGGAAGACAAAACGTCATAAAAATAGGTGAAAAGCCAGTAACAAACACTATATTAGCTTTCCTTCCTCTCTGGGGAAGCCGGCAATGAGCCCTGTGTGTCCCAAGGAGGCTGTATTTGGCTGGTGCATTCAGCCTGCCCCCCAGCCTGGCGGTCCCTGAGCCAAGGAGAGCCCCCGACAGTGTGGGAGGAGCCCCCCATCTGGGCAGGTGGGCCTGTCCTAGCTCTTCCTCCCTCTCTCTCATCCAGTGTGGCTCGCTTTGAATACGTTCTTCCTCTGGGCCACTGTTTCTCATCCTCTATGAATCCATTTTCCTTTTTAAAAGCATTTTTAAAAATCTCGCATATCTCTCCTCCCCCGCAGTGGTTGTGATAGGCATCCCCTGGGCCAAGACCTGTCCCATCCACACACTTGAGTGGGAGTGCCAGCTCTGGCTCCTCCCTCTCACAGCTCTCCGGCTCTCCATTGATTGCTGGTGATTGGTTATCAGGAAGCTTTCTTGTCTAAACATCAAATCCAGAGGTCCCGCAGTAAAAGATAGTGGCTAAATGAGTCACCCATGCAATGGATGTTTCTTAAGCATCATCTATGTGCCATTAGGTGCTGCGCGAGGCCCAGGAGGTGCAACGATGAATGCAAGAAAGGCCCTGATTTCAGGAAGCTCCAGGCAGACACAAGAGCAATTCCAAAATGATCAGTGCTACCTAAAACTAGGCACAGAGTACTGTGGGACCCAGAGGAAGAAGCAACTAGCTCTGCCTTGGGGTCCCGAGGAAGGCTTTGCAGGCAGAGAAAGGAAAGAACGCCAGCCAGGAACGGAACACAGAGTGTGTCTGTTGAGGGACAGCAGCTGGCGGACGCAGAGCCTATTCGGGAAATGGTGGGTGGTTGTGGGGAGCTGGAGCACAGGGCATAGGGCTGGAAAGTGATGGGAGATGATGCTGGAAAGCTGTGTGGCTGTCACATGTGAAGAGAAGCTAAGGCATTTGGACTTGATCCTGTTGGCTATGGTATAGTCATCAGACAACTCAGCAAGGGACCGAAAAATAATATGAGTTTTAGGTCTTTCAATAAAAAACCACCTGTGCAGCCAGCATCCTCGTTGAGCAATTAGAGATTAAACATGAGAAGGGATCAGCGGGTAAGCACCTCCAAAGCAGGCAGTGGGCGCACTCCGGACTGGTGGAAGCTGCTGTGGAAAGTAGGGGTTTAATTGTCCCAGCTCTTTAGCTTGCTGACTTAAGCCCTCCATGAAGCACACTTGTTCTGCTGCACTCCTAGAATGCAGTCAGCTCAGCCTGCTACGTGACATCACTGTATTACAGTGAGAGAGGAGAGGTGACAGAATTTCTGGAAAAGTGCTTTGGGACACCCAGGATGCTACAAATGCATTGAGAATGAGTATTGCAGTTTTCCACGGGCATGCTCAGAGGCTCCAGGCAGGATGCAGACCTGCGCAGATAACTTCCTTGGAGAAAGTGGTTCCCTTCAATTTAACAGGCAACTTCAGGGCAGAAACGTAGGACAGTGAGAGAGATGGGCACAACCAGTTAGGTCCGTCAAAGCAAATTTGGTGACCACGAATATGGTTCTTGTTATTCAGAATAATAACCGTAAGGCAGGAACGATAAAGCATGTTTCGTGGATCTCTAGCTTTCTGGCATATTCCTTGGGGTTAATTAAACTCGTGTCAGCAGCAGGACTTTTCAGAGCTTTGAATATGCTAATAAGCATAGTGATTTCAAAGGAGGTTTTATATATAACATTTCTCAAGTTGATTTGACCATCAAACTCCCTCCTATTTTCTGGTCCACATCTCCCGGAGGCCCTCCAAGACCCTCAAAAAATATTAGAGTCCACTGTCTGCCCACACTATATTTCAAGAGGAAAATGCCAGTTTCTGGGGAAGCTGGAGGGACCCTGTGAGGCAGGAACAAGTGGAAGCAGCAGCAGCAGGGGCTCCAGTCAGGCAAGGCCTTCAGCTCTCCTCTCTGCTCCTGCACCTGACGCGGTAGCCTTTGGGTCCCACGTGAGGAGCATCGCTTCCTGTTCTTTGCTAAGAACTGCCCCGCTTCCCATCTGCCTCACCCCACGTGACCAGCTCCTGGCCAGAAGCTCATCGCTAGCTCCTTATTGTTCCTGTTTCTTGATATTTTTAGCTCTGGCCCAGAGCTCTTCACAAGAACTCAGCAAGAAGGGCCCAAGGTGACATCATGAATACTGCCTCATTGCTGTAACACTGGCTTAGGAAATATTACTCTCTTTCCTCACACATTTCAGTTGCTCTTTGGTTTTGGGGGAGTTTCTTTGAGGGCTCCTATCGTTCCATATTCTACCTCACATAGTTTGTAATTATTTTCATTAGTTTTGTGCATGCTTTCTAGGGTTTGATCTGGTTTTGCGTCTTTGTGTATTGTCTTACTTGTTTTCATCATCAACACCGGTTTTCTCTACTTGAAGAAAAGAAGAGAGCTTAATTTGGTTTTGCTTTCATGTTTAGTGTCAGCGACGTGACTTTCTTTTTTTTAGCCTGATGCTTTCAGGATTACGTGCACAACGTGCTCTTCACAGGAGGCTGTGCCGAGGACGGCTGCCTTGCAGGGGAGAACTCTCCCCTTGTTGGGAAGAGCTATATTCTTCTGATCTGCCTTGGGCTTTTGTCCCTGGGCTGCTGCCCCGCTAAAGATACTCTGGCATTCTCTTTGTAAAGCAAAAAGGCAGTTGGTTTCTGAAACCACATGATTGATTTTAAAACTTAAATCCCAAACCCTCCATTTGAATAAGAAACCATCCTCCAGCTTCAAGCTTTACCTCAATCACTACTACCTTTATTCAAGTTAAAACGTCCCCCTGGTTCCCTCTCCTTCCACTAAAATTCCTGGTTACTTTTAGAAGCCTCATTTTACTCAAAGTAATACAATTTCTTCCATTCTCTTGTTCTCCAGGCTTATATTTCCATCTGTTTATGGAAAAACCCTCTCTCTGGAGGGACTACGAGCTTGTCAAATTCAGCCCATTCAGAGATAAATCACATTACCCTCCTCCAACCTGTCCCCTCCTTGTTGTCCTTAGTCAAGACATGGACAGCCTCTACACAGCTGAGCAAGCTGAGATCTCCCGGTCCTCATGGTGTCTTCCTTCTTCCCCATTCCATCAACCTAACCTGATCTCATTTAAATTCTCTCAATTCTGAATTAGTAATTCCTCTTGCATGAATCTCTTTCCCTTCCTCCCTTCTGCTATTGCCCGCTCTTGTCCTCTCTTTTCTGGACAGTGAAATAATTTCCTTGGTGGTCTTCTTGTGAGACCCTTCCCCTCCTCTAAATCCACCCTCACCCAGCAGCAGGAAAGGCTTAATCAGCAGTGAATACTCCCCACCCCTCCCAGAACCGCTGCCAGGACCTGGGGTCAGATCCTCGGCAGCAGGGCGAGCTGGAGCTGTAGCAGCTCGTGCCTTCAAGAGATGGATTGGAGGTCATTGTGTATCTCAACCAAGCGACTCTAACTGCCCCTTCACCTGCTCACTCAAAACTCTGGGGGCCTTCTTCAAAGAACCTATGTTCCCACGGCTCTGGGAGTTCCTCCAGGCTGTCATTCTGGCCTGGTTTCCCCTCTTTGTAGCCTACGCTTCATACCAAGATCTTGCTACTCTGCCCATCCTCCAATGAGTGGTTAGACTCTCTGATGAGTTTTGGAGATTTCTTCTTAGCTCTGCGTTGGTATCATGGCCTACTAGCCACAAGCAAGCCCCACACAGTCCAGGTGACGGGGACACTGAAAACCAGCCCTGGTCCAGCACCATGGCCTTCTACTTGCTGAACAACGAGTCCAATAGGACTCCCAGACTATGAGGTTTGAGAGATGAAGTTCACTGGCAACGTCTTGGAGGAGTCCATAAAAAGTATTTCCATGTTGTCCATTCGTTGATTCACTTAACAAATATTTGTATAGAGAGACTGCTAAGTGCTGGATACATTACATGGTGTTGAGGATACAGCACAGAGGAGGTCAGACTATGTCCCTGCTCATGGAATCTGTATTCTAGTACTAGAGGGACAGAGAAAATATATTATGTTAACTCAAACATAGCATCAAAAATTGTCAATAGTTTTTTTTTAATTGTTTCTTGGTGAGGAAGATTGGCCCTGAGCTAACATCTGTTGCCAATCTTTCTTCCTCCTTTTTTTTTCCTCCCCAAAGCCCCAGCACATAGTTGTACACCCTAGTTGTCAGTCCTTCTAGTTCTTCTATGTAGGATGCTGCCACAGCATGGCTTGATGAGCAGTGTGTAGGTTCATGCCCAGGATCTGAACTGGGGAACCCTGGGCTGCTGAAGCGGAGTACATGAACTTAACCACTACACCACTGGGCTGGCCCCTGTCAATGGTTTTAAAAGTCTGAAGACAATTAAGCTGTACAATATGTAAGCGACTGAGTGGGAAGGGCCAATCTAAACAAGATGCTCAAGGAATTAATCACTGAGAATATGACATTTAGGCAAAGATCTGAATGATAAGAAGAAGTCAACATGCCAGTCTTGGTGGGCAGAGTATCCCAGGTAGAGGGACCAGCAAAAGTTCAAAGCCCTAACATGGGAATGAACTTAGACGAGGCTGTGGAACAGAAAGGAGACAGTGTGACCAGACTTGATGAGCAAAGTGGTGAGCAAGAGGAGATGAGGTCAAACAGGAGGACACAGGCGGGATTGCGTAAGGCCTTGGTAAGTTTGCATCAGAAGTTTGCATTTCCATCTGAGACCAACAGGAAGCCATGCTCTGCAGACTCAGAACAAGAGCAATGCTAGAGACCACAGTGTCTGAGCATCTATCTAGGTTCCTGGAAATCACACAGAGAGTGCAGACAGGCCCTGAAGGGGTGAGTGACTGCTGAGTTTCTTAGATGTCCAGAGCCCGGGGATGATATCTTGATGGACACCCGATTCCTGGGGCTAGTGAAGAGTTCAAATGGATCCAGGAGGGAGTAAGCAGAGACCTAATCTTTCAGCCAGTCCTCCTAGAGAGGAGGGGTTTTGAGGAGGCTGAGGGCCCCAGGACTCAGAGAGGCTGGACATGTGAGCTCCAAGGATCCAGGAAGGCTGGAGACCAATGTGAACACTAACAGTGCTATCGCAGCGTCAAGACACATGCAAGGTTTGGGGCTGCAACAATGGAGCCACACTAGAAAAACAAAAATACTCCCACTAACCCTAGCCAGCCCTGGATTTTCCATACTGTTCATTTTCAGCTCTGCTCTCCCGCACAGTATATGCTCTGAAACAGCGTGCACAAGCCTGTAAAGATACATGTTGAAACGGCACCCTGATATTTATGCAAGGTGGGCCCCAGAAGTGCCCAATATGCTAATAGTATCAACCTCAACCCCGGGCGAAATGGCCTCCTTGACCTTTTTAATGACCTAAGAGAAGATCTCCCTTGAGAAGAGCCTCTTTCTTTGACAATTGTTCTTTTTTCTTCCATGGTAGTTTTACCTGTGCTAATACGCAATGGTGAAGAAAGAAAAAAAGCAACCCTCCCAAACAGAAGGTACTGTGAAAGGGCTCAGACTGCTCCGTTCTCTGAAAAGCCCCGCTGCCTCGGCCACAGTGAGGCTTTGGAACAAAATTAGGACTGTATGAAGGATGAATGGGTCCAGTCTGTCTCCTGCAGAGGCTGTGCTGGGCGGATGGGGCCAGAGCCGTCACTTGCTTCATAAGCTTTCATAGAGCGTCTTTCATTCAAAGATCCCAGGACGCTTCACAGCTGCTAAAATGATCCTAAGCAAATATTTGTAGCCACACAGTACAGGTGGGAATATGGAGGCCCCAAGAAGAAACAGGACTGACCAAAGACCCCAAGAGTCAACTGCAGAGGTAGGACCAGAATCCAGGACCTGAGCCAGTTTAGAGCTCTGTCTGCAGGATCAGGCCTGGGAGACCATGTTTGGGACTTCATGACTGAGACGAGTCATGATCAAACAAATTTGAGAGTCCACAATAACAGCCAGGGGTGAGCCTGCTGGTTCCTAATCTGATGTCATTTAGGCACGTGTGCATGGTGATGTGGTGACCTGCAGCTCGAAGTGGCTGGGAACTTTAATAATTAAAGCCCTCTAATTAGATTGACAGTGTCTGTCCGAGTGAGCACATGCAGGAGAGTGTTTTCTGTGTTCCTGACAAATTCACTTTATCGCTTCAATTAAACCTGTTTCCGGTGTGCTGGGGCTAAAAAGGCCAACGTATATAGCAACCACATGGCCATATTGCCAAGATAAGGACGGACACCGTACACTCCACCTGTGTAGGCTGCAGGCTGGGGTCCAAGTCAGGGGGCCAGAGTCAAGATTAAAGATTGCTATGGTCTGAATGTTTCTGTCCCGCCAAAATTCAGGAGTTGACATCCTAACCCTGAAAGGTGATAGTATTAGTAGATGAGGACTTCGGAACGTGAAGCTCTCATGAATGAGATTAACGCTCTTGTAAAAGAGACCCCAGAGAGTTCCCTCGCCCCTTCTGCCACGTAAGGATACAACGGGAAGTCTGCTACCTAGAAGGGCACCCTCACCTGACTGCTGGCTCCCTGATCTCAGACTTCCAGCCCGCAGAACTGTGAGCAATAAATTTCTACTGTTTATGGGCCACCCAGTCTGTGGTGTTTTGTTACAGCAGCCTGAACAGACTAAGACAAAGAGTATACTTTGATATGGTCCTTCAGGAGGGATGCTGCCTCATTCTTGCCGCTGCTGACCTTAAAATAACCAAAACTCCAACACAATGGAGAGTTATGACTTAGGGTGCTCAGGCCTCCTTCTCTCAATCGGCCTCACTGGAGTGGATTAGCTGAATGACGGACAATGTGGGAAGCATTTGGGAGGAAAGATAGGAAAGACAGAAGATAAGAAGGGCTCCAAGACTCAGTGTGGGCTGCCAACAACTTTATTTCTCACCCAATTTGGCCCTCAGAGGTTGATTTGTCCTTGGGCTTCTCCCAAAGGTCAGATCTGAATCAAGATCTTCCTAGATGCCAGGAACTTGGTGGAGCTTCAGGGCCCATAGAAAACCACAGTGTGAACTGTGGGGGGTCAAGGGCCATTTTGGCACTGCAGAGTGGTGGTTATGAATTCAAGTTCCAAGTCCTCATTTACTAGCTGTGGGATCTTGGGCAAGTCACACCATCTTTTTGCGCCTCATTTTTCTGGGCACAAACAATATGCATTTGACAGGGTTGTGAGGTAAGAATTTGCTAGAGTTAACACTTAGAACAGAGCTTGATCTGCATTAAGAACTCAATAAATGTCGATCATTATCATTACTATTATGTAGCAAACTCATGGTACCCCAGAACTTCTTAGATTTCTGGTTCCTCTTCAATACAGATCGAATTTACTCTTGGGTCCAATTTAACTTGGGAGTTACATATAAGACAATTTCTGAATTAAATGGGCTTTGGCCAAAAGACCCCCTTTGTTAGTAGGTGAGGAAGGAAGCCAGGCTATGCTGAGAAGTCATCTCATCATTGACATTTGGCCCAGCACCAGCCAAAGCTAGCCCTGGGTAAAACTAAGACAGGCCAAATTTGCTTCCATTGAGCTGCTCCCTTCTAAGCACCCTACCATCCCAGGCCCACCCAAGATCTATTGCCCTGGAAAACACTCCCAGGGAAGGGCCACTGGGGGCAGCCTCCCACCTTCAATCAGTCAGCAGGCTTGCAGTGAATTCGGGAGCAACAGCCAGCTCAGAGGAGGCATATCCTTGGAGCTGGCGAGGAGGCGTCAGAGAGAAAGCCAGAGCAGAAGGGGGTAGACGTCAGTGCTAGGATTCATCTGAGTAGGTCTTGGGCAATGGAAAAGCATTGTGTATACTGTCAAGGGCCACCCAAATGTTAAGGGGTGTTATTATATAACTGTTACTACTTTTCATTGAAAAGCCGGTTGTTTATCATCTATGTAGCCGGCAACAGAGCAAAGGAAGCCAACGAGATCTGATCTGGGTTTACCCCACCTCTGTGGCTGACACATGCGTGACCTCAGGTGAGTACCATGACCTTCCAGACCCCGACTTCGCAGTCCATGAAGTCCCAAGAGAGCAGGGCCTTTGAATGGACTGAAAGTGATATTGTAAAGAGCCTGGCCGGTAGCAGACAGTCAACCAAGAGTGCTTTTCCCTTCTCTCTAGTAAAGACACACACAGAGCACTTTTTCTTTACATGGTAATGGAACTTCATAAAACTAGAAGGCAAGCCCGTGGCCCCAGGGTAGGCTTTAGTAGTGAATTATTTCCATAGCATCTCTTCTCTCTTCAAAGACCACGCAGAGAGAGAATATCTACGTCGGTGTGGTTCAGCCTTATGCAGCAGTTGCTTGCAAAAAGCAAGGTTCAGGAATGTTTTCAATATGCAGAGCTCTTTTGTTGACCTGGGTCCTGTCTCTGTGGCCTCCACCCAGCAGAAGCCTCCAGCTCCTGTGTTGAAAGGGCAGAAGAAGCTTGCCAAGGGCCCCAGGAGACCCAGTGCTAGGCTTTGTGTGTTGGCTGGAATGCTTCCCATGGTGCTCAGTGACCAGAGAAGACAACCACCCACACACCAGAGAATGTGGAGGAGTGTCCAGGACCGTGGGAGCATTCTACTCAAGTCCACTTGACACAGCCAGCACACCGCATGGCTTCTCAGGTCCCCTTGCTTGGGCTGCTTCCAAGCCTTCAGTCAGGCTGGACTAGGAGCTAAGATGCTCTGTTTGGGAAATCGCCTACACCCTGGCACCCAATGCCGGGCATTCATCAGACGTGGGGGATGGGAGTCTGTGGAGGTGACACGGATTTATTATTCCACGATCAATTTGATTGGTACCTCCCTGGGCCCTGACCTTATTCCCTCCTGCTTCCGTTGTACCAACACCACCACCTCATGGACAGACCTACTCACTACAGATGATGGTGATTTTTCTTTTTTTTTCTAGTCAGTACTCTGAGAAAATGAACTCTCCTTCTAACATCCATTTCAACCTTCTAGGCCTGTGAGGATGCCGGGAACGAAGTGCACCCCCCGAAAAATATCCAAAGAGAGTGTGAACAGATTAGACCCATAGTCTCAGAGATTGTCTGTATATATATACATATATAGGATATTTATATGTATGAAATATGTATGAGATATGAAATATATGTATACATCTATGTGAGACTTGTGTGTGTATGTATGAGCTCCAGCTATATCTTTTTTTACCTAAAATAATAAATATTTATTGATTTGAGTATATAATATAAATATATTTATTCCTGGGCAAGCCCTAGGTCAACCTTGAGATGCTCCTTTCTGCTTTTCACACATTTCTCAGGCTTCATACATTATAATTTCCTCTCCACCCTTGATAGATGTTTTAACTTGATTTCACTGGGATAAAAATTATTCAGCGTCTGGTCCTCAGGATGCGCATCAGTAAAAAAGGCTAGTGGTGGGCATTAATAACAGATGTCGAACGCCCAGCCCAGGCTTGACACAGGCAGATGGTTAATAAATGGCGTGGGTGGAAGTGGGGCTGATGGGTGAGGAGACAGCAATGCTCTGGTGGTGCTGTGGACTCAGAGAGTTCGATGGGCACAATGTCAATGACCTTCTGGAAGACCCCACAGTCCTCGTCTTCCAAGAGCAAGCTGGTTAACATCTCTGACCTCCTGAGCCTCCATTAGTTGCATAAGTAATAGAATAATCAGAACCTGGGAGCTTGATTCCCGAACATCTCTACTGCTGATGGCTCTTTGGCATTGTAAAAACACACAGAAGACGGAAAGATAAAGCCATACTTGAAGTCTAGTTATTTCGCAAAGAATTAAGTAGAACTGGAGGTGGAGGGGCCTCTCAGCGTTTCTGGATGTCTAAACAGAATTGTCCCCCTTGCACGGGTCCCATGTACCTGGGATAGGTTGCAGACACCTTAAGTAACATTTCTATTAAGATAGTGAGAACAAACAATGGGGACTCCCATTTTATTCACTCTCCTCTCCTAGTCTGTGCCAGTGAGCTCTGAGAAGAGCTTAAAGTGGAGGGTATAGCAGAAGAAACTTCATTCAGTTTCCAGTCTTCTCAGTTTTGTTATAAGGGGGGATGTTACCAAGCCAAACATCTTGTGCAACCTACTAACCGGCCCAGGGTAGAACGAAGCAGTGCACTGTGGTACAGAACGCACACACCCAAGACCAAAGGTGTAGGTGAACTTGTCTAGGCTATGAATTTACCATGACTTGGTTTCCCCATCTGTCAAGTAAGAAGGTCGATCCCAAAGACCCTTAAGTTCCTTTTTAGGGTTAACATTCTCTAATCCTCAACTTACAAACTATAAAAAGTTTGAATCAACTGATGATAATGACAGTCTTACTAGAGATTTTAGAACAATGGCACAGAGAATCCAAAACAGCAGAAAATCAAGAAAGCATTTATGTCTGATTCAGAAATTCAGATTGACCATCCCATCTGTCATCAAAATGTTGATTGTTTTGCAGAGAACTAAGTGGGTCTGGGGAGATGAATAATTAATGTTATTAGTAGTTTGCATTCTATGACCACTAATGGTGGTCAGCCAAGAAAGGACGGAATATGTGCCTGAGAGATAAGAAGGAGTCATTCACTGGTTTGACAATTAGCCATTGAAGGCCTGCTCCCAGCTGTAACCCTGAGAGGGCCACTTAGAATTCAGGGCACACCCCACTCACAAGGCACCTTAAGATGCAGATTCTGACTCAGTAAATCTGGGGTGGAGCTCAAGATTCTGCATTTCTAACATGCTCCCAGGAGAAATTAGATGTGTGTGTGCAGAAAAATAGCTGTACAAGATTTTCTGCTAAGTGTTGAATGAGGGCTCCAGATTCTCGAGGCAATTGTGGTTCAGGGAATGGGGACACCCCCAAACGTTAGAGGGAAAGCTTAGTTTTCTTAAAATTGGAGGGTCAAACCAGCATGAGTGTAGAATGTTGCTGTGGTTGAAATGCTTGTGGATAATTGAGAATTAGCGGTTATGGGAAAGGGAGGGAGAGAAAAGAAGGCATTTTACAGGCAGCAGGAATGGAGCGTCCTGATGACTGCAGTTCTGTTAAAATGCAGTGACGGTTCTGAAGCACAGAGACCCTCATCTCAAGGCTCTGGCCTTTCTGTCCTTCAAATTGAGGTTTGCTTTCGCCTTAATGGAACAATTTTCTTCTGATGCCACAACAGCCATTTCATTCCAAGATGGATTGCAATGTGAACTGATCTTTTTCCATTCCACATCCCAAACCGCAGCACAATTAGTTTCTAAACAAATGTCGATGGCTTCTCAGGGAGGCTCCGAATGCCAGGCTGGAATACAGTGGCCAGCCACAAACGGTGTAGATGTTGGCTGTTCCCCTGAAAGAGCTCAGTGGTTCTGATCGCACCCATCCCTCTTAGACACCCTACATTTCCTGAGAGGCATCAACATGGAGGAGCCCCCACTCAATGTTTTTGATGCAAAGTAGTTTAAAAGACAGAAAGAAGATGGAGTTTGTTTTGAAAGTCAGACATATTTTAATGCAAACACATTACCTGTTTGTCTTTCATTTTTGTCTTGACAGACTCCAGTCACACATAGAGATGACTTCCCATTCCACCCCATCTTTTGATCGGAGTGAGGACAGATGGTATGGGTTGAATTATGTCTCCTCAAATTCATATGTTGAAGTCCTAAGTCCTTAGTACTAAGTACCTAAGTACTCCCAGTACCTTAGAATGTGACCTTGTTTGGAAATGGGGTCATTGCAGATGTAGTCAGTTAAGTTAAGAAGAGGTCATACTGGAGTAAGGTGGACTCCTAATCTAATATGACTGATGTCCTCATACAAAGGGCAAATATGGACACAGACCCACACATGAAGGAATGCCATGTGAAGATGAAGGCAGGTGTCGGGTGATGCATAATCTACGAGCCAAGGAACACCAAAGATGCCAGCAAAGCACCAGAAGCTAGGGGAGAGGCATGAAAGATGCTCCTTGACGGCCCTCAGAAGGAACCAGCCCTGTCTACACCTTGATCTCAGGCATCGAGTCTCTAGAAGTGTGAGATAGTGTACTTCTGTTGTTTAAGTCACTCAGTTTGTGGCACTTTGTCACAGCAACCGTAGGATATGAATACAATCGATTGATAATAAAGTTAAGTCTTAATAAAATTAAGGAGTTATATCTGTGGCCTTGGAAAAAATCTTTTAGACTCTGTGAAATGAGGAAGTTGGAGCAAGTGGTTAATGAAATCCCTTGCATTCTGTGAAGGTAAAGCATTCTGTGATTTTCTGAGACTCTCGTATGTGGATCAACCTAATGCCATTTTGTGGATAACACCTGGCAAGTGGGAGCTGAGAAACAACAGCTGCACCCGAGGAGGCCGAGCATGAGAGGAGGAAATGGAGCTCAGACAACGAAGTAACCAAGCAGAGCCTTAACCCCATGGGGACCACAGATGCTAACAGAGACCGGACCGTGCCTGGGTGAGAAAGGCAGGGAGCAATCTCTGCAGAAAGCAGGGTGACTAGGCAGGACTGGCAGTGGCCCCAGGATCCCCCTCCTGCAGGCAGGGCAGTCTGTAAGCAACAGTTAGGAGTCAGGCGAAGAGCACTATCCTGAGTCTCTGGCCTCCAGAGTCGGCAGCTAGCAAAGGGCAAGGAGCACCAATTCACAAACCAAGGTAGGCAACTTCAGGACCATTCAGGAATATTTGTTGAAGGAGACCCTTGTTAAGTTGGCAGGTAGGAACCAAGAGTCATCATAATTTGGATATAAAAGAAAAAGTGACCTCGTGTTGTTGTTACTGGTGGAAGGCATGTTGGTGTTAGGGTTACAGGACCGGCCATTCTATTCTGTTCATGATTGATTTTCCTAGTCTGTGCCTTTCACATTGTACGCCTTCAATTTGTGACATGAAAGGAGGGCAATGAAGTAGGAACTTGTTCCAGGAAGAGGGATAACAGTTAACCAATTTAGTAATCAGGCCCACGTTACCCTTCCAGACTCAACTTTAATTAGCTGCTTATTTGAATTAATTTTATTGTCATCATTACATTGATTATATTATTTAGTGCCTGTTGGTGAAGGATAATTTGTGTGAGCACGAAGGTTAGCTTAGCAAACCAAGAATTTGAACTGGAGAGGAGGGGCAGTAAAGCGTTCCCGTGTCATCAGTCCACAAATATTAACCAACTCCCTGATGTGTGCAAAGCACTGTGCCAGCCACTGTCATCAACGGCATAGACACACACACAGTGGCCAATGATTATTCTTCAAAATGATACAGGAAGCAGAATCCCGTGTTCCCTGAGCAGCCTCTGTTTTCTCTGTTTTTGCACTCAGGCTTTTTCCTCTTCTGGAAATGCCCTACCTTTCAAAATATCTCTCATCCTTCAAGGCCTATCTCTCAAATTACTTTATCTCCCCATTTCCTCCAGAACTGCTGGATGGGGATATTCCTTCTTTTGTATACCCACAACTCATTGCAAGTCTCTGATGGAACTTGTATTCTATCATGTCTTCCAGCTAACAGCTATTTGTCTTATTCCTCTCACTAAATCATATGTTCTCTGATATGCTGGGTTGAATAATACCCCCCAAAATTCATGTCCATCTGGAACCTCGGAGTTTGGCCTTATTTGGAAATAGAGTCTTTGCAGATGTAATTAGTTAAGGATCTTGAGATGAGATCCTCCTGGATTTAGGGTGGGCCCTAAATCCAATAACTGATGTCTTTATAAGAGAAAGGAGAGGGAGAGCGAGACACAGAGAGACCAGAGAGAGGAAGACGTTGGAGGCAGAGGTTAGAGCTATGCAGCCACAGTCCAAGGAATGCTAGGAGCCGCCGGAAGCCGAAACAACCAGAGGCAAGGAAGGAGTCTCCCCTAGGTCTTCAGAGGGAGAACGGCACTGCTGACACCTTAATTCCAGACTTCTGGCCTCCAGAACTGTGAGAGGGTAGATTTCTGTTGTTTTAGGCCACCAGGCTTATGGTGATTTGTCATGGCAGCCCTAGGGAGCGAATACATTTGAGTATGATTTATGACTTACCTTTGTCTCCTCTTAAACTTGCTTATAAGCATTTGTGAAAATACTACATTGGCAAGTCATTAATCTCAGCTTTTGTTTTAGCCATTGTGGCTAAAGAAGCACTTGTTAAAAAAATAGCAAACATCAAGGACCAAGCAAAGTCAAATTACATTAATTAGTTGTGTTTTCCCTAATGTGAGTCCTGGGAGGTACAAGGGCCTTTTGTGTGCAAAGGAACCAAACAAGAGATGCTTGGATCTGGTACAGCAGTGGCCCTGCTGAGTGCCGAGACCTGAATGAGGCCCCTGACTGCTGGAGGGAGCCCCAGACTCATAGTGAGTTTGGCCACCAGGAGAATCCAGGTCCATTCTCTGTGGCCTTGCATGATGCAGAGAAACTCAAGTTTCTGGATTCCTGGCTGGCCCCTCAAAGGGCATGCAGACAAGAAGGGGTTTCCCGAAAAGCTACATGAAGCAACCCAGGGATTTGGAGCCAAGGATGACCTTACATCCAGTAGAATAAACTTTGTCATCTTTTGAAGGTACCTGCTAAGAAGTCTTTCCAGTGTGCACAGGCATTGGAAGGTCAGGATTGGGCATGCATTTCTTTGGGTTAAGCATTGGCTCGCCAACCCACCTGTTTCTAATGCATACTCATCTCTGGGAGATCTGCTGAGAAACCCACTAATTTTCTAGTGGCTCTTGATGTATCAAGTAAAACTTGTAATAGCTAACACATACTGAGTACCCTCCATGCCAGGAACTGTACTAAGCATCTTACATGTATTTGATCATTAAATTCTCATGGCAACCCTACAAAGTAGGTGTTTAAGCCCCCATTTTACAGATGAGGAAACTTGAGCCTAGAGAGGTGAAATAACTCACTCAAGGTCACGCAACCAGTCCAGTTGTGCTGGGTCTCAAGCCCAGTCTTTGTGCCTCTAAAGTCCAGGCTGCTAACCCAAGCTATTCTTTCTTTTCAAAGGCCCTCTCTGTTTCACCAAAGGCATGAGCGCCTATGGGGCCCTAGTCACAGGAGGGAAAAGTGTAGGCAGAGGTGAGGGCAACTGCTGAAGATCAGCTTCATGATTTCTGTCACATCTGGTCCCCCTGGGATGCACAAGGACTATTTAAAGCAGAGGCGGTAGAAATTCCATGGAAGCTGAATGCATAGCTAAGCGAGCCCCCAAGCCTCCGGGAACCCTGTTGCCTGCACTGAGAACACCTTACGCATCCTACTAGATTTTTGCACAGGAACCAGGATGTGACTCCGCCATATGTCACTGTGCTGAGCCTCTCCCTGGTGTCCTGGTCAACCATGAGTTTGAGGTTTTGCCCTGCAGGGGTTAAATTCTCCGCTGGAGGAGTAGATGAGAATCCCTCTTGGTGAGAACATGGGGAGGCCAGATGCCCCCATCCAGAGCCTCCTGCTTCTAGCATTTTGCTCATTCTGAATTAAATATTCTGCCCTCATCAGGATCTTTTCCACTTGTAACTATCGGCATTGATAGATAAGTGAAAAGCAATAGGATATGTGAGGGAGCCATTTGGTTTTAAACTAATTCAGTCTGACCTTGTTTTTCCAAAAGGGCCTGACATGGCCTGTTGAGCACGCATTATACATCTGCTTTAAACATTTACTATGTCCCAAAGACAAGAATG
Source organism: Equus przewalskii (assembly GCF_037783145.1). Classification (NCBI taxonomy): domain Eukaryota; kingdom Metazoa; phylum Chordata; class Mammalia; order Perissodactyla; family Equidae; genus Equus; species Equus przewalskii. The sequence goes on along the minus strand of NC_091858.1, from coordinate 14,219,163 downwards.
ATGCCTTTAAACATAGGGATGTGACTTCCCTCTCTATTGGCATTTCTTTAAGGATAAGAATCTCTTGCTGGGAACTAAAGATTAATTACCGACCTGCTGTGCTCACCTTGTGACCATTGATCTGCCCACCACCAACCTGCTGTGCCAGCTAAGCATCTCATGACAATTGTAAAAGGGACATTCCTACCAAATACGATGTATGCTCTCTGTTCCAAGATGGTATATAACCACTCTGTACATCCCATTTCTTTGGTGCCCTTCCTTGGGGAAGGAAGGCCCCAGGCTAGTCCTCAGATCTGGAACAGAATAAACTCACCCCAATTTTGATTTATAGATTGGTTATGGATTATTTGCATCGACAGCATGATGATTGCAATGTTTTTATTCTATTATTAGTCATAAACCAGGGGCAAATCACTATTTCAATGGATATTGCTTATAAGTTATTACATCAACTGCTCTGCAATTCTGTAGTAATGCCTTTCTCCAAGACCCTCAAGAATATAAAGAAACAAAAGCCAAGCAAGATTTCAGTCCAGAGGCTGCCAGCACAGGGCTGTTCCTCGGGCTTCTTGCCTCAATGGCATTTCCTGGAGTAGCGAGTTATTTAATGCTTACATGGTGATATCCGATCTTTCTTTCTATTGTCCCCCAATGGCCACCGGAGCTCTCTCATTCAAACACAAGCTGGTGTGAAACCCAAGAGAAGGCAGTTACACTGCAGGGCACCACACAGCTGTGCATTTTCATATTTGCCCAAGTGGCTTCCTAGGGCGAAAGTGATGGCCAAAGCTCTCTGTTTTGAGTAAGTAAACTCCATTTTAACCACAAATGGCTCTGAGTGTTGTGGCCCTATAAGTTACTCCAGAACAGTACTGAGGCGCTCCTTTCTCAGCCTGGGCATCCCAGGATGGGAGTGCGCACTCGCCAGCATGGATTACTGGTGGTTTTCTTGGCAAGGCTGAGGTCGTTGTTCCCAGGGTGGACTGAAAATGCAGCCCGCCATGCCATTTAGAAAGCAGCCCTCAGCTCTCCAGTCAGATAGTAACATGTGTTGCTTCCTGGCAAACTGGACTCTAGAGAAGGATCTCATCTATTGCCTACTGCCACTCTGTCCTCAGTCTGGAGGGTAGCTGTTGGCTCTATCATGGGTGTGCTTTGGGTTTGAGAGGAGAGCAGAAAGAATCTATTTCTTTTAGAAAGACCATCTCAGAGGCCCGGCTCTGTGGCAACATATCCATATCAATGTGTAGAGTGTGCCTGGCTCCATCTCCACCTCCTACCTCTTCTCAACCTCTTATAGCAGAGCAAGTCAGGAAAAACTAAGAGACTGATGGAGGAACCAGCCCTCCCATACCAAGTTCCTGGTACCTCTTGTGTGTCTACTGCCTGAAAGGGAAGGTTTGGGCAAAAAGGACAACCAGGGATGAAGGCGAAAGGAGCCAACCTCAGCTGAGTAGATGAATGATCCTAAAACCCAGCCCTGTCCATGCTGTCTTGGCAGGGGGAGGGGAGAGTTGGCACCAGGTTGCGGTAGCAGATGAAAGTCCAAAGAGACTGCCCTGTGTTTGGTTCTCACTTGAGGGGGCACCAGGCTTGGTGAATCTCCCAGTGCTTCCCATTCCTCCAGGGGCCGTATCGTGAGTGGCACATCTCACTGGGTGGTAAGATTTATGTCAACTGATGATATCACAACCCAGAGTTGTTACAAGACCATGATGTCAAGCTGTTAGTGGCCACATTCCCATTGTCCAATCCAATTAAAAGCCTTTATTCTCATACATGGAAACTCAAGAGTGTCCACAGAAGTAGTTCTCATTGTGACTCAGAGACAAGTGGTGGTCTGTAAGGATTCTCCAGGTGACGACAGACTAATTTCTCACAGGATAGGAGACTTGCTCAACATTCTGCACCATCAAACTCTTTCTTACTCCCATATCATCCCCATTGACGTATACATCTGACTTGACATGCTCATCTTTAAAACAAAACAAAAGCTTTCCTTTAACCTTATGTTCCCATGCAACCATGGCCCCTCTCTGCTTCCCCTTATAGGAAAACTCCTCAAAAGTTATGCATTCTCATTGTCTCTAGTTTCTCACCTCCCATTCTCTCCCAACCAGCTTCCTCATTCTCAGTTCCATTAGAGTGGAACCACTGACCTCTGCTTGCTTAAACGAGAGGTTAGATTTCTACTCCATCTTACGAAAGTTCCCAGCAACTTTTGTCACAGTTGACCCCTCCCTCCTTCTTGAAACTTTTTCTTCTCTAGGGTTCTGTGATGCCATATTTTCTTGGTTTTCTTCCTACTACTTTATTGCTTTTCCCAGTCTCTTCTGCCTGACCTTTTAATGTCAGATCCCCCAGGACTGGGTCTTCAGATCTCTTCTCTTTCCTTTCTGTCTCTTGGTTCCTCTCTTCTTCTGTTTTCCTTCTTTTCTTCTTCACTCTTTCTCCAGGTAATCTCTTTCAGTTTCATACCATCTGTATACTCACGACTCTCAAATCTATCTTTCCAGCATTATCTTTCCCCTAAGGTTCAGACTCATATCTATAACCACCTATATGACATCCCTGCCTGGATGTCTAATAGCCATCTCAAACTTAAATGTCCAAAATTAAACTCTTGTTGTCCCTCTAAAGCCGATTTCTCCCCCAGGATTCCTCTGTGAGGAATTGCTCATGTCCAAATCTCAAGAATCACTTATCTTTGTCTCCTCTTTTTCAATCACAACCCACATTCAATCAATCGGACCTATTGATTCTAACTTCAAAGTATATCCCAGAATCTAACTACATGTCACCACATGCAAGTCACGTCTCCTGCCTGGACCGCAGCAAGAGCGCCTGTTTCTGGGTTTCCACACTTGCCCCACTATAACGCATTCTCTGCCTAACAGGAAAAATAATCCCTTAAGAGTGTAAATCTGCCATATAAATCTTGCTAATGGTTTCTAACCACATTTCAGAATAAAATTTAAGCCACTTGCCGCATATATAAGACCCTACATGATCAGACCCCTGTCCTCCTCACCTCCATTCTCAGCTGGTTCACTACACTGTTACACTGGCCTTCTTTTTAGTCTTCAAACAGCCCTGACTTATTTCCATCTCAAAGTCTTTGCATGTGCTGTTCCTTCTGCCTGGAATGCTTTTCCCCCAGACCTTGGCATTATTGACTTTGCACTGTTCAAGTCTTACCTTCATTGTCCCCTCCTAAGAGAGAGTTTCCCTGACCACATAGTTTGGAGCAGCTCCCAAACCTGGTCCTGCTCTATCTCATTACACTGTTTGTTTTCCTACATGTCAATTAACACTCTCCACTTGAAATTATCTTTTTATTTGTTTACAGTTTATTTTTGTCTCCCACAGCAGATCATATGACAGCAATCTGGTCTGCCTTGTTGACTGCTATTTCCCGAACTTATGCTAATGCCTAGCTCAGATCATACGCTCAATGAATACTTGTTGTGTGAGTAAATGCTCCCATTATGATAAGCTCTATACCGTGTTCCTGTTTCTGGTATGAAGCAACATGGTCTCTAAACCTGGCAGCACAGGAGAATTACCTAGACATACTTTTCAGATTCTTGGCCCCATCCCAGGCTTTATCAATGGGCCATTGAAAGTGTCCTGATCTTTCCGTTCATGCTGATGAAAAGTCTTGAAGTGGCAAAGGCAGGGGGCAGGGGGCTGGCACTCAGGTTAATGAAATTCAAGTTAAGTGGTCTTGGGAGTCCTCTGTTCCACCAGAGTAAAAATTGTTGGAAACCTCTAGATTGCAGTTGGGGGTGGGGTGGAGGGGCGATGAGAAGCTGAACTCTGGCATGGGCCCAACTGGCTGTTGAAAGCCGAGGTCCACTTTTAGCCACTTTGGTAGCTGAGTCTGTGAATTACAGGGGCAACTATTAGTTCAAGAAAAACTCTTCACCTCACCATGTCCTTCAGTTTCATGATCTAGAACTCTGCAGTCCAATTCAGTTGCCATGATTTAAATTTGAATTAATTAAAATTAAGGTATTTGCCTTTGAATTAAATGTGTTAAAATTAAATAAAATTAAGCATTCCATTATTCAGCCTCACTATCCACATTTCCAGTACTCACTAACAACATGGGCTAGTGGCCTCAGTACCAGACAGTGCATTTCCATCATTGCAGAGAGTTCTGTTGGACTGAGTTGGTCTAGAAAATGAGCTCCTGGGTTGGTTAGGGCATCCACCTGCTGTTGTTATTGCTTTAAATGCCAGCCTTGTCAGTCCAACATGGAGCTAAGCTCTGCCCTGGTTAAGCAATGGGTCTCGTGAGGTCTGGGAATTTCAGTTGAGCAGGTGGGAAGCTGATGCAAACAGCTTGTAAAAGCCTGTGCCAGCAGACTTGCCCACACACAGAGGAGATGCACATTTTTACAGACATACCATTGTTGCCTCCGAGGACTTGGGGAAAAGCATCTCTCTGGACCAGGAAGGGCACTTCCTTTAACCTGCTGTCCTTGAACTCTGAGTGCAAGGTCACTCATGGGAATATCACCAGAATTTGTTCGGTAGCTGTTTCTCTGGCTTACTTTCTATATCCCTAGTGAGATGATCAGTCACTGGAAGGCCGGGGAAATGACTTACGCTCTCCTATTATCTCCTCCTCAGCATTTTATATACAGATGATAAACACCAGCACTTAGTCTAACTTGCATTATAATTAGCTCTCTACATGCCTCTGTTTGTTTGCTCATGAGGTTCTCAAGGGCAATGATAATATCTTATTCCCTTCCTTTCAGCACCTGGCACTATGCGTGATGCATAATTCTTTCTATACAAATATTTGTTAGATTGGATGGGTAGGTGGATGGATGAATAGATGTATGGATGGGTGGGTAGATGGTCGGATAGGTGGATGGATGGATAGATGAATGGATGGATGGATGGATGGATGGACAGATAGATGGATGGATGGATGGATGAGAGGATGGGTGGATAGGCGGATAAGTGGGTGGATGGGTGGATGGAGGGGTGGCTGGATGGGTGAGTAGACGGATGGAAAGATGGACTCAGACCCGCACTGATGGAAGATCCCTTGTTTCAGTAATATCAAAATTTCTGGCGATATATCATTTCTCATCTCAGGACTTCAGAAGAATTCGGTATTATTCTCTTTTCTGAAGTTGAGGAGACATATTTCCCAAGTCAACAGTGAGTGGATGAATGCAGGAAAGATTTTCCAATGTCCTCAGAGCATTCTCATGGGATTTCATCAGAAAAGCCATTTCCTTTTTCTTCCCTCTGGTAGAAAGCCCAGCTAGGAAAAGAACAAATCTAGCTCAAAAGGGAAACATGGCAATAAGGAAATGTCATAAGAAGTTGTGTATGTGTCATGTGAAATATTCAGGTTCCCAAAGCATTTTTTGTTAGTCTTTTAACGAAATCCTGAATGCTTACTATAGACTGTCAAATCTTCTATCCCCACATTATCTCTGAGGGAGAAGAGAATGAGACTGCATGTTGCACAGCAGAGAGGCACATGAGATCATAAAACCAGGCACAGGCCAGCTCTTAGCCACCTGGGAAGGCAATAAGTTCTTTGGGGGCATATTCATTATCTCTGTGTTGTATGCTCATGTCCATGAGGTTGGGACACTAAAGGGAAATCTAATGATACTTATTGAGGATAACACAGGCAAACTGTTTCCCCCTTCCAGCATACTTTTTCATGTTAAATTATCAATGCTATAAATATTGCTTGGCTGATTTTTTTTTGTAATTCTTTTCTGATTATAAAAATAATCTGCATTCATTATAGCAATATCAGAACATGTAAAGGAATTGTAAAAAGGTATAAAGAAAACTAAAAATGTAACTCTACTACCCTGAGTTACCGCTGAATATATTTTAGCGTATTTCTTTCTTGTCCGTTTTCTATGTATATATGATGCAAATATTAATAGTTATATATTTTTTTAATAATTAGAATCATGTTGTTCATACTTTGTTATTTGCTTTTATATTTAACAATGTATTATCATGAGTATACTCCCATGAAATTAAATATTTTTCAGAGCAAAGTGGCGTACTGTGAAAAAAATCCTTCTCGTCTCCCCAAGTTTTATAGGTATAACTAAAGTATTATTTAGAGATAAATTTATGATTTTAAGTTCCTATATTAAGAAAGAAGAAAGGCTAAAAATTAAGGAATTAAACATCTAATTTAAGAAGTAGATAGAGAAATAACAGAATTAACAATTTTCCAAACAGGAAATTCAACTAAAGTCATGGACTCAGAAATGTTTTAGATTTATCTATTGTATCTTCTTTCCTTCTGTACTTTGAACCTGTTGATTCTTAGGTTTTAGACATGTCTCTTGTGAAAGGGCATTTAACTAGGCGTTTTAAATCCAGTTTGACATCTCTGGCTTTTAGCTGAGGCATTTAGTCCATCATTTAAATGTAAATGCTGAAATATTTTACCTCTATATCTTGTTTCGTGTTTTGTAAGAATCTGACTTTCTCTACATCTCTTATTTTCTCCTTTTTTTGCCTTCTTTTGGACTGAGTTCTTTTCATTTCTTCCTACTACTTTGAAAGTTACATAAGTAATTCTCTTCTCCTGGAGATTTTCCTAGAATGTTAAGAAACATACTTAACTTACCATAATCTAAATTTAATTAATAATTTTCCCTCCTCTGTACACTACAATGACCTTAGAACGCTTTAATCCTATTCCCCCTTTCAATTTATATGCTATTGTTGCTATTTATTTCATTTCTATTGTCAATGTTTTTTGGATTTACTCATGTATTTGCCACTTTCCTGGCTCATTATGCCATCTTTCATCTCAATATTTATATATGATTTCACTTCCCTCTGCTTAAAACAAGCCCTTAGAATTTCTTTTAATCACAATCTGTTTTTTCTTACCTCAAAATGTCTTTACTTCACTCTTAGTTTTGAAAGAAATCTTCGGTGCATATATCGTTTTAGGGTGATAGCTATTTTCTGTCAGCATATTAAAAATATTTTTCCACTATCATCTAGCTTGTACGATTGCTGTTAAGAAGTCAGTTGTAAATCTGTCATTCCTTTGTGAGTAATCTGTCTTCTCTGCCTGCTTTTGAGATCTTCCCTAGCTTTAGTGTTTTGAAGTTTCATTACGCTATATCTGGGTGTGCGTTTCTTTCTTTTTCTTTCTTCCTTTTGAAATCCTGCTTGCATTCCTCAGGATGCTTGAGTCTGGGGACTGGAGTCTTTCACCAATTCTAATTGTTTCTTGCTCTCTCTCGGGACTCTGTAACAGATAAACTGCTGATCTGTCTTCCAGTTTTCTAATTCTTTCTTCAGCTGTGCTAATCTTCTCCCAAAGCACCCATTGAAGCTTATAAAAAGCTTTAGCTACGATATTTTTCATTTCTAGAAGTTCTACTTGGATTTTTTCCTCAAATCTGCTTGATAACTATTCTATTTTTTTATTCCTCACTTATATTTGACAGAGCCTGTTGCGGGCTGCATTGTGTCTCCTCATAATTCATCATTAGAGTCTTAATCTTAGTACTTCAGAATGTGGCTGTATTCGGAGATAGGCCCTTGAAAGAGGTAATTATAGTTAAATGGGGTCATTGCAGTGGGTTTTAATCCAATATGACTGGTGTCCCCATCAGAAGAATAAATTAGGACACAAACACACTCTGAGGCAAGACCATGTAAGGACAGAGGGAAGACAGCCATCTACAAGCTGAGGAGAGATGCCTCAGAAGAAATCAGCGCTGCTGACACCTTAATCTTGGACTTCTAGCCTCCAGAGTTGTGAGCAAATAAATCTCTGTTGTTCAAGCCACCAAGTCGTGGCACTGTGTTACGGCAGGCCTGGTAAACTCATAGAGACCCCTCAGTGTCTTTTTTTTAAACATAGTTAAAAATACTTTTTTTATATTCTTTGACTGATAAGCCAACATCTGAAACCTTTTGGAAGCTGAAGCTCTTGCCTGTTTTTTTCAGTGGTATTATGCTGATGGAGCCTGGTCTCTGTGAGTTTTGTGATCTGTGCAGGTAAACTCATGTTTCTCAAAAGTTTTATCGATGGGAATTCTTTAAGGCAAATCTGAGAGGATTTGTTTTTCTTAGTGCCATGAGCCTAGGGCCCCTTCCAGCTCAGCAGCATGATACGCTAATTCTCAACTTGAGTTTCTTGGCTCTACTCAGATCATATGAACTCAAGTTGGAAAATTCTACAATGGCCTTATGTTTATGAATAATCAAGGCAGAGATTTTGTTCCCTTAACCCAAGTACTAAGGCTGGAAAAAGGCAATTTTCCTTGATGGCTAGGGCAATGATGGGGGAGGGGGAAGGAAGCATATATCTAATTCATGCTCACACGAAAGATATAACCCACTGGGATTCCAGGTTCTATGTGAAGATCTTCTACTAGGTTCTGTACTTTGTGAAGTCCTTAGGCTTTTTCTCCTGTGGCCTGGCCACTGGAGTTTGATAAATGCTCTCAGGACGAAAGTCAGATTTAGTGTTTCAAACATAGGTGTAGAAAGAGAGGTCATTTTTAGCCCAGAACCTCTGTTAGTTCTCCAGAAGGGTCAGGCTGCCCTGTGCTGGGAAAAGTTTAATGCTGCTATTATCTCTCTGCTGCCTTCCTGCCCAGCAAGGTGAATCTTGCCTCTTAAGAGAGCCAGGTCCAGGAGGAAAGCATTTTCTAGAAGTCAGTTCCAGATCTCCCAGAAAATTTCTGCAAAGTCCTTATCCATGCGTTGACTATCCTGTGCTTGAGCTCTCACCCTACACAAACACAGTGCTTTGGAGATCGTGTACTCCCACCACCATCTCTTTAATCACCTTTTCTCCATTTCCTACACCCTGCTTTGAGAAAATAAATAGAAGAGCCATCTGCCTTGGAAGATGTCCTGCTGATACTCTCCTCTTTCAGCAAGCACTAGAAATAGAGGCTAAATTCAAAGATACTGCATCACCCAAAGCCGTATGGAGACAGGGCCAAGGTTCCTGCCTCTGTTACATCCCTAAAGGAGAGCCTGCCAACTCTTATTTTAGGAGGATTTTTTATTTCAAAAGCCTGAGCCAGCATATGAAGTGAATCTCTGGCCTGAAGGCATTTTGAAGCATCTTAACACAAGGCAGGTGGCTGAAAAGTGTGTACAACCTCACCTGGCACTGCCTTAGGTTTCCCTGAATGCAGAGTTGGCTTCAGTCTGCAAGCCGCTCTCTGGAAGCCCATTGCATCGAGCAAAAGACGATGGAGGCCATGAACACGGATGAGTTAGTGGGCCCCAAGCAAAAATCTGCCTGAGAAACACACTACTCCATCTGATTATTCTCTGGTTTTATGTAAAACCACCAGTGTGATTTATGATTAGTTTTTGATTCTTTTTCATTGGAGTTAGGCCTAACCAGAAGCCACAGGAATCACATGACCCAAAGATGGATGGGTCCTCTTTCTCAGGCTCACTCTTGACCAAAGCAAGTTGTGCAGGTTTTAAAAAAAAGTCAAGACAATATTGACACACCTACTGACCATCCTCATTAGTTGTTGTTGCCAGGCCACCTTAGACAGCCTCTGGCAATCACAAGAGAAGCTAAGCACATTTTCAAATTCAAAGTCAGGTCTACAAAGGTCTGGGAGTCAGTATTCTCCTTGGACAAGGGCAGAAGTCAACTCTCTCCCTTTATTACCAGCCTTGCCTGCCCCATGTTTTCAACAGGATAAATCAGGCCAATAAACCCTACTCGCTTAATGGGAGGTAAAAGGCATGAAGGATGAATAATATTTAGGAGATGAAAGATCAATTAATGCTTAGGAAATGTTTAGGCCTAGAGAATTCTTTTTCTATTTGTGAGGTGGTCACTGGAAATCAAGCTTAAGTTTCATATGAGTCCCATGGGTCTAAAAAAAGTTTTCAAGTACTCTTCAAAAAATTAACCATTGATATATCTGGTAACAGATGATGGAATAAAATGCTATTGGTCTCTTTCCCTTTCTGGAACACACAGAAAATAATATGTATAACCCGTAAACCATTCTGAAGAATATTTAGAGCTGATTGAGTGAGAGTAACAAGAGCAAGGAATACCAACAATCAGGCCAGTGCTTGACACTTGGTAAATGTTGACCCTCCAGATCTAAAGCAGGATGCTCACATCCCTGATGCTGAGTGAAAGAATTCTCTAAAACCCAAGCAAGAGTGTGAACTTGGAACAATTAAGCTCAAATTCCTGGAGAGGACACAGGAGGAAAAAGGACCATTTCCATAGTGGTATTCTAAAGTTTGTCCATTCAGAATGGCAGGGGAGGTACGGATGTCATAGGATGGAACCTAGGGTAAGCCATCTGTGTGTTCTAAGATCCCATCCCCACGCCAAGCACTCCTGGCTGCAAAGGAGGGGAAAGCCAAAAACTTAAACCAGGTAGTTATTCAGAGCAAAGAGTACAGGACATCTGTGCAGAAAACCTAGACAATAATAATTATGAATAAATTTGAAAGCTGTACTCCATAACCAAGGACTATGATTAAAACCATGCTTAGGGGAAAATTATTAGGCTTAAGCTCTTAGCACTAATAAATAAAAAATAATCAAAACAATGCATTATTTATTGAACTCAAGAAAGTTTAAAAAGAACACCAGGTGATTACAGAAAGCAAAAGAAGAAATAAATAATGATGAGAGCTGAAATGAACAAATTTTTTAAAAAATAGATATTTGGAAGAGAAAGTAAACGAATCCAGAATCTAATGCTTTTAAATGAAATAGATAAACTGTTAGTACCCCCCCTCCCAAATAACAGACAAAATACAAATACACAAAATTAGAAAGGAGAATGGGGAAATAACACAAAGATGGAGAAAGTTCAAAGAAAACTCCATGCTCAACTCCTAGCAAGCAAATGTGAAAACCTAAGGAATTATCATATACGAAGTGAGAAGTTGTCTAGATGCCAAGCCCACATAATTTCAAAATGAATTAAGTCTTTGAGAAATAGATTGTTCTAATACTTTAAAAACTTTTCTAGAATAACCAAAATAAGTGCTTCCAATGTCATCTTATAAAGCCAGTGTAACGCTGATACCCAGATTTGACAGTGATGGTGTGTTATGCACACACAGAACTCAAAAAAACAGCAGACTAATTTTACTAATAGATCTAATGCAAAAATCATACATAAAATATCAATACATGAGTTAGGATTTTCTTTTTTGCAATTGACACACTTTTTAAAAAATTTTTGTAACTCTTTTTTTTATTGACAAAGATTCTCTCTGAGCTAACATCTTTTGCCATCTCTTTTCTTTCCCCTGCAAAACCCCAGTACATAGCTGAATATTCTAGTTGTAGGTCCTTCTAGTTTGTCTATGTGAGCCACCACCACAGCATGGCTACTGACAGACGAGTGGTATGGTTCCACGCCCAGGTGCCAAACCTGGGCTGCTGAAGTAGAGAGCACCAAATTTTAACCACTAGGCTTCAGGGCTGGCTCAAAAACTGACACACTTTCTATCAGCTCCTTGACCAAAGAGGAAAAGGTAGCTCTATTACAAAAGAAAGAAATCAAGAAAATATTTCAACAATACAGAAGGGCATTGTGGGAAAACTGACTTTTGATCACGGCCTTTGGATCAAGGTCAGTGTTGGAACCACCAGGTGAAAGAGTAGTAGATCAGAGTTAAGAGGCTGGCTGCGGGCTAGTGGGTTTTCTTTCTTTTTTTTTTCCTCCCCATATGCCCCCAGTACATAGTTGTATATTTTAGTTGTGGGTCCTTCTAGTTCTGGCATGTGGGAGCCCCCTCAACATGGCCTAATGAGCAGTGCCATGTCCGCGCCCAGGATCCTAACCCTCGGCCACCGAAGTGGAGCGTGTGAACTTAACCACTCGGCCACGGGGCCGGCCCTGCAAGTAGGTTTTGTAAGTCATAGAAAAGCCAGGGGCAGAGATTGCTCACAAACCCAGGCATTGACTCTGCTTTCTCCAATCTGGGAGAAGTTTCTTATGTGAAAGTGAATGTTCTGTTTAAGTAAGTTCTTCCAAAATGATGATGTGAACCCGTCAATACAGTTCTACTTCCTGTCCAAAATTCCAGTAGGTTCTGAAGGGGGCATTGAGGAGGCTAACCTGGTGGGATGAGAGAAGCAGGAGGAGAGAAGAGGGAGAGAGATAGTTTACATTCTTCGGAAGAATAAAAACGGAGTTTGTGAAGGGGAAGTAAAGAGGGCGTGAAGAGAGAGGCTCAGATTAGTAACAGTAGTCATAAAGAAATGCAGTCGGGACTGGGCGCTGTCGACAAGGCTCACACTGGTAAGAGATTAGAGCTGAAGTCATTAAACAGTCTCCATGGAAGCTTAGCTGACTGTGCTCTGCTTAATCCTCTTAGGCCAACAGGCCCTTCTCACCAGGCCTTGGACAGGAGCTCATGATGATTCTGGCTTGAAACGCAGGCCAACTTTAGAAATTAGACTGGCTATTCTGTGAGCACTGGGAGCGAGTGCATGAGTTGGTTTGTGAGGTGTGGAAAACCAATTTGCTAAAGGCACAAGTCTTCCATATAACCCCAGCCAAACACCAAGTGAGGAAGGAAAAACAATCTAAACATAAGTACTCAGCGTGGCTTCATAGGAGCCAAGAAGAATAACAGCTATAACTCTTACCGTCACCCTGACTCTCCCGGCCGAGCAGGCCCCTGAGGGACATGGAGGAGAAGCAGATCCAGCGCGTGACCTGTGGGCTTTCACATTGAAACTGGCCTTCTGAGAGAACACGGCCAGAAGCTAGAAACACCCAGAGACACTCAAGACAGCCCCTTTTTCCAGAAGGATTCAACCCGTCTCAGCTCGATGAGCCACAGCAAGCTCCTGCTGGATTGTTGAATTTCAGGAATGGGTTGAAAGTCAGTCTGGGTCCGAGACAAGACTTTTGGTTGAGAGAATATATGAAAATCTTTCTCTGAGTAATTTCCTTCCTAACTGGCTATAAAAAAGAGGAACAACAGTCAGTTTTTAGTTGGGTTAAGATCTCAAAGGCGCTGAGATCAGTTCACTCTTCTGTAAGTGTGGACTTACCATGGAACAGATCTAAGGGTCTTTGTTTGGGATTTGCCACTAGAAAAGGTAGAGAGAGGTGCTGCCCTTAGGAAATATAACGCCTCAGGTGTAGTTTGAAATTTTCAAATAGCCACATTAAACGGGAAAAGGATATGGGCTTTGGGTGATAATGATGTGTCATCGGAGGTTCATCGAGTGTGACAAATGTACCGCTGTGGTGCAGGATGTTGACGGGGGCGTGGGGTGCTGTGCATGTGTGAAGACAAGGGATAGATGAGAACTCTGTACTTTCTCATTAGTTTTGCTGTGAACCTAAAACTGCTCTAAAAAATAAAGCCTATTTTTAAAAGAGGAAAAGGAAATAGAAGAAACTTTTCATATATTTCATTTAACAAAAATATTATCATTTCAACATGTAATTGATATAAAAACATACTAATGAGATCTTTTCCATTATATTTCCACATTGTCTTTGAATTCAGCGCGTCTCAGTTCAGAGTAGCCACTTTGAAGTCCTCAGTAGCCACGTGTGCCTAGTGGCTGCCATGTTAGATAATGACGTATTGGACATAAAGGATTGCATCACATGGTCCCTGCCCTCCAGAGCTTGTAAACTTGCATCTGTATCCTGCGGGATGGAGAGACTTCCCTGCGAGGACCGTGCTGGAGAGAGATGGGAGCTTCCTGGAAGTTTGGTGCACACTGCTCATACCAGGTGGGGTTTACAATGCTTTCTCCCCTTCTCAGCTTCTGGTTAACTAACAACTTCACCAACCAACCAATCTGAACCAATCCCTGATGACTCGACGAAATAAATTCACAGGACCAATTGGGGCAACCCAAACTCACATACCTCCTCTTACGGTATTCGAGGGGTCTCCATTCTGCATGGATTCAGGGAGACAGCAGAAGGTAAGGAAAGAATGAAACCAACCTCTGGATGATCAATTTAACGTAAGGACACATGTGAACACTTAACCAGGACCAGGGCCAGTAGAAGGACTCGTTCAGACACACCCCTCTTGCCACTCCTAAAGGCAGGTTTGGCTGACACCTCCATGGCTTAGGGAGGCAACTTTTTAAAGCGCTTGGATCCTTCACACGCAGCCAGCCCCCCATGAGGCGGCTGTAGCTGGCACCCCCGAGCCAGCACTGGCTCTAGTGCCTGGTCAGCGTGTTTGTCCAGCACTGGCCTCCCACTCATCCTCCAGACCCGCTGATCCCCAGGCTCTAATCCCTGGCTTAACACCTCAACTTTTCATATCCACTTCTAGATCCCTTCAGACGCTCTTGTCTGGTTCCCTGACCTTAGCTTCTTGCTCAACTCTGTGCTTTCTAGATTCTGCAGTCTCTCAAGTGTGGACAGGAGTTCCTGTCCGCCACAAAGACCCAGGGAAGCCCTCCCCAGCCAGGCTTGCCTAGGCCTTCCTTGCCTCCCCTCCCTGTTCTCTGGCAGTAGGGAGCCCTTTGGGTGCAGTGAAGTTCATGGCTAACCCCTGACCCCAAGGTCCTGGGAAGCCCCTGTTAGAAGGGCGAAGTGTGGGTCTGGCAGCCTGGCCCTCATCACAGCTTCTCTGCTCCCATCCTTCTACTTTATCTCCAGGTCCCTCATCCTCTTCTCGAGTCTCCCCGGGCTGGTTTCCTCTGCCACATTCATGCTAATGTGCTAATTTCAGAATGCTCAACTTCTCTATCAACAAACTCTCAAAATTCAGCGCCTAAAACGTGTTGATAACTTTCCTTATTTCTTTCTTTCAATATTGATATTGCACAAATTTATGCAACACAAGAATTTTTCTTTCTGTGAGAGCTGGAAACACATCAGATGGCTGTGTGATGACTTTTTCTGCCACTTAGGTGCCGCCCTAATGCTAACACATTAATGGGAATGAGCACTCCCCAGAAGATTTTCAGCTATTACTCAAATGCCCTTTTCTCTGTCGTAATTTTCCTGTTTCCTAACATCAAAAGCTGCACTGCTTTTGAATTCAAAGAGTTCGCTTGTACAGAGACTGGTAACACAGCCTGGAAAGTGTGGTTAAACCTTTCATTCCCTCTTCTTGAGGGTTACATTAGTATAGGATGTCTGTCTCCTGGAAGGGGTCCAAGTTAACAGGGAGTTGGATCGCTCCAGAAGGGAGCAGGGTATTTGGCCAGCAGAGTGACCCACATCCCTCTGTCCAGCTCATCAGGGGAGAGACAGCGGTTCTCTTTGAGGGCTGCTCCATGGCACTGCTGGTGGCCAGCTTGCCATGATGAGAAGGTGCCCCATTATTTTCCATAGCGGTCATATGCTCAGCTTCCCACTGTGATTTGGAGCAAGTGGCTTCCTCATATTTGGCTCGAGTTGCTCACCTATTAGTGAAGTAAGAGGGAGAGGGCACACAAAACTGTCACTTGACGGATCCTGTCAGCAGCCCTTTGAGTGTAAGCCAAGGGCAACCCTCAAGCAGAAAGTCGGTGCAGACACTTAAGTGGAATGTTACCCAACAGAGTCAGGCCTTAGCAGGGGTTAGAAAGGGCCCTTCTAATGGATTGTCTCTGTTTTTCTGTTGTGTTTACCACATCTTGGGATCCATATTGTTGTTGGGTCCCCCTGGAGGCGAGGGATTGAGCAAGACTAATACGTGCACAGGCATGAATGAGACGGCTGAGTTATTCCTGTACGTTCAATGTGTGTGGTCTATTAGGATTTCCTGAGCATAAACCTGAGGGGAGGGGAAAGAATTCTATTACCTGCGTTCCATAAAAATCCACTTGTTTTGGTATCAGTTTTTGCTCAGCCCCAACTAAAGAAACATTTTAAAATGGAAACCCTGAGCCATTTCTATTGTGAATCCAACAAGCCTTGACACTGAAATGTGCCAGCTTTCCACTAGGGGGAGATTCTAAGGCAGCACGGGCGCCAGGAGGCGCTGTTATCGAAGAGACTGAACCGGAAAGAAACTGGATTTGTGCGTGTGTGTGTCTTCTAACTGGAAACACAACTCTCTTCTATGCATTGGCTTCGATATGATTTTTGTGGTTCGATTTAATATGGGTTCTGTCAGAGTGGATGTCCCAGCTCCCTTTTTTTGTGATCTAAAAAGCTCAAACACTGTCTCTGCATCACAGGCCTTTTTTTCTCTCTCTATTATAAAATAATACATATAATCTTCCCTTCTTTCTGGCTGAGCTGGGTACCACACATAGTCAAAGGAGTGGGCCGGCTCCTTCCTCGTTAGTGCTGGCTAGCTCAGTGTCAATTTCACAAGTGCCAGCATCTGCCAGGGCTCTCAGGAAACTGACCGTCTCATTCAGTCTGCCCAGCAGCGTATAGCTAAGCCTGCTCAATGCCAAACCTACTTTGCGCATTCATCATCTTCCCTTTTTTGAATATGTAGCTAAGAGAAATAGGATCATCCTTGCTTTTTGAATAATTTTTTTTTTTTTACTGGTTGAAAACAATGAGTAAAATGTATTTGTTTCTAGGGTAGTGACAGGGAAATGCTCTATTTCTATGGTAGGAGGTGCTGAGGTCACGGAGAGAGTATTACTCTGGAGCCAGAAATTGTGTTGGAAGCCCTGCAATGACGCTTACTTATTGGTCCAAGATCCTCAGTCTAGCATAACCCCTCAGGCTTCAGCTTTCATCACTTAAATAGAGATAATAATGCCCACATCCTAGGATTTTTAGGAGGATAAATAAAGATATGCAGGTGAAAAGACACAGGACAGTGACTGGCACATGGTAGGTACTCAATCCATTATTTCCCCTTTGGTCAAGATGTCTCTGCCATCTGGTCAGTTTTAAAGATAATCTCTCTCTAATGTTATTTTTCCTCATATTATTTAATGGCCTGTTCTCTTGATCAGTGTGAGATAAGGATGTTCTTATACAGAGAAGTGGGGAGTGGGCAAATCTAAAAGAGAAACCCATCTGCTAGGAACAGAGAACATGATGTAGTTGTAATCGAGATGGAATAAAACCACTTCCCGAACCAGGTGGCCAAGAGTACACTGCTTTTGTTAGAGCCTCAACTGCCTTTCTGCCCATCTACTACTCATCTAGGCATGCTCCAGAACCTGGTGCCACCCCAAACAGGGTGCCTTCATCCTCTCTTGACTTTGGGTCTTCAACTTCATCCCAAGATGACAGACATTGCAGAGCTTTGTCAGATGGGGTTATATTAAGGCTGTACCTCCATATACCTAAACCATAATTTTACACATTCCTTGGAAGCTCCCAGGATTTGATAAACGACTCTGTGGGCTTCTCCATCTAAGATTCCTCCCCCTTCTGGGGCCTGGTTTACTGGTACCTGGCTACGAAATCCCAACAACCAAATAGACTTTAATTCAAGATTAATTTCCCTCTATCTTCTTGGCTTCCTGGTTGATACAAGACATGCATTCCAACAGAAGCACGTTGGTAAGCATGGTTAGGCTGCACATAGCTTTATCACCTCAGTTCAGCTGCGTTTTGGATAAGTAGGCTTTTGTGGGCTGGCCTGGGAACTCTGCCATGATGTATAATTTTGTAGCTATGGGATGTGAGGCCCAAACTCTAAATGAATGGCTTACCAGCTTATTTTCAGAATTTACCTGCCTGTAAATTGAGAACAGCAGGTTCTTTTGTAAATGGCCTGAACCAGAAGTATGATTCAGATAAGGAAGGGCATTTCTAAATGACCGGAGGACCCACGGGAAAGCTGTTTGCAAGGGGACTGATGTGCCCGAGGAGGACAAGCAGGGACACACTTTGGTTCTTGGACCATGAGGCAAGTTCAGGGAGCAAGGTGACTCTAAGTAATGGACACCTCACCTTAGGCCAGCCCCACGGACCAATGCCCATGTCTTAGAGAAAAAGGCAGAAAGTAGAAAGAAAACACTAAAAGCTATTGCGCATCAGAAATGCTCTCTTCAGTAGAGGCAGAGTTGTGGCGGACATTCCCTTGGTGCGGGCAGAGTGAGAGCCAGCAACATCGGCAGCACTCTTGACACCAACATCCAAGTGAGGTGTTGCCACTGTGAGCTGGAACAGGAAAGAGCTCAGGTGTCCTTCTTCAAGACACTGGGAAAGACTGTGGAGCACAGAGCAACATGTTGGGTCTTCCACAACGGTTGGAGAGGATGTGAGGCATCTGAAATGCCAGATAAGTGTGCTATAAGGGTTACTGTGACCATAGATTTTACCTCCAAAATGGTATGAACTAGAAAACATTTTTACATTAAAAAACTTTTAAGTTTATATATCATATATATACATATGTGTGTGTATTATATGTATGTTATACATATATGTGTATGGGTGTATATATACATATATGTGTGTAGGTATATGCAGGCATATATATAGACACATACATATACCTACATACACATGTATAATATAGCTGGTTGTAGCCAGACACTGGCATTGAGGAGCCCAGCAAATAAGGACAGAAAAAGGCAACTAAGATCTTCAAAAGTGAAGATGCGGGCGGGGCGCAGACAGCCGCGGTCCACCAGCACATGACTTGTCCCTGGTGTTCTCTCTCCAGCTCCTGAGCCCTTGCTCTTTTTTATACTCTTCTGGCTTTTGACTCCAGATTGCCCTCCATGCTGGCTCTTGCCTGGGCACTCTTCTGATTTTGCATCTCTCATTTCTTATACCCGTATCCAGCTCAGCCTCTGAGTCTGTCTGCTGTCTCAAAAAGAATTCCCTAAAGGATTTCCACAAAATACAATTCCAAGAGTGCTGTGCAAACTAGGCATACACAAATAGTTCATGAAGAACAGAGATGCTGTCTCTACCCCAGCGCCCAACCCTGTGACTGTACGTAGAAAGAGCCCAACAAATATTTGCTGCATGGATAGATGGCCAACTTTGGGGAACTCAGGTTAAACTTAAAAATAGATGTCTTTGATTATGGAACTTTAATTAGCCCTTAAAATGTTAAAAAGCATTGAGAATGAACCTTGACCTAAAGCTCATGCCTTATATAAAAATTAACTCAAAATGAATCATGGATTTAAGTGTAAAACTAGAATTATATATAACATTTAAACAGATCAAATTAAACTTTACTTTAAAGGTAAAGTAAAACTATGAACTTTCAGAAGAAAATATAAGAGAAAATTTTCTGGGCTGAGGTCCAAGTGAAAAGTTATTAGCCATGACACCAGAAGCATTGTCCACAAAAGAAAAAGTAAATTGGACTTCATTAAAATTAAAATCTTTTGTGCTGTGAAAGATCCAGTTAAGAGAATGGAGAGGAAACCAACAGCCTGGGAAAAAATATTTGCAAATCAAATATCTAACAAAGGACCAGAACAGAGAATATATAAAGAGCTCTCAAACTCAATAATAATAAAACAAAAAAATCCAATTATAACTGGAGAAAAAGACATGAACAGAGATTTCACTGAAGAGGAGATACAGATGAATAACAGGCACGTGAAAAAGATATTCAACATCATTAGCCATTAGGGAATTGCAAATTAAAATTACAGTGAGATATTGCTACATACCTCCTAGAACAGCTAAAACAAAAAACAATGATAATGTTGGAGAAACTGGTTCTCTCCTACTTCCCTGGTGGGAATATAAAATGGTACATTGGCAGTCTCTTATATAATTAAACATGCAACTACCATACAATCAAGCAATTATATTCTGGGGCATTTATCTTGAAGAAATAAAAATTTATGTTCGTACAAAAATCTGTACACAAATGTTCATAGCATCTTTATTCATAGGCAAAAACCGAGAGCAACCCAAATATCCTTCAATGGGTGAATGGTTAAACAAACTCTGGTACATCCATACCATGGAATATTAATTATGCAGCAATAGAGGGGAATAAGCTATTGATACCTGCAACAACCTGGACCAAACTTGAGGATATTATACTGAGTGAAAAGTTGATCCCAAAAGGTTATGTTGTGTACTATATGATTCCATTTGTATAACATGGTTGAAATGACAAAATTATAAAGATGAAGAGCAGATTAGTGGTTGCTCAGGGACAGAGAGGGGTGTGTGAATACAAAGGGGTAATGTAGGAAAGTCCCTTTGTGGTGATGGAATGGTTCTATACCTTGATTGTGGTCATGGTTACACAGATCAATACATGGGATAAAATTACACAGAGCTATTTACACACACATAAATGAATGCATGTAAACAATGGGGAAACTGAACTTGGCCTGCTGTCCAGTTATTAGGAGTGTGTCGGTGTCAATTTCCTGATTGATATTGTACGACAGCTACATAAATGTCCCCATGGGGGAAGTTGGGTGAAGGATACACGGGACTATGTGTACTATCTTGCAGCTTCCTGTGAGTCTATAATTATTTCAAAATAGAAAGTTAAAAACAAAGATTTAGAATGTCCAAGAAAGGGTTTGAACCCTGAGACCCTTTGTTCCCAGAGCACTGGTAGGATTAATGCTCTTCGGAACACATGCTTGGAAATGCTTGTCAAAGAACCTGGGTTCAGAACCAGCTATCTTTGTCTCCATCCCTCTGGGATCCCCACCCTGGACCTACCAGGCTTCACCTCCATCAGTAGCCAAGCTTTCCCCGAAGTCTTGTCTCACAGAGTTGATTTTGTTTCAGAGAGTTTTCTAGAAAAGTTGTATCTTGGTTCATCTCTACTTTTTGCTTTGGCTCAGCCTGTCCTATCAAGCTTCTGCCCCAATGTGTGTCACTCTGTGACAAGTGCCATGCCTCCACCACAAAACCTAATAGGATGTGACATAGGTGGGGGCAGGTCAGGGTAGTGTCAGCCAAGAGTCTTGAGGAAACAGATTCATTGCTGTGATAACTGCCTACTCTCAGGAGGTATTTTGACATGAATAGAAGCCGTGAATGGATCTGGAAGAAAGAAGTAATTGTTTCTGCTGCAGCGGATCTGTACTGTGTACACACTTGGGTTGACATCTTTATCTCTATAGATACACAGCCTAGATCAATGGTTCTTAAACTTCAGCGGCCATATCAATCACCCAAGGAAGCCTGTTACTCCTCTGTTACATCAGAATCCTGGGGGAGAGGTCTCACCAGGTGATACTGATGCAGGAGATTCTGGGACCACACTTTCTTCTATGGCATCACTTTAAAAAAATCATTTTAGTTGAGAGCCTTCTTACTTGCAATTCATATTACATGAAGTGTTTAAAACTGATAACCTCCACACGCTCACACTAGGACTTGTTTAGCAAATGATTTCTTTTTTTTAATCTTGGTACATTTTAAGACATTGTGAAAAGGACACTTTTGGTCTACTCTGAGTGGTTTTTTTGTGTTTTTTTTTTTCAAAGATTTGTACCTGAACTAACATCTGTTGCCAATCTCCTTCTCCTTCTCTTCTTTTTCTCCCTAAAGCCCCCCCAGTACATAGCTGTATATTCTAGTTGTGAGTGCCTCTGGTTGTGCTATGTGGAACGCCGCCTCAGCATGGCTTGATGAGGTGTGCCATGTCTGTGCCCAGGATCCAAACCTGCGAAACCCTGGGCCACCAAATCAGAGCATGTGAACATAAGCACTTGGCCACAGGGCTGGCCCCAGTAAATGATTTTTTATTCCCTTGCATATCACTCAGAAACAAACCAATGTAGGGGTGTGTGTGTTTGTGTGTGTGTTGAAAAAATAAAGGGTGATAAACATTTCCAAATTGTTGGAACCTCACCACCATTGTGATATTCCCAGGGCTCTGGGAAATAAGAAGATTTTTCTTTTGTTTGTTTTTCTTAATCATGGTCAAGGAATCCTTAGAGACAGTGTGAACATTAACTTTATGAGCCCTGCAAAAGTCTTTATGAGTTTTGAACCCTGTATTTCTTTAACTTAATAAAAAAGTCCTAACAAATGAGTCTGATAGATTTGGCAACTTGTTTGTTGTTGGATATTCTGGCTTATCTTTAGAAGTCCCACTGGAGTCATAACACAAGGGCAGCACAGCTTTATGAAAACGGAACAAAGACTCACTTAGCGATTCGAGGTAATGAACATAGATAGTCCCAGTAATCCTGGATGTGGCTGGATGGCTTGCCGTGAGTTCTCTTGACTGGACACTGGTGATCCATCTGACCCTTGTGTTTCCCAAAGCTATTGTAAGCAATATAGCAAAATATAATAAAAAGTATTAGAGGATGTCATAGCCTTTCCAATCACCCTCCCCCAACAAGGCAGTTTCTGAGTTTCTCTGGATTCTGTGACTTTGTGGTGCTGATTCAGATTGGTGATCTCCAAAATGGGGTGTCCGATGTTGATCCACAGGGGTGCAGAGGAAAATGTTGGAATTTTCATGTATATTTAGTTTTATCTAAAAAATAAATGTTTAACTTAACTAATACTAACATCTATGTTGGAATTGGCACCCTCACTTAGTCTACATGTTCCAGACACAGTCATGGCACCCCTGTAGCATTCCCAGTGTCTTAAGAAAAGAGTGGGGAGTCTTTGATCAAGGAGGATGATGACAGCCTCTCATTTAGCCATGAGCTGTCAGGTTATTGAAAGATATTGCGGTAGACATGTTACTGGTTAGGTGGGCTTATGGATCATGTTATCTAGATTTAATTAAACTAGTCCTCACAAAAAAAACAAGTGGCTTAAAACAATTCCTTCGAGGAATTGCCCATATCTTTACCACAGAAAACTCACCTAAAAAAGTCAAACAACCCAAAGAGTCAACTAAAGATAATAATAATGCAAACACAAGAGAACGTCAAGGCAATGGAAGAGCTGACATTTTTCCTACTCCTCAGCGAGTCTTCATCTGCTCACATCATGGGGTATTTTAAAAATCAGAGATGACCTATTGGATGTGAAAAGAAGTTGGTCAATCCGTGAGAAAGTGCTTTTTGAAGACTTACATGTTATGAAAAGAACAAATTGAAAGTGGATATTTGGAAACATTTCCATGTCTATATAGTCTAATTTTTACCTGAAAAAAATTCTGTGCCACCTATAAAACCTCATATCAGCATACTTAAAGAAACTATCAAAACTCTGCTGAAACTTCTTCAGAGTTTTAGTGAGTTTTGAACCTTTTGTCAAAAGTATGAAAATGAAATATTTTGTGATTAGTCAGGAAGAGCAACTGATTGACATCAGAGAAGATAAAATTCACTAGCAGAATTTAAGCAAAAACCTTTGCATAATCAGTGGAGTGGAATGAAAATGAGCCTCTAAAGGGGCACATAGTCCATCTGTTTCTGCGCATCTTTGCAAGGGAACTATTTCAGCTGTAATAAGCAATAAAGTCAAGTATCAAAGAGAGAAAGAGAGCGAAGGAGGGAGAGAGACAGAACTGAACCTATAACCTGAATTAGAGTTACTGTATCACAAGTATTACGCCACTGTATTCTAAAATAATGAAGCATTTGCAATCATACCATTCCACTGAAAATTACCATTCATAAGCTCCTTTGTGAGGGCAAAGTTTTGTTAACTTGTCAATAAACTGCTTTAAAACATGTATATATAGTATGAGATATAAATATGACCTTAGTCTCAAACTTTAACAATTTCTTCTATGCACATTTTTAATGGACAAAATATATACATCAATGGTACATAAACATTTTGAAACTTTCTCTTTCTGGTTATTAGGTTTTGTGGATGCAATAAACAGTCAAAAGTTTGAAGACCATAGATTTAAATAGGAGTGAAAAATGACATCTGGAAAAATCCAGGAGAGACTAAACTAATCTGCATGATAACAATGTCAGCCTGAGGGGGAGGGGCTGGGAGAGGGATCCACAGGTGTGAGTTGTTGGGAGGGGAGGGGCAGACTGGATTTGTTCTTTGTCAGTTTGTCCATTTGTCATGCTGTGCAGGAGAGATGGAGAAGAGAAGAAAAGCACTGTCGGGTAGAGAACGTTACAGCGTGTTGCTATATGACATTCAGTGTACTGAGTTTTACTCTTTGATGCCCTTTCAAGAGACTTGAACAAAGATCTGAATAACTTTTCCATGCTTTTAGGATAACTGACTCTCAATCCTGTTTGAGGTTACACTGAGCTAAGACTGTCATGAGGAGACCCAGCTGCCTACAGGTAATAGAGGCATCAGCCATGTCTTCACCACAGAAAACGCTGGTCCAAAAACCCCAACCATGGTATTCAAAGAGTATGGCTCACTAGATTGACCACAGGAACAAATCTATCAGCCTAAAAATTGCCAACTTAGTGCGTATGTATGAATATAGAAATACAAAGTTATAAATATAAAATTTTTAATTTGCTCAACATCAAAATAATTCTGGAAGGAAATGATACTTCAAAGGTGGATAGGATCAGATTGTGAGTGCAACATGCAAAAACATCCAAACTTAGATCACACTTGCAGTGTGACATGTGGAAATAGGCCAGCCAAAGAGAACCTATGGCTGCCCCAAAAGCAAATGTGATATGCACCAAGAAAAGTATGGGGTGCCTATTGCCCTGTCATCTCACTAGAGTCCACAGAATTGCACCAGACCCCTTCCAACAACCGGCACCATGTAAGTGAAGAGGCCACATCCAGCAAGCTGTGGAGGTTCCCATCGACCTTTCCGTTATAACCCCAGAGACGTTCAGACTTTCAGAAAGGACAGAGGTGTGCAAGGAGCAATTCAAGGTGGGTAGAAAGGTGGGCAGATTGGAAGTCAAAAGTGGGACATGTAATAAGGAACCTGCGATATGATATTTTAAGATGACAGAACTGAGATGCTAAGATTCTTAAGTCTTTGGAGAAGTTTCAAGGGCTGAGCATAGGAATCCCAAGCATTAGGAATTGGGAGTAGAGAAAGACCTTGAATTCTATAAAAATCTACATGTGTACATGAGGTGAGTATAAGAGGAACAGGATAGAAGGCAAGATATTAAGAAACATTTCTAATGACAAATGCTTTGAAAATAAAATTGCACTGTAAGGTATTACAGCTTCTATGACTGCAAAACAATGTAAGCACTGGACGCCCTTAGGGTGACCATTGCATTAGTGAGCTCAGGCTGCCACAAACCAGGTGGCTTCAACACCAGAAATTTGTGTCTCCAAGTTCCGGTGGCTAGAAGTCCGAGATCAAGGTGTCAATGGGGTTAGTTCCTTCTGAGGACTGTGAGGCATAAAATACAAAATTCAACTGAGTACCTTTTAAAGATCTTATTGACTCAACGATTCATGAATTGGGCAGCATCCAATCTAGCAGATAGAAAGGCGCTCTGAGGAGCTATGTACAAAATGAAAGACTTACAGGCAGAAAGGAGCAGGAACAAGGAAGTTACATTAGGCAAACAAGTGGCTTGGTTATCGCAAGGTTACTTTCCTGTAGGGGACGGTAGGGGTCTATCAGGCAGATTACCCAACTAGGGCCGATCAGGCAATTCCTGATCGACTGGTTTAAGATTTCATTTCTTTGAGAGCTAATACTGTAATTAACTTAAGTCTTGGTTTGGTGACACGGGCTTAGCATCAGCGACTCCATTTGGGGCCTGTTGTCTTGTTTTTTGCAGAGGGAAGGATCTCTTGCATGTTTCTCTCCTAGCTTCTGATGGTGTGCTGGCAATCCTTGATGTCCTTCGTAGATGGCTGTCTTCTCCCTGTGTCTTCACATCATTTTCCCTTCTCTATGTGTCTTTGTGTCCAAATTTCTCCTTTTTATAGGGAGACAAGTCATGTCGGATTAGGGACCCATTCTATTCCAGTATGACCTCATTTTAACTAATTACATTTGCAATGACTCTATTTCCAAATAGTCACATTCTGAGACCCTGGGTGTCAGGACTCCCACATGTGAATTTGGAGGGGACGCAGTCCAATCCACACTAACCATGGCTATGTAAAAATAAAACCCACCTCCTTTATTCCTTTTAAACGTATGGCTTTGGTCAAGGGGTGGGATTTGCAAAGCTGGCAATTCTGCGTTACTATCAATGAATCACATCATGAATTACAATGCCCTTAATCACCCCATATGTAATCTCCCTCCTGTACCCAAGGACAGCCCCCCACAGGTAGAAACCAACCAAAACTGTTTTGAGGTAAGAATCGGTTATGTGATTTACATTCCCGTCCCTGTCCCCAGCCATGCCTCCCCACGCTGGTTTCTCCTCTCCATATGTCATACCCTTTGTTCTTCTAAAGCTACAGATAAAAGATTTCGGACCAGGCAACATTTGAGGGTGTCTGTACAGTCTGTGGAATATCTTCCCAAATGAACAGCAAAAGGAAGCACTTGAAAGGTATTATTTCAATAAGATGTTCATTCTGAACATACCAGAAGTGAGATTTTTAAAAAAATTCTTGCCCTTTACTTGCTATCATTTCTAATATGAATAAAGAAGCTGTCTTTACCTCAGGGCAGGATGCTTCCCTTCAGAATACAGTGGCTAGAAATACAGCACGCAGACAGCCATAAATCCTTAGTGTACGGGATGCAGAGAAAGCATTCTGATGCATTTCATGACCTGTGAGCATGAAAATCTTCTACATGCATCAAGTGTTGCTGTTGGCATTCGTGTGAATGTGTGGTGGTTTGAATAATGAGGAAGGCCTTGGCAACTGCCCTCAGGCTCCAGGAGCGAGGGAGGTGACTCAGCTTCCATACGTAATTTCCAGGTAGAAATTACAAGTAGAAAATGTGAATTGAACTGAAATTTCTAAACCTGAAAGTGTCTTCTTGGAATATTAAAATAACCCAATCTGAACGCAACACAGACATAGCAGAACTATAAGCCTCTGGATTTCTGGAAGATACTTTAGAAATGTGTTTACGTTTGAAACTTTGAGGGGCTCTCTGAGGAGATAACACGAGTAATGGTCACAGGGTGTGACCTTTCTCAAAGATATGAGCCACACCAGATGTGTCTGACCAACGACTGTGACCATGTGATAGGCATCGTACAGAAGATAACAAGGGAACCTTTTGGCCTCTTCCAACCTTACAATCCTATTAGTCTGAACTCCAGGCGGTGAAGACATCCATAGGCTCAAAAAGGGCAGAATGAAGTGTGTCTGGGCCAGAAATCCAAAAGCCTTTACCTCTTCCAGCTCTGTGCTAAAGTACTCAGTTCTGGAAGTGAAAGAAAAAGGGGGAGGTGGCACTCAAAAAATTGTATGGAGTACCTACATTAAATGAGATGAACCGTTTATCATTCCCATAGGAAAAGTAGGAGAGTCCACCCCGAGACAAACTCTTAGGTCCATCTTTTGGAGCACAAAAGGAGTTCAAGCCTTGCCAAAACATATATAAGTATTAGGATTTGGAGGGGTTCCATTTGTTCTCAAACGCCCCAGAATTACATTGAGCATAAGTGCCTGTGTGGTTCCTGTAACAAGAGCCAGCATGTGTCACTGCTTCCAAGGTAAGTCAACCCTACAGAAGGGACAGAAGATCGCTTGTTCAGTGTGCCATTTGAAATCAAAAGGGAATAAGGTGGCAAGTGTTTGTTGATTACCTTCCTCTCTACCAGTGGACTAGTCTATCTAGAAGCCAATCCACTTCCCTTTTTTAAAAGACTGTGGTAAAATATACATAATATAAAATTAACCCATAAAATTTTAGCCATTTTTATTTGTACAATTCAGTGGCATTAAAAATCCACTCAACAATAGTGTGCAACTATCACCACTACCAAAACTTTGTCATCATTTCCCAAACTTTGTCGTCATCCTAAACAGAAACTCTCCACTTGCTCTTTAATCCGTAGGAAACAACTGTGCAAATTGTGTTACTCTCTCCTGTCTGACTCCAAGCACTGCTTCAGTCCTGTGGTACCTTCTACTGAGAAACAACAGGGCTGAGGACATGGAGTGACCACCATGATGCACAACTGTCCTAGCTAAGGTTCCGTGACCTGCGTGAGATAAGGGTCCAGGCTGCACCATCCTGACAGGGAGAACACACTCAGATCCTCCGCCGGTATATTTCCAGGAACACTGCCTCCTCCACATGGCCTGCTTGTTCTGTGTTGAGATGAGCGCTCAATTAATTTTAATGATGTCATAAACTAGATAATAGGAAAATGAAATGGACCAGTCTGCTTTCACTCTTAGGGGCTAATGACAGTGGACACACAATAAACAAATAGTGTTAAGGCTGAAAAATGACTCCTTCCTCTTGGTCATTTGTCTGGTCTGGGCTTTTAAAGCCCCGATGGCTTTGTTTATTTAGGAGGCAGCAGTAAATCTCTGATATGGAATGGACAGAGCAAGAAGCCCATCTTGCTCCCCAGCCGTGGCTTCCATCTACCACTTTTTTCCACCCCCAGGCAGTGGGAACAGCTAACACTACTTCTGCCTCTGAGGGGAGGAAAAGGTTATGAGCGACAAGATTTCTTTTAATCATGCAGGTTTCCTTCTAGAATACAGGATCAGATTGACAAGATGCCAGTTCTATGCGTGCCACTGCCACCTGGGATCTTCTCACCTTCACATACTCAAGACCACCTGATAAAAACACTTGCATATTTTTGTCTTTGGTGGCTCCTCTGCTGTGATAATAGCCTATGTCCATTTCAGTCATCTCTGGGAAATAAAGTGAGTGTCTCGGACATGTGAGTTATAGCCCTCATTACTGATGGGGAAATTGAGGCTTGGTATATTAAGTGACTAACTCTAAAATAACCAGTTAGCTAAAACTCCAAACCTTACCTGTTGGCCAATTTATAGGTACTCCCTTTCCCATAGGTAGAGCGTCAGAAGACCAAAGCTTGGGACTGCCTATGGTGAGAACCAGCAGAGACAGTAAGGAGGAAGCTTGAGACAATGGAACCAGAAATTGGACACAATACTCCGAATAATAGAATTCCAGAATTGGAAACAACCGTAAGGATTATTTTAGACCAGTGAGCCTCAAACCATTTGTGCTGGTTAAAATATAGACCCCTAGGCTCTCCCTGATCTGTTCATTCAGAATTTCTTGGAGGTGGGATCCACAAATCTGTATTTTTTAACAGCTTTCCAGGTCATTTGGGTGCTGTACCAGATCCTGGAAACAATGATCACATTGACCAAACCTCCCACAGAAGATGCATCTGAAAGAAACATGAGACAATCCTCTCTTTGTTCTGGACTTGCACTCCTGTAGATGCAGCCTGGGACGGTATTAGCATTTTCAATGATGGAATCATAGTAGGGAATCATTATTGAATTTGCGGTCAGTGAATATTCTCAAATTCTTTTCTCATGAATCACCATGATATTTATTCTCGAATCTCTAAAGGCACAACACAGGGATGAGATTTGAAAAACTGGAAACTTATTTAAGCCCAGTTAGTTTGCTCTGCCCTCCTTTCCTATGTCCATCTTTTCTTATTAAAATCAATGGTGTTTCCATCTCATCATGGGTATCAAATTATAACACAAACAGGAAGTAAGCCTAGTTCTACGGCATGGTTCACATTTCAATTCAGTTCAATACATATTTGATCAGCAAGTAATTCAGCAAATTATTTACATGCTAGGCACTTTATATTTAAATATATAACTTAAATACAAGGTAGAATTGATATTCGCTGGAAGAGAGAGGCCAAGTGTTATGCATATCTGAAGAATACACAGATCACATCTTGTTGAGGGTGGGCTGAGGACAGAGGGGCCTTATTGGGAGAGATCCCATTTGAGCTGGAGTTTAAAGTACCATCTTCAAAGATGGGCTCAGGAAGGCATTTCATGTATTGAAAAACTCGTGAGCCAAGTAACGAATGTAGGAAGTGTTGAGGGTGGGGGTGGTCACAGAATAGTCCATTTTAAGGCTAAAAAAGTGGGTTAGGGCTGGTGTAGGGAGGGCCTTCTAGCTAAAGAATTTAGATATCATTTTTCAGAAGTGGGGAGCCATTAAATGCCCTGGAGCAGAGGAGTGGCCATATGAACAAACTGAAGCCAGGGAAGATTGGAGTCAAGAGCTCCTGTCTAGAGGTAGGAGGAAATAAAATATTTATAAATTCAAACAGTAAGAAACCATCCGTATTAGTTTCCTATGGCTGCTGTAACAAATTGCCACAAATTTCATGGCTTAAAACAATACACATTTACTCTCTTACAGTTCTGGAGATCAGAAGTCCAAAATCAGCTTCACTGGGCCAAAATCAAGAAGGCTCTAGAGGAGAGTTCATTTCCTTGTCTTCCAGCTTCTAGAGCTGCATTCCTTGCATTCCTTGCATTCCTGTTGGCCCCTCCTGAAACAAGCTGTGTTGTTTTTGCAATTAAAATAAAGAGGGGAGAAGTCAATGAGGGCCAGAAATAGGACAGTGAAGATGAAAAAGGGCTGATGTGAGATGAATTGCAGAGATCAAGTCTCCAAGAATGGGCAACCCAATAGATATCAGGAAGAAAGGAAAATGAAAGAGATCCCAGGCTTGCAGCTGGGTGATAGCAAGGTAGGCTGTTAGTGGACATCTTGGCATGAGGAGCTAGTTTGGGGAAGGTGAGGTTTCCTTCAGCTCTGTTTATCTTTTTAGGCAAGCCCACTAGTACTTTGCTTTTATACTGTGGTAATGACATGAAACTTCCAGAATTTCCATCTAATCAGTCACTAGGAAGAAATCTCCTTTTAGGGAACCAAGACCCTTCAGCAGTTCTTAATTTCCACTTCAAAGGCTCCTCTGCTTCTGCATTCACAGAGCCCAACCTTCGCTCTCGCTGCTCATCAGCATCTGTCCCTGCTCATCAGCATCTGTCCACAGCACTGAGACCCATCCCCTGGGAAGTTCTGCTGCAGTTCTACTTGGAGGTGGAGTGGGGAAGGAGTAGTTGCCTGTGGTATCTCTGGGACAGAACCAAGGATCATCCTCAGCTCCTTCTGTGTCCCCGTCCAGTCACCAGACCAGGCTGGAACCTCCTGTCTTGCCTCCTACGCCCCCTCTTGCGGCAACAGTAACCCAGGAGACAGTGAGTCAAGATAGGCCTTTGGAGAGAGGCCTAGGAGGGGAGTGGGAGCAGAGGTAGGGGCCCTGGATGTGCAGAGTGCCCAAACCTGATCTCAGTGGAAAACTTTTTGGCAAAAAGAACCTTAGACTGGAAAGTAGGGGGCCAGATCCTTCCACAGCTATTAGCTCTGTGCAAGGAATCTGGGAAAGGCCCTTCCTGCTCAGGGCTGATTCTCCAGGCACTCTTCAACGTCCAGAGTTCTGGCCATGGGGGGCGGGGAGAGGGGCTCCTCTGTAGATTAAAGACAAACATTGATGGCCTCTGCTCAAACATTACTTTGGTTCACAGGTGAGTATTAGGCTGAATAATGGCCCCTCATCTACTCCTAGAACTTATAATTGTTACCTTTTTTGGAAAAACGGTCTTTGCAGATGTGATTAAGGATCTTGAGATGAGGGAGATTATCCTGTTTTATCCAGGTGGGCCCTAAATGCCATCATAAATGTCCTTGTAAGAGAGAGGCAGAGGGAAATTTCACACACACATACACACACACACACAGAGAAAAAGGTGGTCTGAAGATGGAGCAGGGAGTAATTCACAGATGTTGGCCCCAGAAATTGGAGCGATGAGGCTACAAGCCAAGGAATGCCAGCAGCCACTACAAGCTGGAAGAGACAAAGAACAGATTAGCCCCTAGAGCCTCTGGAGAAAGCACAGCCCTGCTGAAACCTTGATTTCAGACAGTGATACTGATTTCAGACTTCTGGCTTCCAGAACTGTGAGAAGACAAATTTCTGTTGTTTTAAACCCCAAGTTTGTAGTTATTTGTTACAGCAGCCACAGGAAACGAACACCACGTGCAAGGCCACCTTGGGCCTGTGCATCCCAGAGAAGCACTTACTATGTCCTTGGCAGGTCCTCTTGACATGACCTGGGACCCTCCTAAGGAAAGCTCCTGCTCCCTGCACCCTATAGTAGAAAAAGCAATGAGAAGAAAGTCAGAAGACCCACATGGCTTTGAGCAAGTCACTCCATTTGTCTGAAAAATGGTTCCCCATCTGATGAGAGCAGGGACCACATTTCATTCCTCTCTATTCCTTGGTGGCTAGAATAGTGCTAGACACATCTATGGGAAGCACTCAATGTTTGTTGAATAAATAATATTATTCATTATCCTTCTCCTCCTACCTTACATAGTTGTCTACTGTGGAGCCTAAATTAGAAAAGTAAGAGTATTTTGAAAGTCCCAATGCAATAAACAAAAGTTAAGTGTTGTTAACTGAGACGTATGTCTCGTTGAACTGCATTATTCAGAATGCGAAAGTTACAGCTGGGACCTGGCCTTCTGGAAGCCACATCTCCTACACACATCGGGAGAGAAAACACATTGCTTGGGGTCTCAGCAGAAGTGGAACCTGGAGCTATTTCTCCAAGGCAAGGAGAATGTCTTTTTAATGAGCTGAGCAGTTGCACAGTCTGCATTTGAATCTGCTGAATTTCTCTACTCCCTGTAGATGGTGTGGGAGCGGAAGATGAGAATCTAGGGAACTGTGTTTGTTTATAAGGGAAGCCTAGTTTGGGAGGCTGTGGGTGCATGTGATATAGTAAAAAATATATCTGGTCTTTGTCCCCAGTTCCTGACATATAATCTAGCTTTGTCCCTGAGCCCCTTTCAACCATACCTGAGTTTATGCTAGCAAGGTGACTTATGGTGGGCCCTTGACTGGTTTCAAGAAGGAGCTAACTACACTAGAAAGATCAGGCATGTGATTAGAGAGTTAGAACTTTCAGCCCCACCCCCTAACCTCCACGGGTGGGAGAGGGACTGGAGATTGAGTTCCTTCTCATGGCCAATGATTTAATCAAACATGCGAATGTAACAAAACCCTAATAAAAACTCTGCACACCAAAGCTCAGGGGGGCTTCCTGGTTAGTGAACATATCAATGTTCCAGGAGGGTGGTGCACCCCAACTGCACAGGGACAGAAGCTCCTGCTTTGGGGACCCTTTCAGATCTTGCCCTATGTATCTCTTCATCTGTCTGTTCATTTGTATCCTTTGTAATAAAATAGTGATTGGAAGTACAGTCCTATGCTGCATTAACAACATTTCAATCAACAATGGACCACATATATGACAGTGGTCCCACAAGATGACTACCATGTAGACTAGGTATGTAGTAGGCTATATCATGTAGGTTTGTGTAAGTACACTCTATGATGTTCACATGATGACACAGTCATCTAAGGATGCGTTTCTCAGAACGCATCCCTGTCGTTGAGGAACACACAACTGCACAGCACTTTCCTGGTTTCTGTCAGTCCCTCTAGTGAGTTAGCAAACCTGAAGGGGTTGTGGGAAGCTCTGAACTTGTAGCCAAGTCAGACAGAAGTGTAGGTAGCCTGGGGACCCCACCTGTGACTGGCATCTGAAGTAAGAGCAGTCTTGTTGGGGACCCTGCCTTTCAACTTGTGAGATCTGATGCTAATTCCAGGATTTAGTGTCAGAATTAAACTGAAGTGGAAGACACTCAGTTGGGTCAAAAAATCAGTGTCAGAACTTAGCTGAATATCCAATTCATTGGGCTTCTCCATTTGAAGGTCAATGGCAGAGGAAATAGCCCTAGCCTCTGATTGACCAGACAAGAAGAAATGTGGCAGTGTAGACCAAGCACAGGGAGTCCAGCCATGCAGCTTCTATCATTGCTTCTACCACTTACCCTAGAGCAATGCCTTAACCCCCCTCATGTCCTCACCTACAAGATGAGGCAACTTAGCCACACATCAGAGTCACCTGAGAAATTTTTAAAATGCAGAGTCTCCCAGGCCCACTCTTCAGAATCAGAGTCTGAAGAGTGGGAGGAAGTCCCAGGGAGCAGTGTTTGTTAAAACTACCTCCCAGGTGATTCTGTTTCAAGGAATGGTAGTAGACCCAGTCAGGGTTTTTTCAGATTCCCTGATGACGAGAACAGCCTGGGCCTCATTGCAAATCTACTAAATCAGTATTCCCACTGGAGGGATCTAGGAATTTGTCTTTTAAGCAAGTGCTCCAGGGGATTCTTAGCAACACAAGAGTTTGTGAAGTAAGACTTAAAGCGGTGGTTCTACAAGTATGAGATTGGGACCAGCATCACCTGCATCACCTGGGATCTTGTTAGAAATGCAAAGTCTCAGGCTCCATCCTGGACCTGCTGCATCAGAAACTCTGGGGCTGGGGTCCAGGAACCTGAGCTTAAACAAGCCCTCCAGGAGATTCTGATGCAGGCTCAGTTTGAAAACCATTCACCCGGAGAGCTTCTAAGTGTCCTGGTAGCACTGGCGATTTCAGCCTAAATCTTACATGGGCGATTTCATTGCATTTCTTCCGTGAACTCAATAAAAGACCCTTTCCTGGCAACCATAGAGCTCAGACTCCCTGGAAGCTCTGATGTGCTCTCCTTTTGACCTTAATGTCAATCCTGAGACCTTACTCTCCATCAAGACTGACCGGGAGACTCACGCACTCTGTCCCCAAGCCAAAAGTCAGGATGGAACTCCTTTCCACTATTAATTGCAAAAGGACCAGCTTTCCAGAATAAGAAAATCCACTCTCTTCTTGGGTCCTTCCCACTGCAGAAGCTGGTTGGGCAGTATTTTTTCCTCCAGACAGGTAAAAATGTTGCAGGCTTCTCTAGTTTGGATCTTGTAGCATCTTTAAAGCTCACAGACTCATGTTACTGGGAGAAAATTGAGAGATCCTCTAGTCTAATCTGATTTTACCAACTAAGAAGCGGCGGGGCCCAGAGCTAGGTGGTAACGTGTCCATAGTAACAGAGGTAGTAACTCAATTCGTGAAAAAGCTGGACTCACCTTCAAACTCATTTCACTGACCCACGCTGCTTCAGCTTTGAAGTCACAGGTGCTGGTTCTCTAAACCCTAAGACTCTGCAACCTCAATATAGCCTTTAGGACCATCCATGCAAGTCCACAGAATTCACGGTTCCCAGAAACAATGTGGATTTGGACTCCTATTCGCAGAGGGGAGGCAAATAAGAAAGAAAATATTGTTTCCAGGCAGAGTTACACGCGACATTAATAACAGCTCTTGCTACAGAGGTTCCCTCATGTACAAGGTGTTTCTTTTCCTCAAAACAACTCTGCAAACTGGGTATAATTATCCCAATTTTACCAGCGAGGAAATGGTGCACAGAGAGGAAGAGGCCAAGTACATGATCAAGTCCAAACAGGGGACAAAGTACAGGTGAGATGACAACCCCCTACTCTGCATTCTGTGCTCTTCCTGCGAAGCCATCCTGCTTTCTGGTGACTTGCACTTGAACTGGCAGTGTGATTTCTTTCAGTCGCTAAGTCGGTGAATCCTACCTTTGACTGCAAGCTAAAATCTCAGAGCGGCTGCCTCCCCTCCCATTCCCATTAAAACACAACCTCTGGGGGTGGAACCAGGATGTTAGTATTTTTTTTAAGCTCCCTCGGTAATGCTAATGTGCCGTGAGGGATGCAAACCACTTTTCTAAATGTTTAATTTGCTTCAAAATAATTTAGCTCACCAAGAATAGACACTGTTCTTTAGGCAAGTGGTGGTAATTTAATTAATTAAATTGCTCAAACCTATGATTGAATTATATTTAGAAGTTAGATAAAGAGAAGAACATGAGGAGAAGAAAGAGTTGAGTTTTGTTAAATACTTTATTTGGGGACATGTCTGCAAAACTGTTGCTGGATATCAGAAATAACAGCTCATCTCAGGAACCCCAAGCCCCCTGCACCCCGAGATTTCCTGGGGCACAGTGTTATCTTGGTGTTTGAAAATGTTTATATGTTTAAAAGTAATTAAAGCAAATTGACAGTTCATTATTCTGAACATGATTTTACCAAGAGAAAGTTCTCTTTCAATGTAATAAGTTTCCTATTTAAAGCATTTTGTGTCATGTTCCCAGGTTAAACATAGCAGACAATAATCTTTTGGTAAGTCTTTGTGTCTTATCCGGAAGACTTTTTAATTAATAGCGTATTCATTAAGGTTAAAAATAGATCTTTACCAGAGGTCTTTCTTCAAGAAAATCTATACCTCCCACTCTTTAATTAAGGCTTCCTGGCATGAAACACACTCCCCCAAGTTCTAGTCCTTTTGGCCTGATTCCCTAAAAGCTTATTTCCAAAGAGACTGGGAGTAACCAATACTCTTCTTTTGAGCATGAAGAAAGACCTAGAAAGCCCCACCTCGCAGACATCAAAGGCTCCGGCCCCTCCTTCCCCTTGACAACACGTCGACGGGATGGCAAAACCCAGCCACTAAGTGCATCCTCAGAAATTTGCCATCTGCTTTGAAACTGAACCAAAAAGGGGTTTGTAGATATATATATTTACATTTTTTTCTGCGTGAATCTTTTGTACCTACCTTATTTTCTGAAACATTTATTTAGTATTGAAATTACAGTAATAGAATTCTTTATCATTGGAGTAAAGTTTTTTCAATAAAGACCTTCTCTACTAGTTTCTGGAACCTCCCTCCACCTCTCCAGATCAAATGAAAAGATTCAAAATTCTGCAATTCAGAGAGAAACGTGCTGGAAAAAAAACCTTTGAGATAGACTTAAGTGCCTCAAATTTCTTAGCCTGGAGGAAACTGGCTTCAGGGTACCCCATTACTTGCCTAAATGATACAAAGATTACTCTGCAGAAGATGGGAACCAGCTACTTTGTACAACCTGTGAGAAGAGAACAAAGGAAGCTGACTTAAACTGCCACAGGATGGATTTAGAAGGATCAATACAAGGAGGACTTTCGCTTCTGAAACAGGTGAAAGAGCAAGAATTCTCTTCTTTAAAGCTTTAAAGAAAAAAAACAACATGCTCCCTTGTATTGACTGGAATTAGTTATTCTTGAGGATAGGAGAATTAGTCAAAACTTTTTCACTGTACAGTGACAGAAATGCAACATCTAGCTCCTTCTTAAAAGATGAAATCATTGCTCATATTATTGAAAGCCCAAGGGTGCCCTACAGGCATTGCTGGATTCAGGGGCCAGAACAAGGAGAAGGGCACACTGTGTCTGTCCATCTCTCTCTGTTTAGCTTTATTGTCTGAAAGTCTTTCTCCTTGTGACAGCAAATGGCCGCAGGCAGCTGTGAGCTTATTCTGCCCTTAAAGCTCCTCTGTCAATAGTTGCATCAATAAAGGATCCTGATTTGCCTTGAGTCAGCCCCTGGACAACTCACTGGTTCCAGAATAATCTAATCAGTCAGACTGGGTTGTGTGCCTGTCCCCATGGCAAAGGCAGCGAGAACCCTCAATTGACAGAACCCACAGATCTTATGGAAAGCAGGAAACAAGAGTTCCAAAAGGAAAAGAGGTAGGACAGACTGAAAAATAACCTGGCTACTGCAGAGGATGCATTTGGGCAGAATTCCACTTACTCTCCTGCAATCACATGATGACAACTGTGAATCAAAATTTTAATAGACTGCTACACTGGTGTCCCAAACCCCAAAGCTAAATGCGACCTTTTCTTTTGGCTAAACCTTAAGCTTTTAGTATCTTTTTCATTATTGTTGTGTTCGGATTTGGGGGTTTTTTTTGGGGGGGGGGGCAGAAATAATGATCTCCTGATAAACTGGTTGTTATAAGAAACGAGGTAACTTTTCCCAATCTTTGGATCACTGTTAACCAATCTGAACTTGATGTGGTTTGGGTCCATTGGTCATGAGCCTCCACAGGGAATTTCCTGTTGGCTTTTTCTATCCTTAATATTTCCCTCTACCTGTCACCATGTTGCAGGGGCCAGACAACTGCCCACCAATGGCGCTCTTGCCCTATTTCTCAGAGCAAACTTTCCCTGGCTCCAGAGAAGAGGGAGTTCAGGATCCCATCATCTGAAGCCCAAAGATGAGTGAAGATGATCTTGCCCCCAGGGCCCAAAGAAGGCAATCACAATTGTTGACAGTATGTTTCCCGAAGTTTGGGTTGTTTGGTCTTAATTAAAACCACTCAGCTTATCATTCAGCGTTCTGGGAAGGCACAGAATTCATCTCAGGTGGTTTGAATAAAGAGATTTTGTGAAGAACTATTCACAGATGTATAGGCAAGATTAAGGCAACAAACCAGAAAACAAAGATATCCAGAGACTAGCGACATTGGAAGACATTACCTCCACTAAGTCCAGAGAGACAAGGAGGAAATAGAGTTACCAGAGCTGGGTGCAAGCTGAAGGTAGAGATGGGGCCAACTGGCAGGAACAGAAGGCATGGAGGGGGTTATCCATTTGCCCCCTTGATACCTTGATCCCCTCTCTGATGCCCTGCCGCTGTCTCCCTGTACCAAATCCACCTGGCAGCCAGTCAGCAAGGGGCCCAAGGGATGCAGTCCACAGGGGTCGGCATCCCAAGCATGCAGCAGGGAAGAGAAAGGAGAGAATGGCTTGGCACACCATTTGGGCCACCAACAGACTTATCCAATTGCAACGTCCCAACCTAGTCCCACTCATTTTTAGGATCTTTTCTCCAGCATCAGTAAAGAGAATACTAATTTTCTCTCTTGTGCATGTGTGTGAGTGCGTGTGAATGTGTGGCAGTGGTTTCAGAGTCTGAAACCGCCATCAGACAGAGCTTGACTCTGAGCACTGCAGCTTGCTAGTTATATGATCTTGAACAAATTATTTAGTTTCACCAAGCCTTAGTTTCCTCATCTATAAAATGAGGACAATAACGGTACCCACCTTAAAGGGTTTTTGAGCTAATTAAATGCGACAATCCATGTAAAGTTTTTAGCACAGTGCATGGTGCAGAGTGAGGGCACAGAGAAGGCATTCAGTGTGGCTGGTCCTTTCTGAGCTACTTTGAACAAAGAAGTTCGCCCATCCCCCACGAGCAGGCAATTTTTGGGGCCAGGCCACTCTAAATTCAAGTTTAGAGGGAAGACTATTTGCAAGTCGTTAAGAGAGTAGATCCCAAGAGTTCTCATCACAAGGAAAAAAACATGTTTTTCTTTTTCTTTTTTTTCTATCTATATGAGAGGATGGATGTTAACTAAACTTGTGATAATCATTTCATAATATATGTAGGTCAAATTATTATAATGTGCGCCTTAAAATTATCCAGCACTCAATGTCAATGACATCTCAAAGAAACTGAAAAAACAGTTAGAGGGAAGACAGACAAACGTCTCTCACGCCTGCAAAGATGCAGCCCTGCTAGGACAGCACAGAACGCGCAACTCACATGGAACATCTGCACCGAAGGCAACGGCCGTGACGTCAGGGTTTCCCCAAACAAGAGGCAGGTGATTGCTTCACATCTGCGTGACCAAGGGGCCCGTTCTGGTTATTTTCCCCAAAGGAAACATGCTCCACAAATAACAGAAAATTACTAGCAATGTTAAAATGATACTTTTCCAACTTCAAAAAACCCAAAAGAACAAAATGTCTCAGTCAGCTCAGGCTGCTATGACAGAATATCACAGGCTGAGTGGCTTAAACAGTAGAAATTTATCTTCTCACAGTTTTGAGAGCTGGGCATCCCAGATCAAGGTCCAGCTGGGTCAGTTTCTGGTGAGAGCTCTCCTCGTTGGTAGATGGCCACCTTCTCACTGAGCGTTCACATGGCCTCCCCTGGGTGTACGTGTGGAGACAGAGAGAGAGAACTCTCTCCTTTCCTCTTCTTGTAAGGACACCAGTCCTATTGTTTTTGGTCCCAACCCGAATGACCTCATTTAACCTTAATTACCTCCTAAAAGCTTTATCTTCAAATATAATCACACTGGGGCTAGGGCTTCAATGTATGAACTTTTGGAGGACTCAGTTCCCTTCACAGCACAAAACCAAAGAAAACTGTAGTCCCACAAGTCACTCGATTACCAAGATTTTTCAGATCACCTCAAAATATTCCTGGTTATCAAAACAGCCTCATCAGAAGCCAGGAAGTTTACCATAGGAGAAAACAGCACTGCTCATAAGCATGTATCCAACAAAAATGTGTCCATGTATTCACCAAAAGACATATAATAGAATGTTCATAGCCCCAAACAGAAAAACCCCAAATAT
The DNA here is from genome assembly GCF_037783145.1 of Equus przewalskii. NCBI lineage: Eukaryota > Metazoa > Chordata > Mammalia > Perissodactyla > Equidae > Equus > Equus przewalskii. The sequence continues at coordinate 14,179,265 of NC_091858.1, read as the reverse complement.
CCATTTCCTGCTGAATGGATAAACAACCGCTAGTATATTCCCACAACATCAGAGCATACGGCTGCAAAAAGAAGCAGTAACATGGATAAATCTCACTAACACAAGGGGAGAAGCAAGACGCTTCAAAGTACACATTCTATGATTCGGTTAATGTCAAGCTCAATATTAGGCAAAATTACATCTGGAAGTCAGGAGAGTGGTTACCCTTGGGAGAAGGGCATAATGACCAGAAGGGGCCATGGGAGAGGAGGATCTGGGATTCTAATGCTGTAATGTTCCATTTCTTGGTGTGGGTGCTGGTTACACGAGTGTGCTCATGCTGTGAAAATTCACTGAGCTCAGGACGGATGGTTTATGCATTTTTCTGTATGTATGTTAGATTTCAGTAAAATTTTGCAAACCTCAAGCTCTGACATCTGATTCTGGGCATAGCCAGCTTCCTGGTCCTTCAGTTGTGTCCACCATTGCTGCGCCCCATGTGCTTTTTGCAGAACCTGGGCAAGAAGTGAGGGTGGGAGGAGAACACAGAGAGAACCGCTGAAAAGCCCACAGGAGAGGGAGAAGCACCCCAGTGAGCCGGGGCACAGAGTGCATGAGCCGGAGGGAGCACAGTGAAGGGGAACTTTGTCAATGAGGGCAAAAATTAAACAACATAGTGAGAGAATGTTTGTTTGTTGCAAAGGCAGATAATATGAATAGCATCAAAAAGGAAAGAAATTACTTTGGAAGAATCATTTTAGTATCGTATCTGCACATAATGTGAATTTGAGAAGGAAAAAACCAGGTTCACTGAGATCCATGTAAATAAGTACGTGCTGGCTCCATGCTCGTCTGCGTCTGAATCCTCAGAACATTTCCCGTGAAACAAGATGTGAAGAACATTCCATCTCACCCAGCAGACAATGCTGATGTTTTGCTATGGGCCCGTTCACAATAATATCAACTTCTAAAACTAAGGGAAGTGAATATTTATTCCTCGTAATGAGACTCTTCAGAACTTGTTGACTGAACTGGCAGGACTCTGCCTGCCCACCACACTCCAAAACTTTTTTCGATTCCAGTTTACAGATATTGTCAGTGTCTTTACACGCACAGGACCAGAGAAGTATTCTACGTTCTTCACAGAAATGAAAGTAAGGATGGAGTGGCCAACACTGGGGTATGGGATCCCACCTCCAAAAATTACCTAGGAAACAGAGCAACATGAGAACAGCATCACCCGCAAGGAACACTGAGATTTTAGCATCATCACCATTTCATGATCAACTACTAACCACCAGGTACTGTTTTATGAACTTTGCATGCATCACGTGCAATTCTCACAGCTGTTATTATTTCTGTGATATTGATAAGGAACCTGATGCTCACAGATGCTAAATAACTTATCCAAGAACACACAGCCAATCAACGAGAGCCTGGATTTCTCAGGTCTGTCTCCTGAGTTATGCTCTTTGCACTCTGCTCTACTGTCTCCTAGAATGAGCGAAGTTTTGAAGAGCTTGGTAGGACCAGAGTGAGTCTGCAGATAGGAAAATCCAGCAGGAAAGAAATGATCTCTGAAGACAAAAAAGCAGGAATAAGAGTAAGGTTTAGAATATTCTACTCAAAGATCTCTCTGCTCTCATTGCCTGTTAAGAAGGCTGGGAAGGACTATGGGGGAAAGTTAGTGCTTTTTGCTGAATAGCCTCATAGATGGGCTACAATTAACAGAGAGGGAGAGGGAAGCTTAAAGTGACATTTCCAGAAACCCAAATGGCATGTGCTGCAACACTTTCCTGGGTCTAAACCAGAGGGTTCCAGCCAGGCCTATAAGAGATAAAGCCCTGGAGGAGCGTTTCAATGACTAGCAGGCAGGGTCTGTGCTGTTTGTCATGCTGCCTGAGACATTCATCAACCACAGATGCTGTGGAGATGAAGCAGTGGACATCTACTTCAGGAGAAGGTGGAAGATTGGAGTGATGCTTCTGAATGATCTGGATCATTAGAGAGAGAGAAAGGATCCTAGAGATGATGGGAGAAATAATCCATGAGAAGAGACAGAAGGAATGAACCCAAGGAGGCAGAGATGCAATTCAGCGCTACGAGTTTGGTGAGAGTAGGATAAGGTGCTCTCTGGAAGGCAAGATAAGGAACTCTGCACTAGCAGACACCATGGACAGAGAGAGGCAGAAATCCTGTGAAGGTGAAGCTTGAGGGTCCCTCACTCCAAAAGGCTCCTTTCCAAGAGCTTACAAAGTACACTGACAATGCATTCGTATGATCACATGCTTGGTAAAATTAGGGGAAAAGAGATGTTTTAGCTGAAATTAGTTAAGCTTGGTGAATCTTTTTATTCCAACTTCCCCTTCACCCTATTTGCCCATAGATCAAGTGGCCCCAGAATGTCCTTGGTCCTTTTGGGAATCCAGCTAAGAGGAATTTGTGTTGGGGGTATATTTAGTTGAGGTCTAATGGGATATATTAATATGGTTTTCAGTTATTTCTATGAATAGTCATTCCATGTAGGAATGGTTTCCAGGAGCATACCTACCATTGTGGGCGCTGACTTGCCCAGCATCATAGCACCAAGATGCAGGGCCAGAGGTCACATCGAGATATGAACGAGTTCTCCAGTGATGGGTGAGAAAGGATCTGGATAGTGTGGAAGAAATAAGCTTGGAAATGTTTGGAGCAAGAGCTAGTCTAGGAAAATTATAATCATCAGATGATAAAACTGAAGCAGAGGATTTGAATCTTATCGATGCCAAATCAAACTTAGAAGCTCTCTTGTGTCAAGAATACACTCAGAAAAAAAAACATCTACAACTATAAACTCGCCTCATGTATTTTTTTCTTTTTTGATGGGAATTGTGTGAAATAGAATTTACCAGAAATCTTATGTTTGTAGGACCCAAACAGCAAGTCTGTGTGTGTGTGAAGCTGACATCTTTCAGTCAACCCAACTATCAGCAATGAGAAACAAATGCTGATGATCTGTGGTAGAGGAAAGACTGAATTATCTTGCTCGTCTCTCTATAGAAAAAGCTATTACAGAGTTGCTGTCATATGAAGAAGTAATCAAAGAGCAGGCAGCCAAAAAATTGGGGGAATATGTTATAAAGGTGTTTCAGGTAATTAAATAATAAAAATATAGGGTTTTTTAAATGACTTTTGTGATGCTTGTAGCATCAGTCAGCTTTTTAAAATTTATGATTGTGGCTTCTTTTCACATTCTAAATACGTATTCGTGTCTGTGCCTAATTTTGAATTTACATTTTCCTACTCCAGTTCTTAAAGAAGGCCCGTGGAATTGAAGAAGCTTTGAGCTCCACATCACCGGCCCCACCCCTGCCTGAGATGAGGGATTAACAGCAGGTTTCCCGTGAGACAGGGCAGAGGATTCATGGAGCCAGCTGGAGAGGGGGAATCCTTTATCAACCCAGGAGGAGAGTTACACAGCTGGTGGGTGACTCCCCACAGGGGAAGGTGGAGGGAGCTAATTAGTGGATGTGCTCAAGCATGGGGTATGGCAAGGGACAGAGGAAGCTGCGAAAGCACCTGATATGGTCTCTCCTGGCCTGGAATTTTCAGAAAGAGGGTGAGATTTTCTGTTTGAGGCAGCAGGGCTGTCCCAGAATCCTTGAAACCAAGCTAGGTCTGGCTTCCCAACAACGGATTGACACTTAAGAAAACTCCAGGAAGAGGAGAACATGTTGGTAAAACCTATATCCTAAAATTCTGGAGAAAGTGTAGCTCTAATCCTACGAGGCATTGAGTCTCTCAATGGCCCTAAGGAATTTTTGTTCTCGAAGCGTTAATATTTGTTTCTTCCAAATTTTATCCCAGGCAGGCATACGATGACATCCATAAGAGGGTATTGCCACCCATCACACCTTGGCTTCCCTGAGAATTAGTGCTCGGAAATGAATTCAAATTAATTATCTGGTTACACGATGGCAGGATTAACCTTTAAAGTGGATGCAATGACCATGATTTACATAATCTATTTAATCATTTTTCAATAGAGTTAATATTCTGAAGACAAGTGGGGAGAAATAAATTACATCTTATAGCTTTTTGCAAACACCAGGCTCAACTGACTAAAGAATAAAATTAACATTATCTAAGGTATGGAACATATCGGGCGCCCGAAGTAATAAATTAGATTACAGGGATAATTAACAACCCTTCCAGAGTCTTCCCGTAATATGAATTCATCCAGACAGTAAATAAACAGTGACACACACAAGGAGCAGATTTCATCCATCTTGGGACCCAAACAGAGATTCCCTGATCTGATAAGACCTTACGAAACATTTGACAGGTGTGTGGAATAAACATGGAGACTATTTATTTAAGGATCTACCAGAGATCTGTCTAGAATGGAAGGTATAGGCTGAAAATGAGCCAAATAAAATTTAATTTGAATCTGGGTGCATTTCTCCTCTGATGGTTTTCTTCATTTAGGTTCCATTCTGGGCAGGATGTGCGTGTTTTATTCTGCTTTCTAAAGACACAAAGGCCTAACAACTTAGTGACTGGAATGGTCTGTTCTTTAGTCTCAAGGAAGCTGGTGCCTCAGAGCTGTGACGTGAGGAAACCAGAAGAGACCTTGGGAAATGTGTTTAGGGAAAGATGCCTTATTTAAAGTGAACTTTCTGATTCTAAAAAGTCTGAAAATTTAGATTTCCCCAAGAAAATGAGAAGACAAGGAATATAAAAACAGAAACTCTGTCATTTTAAAAAGTAGTTTATATAAAAATTTAATTTTCAATTAAATAAAATTACACACTGTGAATGCTGCAAACACAAGGGAAAAAAGGAGAGTTCCACGAGGATACTGGAGCTCTACCTCTCACACAGAATGAGATGCAGAGGGAAGCATGCAGGGAGGAAGCTGCGCCTGGAGACACAGAGAACTGGGTTCCAGCCCCGCTGCCGCTAACTCAACAGCTCTGAGCAAACTCACCTCACTCCTCTGGGTGTCTAGGTCCCTCATCTGAAAAGTAAGGACCATCTGGTACCCAGCTCGCAGCACCCCAGTTAAGCAGGGGTGTGGACTCAGTCCAGCCTGTGTGTGAGTTTCAGCCCTATTAGCTGCACAACTCTGAGCAAGACATTTAAACCTTTTAACCTCAGTTGCCTTATCTGTAAAATGGAGAATTAGTAGAACCTACCTCATAGGATTATCAGGATGACTGACCAAAGTAAATGAATAGAGTACTTAGCACACAGTGCCTGGCACACAGTAAGGGTTTGACAAAAACTGGCTCTTGATAGATATAATATAGCTCAAAAATCTCCCCAGCTATAGCATTCTATAATCCAAGTTTTATGACATAAGGATAGAAAACCCACAGTTGAACAATATTACAAATGATGAGTCTGTTTTTTAGTGCCATCGAGTCAATTCTGACTCCTAGCGACCCTGTGGACAGCAGGGGGAACCCTGCCCCATCTTTTCCGCCATCCCCTCACCTTCCAGTGCTACATCAGACAATGTTCCACTGCTATTCACAGGGTTTTCATGGCCAGTTTTTTCAGAAGTGGGTGGCCAGGTCCTTCTTCCTAGTCTGTCTTAGTCCGGAAGCTCCACTGAAACCTGTCTACCATGGGTGACCCTGCTGGCATTTGAAATCCCAGTGGCATAACTTTCAGCATCGTAGAACATACAGCCACCACAGTGTGACACCTGACAGACAGAGGGTGTGGTTCCCTGAGCAGGAAGTGAACCCGGGCTGAGGCTGTGAGAGTGCCGAATCTTAACCACCAGATCGCCAGGAAGAATCTGTAAGCTGTGTCAGTTCATGAAGACATAAAGACACCATAACGTTAAGTAGAAGAAGGAAGTTGCAAATAGTTGTCTTCAGTGTATATGTGCTCGTAAAAATGAGGGGTATATGACAAACAATGGAAGGAAATCATCATTGAAACCATTGAAATATTCTATTATCCTTCTCTCTAAAGCTGTTTGAGAGTTAATACCAATTTAAGAAAAAGCTGAAACTCTATGAAAAGTGGTTTCGCTTCTCCTCTTTTTCTGTGAAATTATCCAAGATAAGTAGAGGTTGCCATGTGGGGTCACAGTTAGTGTCCGAGGGCCCTTGGAAAGCCATCCTGCCTGGGCGATGGATCTAGTTGTTTTGTGGCTCATCTTTAGCGCCTCACAAAAAGCTTTTCAAAAGGGAGAGATGGTCCCTTCTCTCCTCGTGAAGCTTGCTGAACGTCTTTCCTCAGAAAATGTTCCTCGTAGCTTTTCTCTGACTCAGCCTCAAGCATTTCAAGAAAAGCCCATAAAGACAGCGACTCCATAAATTCAGCAGAAACACTCTTCATCCAACTTTGACTCTTACTTTTTGAATGTCAGTGGGAAGAGAGGGTGTGCCTCTCTACTGCCATTTAAACAGTGCTGGAGAATGAGAAATCCTCTGTGGAATCAGCGACAGGCACAGCCACTTTCTAAATGATACTTCAAATGCAGGGTCTCAGGCTTCTGGCTCCTACGCTACTGATCTTTCTACCCCACCTAAACGCCTCTGTGTTACTCTAATAACTAGAGAATAACCACAAGAGCTCAATTATCGAGTATTTTATAGATGCGTGGCACCATGTTGAGCACTTTACACACATCGTTTGATTCTCACAACAACTCTATAACGTATATAGTAATATTGTCCCCATTTTACAGATGAAGACATGGAGACTTAGAAAGTGCAAGCAACTCCTTCGAGGTTACAGTGTTTGTAAACACCAGAGATAGGATTCGAATCGCCTTCTACTTGATTCCAAAGCTCATGGTCCGAGCAGTTACTCCGTAGGCCTGTCTGTTGGTTGAGAGAGCTCTCGCCCTTAACAATCTTCCCCAAATTACTGTGGCGTCTCCTCTCCTTTAGGAATAAGACATCCTGTGCACATGCCTTAGGGAGCGTTTTCCCCACCATGAGTGCCTCAGTTAGCCAATAGTTTGATTGCCTGTTTTAGCCCAGCGATCGTGCTAAGATAAAAAGCTTTTGAACTTCCAGCCTTGTCATCTTCTAAAAAGAATGCATTTGAGGAGAGTTAATAGACACGTGAGGTTTTAAAAAATTAAAAGTCCATCTTTAAGTAAGAGATTCTTTAAAAAGTGGGCTAAAGAGCAAAAAAATTCTAAATCTGAATGCATGTGTGTTTGTGTGTGTGTCTGCATAAAGGAAGTCCAAGAAAAACGATTCCCATTTATTTCACAAAATGCCATCAGAAAAGATGAGGAATGTCAAGGCAAGAGGAGACTATAGCTATTTATTCCCCAAAGGAAGAGCATTTGGGGAGATTCATCGGCATGACATTAGCAATCCTCCAAAACATTTAGACATGAATACTTGAAGACAAGAAAAGGACAAATCAATCAGGCACATCGCATTTGAAACCATCACAGTACACAGTGCTGCGATAAGTCATCATCTGTGAATGCAGCCACTTGCTTCCCCTCTACTTAGCTGCTTCATCTTCCACAGACAAGTATAAAGATACAGCTGGGAATCAGCCAAACCGAGGCAACCAAACATGTGCTCCTTCAAATCAATGTGCAAGGAAACAAAATGGAGAAAGCCCGCTTTCAAATCAACATACTCCTTCTCTAAAGAGGGGCTCCATCTCTTCCTGTATATGGGTGCGACACCCCTCAGAGAAGGGCGAGGGCTGATTTCTTTTCTCTTCTCAAGGGTTAATTCTCCTGTTGTTGTCACTCACAGAATGCAATAGCCAATTGGAGGAGATATCCTTTTGTTCCTCTATGTCAGTAATAGATGTTTCTTTTAGATCAGGGAGCCGGAGGGGGGAAATGAAGATGCCAATTAAGCATGAGGGAGGAATAAATTTAGTCTCATGCAGCCTCAAAATGAGCTACCCCACAGTCCAGAGTTGTGTCTCTGTCAGGTTCTTCAGGAGTATTCCTGATCTTAAAATTAACTCTATTGGAGCCAAGAGAGTGTTCCTTTTCTTCGTAGAAAAATCACTTATTCACTTAGGTCTCAGACACACTGGTTCTGAAGCTAAAAGTCTTGTCCCACACAGCTCTGTGGGAGGCAACAGAGTTTGGCCACATTATTCTGAACTCTGAATACGTGCAGACCGGAATTCAAGCCCTCAATTTCTTCTTGGCTTCAAGATCTACCAGGACTCGGGGAGGGAGAATGGAGGTGTGGAGTTCAGAACTACTTGGTTTTTTATTTTTTGTTTTTTGTTTTTTTTGAGGAAGATTAGCCCTGAGCTAACTACTGCCAGTCCTCCTCTTTTTGCTGAGGAAGCCTGGCCCTGAGCTAGCATCTGTGCTCATCTTCCTCTACTTTATATGTGGGATGACTACCGCAGCATGGCTTGGCAAGCAGTGCCAAGTCCACACCCTGGATCCGAACCAGCGAACCCCGGGCCGCCAAGAAGCGGAACAGGCAAACTTAACCGCTGCACCACCGGGCCGGCCCCCAGAACTACTTGTTTACTTGATAAATTATAGATCCTCGGGGACTGTTGTCAAGCTTTGAGGGAAGAAGAGCGGATTCTCACATCAACCTTTTAAAGGCTTCATTGTATATTTGAGGTGCAACAAGGGAAATTCACCAAATTTCTCTGAAATTTTGTTTCTTATTTTGTAAAATAAAAATAACCTCTTCTGCTTAGCTCACAAGAATCATCTACTTGTGCAGAAGGATCGTGTCCCCTAAAGTTTTATCTCAAATTTTTGAGCAGCACCCAGCATAGAGAAAATGTAGAAAAATATGGTTGAGTACATGAATGAGCGAAGGAATAAGTACAATAGTGGATTGACAGGAACAAAATATGAAGAGTTCATGAAGTCCTCTATACTATTTGCAAGCACAGGCTTCCCCAGAGGTAATAAACTATAGGGCACTTCCCTTGGCACGTTTCAACCTCTGTAAAGTATTTCAACCTTTGATGGAATTATAATTTTAAATTGTTTTGTCTTTGGCAAACCAATGCTAATACACGTACGGCTTTTCCTCTAAAGACCACCTTCACCTGAGCTCTGGTTTCATCTCCCTGTCTCTAGGTAGCTAGAGGTATTGTCGTGTGCCTTTGTGACAGCTCCAAGGGAGGTTTTATGGGGTCACGTCTGCCTTGCCATAATTCCTCCAGCCGTCACCTGGCTTGCACTTCTAGAAATCCATTACCCTCCAAATATTAGTGGGAAATGATGATTTTAGAAGAAAACATTAACAAAATTAGAGATCCCAGTCTCAGGTGGGGTCTCCCTAGAGTGCAGGCAGCAGGGTCTGTCTGGGTCCTCACATTTGAGACCTGCCAGTTTGGCTCACATCCTTGTCATGTCCCTAGGGAAAGTGTTAGCCACCAACCACTTCTGACAGTGGGCCAGGCCCTGTGCGAGGCTCTGTGGGTAAACTGAGGTATGTAGTATCCACATCCTCCAGAGAGACAGACATGAACACATAAAAGTTGTCCAGCACTCCAAGACAGCCCATCTTAAGGGCTGCCTGAGCCAGCTGGGGTTGCCAGGTCCGAGAGAGCAAAGGGCCGGAGTCTTTGGGGAAGATTTGATAAAGAAAGTGGGACTTGAACCAGGAGTTGAGGGGGAAGGATTCACCTAGCTGTGCAGAGAGGAGTGGGAATTCTGAGAGGAGGTGGTGACAGAGAGCATGTGACCAAGGCAGGGAGGAGACAAGCGTGTAGGGAGAGCACCAGACGGGAGCTGGAAGAGGCAGTGTTCGCGCCGACCTTGCACGGAGCCAGTGAGGCTCTCCAAGGGCCTTGGGCAAAGACAACAGGCTGCTGAGGCCCAGGGTCTTCCTTTCTTGACAACTCTTTCTCCCTCATAGAGTCCTTGGAAAGATCAAATTAAATAGTGGATGTGAAAGCTATTTGAAAATTCTAAATAGCTGCACAAACTCAATGTGCCATTATCATTGCTATTTCAGAAAAATAAGGGTAGAAAAGCAAGAAAAACATTAAATGTTGGGCTACTATGTTCACTGCAGCATTATTCACAGCAGCCAAGACACAGAGGCAATTTAAACGTCCAGCAATGGATGAACGGATAAAGCAGCTGGGAATATACACAATGGAATATTGTTCAGCCATAAAAAATGAGGAAATCCTTCATTTTGTGACATCATGGATGGACATGGAGGCATTATGCTAAGTGAAATAAGTCAGATGGAGAAAGACAAAAACTGTATGATCTCACTTATATGTGGAATCTAAAACAACAACAACAAAATAAAACTCATGGAAAAAGAGATCAGATTTGTAGTTTCCAGAGGCAGGAGGATTGGAGGAAGGACAACTCGGGGGAGGTGGTGAAGAGGTATAAACTTCCAATTAGAAGGTAAATAAGTACTAGGAATGTAATGTACAACATACATAACGACAGTTACCCCTGCTGTATGATCTACAGAAAAGTTAAGAGAGTAGATCCTAAGAGTTCTCATCACAAAGAAAATTTTTTTTTCTTGTCTTTTTATTGTATCTCCGTGAGACTACACCTATTGGGCTAATCATTTCACAATATATGTAAGTTAAACCATCATGCTGTACACCTTAAACTTATACAGTGATGTATGTCAATTATTTCTCAATAAAACTGGAAAAAATATGTCTGGCTAAGGAGCGGTGCTGGTTGAAACTGAACTTCCTAAGAAAGAAGGAGCCATGAAGAGCCCCAGGCAGGCCCGCTCCACTCCTCTCTCTCTGCCCGCTGCCTCCTTCCCTCCCCCGCAATCAATACCCCCCACCTCAGCCTCCACCTCTCCTACAAACGCAGCGGGAAGACGAAAGCTTATCTCTGAGAGTATGGATGAAGCATTAATTCACCCATTTCTGCTCCACCCTCCCCCTCACACAAAGCTAAAAATGAGCAAATCAATCAATGTGGTCTATTTTAGAATTTCAGCAAACTTTGAACATCTGAGGCAGCGCTGCCTAGCAACAAGAGTGATGACATCGGGGCAGCCGGAGTTCTGATTCCAGATGTGCTGCAGATTCGCTGCTTAACTTTGGCTTAACTTTACTTTCCTTGTCTGAACCTCAGTTTCCTCATCTGTGAAATGGGGGGCTTCCATGTTCTCTAAGGACTTGTCATATCCTCTTGGGGGATATTTCTGTACCTGAGGACAGTGGAGTGGAGGAGCTTCAGGGAGGGCACTACGTGCTCCAGGAAGAGCAGATAAAATATATGGTGGACACGCTGACAACTACATGTCCTGTCTAGAGCCAGGTGGACACTGGTCCGTATGCAACACACGCTGAGGACGTGCCAAATAGATCGGCTGATGAGCGATGCAGAGCTCCTGCCATCGGAGCTCACAATCGCGTGGCAAAGTCAGACCAATAGGCCATTACCATGAAGCACGGCAGGCGTCTGGCCGCAGTAGTGCTTGGAGCTACAGGAGAGAGATGAGGGACTGCGACATCAGACTGGTGTTTTCCAACGTTTCCATCTTGTGCTCTCCCCAATGCTTTCTCTGTTTCCTGAATAGCTTCCCCAATCAAGAGGATTTAGATACAATTGAGCTTCTATTTTTACAACGTTACAATGACATTACATATACCAAATATACCCAACCCTCGTGGATCTGAGATGCCCTGCGAGGGATCCTCTCCACCCGCTGTGGCAAGTCGTGGATTACCTAAGGACCTTGTCCTATGCCATCACACTGTGATTGTCTATCTTGGTCTATGCTGGCTGTTTCTGAATGGCGTTTATTGAACTCACTTCCAGAACACTGCCCTTTCTTTTTCTTGCTCTGTATCTGCCGCTTGGCTGTGTTATAGCTTTCACCAGGTGTCCCAATTCCGTTGGGCAAATTCCCTATATCCGAGGGCAAACACCAGGATACAGACTCAGCACTGACAGAGAGGCCAATTATCAACCACCTGCTTGGGTTTAATCAGGAGAATTCACGCCCAAAGCCGATGAGAGTCTAGGGGGTGGGGATTAGTGGTGTTTAGCAACCATCTGCAAGGTTCCTAAGCGCCCTGTTCACTATAAAAATACATGCTTTATTTCTTTTTTCCTAAAAAGTCCCTTCTACCTTCAAGGGTCTGGTATCCAAGAATCTTGTGATAGAGCCCTTGCTCTCCATCTTTACCCTTTCTTTGTTTCAGAGACCTGTCCCGTTCCTCTGAGCCTCGGCCACTCTTGACTCCCAATCCCAGTATTTCCCATCTGCCCAGTCCTCCAGTCCCTTGATCCTTTCGCTGGCCCGTCCCTGCGCCTTCTCCAGTTCCATATGGCTTTCTTGAGAAGGATGCACAGCTACCTCAGGGGAACGCAAGCATTTGTTATGTGTTTTCAAAGCTCTTCCTGGCGACACCAGCCTCGTGCTGGCCCCTCTGGTCACATCAACCCATGCCAGCAGATGAGCCGAATGATAACCTCTGGCCTTCCTTCTCCTGCATTCTCTCAGGGATAGACACTCTCTCCAAGGCCCTCTGAAAATGACTCCGCCCGACAATAGCTGTTTCTCCTTGCCATGCTGCTGTTCTCTGCCACAGGTGGGAATCACTAAGAAGCAGAAACTGTTTTGCAGCCAGAAGAATTCTAATCCTGGGCTAAGCATGTTCGCATCCCAAATGCACCTAGGGCACGGACTCTGACAAACAGATGACACAGCCACAGTTGTGGAAGCAGAGCCACCGCAATCCTCTGGCTTCCTCCTAGGGTGGCGGCAAGGAGCTTCCATCACTGCCAGTCGCTCTGATTAGACCCCTAAAGCACAGCCGCGGTGTGCAATTTCCTTCCAACAGCATGAGCCTGAATCTATGTGAAATGAACTGGATTGTGTTCATCAGAAATAGCTCCAGCAACTGTGTGAGCCGTTCCGTTTCTTCTGTTCCAATACAAGACTTTTCGAGGCTTTCAGGAAAAATTATAACCCATGATTTATTTTTTCTTCCCGCAGAGACACAGTGTGTATGTGTACACATATACACCTAACTTGGCTCGTATGCACCGCCCCCTCTTCCCTTCTCTAGTTTCTCTCTCCATTTGTTTCTCTGTTTATATATTCTCTCCTCCCTCCCCCTCTCTCTTCCTCCCCTCTCCCTTCTCTCTCCTTCTCTTTTTCTCTCTCTTCTCTCCCTCTTTTCCTCACTCCCTTCTTCTCCCCGCTCCTCCCACACTTCCTTCTCTTTGTCTTCTCTCTCTATCTGTATGTGCCTCTCTCCCCTCATCTCTACTAATCGCCCTGATGCCTAAAACTGGGCAAAAAAGAGAATTCAGCCCATGGCCCTGAAATTATAAAGCGTCAGCTTTGTGAGGGTTGTGTCGTCTACTCACTCCCCATCACTGTGTCCCAGCGTCTCACTCTACAGAGTTTCTTTAATACGTGCTTGATAAGCAGCAACAAAAAAATACAGCAGAAAAAAGCTGTAAAACCAAACTGCACTGAGCTTAACTCTCCCGTGTTCATTAACACTCGTTGATACCGTGGATTCTATTAGGCTGACCTTTCACAGCTACAGTGTGACACGATCTTTATTACGACAAGTTGGAGCCCCCAAGTGCTTTCTAAAATATGAAAGAGCAAATGATCAGGGTTTAGGGGACTTTGGGAGGCATTTTATTACACTTTGATTTTTAGAAAATTGGTAATTTGTGTATGGTACAATTTATGTACATTCATGTACTGCATAACGACATTTCAGTCAACGATTGACTGTGTATGCGATGGGGGTCCCATAAGATGAGTACCATATAGCCTAGGTGTGTAGCAGGCTATACCATCTAGGTTTGTGTAAGTTCACTCTATGACGTTCACGCGATGATGCAATCAGCTAACAATGCATTTCTCAGAACGTATCCCCATAGTTAAGTGATGCGTGACTATTCTGATTTGACCTAAACACCCTTTTCCCTAATTGTGCCACATGGCAGAGAGGCACAAGGAAATGGTTGTAGAAATTCTTTGTGTAACATATTGGAAGACAAAACAGAAATCTGTGTGTCAACAGATCTCAAATATCATTCATTTCTATCCCTCGGGCTCTGACGCAGTAGCAGCTGCCTCTGAGAAGTCCCAGTTATGAACCTGCCCCCGCTGACCCACCCCTTTGGGTGCCTTTGCCCCAGGAGGGTCACTCACTCCAGTTCGCTCTGTCTGCCTGGCCTCTCAGCTTTGGTGTCATCAGCTCCCTGCCTCTAAGTTGCCCCTGTTTGTCATTTCAGCTTCCCTGAGAGCAGTTGATGCCCGAACAGCCCTGTCCTGCACACATTCGGAATGAAAACATATTTTGCACTTGTCCCAGTGGCGGTGAATTATAGAATCATAAATCTGAAAGGGATCTCAGAGTTGTCTCCTCTAGTCTCTCACTTGACTAATGAGTAGGGTGACCGGTTTGTCCGGACAGTTTCAATTTATGCCCCTTGTCCTGACGTAGTTATTAATAGCTGCCTCTCTTACTCTCAAATGTATCCTAATGTGGACAATAAATTATATAGTCTCCCTGTTAATGAGAGAAGCAACTAAGCTGGAGCCAGAATCTACATCCAGGTATCCAGAGTCTTTATTTTTTAATAATTATGATACTGTGCTGCCTCTTTCACTTTAGAGATAGTTCTTTTGAGCAACGTTTCTTAACTGAAATGACCTGGAGCGCTATTCCAAGACACAAATTCCCTGGCTCTAATAAACTCTCAGAGTGGGGTCTGGACACGTCTTATGACAAAATTCCCAAGGCAATCCTGATGTACATCACTGATTCAGAGCTACTGCTTAGCGAAAAGAGGTAGTATAGAGAGGTTGCTACACCATCAAAACTATGTGACCAGATGTACTGTTTCAGTGCTAACAAATTTCACCAACCATTTGCCAGACCTCAACGCTTTATCATTGATGACTCCATTTTGGTTTTTGATGCACCATGTGACTTTGAGATAAGGCTAAACAGGAAGGTAAAAAGCTCAGAGGTGACTTTTCTCTTGGGTCCAACTCTAGAAGGCATACAGAAAGACTTCCTTGACCCCTAGAGGTTTGCTTTAGTTTGACCTTCTGCTTCCTACTGACCATGCATGCAATCAGAGGTCAATGAGCCAGATGAAGATAGATTTCTTCGTGCCATAACAGTGGAAGATTATAGCCTAAGGGTGGCTTTGAGATAAGCCGAAAAGCAATGCTGACCACCAGCAATGTGAAGCTGATGACCAGAAGAGATTTAGTAAAAGACAGGAGTGCTTCTTACATTTCTCCAGGAAGAAAAGAAACCAGCAGAAATGACTCCATGCCAAGAAGGAGAAAGTGAACCACAGCTGGAAACCTAAGTGAAGGGAGAGCAGCGATTAATCAGTGCTTGAAAGCCATCTGCTTTCCTTGGCGTGGAGTTCATGCCCGCGGCACTGGCTACAGATGCTTGAAGTGAGCCGGTGCTGGAGAAGGGACGGTGTTTTCCCATTCAGGGAAGGTGTGAAGATTCATCTTCTGCAAGACTGGAGCTGCTCATTTGGGGCAACGTTGGTAGGTCCCCCCACCTCTCATCTGGAGTCTTTACAGGTTGACCTTCTTTTCTTTCAAGTTTTCGTGTTAAAGTTTTTGTTTTACAAATTGTAATCTTATCCCTGGACTTAGAGCTATACATGGAAAAATAACCAAACATGTTTATCTTTCTTCCTTTCCAAAACCCCAATTAAAAAAATAGTAAAGAAATTGAAAAAGGGCATTAACCCACAGGCAAAGAGCACGAAAATAGAAATGGAAAAGGAAAAATAGACACAAAAGATTTCTATAAATAAAGGGGAAAACAGAAGCCGATGGGGTGCTATGGACTGAGTTCTGTTCCCCCCAAAATTCATGTGTTGAAGCCTAATTTCCAATGTTCTTGGATTTGAAGATGAGGTCTTTGGGAGATAATTAATGTTAAATGAGGTTATAAGTAGGGGAGCCCTGATCCAAGAGGATTAGTGTCTTTATAGGAAGAGGAAGAGGACCAGAGATCTCTCTCTTTTTCTCATTGCATGCACAGAAGGAAAAGCTCATGTGAGCACACAGAGAGATGGCAGCCACCTACAAGCCAGGAAGAAGGTCCTCACCAGAATCCAACCATGCTGGCACCTTCATCTTGGACTTCCAGCCTCCATAACGGAGAAATAAATTTCTCCTGTTTAAGCTACCCAGTCTATCGTTATGTTATTTTATAACATTTTTGTATGGCAGCTTTTTGCTATGTCAGCTTGAACAGACTAAGCCATTTCCAATAGGGATGATCATGTAACAACTAGGATTTGTGGAAATGATGGTGTAGGAGTTTAAAGCTAGGTTATAAAACACACTGGGACTTTTAGCTTGCTCTCATAGATCAATTGCTCTGGAAGAAGCCAGCTTCCACGATACGGTGATGTTCAAGCAGCCTTAGAACCAAGAGCCAGCCAACAGCCAGCATAACTTGCCAATCGTGTGAGTGAGCCTCTGCAGAAGCGGGTCCTCAAGCTCCAGCGATGCCTTCAGACGATGTCAGGCCCCAGTCAACACCTTGACTGCAAGAAATGAGAGACCCTGAGCCAAGATCTCCTGCCTAAAGTCCTCCTAAATTCCTGGTGCACAGTAACTATGTAAGATAATAAATGTTTACTTGGTTTTAAGGCACTAAGTACATTTGGAGTACATTTGGAGTATTAAGGTTTTGGTACTTGGAAATGGGGTGCAGCTATAACAAAAACCTAAAAATATGGGTGTGGATCTGGACATAGTAGTGGGAAAAAGCTGGGAGGACCTTGAGGGGAGTGTTAGTGAAAGCCTAAGGGATGTTAAAGATATTGTTGGTAGAAGCATGATTTCTTTTGAGGGGGAAGCTGGGGAGGGCCTAAAAGAAAGCGAGGGAAATGTTACTGGAAACCAGAGGAATGATGATCCTTGTTATATAGGAGCAGAAATTTAGCAATACCGTTGTCTGTGGCAACATGGAAAATAGAAAATGTACCTAATGAAGTGGGTAATCTAGCTCAGAAGATTTCCTAGCAGAATGCTGAAGGTGCCACACAAGTCCTTTTTGTTGCTTACAGTAAAATGTGAGAGTAGAGAGAGAGCCTTTGTTCTGTTTTGTTTTTAACTGAAAAAGAGATGGGGTGTGATGGTTTGAAAATTCCCAGCATCACAAGATGGCAAATGGTTTTAAAATTAAGAAATGGTTTCTAGGCAAAGATCAAATCCAGGGCAAAGTTAGGAAAAAAGATAAAGCTGACTGTATGGTTGTGAAAAAAAAAACTGTTAAAACTTCAGAAATATCTAAAGCAGTGCCTCAGAGAACTGTTTAGTCAAACAAGGCTTCCAAGAATCTTGAGTTCTATCCCTCAGCCATCTCAGCAAAAGCCCAAGATAGAAAAAGCCCTATCTCAGAGATTTCTGGATTTGGTTCTCATCTAATGGCATGAACTGCAATAAGATTCAGAGGAGACCTATAAAGTTTTTATATGAGTTGCATTGGCAAAAATACCTCCAGCTTGGATCGAAAGGAACAGAAACAGAACAAATTACAAAGAAGGCTTTGGACCTTCAAACTTCTACAGGCAAAAAGCAGGCTGAGAAAACTTCTCAGCTGTAAACACAGTCTACCTTTCATGGCAATGGAAGAATGACTCAGAAAATAGAAACAAATGCTCAGAGAACATGATCAAGAGCCACGGAGAATTCTTCCCAGATTCTGAGTCTTAATTCAGGAATGTCAGCTGTGTCTTGCTAGATTTAAGAATTACTATTGACCGTTGACTCTTGTGTGTCTCCTCTTTCTCCTCTTTTTGATAGGAGAGTTTCTAACAGCTGTCACATACAAGTCCCATCAACGTACATTGGGTGTGGGGGCTGCAGATAACTAGCCTCTTTAGTTCACGGGTCTTCAGATTGACACGACTGTATTTGAAGAACTGTTCTCCAGGAGCCAGCCCTGAGGAGCTTCTCTTTCCCCAAACCTGATTTAAAAGTGAAATTCTGGTCTCCTAGCTGATGCCATCATGGGATGAGGCTTTTGGGGATGTTGAGAGGGGAGCTAGTGAATTTTGCATGTGGGAGAGACATGAATCACCAGGACTGCCATCTTGACTGAAACCTCATGAGAAACCCCAGAGCCAGAACCACTCATCTAAACTGTTCTCAAACTCGAGACCCATAGACTGTGTGAGATAATAAATGTTAATTGCCTTACGTCGCCAAGTTTTGATGTGATTTGTTTTGAAGAAATAGATAACTAATATAAAAATGAATTACAGTATTTGAGCAGTAAACTTTATTTAATAATGTAAAAAAAATTGTAATACAACCACATTGGAGAAGGGGAAGCGTAAGTGGAGAAGGCAAAGAAATAAAAGCTAAATATTTACCTACCTTATCAGAGTCTATAGACACCATCTAAAATTGACACACTAAGAAATAGCAAAAAATGCATATTATATAGAAAAATATGGAGATAAACAGATGGATTACCTAAAAGAGTTGAAAGGGCTTATTTCTAAGAAAGAAAACTGCAGATGGAAAAGGGTGGAACAAGGAAATAATACCCCCCACCAACAAAGGTGAACCTCTTAGTAATGTATGATTGTTTTCAAAAAGAGTGGGCATATAATAATTTAATAAAAATAAAGTTTTATTTAGAGAAAGAAAGACTCACCCTCTATCTCAGAGACTCAGTGATATTGGTGAAGGTGTGGGCTGCAGTAAGTTATAGGCATGATGAATGGAGACAAATATTCACTTAGGAGCTGAGGTTTAACCAGTTTCCAACCCAGGGGAGCAAGCTGGGGGGTCATCATGGCAGAGGGTGAAGTTCCTGGGCTGCTGGTTGTGGGTGCACACATAGAAAAGGAGCCATCCTTCAACCATAGTCTCTGGCAGTTCCATGGTCTCACCTTTTTGTTATAGCTCTAACCACCATTGTGCCAAAATAACACCCCAAAAAAGAGCAAAGGAAACTTGTGGGGAAGACACTGCTTTTGGAGAACATGCTTAGTAGGATCACCAAATCAGGAAACCTCAGTTCAAGACCCCTCTGCCACTCAGGAGCCCGGGGCCCCAGCACAGTCATTCCTCATCTCAACTCCATTCTTTCTTCTTCCATAAAATAGGCCAGCTTCCCGTGGGCCTCTCTCACAGGGTTGGAATGAGAATGAAATCATGAAGTGTGACGGAATTTTTAAACTAAGTGCTATGTAACTATGGGTCCCCCTTCCCTCCGCTTTGGCAACTGTGCTTCCACTTCCTCCCAGGACATTGACTAGAGAAAGATAGTACAGCTTTCTGGACTGTGAAGAAAAATGGCCCATTATTACCATGACCCAGAAAATCTTAAGGGCTAGAATTACCTGGAAAAGTTGTAGAGAACAGGGACACTATCCCCTCCACAGTCGAATGAGGCAAATATAATGAGGGCTGGGAGCACTGATAAATGAGGGCATTAGCGCCCAGACTGTCTTAATGTGACAACTTAAGTATCTCACCTCACCTTTCTTCACCTTCCCCACTTTTTCAAATAGCACTGGGCGACGCAGGCTTTCAGCTTTACCTGCCTATGTCTTTATGTTCTCCCAGAGTGGGAGGGTAGTTATCTTCTTTTTCTCTTTGGTTTTTTTTTTTTTTTTTGGTGAATATAAAATGGTTAGAAACTAAGGGCAGACTCTATGCTTCTCATCTTTGGAAGCTCTTCACAAAAAAGAATGAACCATCCAGAGACAACACTGACTTGTGCACGTGTGTGCAGCCCACCAGCACAGACGTCTTTGTAGGCAGGTGGGGTGGGAAGACAGACACTGACAGACGTGGAACTCTGAAATATCTGCTCATTCCTGCGAGGTAGGGGGGCTCTAAGACTTCCTTGAATTTGTCTAGTGTTGAGATGCTTTCTCCATTCCTATAGCTAACGTTGGCATGGCTACCTCACGGCAGATGTCTGAGGCTGCCTACAGTCATACTTTTAGGCAAAACTTGGCAGAAATCATTAGAGGTGCTTTAACCACCTCATTGCCAAAACAAGGAGAAGATCATGCCAAGAGAGCCCAGAAATTAGCCCATATTCATATAGGCACAAGGTGCTAGCATTCCGATGCCTCCCAAATTTATCCTTGGAATCTTCCTAAAGAGCAAAGAAGCAGATTTATAAGCGTGAGAGGCCTGCACTATGGTCCTTAGAGCTGAAATTCCATCAGCAACTCTGCACCTGCTATTGAACACGGCCTGCATTCTATAGAACGGATGCCTCGTGATTTGTAAGGGGGAAAATCCTTCTCACGATGCCACAGAACACAAAGAGCCACATGTGTAGGACTGTGAGCTGCTTTCAGGAAAGGTGGAAATCTACACATTCTTACCCCATCTGTGCAACGCCCATGAGTGCGTTAGAGGGGCTCTGGAAAACCAGGGTAAGATCAGAGTCCCAAACAGTACCCTCACCTGGACTAATCAATGAGGAAAGGAAGAACATTAGCTAAAACAGATATAATTTCTTAGTGATGAAAAAAAAAAACAACTAAAGACTTAAGAGATCATTGAATTACATCAGGTGAGTATTCTTTTCTGTAGCTTTCCCATTGTTCCATCAAAGTGTGACTTACAAAAACACTTATAATGCAGAGTGTGGTCTTGGGTCTAAAAGGAGAGAGAATGATGGGTTTCGGATGAAAATTGTGTTTTCGTTAGTGAATCATCCATTTAACCCATCAATATTTTAAGAGCCTGCAAGGTTCTGGGATACAGAGATGGTCAAAGCCATGTAAAATGGTACGGTCTCACTCTCTGGCTTACAAGAGAGAGAGATGAAGAGGGAGATGGAAAGGCAGGGAGAGATGGCGAGACAGAGAGATAGAGGCTGACAGAAAGTCAGAGAGAGTAGACAGACATCTTTTGGCACCAAGCATAGACCTGTGAGACAGGTAACCTGGTGTACACGGAGTGCCTGCTGTGGGATGTTGGTCAACTCATTCAATCCTTTTAGACTTGTGTTTTCCATCTGTTAAAAGCTATGTTTTATAATGGAGCAGAAGAATTATATAATTGTATGAATTCTCTCAGGTTCTAAATACATGAAAGATTGATATGTAAGAGGAGTTTGTTCATTCAACAAATATGAATAGCTGTCAAGGTTGTGTGCTATATATACTATGTACAATTGTAAGAAAAAATACATACCATCTCTGGTCTTATTCTTCTCAAACATGGGCCAGATCACCTGGTGGGATTTTGGTAAGAGAAATTCAAATATGCAGCAGCATATAATAATGAGTGTTTGTGTTCAAGAGGAATCCCAGAGTCTGACCTGCATCCTAATTCCAGATCCATCACTTAACAGCTGTGAGACTTGGAGCATTTACCTCTGTAAGCCCTAGTTTCCTTATCTGTAAGCCTGGAGCTAATACTGCTGACTACATAGGGTAGTTCTCAGAATTAAATGAGAAAATGCGTATGAACTGCTTTCCACAGTGACTGAAACATAGTCAGCACTCAACAAATGGTAGCTCTTACGATAATCTTTAAAAATCCCCCCAACTCTGAAATGTCTTGATCTAGTCTATTTTAGTATCTAAAGTCCAAGTAGAAATGCCTTACTCAGAGATGAGACAATAGTACCGAGCCACCCGACCTTCCAAGGAGGCCATATTTGGCACGTGTGGACTTGAAAATTATTGTTGACTCTTTTCAAACCCTGTGCAAGAACCATGAAATACAGAAATGCTTCAAATTCACATTTCTACATGTTGGTGGCTTATTTTCCCCTTAATTGATTAGAGCAAGAGTATGAATCAACAAGTAATGAGATGTATTTGTTGTAATTGTTTTTGTTCTGTCTTTACCTGAGCAAATGTATGTTTGGATCTCATCATTTCCTATCGTATGAACTCTGACTGACCATCCAACGTTGAATTGGCTCACCCTCTAAAGAGAACAGCTTTCGGGACCAGCCCAGTGGCGTAGTGGTTAAGTTTGTGCACCCCGCTTTGGTGACCCAGGGTTCTCAGGTTCAGATCCTGAGTGAAGACTTAGCACCAGTCATGAGGCCACACTGATGAGGCAGCACCCCACATAAAATAGAGAAAGATTGGCAAAGATGTTAGTTCAGAGCCAATCTTCCTCACAAAAAGAGAGAGAGAGAACAGTTTTCTTTTCTTTTTTTTTTATTGGCACCTGAGCTGACAACTGTTGCCAATCTTCTTTGTTCTTTTTTGGCTTTTTCTTCCCAAATCCCCCCAGTACATAGCTGTATATTTTAGCTGTAGGTCCTTCTGGTTATGGCATGTGGGACGCTGCCTTAACATGGCCTGACGAGCGGTGCCATGTCTGCGCCCAGGATCCAAACTGGCAAAACCCTGGGCTACCAAAGCAGAGCATGCAAACTTAACCACTCGGCCATGGGGCCAGCCCCTTCTTTTCTAATACTGTGTTTTTCTTGAAAAATTAACTTGGATAATTCATTGTAACTAATAACATATTTTAGCTGAAATAGGAGCTTTCACAAATAACCTAGAAAGTATGTAGGCAGGATATGTCAATGAGAAACATTTTTTGGTGCGACTTTACCTAAAACAATAAATCCTAAATTGCTATTACAGTACAAATATATACTATTTTCCGTTAAATTATAAAATAAAATTTATTTGTTTTCCATGGATTTACTCAAAAAGATTTTCTTAAGAATAATCTGCTCAAGCTAAAGGGGTTTTTTTGAGATTAACTTTTAAGGCACTCTTGAGATTGCATAAATCTTCCTTAATGATGAATTCCTGTTCAGCTACTCTGCTCCCCTCTACAATATTTGGAGCCATTCCCCTAATCTATATATTTTGTCTTTCCAGCCATTTTTACATAGAGTTAGGTAATAAAATCACAAGGAACTTATTCCCTTGAGGTTTCCCTGAAACATTTGCCATTCTCAAAACAGATTGTTTTATGAGCATATTTTATCCACTTGCATAAAACAGCAAGACAAATTTCCCTTCAAAAGGAAATAGGTTGCATGCATCTTTAACTTTTGCCTTTCAATTAGAGTAAGCAATGGCATGCTTCCAAAATCCTAGACAAATAGCCCAGGATGCGGCTTATTTCATTTTGATCATTTAATGGTGACTAACATTTGGACTCACATTGATGTGTATATCCTTTCAATATGCCTTAAAACCTACCTTGTGCCAAGCTGTGTGCTAGTGTTAGAGAGCTCAGACAAGGTTAGGAAGACACCGTCTCGGCCCCAAAGAGCTCCCAGCTAGTCAGGGAGAGAGGAGTCTTCAGAAGAGGGAGTGGCACTTGAGCCGAGTCTTGAAGGAAGAGCAGAAGTTTGCGAAGTAGAAAACAGATGAAATGGTATTCCAAGCAGTAGAACAGCCTTTCCAAAGATTCAAAGGTCGAAAATGGCATGATCATGTCGGGAAATGATGAAGTCAGTACACACAGTGAGAGGGCAGTTGCTACTCCTTGAACAAAGGTGTGACTTTGCTTGCAAATTTGTAAAAGCATGAATTGCTTATGCACTTTTTGCGCCCTTTCCTAATCCTACATCATGGGCCACTTGAGCCCAGATTTTCTGGCCCTTTGGCACCAAGTGGCTGGCTCAGGTCACCATCCACTAGACCCTTGGGGTCACGTTCATCTAAAAATTTTCCCTGCCCATAAAGATAGTGGTGATTCACGCAGCCTTTTGGCAGTGGGAGCAGAACAACTCGATGGTGAAGAGCATGCGCGCTGGTCAGTTCTGCCCTTTCCTCTGTGACCTTCAGCAATTGACTTAATCTCTTTTGCCTCAATTTCCTCCCCCATAAAATGAAGATTAAAAGATACCAACCTCATAAGGTCATGGCAAAGATTAAATGTGATGAAGTGTGCAATGATTTAGATAAATGCTTGGCACACAGTAGTGCTCAGTGAGTTTAGCTATTATTTATTAATACTACAGACTTCCCAAATTCCTCACTGTCTGTAAAAATAAGATTGTATGAACAGTTAGTTCCCTTTTTTGCTTCAGCTCCTCCTAAGGAAGGTCAAAAGCTTGTCGTATCTGCTGCTTTCGGCCTAATGGGGAACTTCCATGATTGAGAGTCCAAGTCCTCCACCATTCCTCCAAACTCTCCCTTTATTGTCTTTGTTATATCTGACATTTGCTAAAAATGACATAATACCCTTTTTCATCTAATCATGTGACATAAAAAAA
Source organism: Equus przewalskii (assembly GCF_037783145.1). Lineage (NCBI taxonomy): Eukaryota > Metazoa > Chordata > Mammalia > Perissodactyla > Equidae > Equus > Equus przewalskii. The sequence goes on along the minus strand of NC_091858.1, from coordinate 14,155,163 downwards.
CTCAAATAATAATACTGTCTTGAATCTCCTTTGACCACTTCCCACAGGTTCTCCACAAACCTCCTAGAGTTTGTGGCCTCCCCAGCACGTGAACATTTCTTGATACTTAGGGTCACATCTCTTTCTCATAAGCTGGTTCCCTTTGAAAAAGGCACATTAGTCTCATCCCCAAGCCAAAATTCTGAGTTTCATCCCATAGGCTGAGGCAATCAGCTCCTGAGATTATATTTTTATGTTATGTCCACTTATTTCCAAGGCTCTGCGTGTTGGCGAATGATGTCAAATGCTCCCCATACTGTTTCTGCCTTGCCCCCCCCCTTCAGTGTTTTCCCATGCGTTTCCTGACAAAGCCCCTTATTTCTCTGTAGTTGGGAACTTCATCCTATCCTCCTTTATATTCAATTTAAAGTCTTCTTAAACTAACTGGCTCTTCTCCAGGCAAACAGGCTCCTCTCTTTCTTCACAAGATATGAACCACGCCTACCCAAAGGATCATTAACATATCTTAAACTATTCTTCATAAATCAAAATTTGAATTTTCACCAGCTTTGCATAGGCAATCTTCTTCTCACCTCTAAAGTCACAGTAGAAAATATTACCTGTATTTCCAAGTCCTTCACTATTATACTATTATAGCAATAATAATGGTAACAGGTAACATTTATCGGCCCCTGCTATGTCAACAACTGAAATAAACATCAATTCAGGTCACACCAATAAGAGTCCTGTGAGATAGATAGGCAGGATTATTTTTCTCATCTTACAAATAAAGGAACTGATGCTTAGAGGTTAAGTGATTTGCCTGAGATCACACAGGTAGGAAGTATCAGAACAGGATTCACCCCAAAGCTTTCTTGATACAAGACCCATGCTATGGATCATTAGATTCTACTGTCTTCTCCAAAGATACTTCAGAATATGAAGTTTTCTTACATATTCTGAATCTTGTATGTGGTAGATTAAATTATTGTGCCCAGTTTCCCACTTCTCCCTACATCCACATCCTCGTCATGGCCTCACAATGGTTCAGCATGTTCTTTCTGCACCTTGACTTTGGGGTTTGGACCTGCTTTGGCCCAAGAAACATGGGCAGAGGTGACAGGCTTGGGCTTTGCATTAGTTTCCTGGGGCTGCCGTAACAAATTACTACAAACTTGATGGTTTAAAGCAACAGAAATGTATTCTCTCACAGTTCTGGAGGCCAGAAGTTTAAAATCAAGGTGTGGGCATGTTTGGTTCCTTCTTGCCAGCTCAAAGGGAGAACATGTCCCATGCCTTCCCCCTGGCTTCTGGTGGGTGCTGGCAATCCTCGGCATCCCTTGGTCGTATCAGCAGAGCTCCACTCTCTGCTTCTGTCCTCACCTGGCCTTCTCCCCCTGTGTCTGCATCTAAATTTCTCTCATCTACTAAGCACACCAGTCATTGGATTAGGCCGGTTCTAACCCAGTATGACCTTGTCTTAACTTGATTACATCTGCAAAGACTCTGTTTCCAATAAGGTCACCTACATCGGTAGGATGGGGGAGGCATTAGGACTTCAATGTATCTTTTTGGCGCACATAATTCAACCCACCTCAGGCCTTAAAAGGCATTTTTGATTTTCTGCTGGACTCTTAGTGCTTCTGAGCTCCCCAGGTCCCTGCTGCCTTCACCCCTGGGCCCAAGAATGAACACCCGTGGAGCAGGAGCTGCCCCAGCCAAATGGGCCCACGACTCAAGGCAGAGCCACTGGGCTGAGTCCAGCTTATGTAAGTCACCCTCGTCTGACCCACAGGCCCTGAGAAAACACGATTGCTGTTGTAATCCACTGTGTTTTGAGGTGGTTTGTTATGCAACGTTTTTGTGGCAATACTGAATCAATGCAATTAGTCTCCTGCCCATTAGAAATGACTAATTAAAAGATACACTGTGAGAGAAAATCCCATTCGCAATAGCAACAAAAGCCGTAAAATACCCAGGCACATTACCTTTCAGCAGATCTTGGCCATGTGAACTTAAACTTTATATTATTCATGGAAGACTGACCATTTTCTAATTAAAAAATTATTTGGGAGCCAGCCTTCACGTTCTAGGGGTTAAGATTCGGTGCTCTCACAGCCACGGCCGGGTTCATTACACAGTTGTGGAGCCACACCACTCATCTGTCAGTTGTCGTACTGTGGCAGCAGCTCACATAGAGAACTAACAACTAACAACTGGGGTACACAATTATGCACTGAAACTTAAAAAAAAAATTACTTGAGATCCCACTGGAGATTCATTCAAGAAACAATGTAAACCTGTCTATTGATAGTAAGGAGGAATGAGGAGGAGATAAAAGGAACTAAAGATGCAAAACGCAAAATCCCTGCCCTCAAGGTGCTCATAACCTCTGAGGTGAGTGCAGAGCTTCTGTCGGTGAACGGGATAAACAGTATCCCATTCTCACTATGTCTAGATATGTCTTTCTTGTCCCTCAAAGGCATTTCTGAAAAAGAACAAGGAAGAAAAGCAGCGTATGTGCCTCTAAGAGCCAGACCTAAGTGACTAGACTCTTCATTTTGGTGGGACATGGGAGTTCAAGCTGCAGGTTATACTTTCTAGCTAAGGTGACTCTCTGACTTTCTCATCTCGTTCAGCCCTTTCTTCTCCCTGTATGGTTCCCAGTCCTGACTACACCCCAGCATCTCCAACGAAGATTTTTCATGCTGATAATTAGAGTTGATGTATTTATGGGGCTCTGTTTTCCCAACGGATCATCCCATCTGAGGCCAACATTCCTTTTGAAGTCCAGAGAATCTGAAGCTTGGAGGAGCTGAACACTTCCCAGAGAGCAGAGCCTCAGGGAACAAAACTTTAGATTGATCTTAAGATAATTAGCCATCCTTTTCCTCCATTCACAGAGTGTCTCTTTGGAAAACATTTGGCGGCGAAAATCATTAATGAACACATCTAAAACCCTAATTAATCAAAGCATGAATCCGATTCTTGATGAGCTGTTTCCCTCTCCATTACATTTGTGGTATGCAGACATTTGGACTGCTGGCCCCATAATAAAACGTGGTCACACTGTACAATGTTGAAGTCTCAGCCACGTGGGCTACCATTTCATTGTATCAACCTCCTCGTGATCTTTGCTCAACACTCAGAATTTCTATTTCAGTCAACAAAAAGCAATCAAATGTTCATCTTTTGCTACCAGTTACTCAATGTGAAAATGACTTGTACCCACTGTAATCATTTGATGCATAGCTCTACAAAACCCACCTTAGAACAATTTGTTCTCTTAAATGAGTAGCTAGAAAAGTTACATGATGCCAAGCACAGTCTTATTATGTCTCTGGCAGACAGCTGCCAAGGAAATATACTCTGTAGTGTTGGGTATTACTTGATAATTTGTTACTGTGGGAGAACAGGTGCATTTACAACACTGCTGGTGGATGGATGGAAATAAAGAAGGGCATGGAGGTGAACTCTATGATTTTAGGTCATTTATTAAAGCTCTCAAAGCATCAGTTTCTTCATCTGAATAACGAAAATAATAATGTTGCCTGCCCATCTTACAGGGTGATTATGAAAATCAGTTGAAGTGCATAAATGTATAAGCAGTACCCACCATGTCCAACACTGTAATAGCTATTTCTGGAAATATAAAGGTAAATAAGTCTTACTTCTTCTTCTTCTTCTTCTTCTTCTTCTTTTTTTTTTGGTGAGGAAAACTGTCCCTGAATTAACATCTGTGCCAATCTTCCTCTATTTTGTATGTGGGATGCCACCAAGGCATGGCTCGAAGAGCAGTGTGTGGGTCTGCACCCAGGATCCAAACCTGGGAACCCTGGGCTGTTGAAGTGGAGTGTGCGAACTTAACCACTATGCTTCCCGGCCAGCCCAGATAAGTCTTATTTCTTGACTCAAAGATCATTGAATGGAAAAATAAAATAATTTATGTAAATTGTTAAAATCCCTACAAAGTCCTAGGAGTGGTCCTGGTAGTAAATTCACAAAGTCAAAATTAGAGGAGAACTTAGAGATTCCGTAGCCTAGCCCTCTCATTTCAAACAGAGTTCCAGAGAGAGACATGACTGGTACAAGGCTGGACTATCAGGAGAATCAAATATTTATTGTTAAAAGGTTCCAATTTTTAAGCAGATTCCTGGAAACTCAGATAGTCAGAGCTGGTAGAGTCAGCTAAAATTTAAACAGTTCTGTAGGGCAAGTTGAAGACATTTAGAGCAACCTCTCAGTTCTGTTTAACATTGCAGGTCAAAGGGTAGGCTCAGGAATCAGACAGACCATGTGGGTTCTGGCTCTGCCACTTACTAGCCAGTGACCTTGGGCAAGATATTTAGCTTCTCTTTGTCTCATTTCTTCATCTGTAAGGTGAAGATAATAGGATTGCTGTGAAGAGTAAATGAATTAATATGCAAAGGGCTTTGAACAATCTGGCACATGATAAGCGCTCAGTAACTGTTACGTATTAATACGATTTAAGTAAGGTGAAGGCTCACATGGGTCAGCGTGTTTGTAAGAGAGGAGGCTCCGGAAAGGATGATGGGGCAAGACAGAAACCTTAGACAAAAGGGCAGAGCTCAAAGTAGGGAATGCCATGAATGTCTGTTCCCCACAAACCAATCCAGAGCTGTGACCTTTAGGCTATTTCTTTCCTTTCACGAAGGTGTCAGCTAACACCCTCAGCATTTCGAATATCATGTGCAAAGCATGAGCCTGTGCTTCTAGGACTGCAGCAGGCCCTTGTCAGCTCAGCTCCCAAGAACAGCTCACCCTGGGTTCAATTAAGGCAGCAAATGGCTTCCAGGGAAGAGGCAGCCCCTGTTCTGAGATAAAGGCATTGATCACCCGTCGTTAACAATTCATTAGCTGCATCAGGCCTGAAGATTGACAAGCACATCCTGGTGGGGTTGTTTGGTTAACGTGCTGATCACATGTGATTATACAAGGCTTCCTAACCTCAGCAGAACGCTATGGGCCCTGCTGACACTAGAGTAGGGTCACTCTGGGACAACTGTCTGTTTCCCAGCCCCACCACGTAGGCAGGGGCGAAAGCAAGGTCAAAGTCAAAGAAGAGGGCGAACTGGGCTATAACCTAGTCAATGAGATTGACACAGCTGGAGAAAGAACACATCAGCACAGAGGTGTGGTCAGCATGGGCCAAAACAGCGTCCAAGAGGAAGAAAGAGTCAAAACGCCCTGGTCTGTCCTGGAGTGTGTTGCCTGTTCCGTCATCTGATCCCCTCCAGGTATATCCCTTTGGTGGAGAGTGAGGCATTTGGCTTCATGTAACATTCCAGTCAGACACCAGCTCCCTCTTCTCCTCTGATTCCAGGCTCGCCCGGCTCTCTTCGGATGATAGTTTACTTCCCACACGGATTTCACCAGGGAGAGAATGTGCCTGAAACAGAATGTGTGTCTGATCTCCTGGCCGATTTTGCTTGTCATTGTAAATTAATAAAATGGCATTTTGATTTACACGTCTGTCTCTTGTGAACTTGGTTAGTACGACTGAGGGTCTGATAAACTGGTCTTACTTCCGTCTGCTGACAAAACCAATTTTCTCAGTTTTTGAACCTGAAAAACTAAAGGCCAGACCCTGGACTGTGATTAAATCACCCAGGTGACTTCCCCTTTGAAGTACCCAGTAGCAGGCAGTCAGCCTTCCGTCTACACCGCATTTCCCTCCCGGACTTTCATCTTTCAAGGTGAACGCTCCACTTTCAACGCCCACTCGGATGATTGATTCCGTGGTGATAAACCCAGGAAATGGAAGTTTGCCCCTAACCTGAGTTACCCAATCAACGTTCTGACATATCTGCAGAAGCCTCTGAACACATCCTAATTCTAATGAGCATGTGAGTGTTCACATTTTACACATGTCCTCTATTCAAAACTAGGAAGCTACTATTCATTTATAACCTGAGCTTTCCAAAGCCCATCAGACAGCACTACGTTTTCATTAAACCCAGTAGTGCTGGCTGGGTAGCCCTCAGCCCCTGTCCCCAAGCCCTCCCAGTCTGACCTGAGAGTCCTCTGAGGGACTCTCACCTGTGCTCCCGGTCCTCTCCTCTGGCCTCTTTTTTAATGTTGGTCCCCACAGGTCAGTTTCCAGAGAGCCTGGCCTTTGCCACCAGCACTGCTTCTGGTGTGACAGGGACCCCTGAGATTTCTTCTTCCAAGAGCACAGTCTCTGGGAGTTTGCAAAGCTGCTCTCTGGCACCTGAAGGTGACAATGGCATGAAGTTTCCTCAAGTCACCTCTTAACCCCTGGAACCATGCACCTGTATCACAGAAATGGGTGATACCCTTCCCCCGGCCTGTACTGCACGATGCTCTCTGGGGTCCCAGGGTGGCACTGCCTGAGCCCAGAATCTTACAAAGTCCTGAGGAAACAGCGCCTTCCTTTGCTGAGCCTGCAGCCCCTCTCTAAAAAGGGAGCTAGCTTAGGACTGGGGGAGCAGACGCCTTCCAGTCCTCCCCATCTCCTGCGCCTGCCTCTGACCTGGAGCATGCTCAGGAATCTTCCTCTAAGGTTATACCATTCATTCATGCAAACAGATGCCTGGGGATGGCCGCAGGGTCAAAAATCTCCACTCAGGCTCAGAGAGGAGAACCCCTGTGCTACACGGTCATATGCCCATTCAACAGATAGCTGTGAACACATGCTCAGCACACCAGCTTCTGAACCAGGTTGTGACAATAGAGAAAAGAATAAGACACAGTCCTTAGAAGTTCAGAATCTGGAACATGAGACAACAGAACTCATTCACAACTAGCAATGATATAATATCATATGTACTGTAGTAATAGTACGCACAAAATATGCTAAAACAGAAGGAAGGCTTCCTAAAGCAGAAGTTAGGCGGTAGCAGACAGGAGCTGAGTAGAGAAAAAGGAGTCTCTTAAAAAGGCTCGCTAGGAGATGACAGTTAACTGGTCCTTGAAGCATGAATTAACCGGGTAAACGACAAAGTCATTCCAGGCAGGGGGAGAGCTGTGAAGGAAGGATTAGTGGAAGTAATTTTGTTCTATAAATTTGATAATTCCGTAAATGTGATTTGGCTATACAACATACGAACAGCAGTCTCCAGTCAAACCTTTTGAAAAAACTGATGTGGCAACAGGATTTGATCCCCTCTCTCTTTCAGTTGCGGAGACTAAACAACAGCAAAAGAAGAGGAGGAGGAGGATGAAGACGACAGCGAAAGCATGTCAACACCATCTGCTAGGCGTGACTTAGCTGAAGAAATTGGGATAAATACGAGGGACGTGAGCAGTCCTTTGACGACTAGTACATCAAACATTGATTTAAATCAGACGATGAAAAATGAAGCAATAAGAAAAGTCCAACCTTAGTCAAGGTATGCAGAAGGACTAGTCTCCTCCTAATTCTACTAGGCCAGTGGCACTTACCAATCCAAAGCTATACAGAAAGTAGGACAGACCACGGGACAGACTGGGCTTCACCAGCCTTCTCATCTACTTTCCCTTTTAGGGAAGACTCTCAAGATACATTAACCCATTCCGCACCCTCACTTACTTTAGATACACCACTAGTATTTCACTCAGATGTTCTAAGAGACAGTACATGCATTCCTGGAAAAGGAGTTGCAGAGAAAGTAAGCAAATGGCATTCGAGATTCACCATATACCACGGTACTCAGGTGGGAGCCCAGGATGCTGAATCCACCTCTTGAACAGGTGTAGGTATCTGCCATGAGTCAGAAGGACCTGCTTCCTCCCAAGAGAGCAGTGCCACCTCAGGGACTAAGGGAATTGATATCAGCTGAATGCACCTGGAAAGTTCCGCCTCCTTAGAAGGATCCCTGTCAACTTTGCCTTACCTGAGACATCAGAAGTGGCATCTTAGTGCAGTACAAGTATACAAATATATCGCAGAATTATGTAATGGAGGTTCTCATCTCAGGTTACTCTTCGTGTCAAACTAGTCTCATCCACGATGAGGGAATCACCCAGCCTGGACAGCAGATGACTCACGTCTTAATACCACATGCCTGATTTTTGGCAATCTTTTCTAAATATTGAAATGAGAGATTTAAGATGACCTGGGAGATGCTTTTTGAAGTCAAGCCTATCTACAGAAAATATGCATTTTCCATCTTCCTTTCAAGTCAGACAAGGCAGTTTTGCATCTCAGCATCAGCCTCTGGTCTGCACACATCTGTTATCTCTGTTGGAGGGACGTTTGATCTAAATGTACATCCAAATGGCAAGAAAATGCATGTACCTGAAGTATTCAGATTCCTGCTGATAGATCAAGAAGAGCTATGTCAAAATGTCCAATTTTTTGAATGGCCAGGAGTGTTGATGTTTATGACTCCTTGGCTAAGGGAGATACTGGAAGACAGAAACTCCTTCCTACAGGCAGCCCACCAGCCACTTGACAAGAATCTGCAGTTTTTAGGATGAGAATGGCAGCTCCCAAGCCCAGATCCTATCCTTGTTTCCTATCTTGGTCCCTTAACAGCATGGAAGGAACTTGAAAGCTTATTAGAAAATGAAGACAATCATACAGTAACAGTGGCAGGCTTTGTGACTCATCATCCAGGTGTTTTCTGGAACCTAGTGTGGTATTTTAGACATCTTGACTTGCCTAGTAACCTACCTGGATTGATTCTGTTTTCTGAGCATTGTAATAAGTATTCAGAGATTCTCCGCTATTGTAGTCTGAAGATGGTAAGTTTTTTTGTGTGTGAGCAAGATTAGCCCTGAACTAACTACTGCAAATCCTCCTCTTTTTTGCTGAGGAAGACTGGCCCTGAGCTAACATCCATGCCCATCTTCTTCTACTTTTATACATGGGACACCTACCACAGCATGGCTTTTTGCCAAGCAGTGCTATGTCCGGACCCAGAATCCAAACCGGTGAACACCGGACTGCCGAGAAGCAGAACATGCGAATGTAACAGCTGCACCACCGGGCTGGCCCCAGTAAATATGTTTCAGTACAAATGCTATGGGGCAATATGAAATTATATCTGGACACAAAACCTCCTTTGTACATCCCCATGCCCAAAAGTATCCAATGGTGCCTTCATTGCAAAAAAGAGATAACTCATTTAACCAAGAACTATTGAAAAGGATGGTAAAAAGCATTAAAATGCATATCCATGGACCAACGAGTCAGATTTTAGAGACACTGAATAAGTTTCCACATTTTAAAAGACAGCAGAATTTATACTGAGAAATACTATTCCTCTCACTTGTAACGTAGAGTACAAGACGGCATAGAATCATCTCACAGCTGGTCAAAGTACACACAGCTGTGATAGATCATCAGTACAGGGACGACGGGATGTGGAAAAATCTTTGGATGTGTGTGTGTGTGTATACCTTCAATATGTACTGTATAGTCAGTGTGTAAAATAACACTTCTATAAAAAATAGAAGGAAAGGGCTAGACATAACAACAGCAAACCGTCATGTACCAAAGAAAGCATCAACAAAAGTCTTAGGGCAAAAATTGTTAGAATGAAAAGAGATATTGCAGAAGCATAATTTCGGAAGCCACATCAGTCTATGACAGAGCAAACAGAGGCCCCCCAAATATAAGAATGTATTTGAGCAATATCACTTAAAAATAATATTGTATACATTTACATAAAAGTCTATGTACGTATATGTAAATGTATATATTTATCATCTTTCTGAGGCTGGGATCCTGGGTGTGGTCCTGTACTAGCTGGTGCCCGTGTCTTTAGGAAGAAAGCAGTATAGAATAAAGGTAAGGCTCTGGAATCAGACACTTCACTTCTCAGCTCTTCAGTTCGCTTAAGAAGAGAAATACGTCACCTCTCTGAGCCTCAGTTTCCTCATCTGTAAAATGGGATAATCACAATAGCTGCCTGTGATAACGCATAAAAGGTGCTGAGCACAGTGTCGGCTCTGAGGTTGGTGCTCGCTGCACACCAGCTCTGATCCCCTTCAGCGTTGTCATCCCCCCCACTGCCTTCCTCTGCTGACAGACAGTGCTCCGGCCTCTCCTCAACAGTCGAGGGCCGTTGCCTCCTGTACAATTCATGCCGGTGTTGTATAACTTCAGGGATTTCTGTACCTTATGTTTCTGCCTGGCGTAGCAGTGCTCCACTCTTTAGATGCTTTTTCTGTAGGAGAGAGAAGAGGAAAAGAAAACGGCAGCATTTTCTGAGCTCTGGTGACAGTTTTTTCACTTCCACCTCCTAGACCATGTTGCTAGAGGGGGCTTGCGGAACGTTATTTAAACCCCAGGGCACGTCAGGGTCCTAGATGCCCGGGCCAGGTGGCACAGCCCGGCTCTAAGATCAGTTCCCTGGTCAGGGGGTCTGATGCTGAGACCAGCCCATCAGTGCCTGATGCTGTGGTCCCTTGTGGTAATTTTATTTAACTGTCTAATTCCACCCAGCAATCGGAATTGACTCCCCAGCACTCCAACCCACTAAATGTGCCTGTAGATGCCTAAATTCCAGTTTGGACAGATTTCAAGTTGTTGCCCACAGGGCTTCTTGCCACATGTGATGTATGGCTAGTGTTGCCCAGCTTCATGCTCTAGAACCTGAATTTTTTTTTTTTTTTTTTTTGCTGAGGAAGATTTGCCCGAGATAACATCCATTGCCAATTCTCCTCTTTTTTTGCTTGAAGAAGATTCACCCTGAGCTCACATCTGTGCCAGTCTTCCTCTATTTTGTATGTGGGTCACTGCCACAGGAGGGCTTGACAAATGGTGTAGGTCCACAACAGGCATCTGAACCTGTGGACCTGGGCCGCTGGGTGGAACACACAGAACTTTAAACACCTGGCCGTGGGACCGGCCCCTGAACCTGAATTTTAATCTAGTTGGGACCCTGATTCTGCTCTTGTCTACAGAATATAAATCTTCTCTTTCTTGAGAGACCCATAGAATGTTTACCAGATATTAATCAAATGGTCATAAATGAAGAAAACCACAATAAATTCAAAGACTAGAAATTGGGTAGGCCACATTCCCTAATTACAGTACAGCAAAACTAAAAGCAATTTACTAAAATTATAAACAGAAAAAAACCCCAACGATTTGGAATTTTTTTAAAGTCTTCTAGCAACCATTGGACCAAGGAGGAAATCAATAAACCAATAATATGTTATTTAGAAAATAATGGAAATAATAAATCCATATCAAAGCAAGAAATGAGGCCAAGCAGGATTTAGAAATAAATCCATAAACTTTAATTGTTTAATTAAGAAATAATAACACCTACTAATGCAAAGTTAAGGTTTTTGAGATAAAAATGGTCCCACAAAATGAAATAATGAAGTTAAGAACAGAAATAATAACGTCTTCCTTATAATGAATGCCTCTATGTATCAGGTTCTTTCTAATTCCTAAAAGATTACAACTGGGGTATTATAATCCCATTTTGCAGATAAGGATACTGAGTACCAGAGCATGCAAGGAAGTTGTATAAGGCGTCAAAGCTCTTAAATTGTGAGAGGAATTTGAACTCCAGTCTGTCTGACTCCAAACATTGCCCTATTTCCACTATATTCCATCCACCAAAATGTGTTCTTTCTAATATATTGCACCCATGCAAATATACTTTAAAAAATAAACCACATGCTGTGTCATTGAAAAAAATTATATAATGGATGAGATTCAGAAACATTTAATGAAAAAAGATAATAACAAATATAGTATTATACCAGATGAATATTTTTAAATAAAAGTTATACTATATAAAAGTACAAAATACTGAAGATCTTAATAGAATCATTTATAGAAATATATAATGACTAAAATTGGCGCAATAAGTAGTCCATCCGTTAGGATGAAGTTTTGTTTCAAGTGACTGAAAATCCAAACGAACTGTGAAGTGTTCTCTCTTTCTCTCACTTTCTCTCTCTCTCTCACACACACACACAAACACACACACATACACACAAAAATCCAGGCCTAAGCAGTCCAAGTATTCTGGGGCTCCCAAACTCTATTATTTTGTTGCTTTGCCATCCTCAACATGATATTGCCACCTCATGATACAAAATGGCTACCTTGGCTCCTGCCATCAGATGTGTATTTTAGCAAGTAAGAAAAAAGGCACACACTCTCCTTTTAAGAACAGTTTCCAGAGCATATCACTTTGCAACCACTCTGTGACAAACAGACTCTAAAATGGTCCCATGTCCCTACCCCTTTGATATTCAGTCCTTTATGTAAATCCCTCTGCTTATGTGTGAGTAGGACCTATGATTTATTTCTAACAAATAGAATATGCCAAAGGTGATGGGATGTGGCTTCCACGATTATGTTATATAAGATCATAGTCATCTTGTAAACTCACTGTTTAGTGACGCTCTCCCCTGCCGCCTTTGATGAAGTGAGCGGACATTCAAAGAGGCCTACGTGACAAGGAATCAGGGGTGGCATCTGGCCAACAGCCAGCAAAGATCTAAGGCCCTAGTCTGACAGTCCACCAGGAACTGAATCCTGCCAATAAGCTCATGAGCTTGAAAATGGGTCGTTCCCCAGTCAAGCCTCAGAGGAGACCTCAGCTCTGACTGCCACCTGGATTGCAGCTTTGTGAGAGATGCTGAAGCCGAGGACTCAGCTACCCTGGGTCCAGACTCTTCACCCACAGAAACTGGGGGATAATAAATATGGGTTGTATAACTTGCTATTGTGATATTGTTACACAGCAATGGATGACTAATGCACACTCCATTCACCAAAACTTCTTCAGCTCGGCCACATGCAGTTACAAAGGACACTGGAAAGTATAGTGTTTATTCTCATTGGCCATATGTCAGGCTAAAAGTCAGAAATTCTGTACCAAGGGGGACAAAGCGAATGGATATTGGGACCCAACCAGCAGTTTCTGCCACAAGAGACTAAGTAGACAAATAACAGAGAGAAAAATGAGAAATCCTATCAGAGGGCTAGATACAATATGCTACTCCAAGCCATAGTGCTGTCACTATTAAATTCTTCCAAACATTTAAGAAACAAACAAGAGGCCAGCCTGGTCACAGAGTGGTTAAGTTCACATGCTTTGCTTCAGCAGCCCAGGGTTCACAGTTTCGGATCCCAGGCACAGACCTACACTGCTCATCAAGCCATGTTGTGGCTGTGTCCCATATACAAAATAGAGGAAGATTGGCACAGATGTTAGCTCAGAGCCAATCTTCCTCAGCAAAAAAAAAAAAAAGTGACAAACAAAAATCCCTCTGTTATAAAACTATTCCAAATTATCTGTTGCTGGTGACACTGCAAATTAGAGTAATCCTTTTAGTAAAACAGTTTACAATATATATTAAGAGCCATAAAAAGTTTCTATCCTTTGACTCAGTAATTCCACTTGTAAAAATATACCTTAAGGAAACATCCAAAACACTGAGGAATAAAACCGTGCAAAATACTGCTCATTGCAGAAATATTACTAACAGTAAAACTTTAAAATCCCCAAATATTCATTAATAGATCAACCAATAAGTAAATCATGTTCCATCTGCCCAATGAAATTATCACATAGTTATTAAAAATAATAATTATAAAGACTATTTCATAGCATTAAAAAAGTACAATGCAAAAATGTAAACGAATGAAAGTAGAATTCAAAAAACATATTTTTAAAAAAAGAGTGAATAGAAATACAACAATGACAAAGTGATAGTTTTGGCTAATGAGCTTATTGCTGTTGCTTTCTTCACATTTTCCAGATTTTCTCTGATTACTTGTGTAACCGACAAATTAAAAAATGATGAACAAGTTTGAATGATAAAAATAGCCTCGTATATGCATATTGGGCTTTCCTATCAATAGCTGGAACACTTTGTACTTCTCTCTCCATATGCTATCTAATTTAATCTTCATAATACCCCATGAAGTCACTGCTAGTATTATCCCCATTTTTCTTTCAAGGAACTGGAGGCCCAAGGAGTGTGAGTGCCCCCAAGGTACCCAGCTGGGACATGGCAGAGACAGAATTTAAATTCATGTATGTCTGACTCTAGAGCCTGACGTTTAAACACTGGGCTAAAGAGCAAAGAATAAAGCAAAGAAGTGGAGATAGCAAATGAAATTCCTCGGAGAAATAAGTGGGTAAGAATTGCTCAGAAACCACATTTGAGGGGAGAAGTCAATACAACTCATGAATTCAAAGCCAAGAGTCCACAGCCCTCTGGATGTCACAGGGCCCTTTTTAAAATGTCTGATGTCCTTTTCAAGAGCTCACTCCTTTGTGATCAAGTCCCGTATCCCTTGGAACAATGAGCTTTATGTGTGGGCTCTTTTTGTGCCTAGTGATCCGTAGGGGGAGAAATTAGTGGCCTTGTGACCTCTGTCTCCTGGCACCAGTGAGGCTCACACGGTCTCCCTCAGCATCCCAGTGGTGATGTGATAATCCGTCAAAGGCCCAAGAGCGCAATAGTGAAGCCCTGTTGAGTGACAATGATTTCAAATGTAAGTTGAAGAAGTAAGTGCTTTAAAAATTCCTCTGAGGAGTCAGACCACAAGAGTGAAGAACAGATTTTGTGAGCAAAGAGGTGGTTCTCTTACACAACGAATGAGTTTTCATGTTCGATGATAACTTACTTAGAGTTTCTGCCCTCCACAAGCAGAAATGAAACTATTCTGCATAGAGTCCTCAGCAATTCAGCTCTGATCTCTCTACGCTTTTTGAAGAATCTTTCTTCCACCTGGGGTCAATGTTTGCAGGACCAGAACAACATCCTGCGTTTGTAATGAGCTTTCCAAATCACATCTGGTGCACAACGTCAGGCTTCCTCTGTCATTTTCATTTCATTTTGGAAGGAAAGTTAAATGTTTATAGCTCAACGCTCAATTTAAAATTTTTCTATGTTCTGCTGTCCAATTGAAGTACATTAGAGTTTGTGTGTGTGTGTATTATATGAACTTGCATTTGGTAGAGAGTATGAAGCATGTATATGTCCACATGCTGATCATAATTTCTTCTAACACGCTCCCCCTAGGTTTAATCCACAGACCTGTTAATTCAATTGGATTTAGACTTATAATGAACTGAAAATATTGCTGAGCAGAAAAACTTCCTTGTTTTTGGATAGGACATCTTAGTATCATCGAGATTTGCATTCTCCCTAAGTTTAGTTGCAAATCTAATGCAATCACAATAAACTATCTTTCTGGAGGTCTTTCTGCAGGTAAGTAAGTGATACCAAAGTTCATATAGAAAAAGACGTATGCAAGCATACCTAGGAAAATACTGAAAAGGAAGAACTGTGAAAGTGATCAGCTCTCCCACATAGCGTGAGTAAGTAAAACAATGTGGTATTGGCATATAGACAGACCAGTGGAATAGAATAGCAAGTCTAGACCCCAACTATATATAGAAATCTAGAGTATGATAAAAGGGGTGTTCCAAATTAGTAGAGAAAAGAAGGATTTTTAAATAAATTGTATTGAGACAATTGAATAGCCACTTGGAAAAAGATGATATAGATCCATTCCTCATACCACACACACACACACACACACTCCACATGGGTCAGAGATCTAAATATCAGAATTGAAACTATACAAGTTCTAGAAGAAAGCAAGAGCTACTTCCTCTGTAATGTGGATGTAGGGGGAGGCTTTCTAACTGTGACCCAAAATCCAGATGCAATAAAAGACTGATACATTTGACTATATTAAAAAAAAATTGAATGAAAAAAATACACCACCAGAGAAGTTGAAAGACAAATGATAAACAAGAGTAAATATTTGCAAAATATATCACAAAGAGTTAATATCACTAAAGAACTTTTAAAAATTGAGGGAGGTAAAGAAGACCAAAACTCAGCGGAAAAATAGGAAGAAGACATAGTAGACAATTCACAAAAAAAAAATCTCAAACATATGAAAAGATGTTCAGCCTCCCTCAAGATAAATGGAATACCACTTATCACTGATACACCATTTTCACCTATCAGGCAAAATTTCAAAGCTTAACAATATACTCTTTTTGCCAAGACTGTAGGGAACCAGGCTGTGTCTCTTTCTCTTTCAGACATTGCTGGAAGAAATCCAAAATGGTAAGCCAATAGAGGGGAAGGTAGTAATGTATAACAAAACTCCACATGCATTTCCTTTCAATCCAGCAATCTCACTTCTATAAACTTATCCTGAAGATACACCTACAACAATACAAAAGTACAAAAGCATAAGGTTATTCATTGCTTGTAACTATAAATTATTGGCAATTCCCTAAATGCCCAAGCATAAGAGATTGATTAAAGACTATGAAACACACATGCAATGGAGTACTATGCAGCTGGAAAAAAGAATAAGAGATCTTTATAAACTTATATGGAGTAATTTCCAGCATATATTGTTAAACAGAAAAAGCAAAATGGAAAAGAGTTTATGTAGGATTATACATTTTTGTATAAGAAACAGCGGGAAATCAGAAAACATATAAGTCTGCTTATTTTTGCCAAAAATAGCTCACCACACACAGAAAAAGCATAAATCAAAAAACAATGAAATTTGTTACCAACAAGGGATGAAGGAAATGAAGTAGAAAGGCTAAAGGAAGGAGAAACATCACTGAGTATACCTTTCAATATAAGTGTAACTTTTGAAAGCACATCAATGAATTAAAAAATTAAATCAACAAGGATGGGGTGAAATCTAAAACTTAATGCAAACAGAAATAAATGATCCCAAGAGCACTACAAATGAAAATATAACCATCCTGAAGGGGCAAAATATAAATTACTACAGGAACTTTCAAATACAGTACTTTGGTGATGTACCCTCAATATAGTGGGGAGAAAAACTGTAAACAAATGTTGAACTTTTTAGGGGTTTTTGTTTTTGTTTTGGGGGGTATTTTTTGTCACAGAGGAATAGAAATTCTTAAACTACTTTATGTGAATTGTAGAGTTGAGCAGAAGAGTATATGTGATGATATTTTGGGAGTCAAGATTCTCACTACGGAAGTAGGAAGATACGGAAAGGTAGAGTGGAGGAAGGGTGGGGAGACTCCTATGGAATTAGACTGGAATTGGAGGAATCAGTATAAACTTATGAATTCAAATATATATTTATTTCCTACTACAGTCTGCAAAAAGGACTAACAGCAATCAGCACATCTAGAGGACTGATACTGGTTTCTAAATACTACTAAGGCTTTGAGGGGAATCCCATTGGCTAAATCTGGGACAATTTGAGCACTAGAATAAATAAGAACTGCATTGGATTATAATTCGTTGTTTAAAACAGGAATCATGAGTCCATGCTGATGATAAATAATGAGATAGAGAAACAGATAGTAGCTAGATAAGAAGGGAGAGCTCACTCATTAAAAAAGAAAAAACGGGGATTTTTAACTGCATGACCCCCTGCCAACTGATAAATGTGTTGAGAGTGATGGAGTTTTAAACCACTATTTTGCAATGATCATTTCAAGCAGGAATCATCAATTGATGTTAAAATCTGAGGAGTAGAAGGGGGAGTTTGATGAGGAGCAAGATGTTTACTTGGTATTAATGTGTCTCCCTACAGAATGTTTATTAGTTGCAAGGGAAAAACAGAAATTACACAGTGGAGAAACCGGCTAACATCTTGACTGGGTGATCACAATTAACATCGGCAAGAAGGAGCACACAGGCCTGTGTGCCTCCAGATACACACCCTGAGAAGGACACCACATCAGCCTTGAGGTATTCTGGCTTTCGATGCATAACCAATGCATCTAATCGTGAAGAAACATCAGACAAACCCATATTGAGAAACAGTCTCTAAAATAACTGGCCTATTTTTTTCAAAAATGCCGATGTTATGAAAGATAAAGAAAGGCTTGAGAAACAGCTCTAGATTACAGGAGAATGAAGAGATGTGACAGTTTAACATGTACCTGGTCCTGGAGTGTATCCTAAGTTGGAGGAAAAACACATGGTATAAGGCTCACTATTGGAACAACTGACAAAATTGGAATATGTATTTGATAAAGTATTAGTCAATATTAAATTTCCAAATTTTATAATTGTGCTGTGGTTACATAAATAATAACTTGGTTCTCAGGAAATACACATTGAAGTGTTAAGCACCGTGATACAGCCAGCCTACTCTGAATAATAATGTGTGTGGTGTGTCTGCACACACGGAGAGAGAGAACAAATGAGGCAAAATGTTAAAAAGTTGGTGAATTGAGGTAAAAGGTATGTGAGAATTCTCTGAATTATCCTTTCTTTTTTTTTTTAGGAAGGTTAGCCCTGAGCTAACATCTGCTGCCAATCCTCTTTTTGCTGAGGAAGACTGGCCCTGAGCTAACATCCATGCCCATCTTCCTCTACTTTATATGTGGGACGCCTGCCACAACATGGCCTGACAAGCGGTACCATGTCCGCACCCAGGATCCGAACCGGTGAACCCCGGGCCGCTGAAGCAGAACGTGAGAACTTAACTGCTGCGCCACCTGGCCGGCCCCTCTGAATTATTCTTAAACTTTCTGGTAGGTTTGAAATTGTTTCAAAATAAAAAGTTAAATAAAGTATCTATGTTTATACATATAAATACACATATTTGGGTAATTCCCTTAAATGAAAGACAATGTTTTGTATTCTTATTCTCATCTTCATCCTTGACTAGATAAATCTCTTCTCTCGCTGATATCTTCGTAAGTTGTTTTATCTTTCAGTTTCATTTTGGGGTGGGTAAGAAAGGAGGATTTTTCTTCCCAGTTGACAAACGAAGAAAAGAAAAAGCTGGAAGTGCTGGGAAGAGAGCATCCTTGCCAGGAATTAGGCAGAGGCTCGACGTGGATCTTGCATTAGGACTCTGTGGCTTCTTGGAGACCGTGGGGACTTCCGTGGTGGCCTGGAGTAGGATGTGAGCCCACGCATGGAGCGAGGAGGCTCAGGGTCTCTATGAGCAGCCCTGCTGCTATAAGGGCTGTACCACTCCCTGGATGCGCCCGGGGCCACCAGGGGTCCCATTGAGGAGGCTGAGCCCAGAGCTCAGCCCTGTGGCTGTTATTCCAACCCAGAGGCCATCCTCCCTATTCTCCCTAACGAGGCCACACGATGATCATTATACTGGTTTTTTCCCATTCTTCTTAGACTCATTTCCATCTAGTTAAAAATGCGCTTCCTTACTGATTCCTTAATCAGCCTGCTCCTGTATTTAATCATGCCCTCTCTCCACCCAAACTCTTTGAAATTAATTGTTATGCAACAAGGCCCAAACCTCTCATATTCCCCTATTACTGCATGGCACTCCATTTCCTTAAGTTATAGCAAGAATTAAACTGTGCTTTAATTAAGTAAGCCCTACCCTCCTCTTATTACAGTCCCAGGCAGGCAATTTCCTTCAAGTAATTTCCTTCATTTCAATATTACTACTCAGGCCTGCTGGGGCTGGAGGCGTGTGTGCGGGCACAGGATGAAAGTTTATGTTGTCTTTGGATGTTGATAAACTACCTTGGCAACATCTGTAATTTCTAGAACTCTATAAAATCTAAATTGTTCTTTTCTCCCTCCCAAAAACCTCTTCTTGTGGGGAAATAACGAAAGCGAGCCCTTCTGCATTTTCCATCTGAAATGTAATCAGCG
Source organism: Equus przewalskii (assembly GCF_037783145.1). Taxonomy (NCBI): domain Eukaryota; kingdom Metazoa; phylum Chordata; class Mammalia; order Perissodactyla; family Equidae; genus Equus; species Equus przewalskii. The sequence continues at coordinate 14,135,627 of NC_091858.1, read as the reverse complement.
TATAAATCTCCAGACCCGGGAAGAATTGCTGTCTACAGCTCTTGCTACTACTCACATCAGAAAGCACAACAGGTTGGAGGACACAAGTTCAGAGCACCTTACACGAAGCACGTTCTGAGGAATTTCTCAGATCCCTATCGTGGTGTGGAAAACGTGAGGCATTCAGTACAATTCTGCTCCACGTCAGCCTTGCAACAGAAAGTGCTAGAATGGTTTTCAGATCTGAGAGTCCTAAACCAACACAATAAGGGGGCTCTCTAGGTCTGACTTCACGCCTCTGAAGGTTAGTACGGCTGAGCGCAGGCCGCAGTTAAGCCCCTGCCTCACAACTGGAAGTCCAGCTGGGCATCTCTACCCAGTCTCCTGGAGACCCAACCCAGCAACTATAGGGCACGGGGGACAAACCATCCTGGTTTACCCAGGCCTGAGGGGTTTCCTGGGACCCAGAACTTTCAGTGCAAGAATCAACATAGTTCCTGGAAAACTGGGACAGTTGGTTACCCCAATGGCAGGTCCCTAAGGGCAGGGTCCCTTTTCTAAGGTACTGTGTCCAAAGTACCCTAGCAGCTTCAGCTAGGATTGAAGGGTTGTCAACACTGAATTAAACTGAATGATTAGGGACTTCCAATTCTAGAATTGGGCCCCGGTTACAGACAATTCCTTTCTCCTCATTCAGAGAGTGGGTATCCCTCAAGCAAACAGCAGTATCTCTATTCTCAATGGCCAGCCTATTCTGACTGAGGGACAAGCCGTAACTAGGTAAGATGCTGTTCCTGTTACCCCAGAGAAGGTTTGGAAAGACTTACAAGAGAGTTGAGAGGGTCCATGTTTGAGGAAAACAGGTTGGGAAGACAGCACAGAGCGCCCAATCCAGGAGAACTCGATAGGGCTGAACAAAAGCAGATTTAGAATCCAAGATGAATGTACTGGATCTGTGGATCTCAAACGTGGTTTTAAAGAATTATTAAGGGTGCTTGTTACATAGTAATAGTAATAGCTAGCAAGTATTAAGCCTTATTAAGTGCCTGGCACTGTTCTAGTCACTTTAAATGGATTTATTCATTTAATCCTCTCTGGTTATTATCATCATTTGACAGGTGAGGCAGAGGAAGGCTAAGTAATTTCCCGAGACCACACAGATATTAAGAGAAGGAGAAGGTAATCGCCAGAGTGGTTTTTTTTTTTGCTGAGGAAGATTCACCCTGAGCTAACATCGTGCCAATCTTCCTTTATTTTTTTTTAGTTTGTGGGCTGGCAGCACATCATGGCAGCTAACAGAGCAGTGTACATCCACGCCCAGGTACCAAACCCAGGCTGCTGAAGCAAAGCACACCGAACTTAGCCTCTAGGCCACTGGGGCTGGCCCAAGAGTTTATGTTCTTGACCATTGCATTATACTCCTCACAGGCTGTTCTCTTTCTGTTAAAATACAGATTTCCAGGTCCATCCTTATATAATAAATTTGAAGTGAGGTCCAGGGATGTGCATCCTTAACAGCAGCCTAAACGATTCTGATGCAGGAAGAGGCAATATCTTAGGGGTCAGAGGACATCTTCAACCCCACAGACAGGCAGGTGCCCAGGCCTCACACTGGAGGTCCTGGACAGCGAGTGGGTTTACAGCAGCAGTTCTAATTCCGGACTCCACCAACTGATCAGCCCTCTGTGGCGGTGGACTCTTCTCCCCGCATCAAGACTGACCAGTGGATGGGGTAGGACCGAAAGTGAATGATCTTAACTTGGGCTAACAGCTCCTTCCTCCAGCAGGCCAGTGGATTCGCTTGGTGAGAGGAATTGTGAGACCAGATTGCTAATGCGTTTTGCCGAGCCAGAGCTACAAAACTGCCGGAAGAGACCCAGAACCTTGGCTTTTAACCCTTGGACATGAGGTGCTTGTCTGAGCTGAAATGTGGTGGAAACACATGTGAACTGCCTGAAACACAATAAAGAAATGTGGGCATGCCTAGCCTGATTTTCAGTCAAACACAGAACCAGCCCCAACGCCAGCTGACTAGGCCAGCTATGTGGTCTGAGCGGTCCCATCGGGGAAAAAACAGACTGCTCTTTCTGTCTTCCTGGGGAGATGTGAGGTTTTCAGAAAAATGGACCCTGCCTCTTGCTTTTGATAAGTAAAAGCAGTAGGAGCTATGGGAGTACACGAGGCAGCCATTTGGTATAAAATTAATTCGGCCTGACCTTGATTTTTCAAAAGGGACTGATGTGGCCTGCTGAGCATGCATTGTACATTCTGCTTTAAACATTTACTATGTCCCAAAGACAAGAATGATGCTCTTAAAGATAGGGATGTGGCTTCCCTCCATATCAGCATTTCTTTATAGATAAGCATCTCTTCCTGGAAACTGAGGATTATTTAGCAACCTGCTGTGCTCACCTTGCCCAATACTGACCTGCTGTGCCAGCTAAGCATCTCATGACAGTAGTAAAAGAGATATTCCTGTCATATGTGATGCGTGCTCTTTGTTCTAAGACAGCATATAACCACTCTGTACATCCCACTTCTTTGGTGCCCTTCCTTCCTTAGGGAAGGAAGGCCCCAGGCCATAGTCCTCAAACCTGGCTCCTAATAAACTCAGCCCAATTTTTATTTCTAGATTGGCTATGGATTATTTGTGTCGGCATTTCAAACAGGCAATTCTCATTCGCTGCTTCTTCCCTAAAGTCAGCATTTGCATTTCATGAGTGGCAGATCAGGATCACTGTGCTTTGAACAATTGATTGTGGTCCTCTGGGGGGGGGGGGAGGGTTGTGTGTGACAGACAGAGAGAGAGAAGTACAGCAGCTTGTGCAAAGGGCTCCTTTGCTATTGATATTGCTGTGAGTACAGCTCAAAGCCTGTTTCTTTGCTAGAAGTAATCACAATACTTCAGCGCTCATTAACGCACCTGTATTCTGGAAGCTGAATGTCTCCAGTTGAGGAGAGCAGAGCCTGTTACCTTTCCCCAGTCTACTGGCCAGCTATGGCCTTGGAGAACCGATGGAAATTATGTAAGCTTTGTTTCCTTCTCCTACCCTTGTTGGTGGAGATTTTTTGATAACATGGCCACATCAGACAGACTGCTCTTCCTGATCCAAACTCCCCAGATTCTCCGGGCAGCGTGTTCACCTGCCAGCCAGCCAGCCGTTTGTAGAGGGTGAGATAACGAAGCAAAATTACCATCACGTCCAGGCTCTTTCTTCTCCTTACAGGCTCCGCAGCTGGCTCTTCCCGCTGGGCTTTTTTCCTCCTCTTTCTTTGTGATTTGCAAAAGAACAATTAGGAACATCATTTTAAGGTGTGTGTGCCCGTTGGCGTCCTTTTAAGCGGTACCCAGAAGCACTGGATCCCCACAATTCCTTGTGCCCTAGCTGATCTGCCCCAGATTTCTTGTTTCAATGACATCCATTCTTCAGTTAGGTCTTTGTGTTCTGGTCTCTCCTCGAATGACAATACCCAGAGGATAAAACATTTCCCTTCTTTTTCCTTTTTGTCTTTATTTTAAGGGCAATTCCTCCAGTTCTTTTAGTCAACCACTGAAAAGAATTCTTGTTCTCATCAATGGCTCTGCTTGACTAAGACTAACCACAGGCAGACGTATGGACAGATCTTAAAGCTGGTGGCCTGAAATATTTGACCCATTGCAGGCGAGTCCTTGTCTAAAAATACTCCCTCTGCAGAAACCTGAACTTTCAAACAGACGATGATAGAATTTAAAGGATTCCTTACAAAAAGAATCCTCCAGAGATTGATTACTGTAGGTAATTGCTTACAGATCATTCACTATAATCAAAGAGGGGTGGAAAATTTATGAGTGAAGAAAACTTAATTTGGAGAGAAATTTAAAGCCAACCTGTTAGAACAATCAAAAATTAAAACCTTTGGATTATAATGAAAGCCTGTGCTAAAATAGGATTTTGTATACAAAAATTTAAACCATACTTTTGTTTCTTAAAAGCTAGATTCTGAGGAAATTTTATTAATCTAATGAATAAACCAGAGGCTCATCTGTAAGTCCAAGAAACAAACTATGTGACCGTCTTATCAATACTTTCAGATGAAGAGGTAAATGCAAATTAGCTTGTTGTTAGGCAGAAAGGGGAAAGAATGCTCCTTTCTGTCTGAACACAACGGTTGGTCGCAGAAAGAATCATGCAGAAGTTCCATAATTTTTTTTCTCTCATAAACTCCTTGATAATCCAATAGGTGAAAAATGGTATCTTATTGCTCTCATTTGTATTTCTCTATCCATAAAGTAAAACGTCTTTTCATATGTCAATGGTCATTCAGATTTTCTCCTGTGAATGGCCCCAAATTATTATGATGATCTTTTTTGTTTGTTAGGAGCAATTTCTATATTATGGATCTATGCTTTCCAATATAGTAGTTTCTAGCCACATGTGACTATTGAACAGGTGAACTGTGCCTAGTCTGAACCAAGACAAGCTCTAGTATGAAATAGACACTGGGTTTCAAAAACTTAGTACAAAATAAAGAATGTAAAATATCTTATTAATAATTTTCTATTGATTGCATGCTGAAATGATACTATTTAGGATATCTTGGGTTAAGCAAAATACATTAGTACAATTAATTTCACTTGTTTCTTTTTACAAGTGGCTGCTGTGACTTTTTTTAAAAACTATATACTTTATTTTATTATTTTTTTTTGAGGAAGATTATCCCTGAGCTGACATCTACCACCAAGCCTCCTCTTTTTGCTGAGGAAGACTGGTCCTGAGCTAACATCTGTGCCCATCTTCCTCTATTTTATATGTGGGATGGCTTGATGAGTGGTGCCGTGTCCGCACCCAGGATCCAAACCAGTGAACCCCAGGCCACTGAAGTGGGACGTGCAAACTTAACCACTGTGCCACCAGGCTGGCCCCTGCTATGATATTTTTTTAAAGCAACTTTTTTAATGTAGTTACTAGAAAACTTAAAAATACAGACGTGGTGAGCAAAATGGTGGAGTAAGAAACCCCAGACCCTCCTTCGCCCACAGAGACGCTAGTTCAACAGCAATACATGGATCAATTCTCCCTGTGAGAAATCCAGAAAATACTTAAGGGGCTTATGCACCCCAGGCAAGCGTGAAACCAGCCACAACAAAGTCAATAGGAAAATTCATAGCAGTCACTTGCCATAGTCCCTGCCCCCAGCTCAGCACAGTGTGATCAGGAGAAAACTTCCAGCTCCTGGTTTCTCCTTGGGGGAGAAAAGAGACGACTGGAACATACATGCAATGTTCTGACTTTTCAAGGGATGTTGAGGGAGTGGTTTCTTTCTTGCCTGAATCTACGTGCTGGCAAGAAAGGGCACTGAGTTGGGGGCCACTGAGAACAAAGGTGGAGGTTTAGACTGGCACACACTCACCCACAATTGCCCCTCTCCTAGATCAGCACAGAGCAAGTGAGAGAAAACCCCCAACTCCCACCTTCTCCCCGGGGAGGGAAGGAGTTGGAGCATACATACAGTGTTCCAGCTTTTCAGGGGGCTGCCTAAGGGACTGGTTTCTGTCTCACCTGTTTCAAAGCACTAGTGGAACCTGACATATTCTAGATGATTGGGGGTGCTGAGAACAAAAGAGATCTGGGCAGCTTGCTCCAGAGGACCCTTAGTATAGCAGACAGAGACTGTTACAACTCAATGGCCTCTCCCTTGGGCTGGGGAGGTGGAAGAGAAGAGTGGAGATGTGTCCAACATTCTGGCTTTTTCAGGCTGCCTGAGGGACTGGTTTCTGTCTCATATGGCTCTGAGCACTGATAGATCCAGTATGCTCTAGAAGCCTCAGGGCGGCTGAGAACAAAAAAAGAGCTGGGCAAGCTTGTGGCAGCTCCTGAGAATCTGAAATACTGCAGACAGCCACCAGAGAGAGCAAGAGGTTATCAGCTCCAGAAAAAAGAAACCCACAAATTCATCGAGTGGAAATTTACTAATTGAAATTGGATATAAATCCAGAGAAGATGCATCCACAGAAAAAGTTTTAGAGGCACCCGGAATCTTTAGCTGAGCTGATTCGTGAAGGTCTTTCCTTGTACAAAGAAGGCCATAAAGACCAGGAGAGGTTGCTGTTTTTTGAATGCACAGATACCAACACAAATTTATAGGGCACACAAATAAACAGGAAAACATGGCCCAATCAAAGGAACAAAATAAATATCTAGAAACCAACCCTAAAGAAATGGAGGCATATAAATCACCTGACAAAGAATTCAAAATAGCTATCATAAACATGCTCAATGAACTCAGAAAACAATGCAAGAACAAACTAAGAATATCAACAAAGAGATAGAAAATATTTTTAAAAGAATCAAACAGAAATTTTGGAGCTGAAGACTACCACAACTGAATTGAAAAATCCACTAGAGGGGTTCAACACACAGACTTGATATGCAGAAGAATCAGTGAACTCAAAGACAGGTCATTTGATACTAACCAGTCAAAGCAGCAAAAAGAAAAAGGAATGAAAAAAGTGAAGAAAGCCTAAGGAACTTAGGGGACACATCAAGTGGACCAATACTTGCATTATGGGAGTCCCAGAAAGAAAAGACAGGGAGGAAGAGACAGAAAATTTATCTGAAGAAATAATGGCTGAAAACATCCCAAATTTGGGGAAGGAAATGGACATCCAGATTTCAAAAGTCCTAAGAACTCCAACTAGAATGAAGCCAAGAAAGTTCAAACTGAAATACCTTATAATCAAATTCTTAAAAGTCAAAGACAAAAAAGAAAATTGTGAAAGCAGCAAAAAACTGATTTGCCACTTACAAGGGAACCCTAATAAAACTATCTGCCAATTTCTTAGCAGACACCATGTAGGCCAGAAGCGAATGGGATGATACACTTGAAGTGCTCAAAGAAAAAACTGCCAACCAAGAATACTATATCCAGCATAACTATAGAATTACACAGATGAAAATGAGAAAGAGATCAAAGAATGTTACTAGGGAAAAAAAATCAACAAAATGCAACTTCCTCTTTTTTTTTTTTTTTTGGTTCTAAAAACCAATTGTCCCTTTGCTATTTATTCAACAAGGCATCCTTTCCCCTACAATTAGTAAAGCCCCTATCATAAATCAAGTTTCCACAGTGTGCACAGATGTGTTTCTGAGCTCTTTATTCTCCACAGTTGATCTATTTGCTCTTTCTGCTCCCATGCTACAGTTTCACTTGCTGTGGCTCTGTAATTATGCTTATCCCTAAGGTGATGTAATCACATACCCATCTAAGAAGCTCCCTACCCACCCACTTCTTTCTTCATTTTCAGTTACTGTTAGAACTTTTCAATTTCGGGATTGGTTCCCCTCCAGCCCTACAGAGGCTGTGGTGCTGAACATTTTTCAGGCAGCTGGCTCTACTCTGTGCCCTGCCCCAAGAGATGGTAGACATATTTCCAAGTCCTAGACCTAAAGTCACATGATCTGGTTCCCATCTAGAGAGAGAATCTGTTTCCTCTCCTGGCTCCTGGCAACTGGTCCATTTCAAGCTGTGACCCCAGGCTATTTTCCAGCCTCTGTCCTCTAGTATGAAGCATGTTCTTGGCTTCTAACTTCATGTAGCATTCTAGGAATGGCTTCCTTCGATACACAGTACATATTTGCAGTTCCCACTGGACCATAAAATGTCATCCTCCCCTTGCTGCTACTTACCATCCTGTTCTCTAAAAGCTTTGGGTTCCCTTGGTTTCTGTTCCCCATGATTCCCTTTTCTATTTTCAAGCACAGCTATATAGATTTAATATCCTTTTATTATTTTATCTATATTTTCTCTGTATATTAGGGCATAAGGGGAAGTTTTCTGTGTACATAGAATAGAATCCATCATTAAAATTTTTAGAAGTATATTTATTAATATAAGAACATATTTGTGATATATGTAAGGGAAAAAATTACCCAATGAGACAAGTGGATATTTAAAATACAAGCAAAATATTTGCACATGTACACATATAAATGAAGACTATATTACAGCTTTTCAGGCTGATTGGAAAAGCAGTAGGTTTAGTCTATATTAGATGAATTGCAAGAAGAAATACAAGAGGAGAAATGAAAAGGAAACTTAATGCTGCTCATTTAGTCCTTATGGAACCACAGAGACCTCATCGCTGTTCAGAACACAGCAGTGGCTCCGTGCTCTAATCTGGCAAACCTGGACTAGATGTGACAATCGTGTCACAACTTGCCTTGTCCTCCCCTCAGAGATCTCTGCTTTTTTCTTTCTATCATTCACTGGACCTGGTTTCTTTCTGTCTCTGCTTTACTTCTGCCACTGCCCACTGCTGCAGCCACCTCTCTGTTCCTTTCTCTAACTCACAGTTTCTGCTCACCCACTGCCCCCACTGCCTCAGGGCTTCTGCTCACTCCGTTCTCTCTTTGTATGTCTTCACCCCTGTGCTTCTCTACCATCCACATCTCTCTCTGTTTTTCTCCTGTTCCAGCTCCAAAAGAAGGATCTGATTCATTTGGTTCTTCGCTATTGAATACAGAACACACTTTTTGCTCAAAGTTCTCACACAAAATGATCTTAAACACTTCTGGCTTCCTGGTGTCCAATCTATATGTTTCTGCCTTTAGGACAGTCACAGATGTCTGGTTCCATGAGCAATGGCGAAGGTTGCAGAACCACATGACCCACAGCATGAACACTCTTGCAAAGAGGCTGCCTGTAACCACACAACTTAGGAGGCGGGGCTGGGCCTGGCAGCCATCTGGAGCTCCAGGACATACACTAGGACATTAAGAGTAGTTACTGTGAATGGGTGGGATTTTAACTTTCTCCCCCAACCTCCTTTTTCCTTTGCTTGTCTTCTTTTTCTTCCAAAAAAATAAAAATATTTTCTTATGTAAAATTTTAACATTTGGCACAGTTAACTATATCTGGTTGCTTATATTTCTTTAAACCTTGCCTTAAATTGTTCATTCTATTTAAATGGAATTCTCTAGCATAACAGCTTGATTAGAAGAGTTGAAATTAGAACAGTAAGGGATTGCTTTTCTTTAATACAATAGAGTGCAGAAACACACCAATGTTTGTCTCCATTAGCCAGGTGTATGGAAAGTCACAGTATTTAAACCTCAAAACATCAGTATCCATCTTGTGTTAGATTACCCACTCTTGAAGGGGCTACTTAAATGGAAATACACCAAAGATTTGTCTTCAAAGTCAAATCGAAAGACTGACAGTAATGATCACATCTGTTTTGTAAAATCTGGGATGATATGATTATGATAAAGTTGATGGCATCTCACATTTGCATAGCAAATATGGTATAAAATGAAATTTTATACATTTCATCTTACTTTATTTCTACATCAATTCTGTGTAGACAAGATATGAGTTATTATCCCCATTTTATAGTTGAGAAACTGGCATTTAGAGAGAGTGAGTAAAATTGTGAGGTTCAAATAGGATTCAGAAATAATGACTAAGGTCCTTTGTTTTTTCCAGTATGCTTTAAAACCCAGTAATATAAATGTAAATTATTTCCATAGGAAAGCACAATTATAACCCTCTTCAGTCACTTGAATGATATGACAGATATACAACTCATCTCTCAATGGTATTCCCATATGTTCAATTCAATTCAATTCAATTCAGCAAACATTTGTTTTCCTTTCTTCTCCCAGTTGCATCATTTTCTCATGGAAGCGATACCTTGGAGATGTAGTCTACGCCTGATATTTTTACATTGTTATCATAGGACACTTTGGCTTCTTGAAGCACATCTGGGGCAATGGCAGCACCTACTTTTAAAGAACATTTGATCCTGTCCAAAACATCCAGAAGACATCTGATCCAGGGCTGGCCCAGTGGTGCAGCAGTTAAGTGCACACGTTCCACTTTGGCAGCCCAGGGTTCACCAGTTCGGATCCTGGGTGTGGACATGGCACCGCTTGGCAAGCCATGCTGTGGTAGGCGTCCCACATATAAAGTAGAGGAAGATGGGCACGGATGTTAGCTCAGCGCCAGTCTGCCTCAGCAAAAAGAGGAGGATTGGCAGCAGGTGTTAGCTCAGGGCTAATATTCCTCAAAAAAATTTTTAAAACAAGACATCTGGTCCATAAGACATTTGTTACACACCAAAAGGTCCTTGGAATCTGGTTCTGTCCAAAATGTCCATGAGCTTATTTGGTCCATGCCAAACAGTTTTGAACAGGACCAAATATCAAGGACCTTTTGGCACGGATCAAATGTCTACTAATTGCACCTACTATATCCAAATATGCTTGATGCCCCCAAATCTCCACTAGCTGGAGAAGGAAGCAATGTTTCACATACAACAGCTTTAAAGTTCACTTTAAGTTCACTGCATTACACTGCTGCCAGCAACATTCTCATGCCAAAATTTCCAAGGCCCCTGAGTTATACCTTCAATTTAGCATCAAACATGATATATCAGTCATATTTGTATTTGACTATAGATAACAGAAAATTTTATTACAACTTAAGCAAATAGAGGTTGACTTTTTTTTCACATTCTAAGAAGTTCTGAGTTGGGCAGACAAGTCTAGACATGGCGCTGAAAGATGTCTTTAAGAAACCAGGCTATTTAGATCATTCTGCTCTACTACTGTCACAAGATGGCTGCTGCATGTCCAGGCATCATGTCCACACTCAAGGGGAAAGGCAAAGCATCGTCTGTCCCCTCCTTTTGTTTATTTTTTCATATAAAGAGAAGCTTTCCTAAAAATCTCTGCAAAAGAATTCCCCTTAGGACTCAAGATTTCATTGGCCAGAACTAGTTAATATGGCAGCTCTCCTCTACAAAAAAGGCTGGGAAATTGGGGAACAGGCTTGTCCTGATTGATCATGATCAGTCATAATCCATCACCTGAGGCTGGACTCATGGCTGCTCCAAACAAAATCTAGGTTTCGTTGTGGTAATGAAGTTGGACATGCATGGATCAAATGGTATATGGTGATGCAATTGGATACTCAAGTCCAGAGAAAATGCGGGAATGAGGCCTGGTAGCCTTAAAAAGGGGGTTGGAGAGAAGAAACCCTCACCTGTGTTCCTCACTCTCAAATGGGGGATACGAAGGTTGTTCTACCTAGTCTTGAACTGAGTGGAATGGGAAAAACCTTTCAAAACTTTGATTTGGTCAATAATAAAATTTTTGTGTACACCCATATTTTAAAAATAGATTTTATTGTCTGTAAAAAGCTTTGGAACCCTATAATCTCACAAGGTACAAGGGGCTACAAATGGCCCTTTCCAGGGAGGATGCATTCTGAACAGCAAGAGAGCTGGGCTGGCATGACACTGTCAGCCAGCATCCTGCTACCCAGAGGCTTATGATGACTCAAATTACTAAAATGTCTGGGAGTCATTTTCATTATCCTTATTGACAATTAGCTTTAATGGCAAAATGAAATAATTAGGCAACAACAAGTCTGGAGCATTTAGCTCTTCCGTTACTGTTATAAAAGAAATTCAGTGACATAAAGGCAAGCTTACCAAGTCTTAGGGCCCTTTCATATGAACCAAAGTGGCATGGCGCTAAGATTATGGTGAGAAGCCAGGGAAATACAGTCACTGAACTCATTAGCAGAATTAACGTTCCATGTGGCAGTCAAGCTATTGCTTTACAAATTATCTAAGATAATTAATAGAAAATGTGCTACAATAGTGAATGGCATTTTAGTAACTTCCTCGCCAGCATGCATTGCAAAGAGCACTAGTATTTAATACTCCCATTTGTTTTTGTTTCTGCTTCTTGGAAGGCATTTTGCCAAGAGCTTGCCCATATTTAACATCATCGCTCGTTGACTTTGTCAAAGTTAACAGAACTGTAATTTCCCTCTCAGTCACTGTCTTAGAATTAGAGAACACTAAAACGGGGGAGGATTCCAATCAGTATTTCTCAATGGAGAAATGGTTGCAATCTTGGTCAGAATGTGCGTTCTTGTGGTAGAGGACTGACCTCCACATGGCATGGCATTTATCATCCCTGGTCTCTAAACACTAAGTGCCAGTAGCACCTTGTCAATTATTTTGATGACCCCACACACTCCCACACATCCCCTAAGGACACAGTTAAGCCATAGACTGAGATCCAGGGAACATCTTAAATTCCCAGATGTCCAAAGTAAGATGTTCAGTAGCTCCCAACATACAGTAATTGGTGGTAGAGACAGTACTGGAACCCAGGACTTGAACTCTGAGTCTGGGAATTTCACACAACAACAGATTTTCTCTGCCATCCAATAGAAAGTTAATAATGTCCACTTTGTGCAAAATAGGTATTTAATCAATATTTACTGCAATAACTGAGAATCCAATTCAATCAAAGCCAATGTTATTCATTAGCAGATGGCCATCTATGGCAAATGGCATCATAAATAAATAAGGAAAGGTATTTTGCATTTTGGCTCTAGCCTAGATATTAATTGAAGAGAACTTGCATTGTCTAAGGGTTAGACAAAGGGCAAGGGTGTTTTGTCCAAGGATGTTTGGGGTAAGGGCAAAGTCAGAGTGATTCCACTAACAAGGCAGCTGGGCACCCAGAGCAGCACTTCATACAATGCTGTGCTCATGGACTGAGGAAAAGATGCAGAAGTATTTTCAGTAATACTTTCCCTACTTCCTTTTGTCAAATAAGCTTTCATTTGGTAACAGTTCACTCCCATGGCCTGGCCTTCTATCTTTATCATTGGAGCAACTTTCCTTCACCAAATACTTTTAGCATTATTTTTGCCCTCCTTCCTGGTCACTAAAGCACACATTCCATTTATCACTTAGTCATTCCACAAAGGTGGCCACAGAAGAGTATCCACAGTGTGACAGGCACCATGCCGATGTTGGAGTACAGCTGGAAAACATGGATGGTTTGCAGAACTGCTAGAACAGATGTTTGGCATTGAAAACCAGGTTCAAATTCCAACTCAGCCCCTTTACAGCTCTTGACTTTGGTTCTATTCCATCTCTGAAGCTCAGTTTTCTCATCTCTAAAAGTGGGAGAAATGCCCACGTTCTAGAATTATATGGGCATTAAATGTAAATTATGTGAAAATTCCAAGCACAGCGCCTGGCACATACATTTCCTTTTGCTTCTGAAAGTCCTAGGTCTGGTGATAACATTGCCACTGCCCTGAGCTAAGATTCTGAGTGAGCTGCACACACAGGCACTGTGGTGACCTATAAAGTGAGAATGGTATCTGCCTTATCGACAGGTAACAGGAGTATTCATGGGAGTATTGTGAGGTTTGAGTGATTTGATATTTTTTATACTTAAGTGAAATTTAATTTAAGTGCACATACACACTAATATACTTAACTTGTTTTAGATTCATAGCATTGGGAACAGAATTGGAATAACACAGACTCAATTCTGATAATGGCATACGCTTTGCATTATTTTTAAAGAACTAATCCTTACACACTTTTTGACAAAATAATTATATTTTTATTAATGCCATTTATATTGCTGCAACCTTTAATAACACATAAAAAGATTCCTTTCTTGTTCTTTAAAATAAACCCCAAAACATACATACATATGTTATACCTCTCAGTTTTAAGATCCTATGAAGTCAGAGTTATCAATATAATTGTCTGGTGGTGAATGCAGCTATTATTGGAAACTGTGTACAGTTAGCTTGGCACAATACAAAGACCAAATATTTTAGAGTCTGACCTGGATTCAAATTCCAACCTCTCCATTGACTAGCAGTGAAATCTTAGAAAGGTTATTCAAAATCTGTGTACTTCCTCATTTCCAAAATATGCATTTCACAAGGCTAGCATGAAGGTTAAATTAAATACTGTCTGTGAAACGCATAACAGGATTGAGTACTCAGTAAAGATTGGTTCCCATTTCCAATGGCAGGTTTGAGTCTTAGGATAGGAAAGACCACCTCTTCCTTCTTAGTGCGATTAACTCCAACTCATCCTCCAAGACTTTGACCCTGGGAAACCTTCTCTGGGCAGCTCCTGACCACTACCAACCCACGTGTTGATTCCCAGATGGCTAGGCATATCTTCTTGTCCTCCCCGACACTGTGTGTTTACCTATCTCAAATCACCAACCATCCCAATTGGTTGCCATGTTTTACCTGTTTGCCTCGGACACCAGACTAGAAGAGCTCAGAAAGGTCCAGGCACTGGCTCTCATCCCCGTACTCTAGTTCCTCACGTGTCATAGGCATTAAACAAAGACTGGATATCTGAAAGTCAAATGAAATAAAGACACACACAACGTTCTACAAAACAACCCCCCCGAAGTGTTAAAACACTTTTCCTTCCCCACCTTCTCACCAGCCATGAGAGCTGCAATCTTATCGCTGAAGCACAGAAGTTTGAAGCCATTTGATGATGGTGTTAGTGGTGCCAAAAAGCAAACCCAAAGAGTCTCTAAGGGACTATTTTTCTCTTGGATTTGAAAGCCGGTGTCCAAACTCTGAGAGCTTATATGAAGAAATGATAGCCCCTTCAGGACAAGCAAGAGAACATTTCCAGTTTCTTCCCCCTTTCTATAGCACTCTACGAGGCCATTCTGTCCCCAGAATGAATATAGGACGTAAAAGCGATGGAATGGTACATCCAAATCATTACTCATTTAAGATCCTCATGAAAGTGGCAGGAGACATGGATAATTCTGCCTAAACCTATCAGCCATCAGTTACTTATCGTACTATATACAGCTCCTGCTTGGTTTTCTCTCTGATCAGGGCAGCCAGATAGGCATCACAGGACAAGTCTGCTGTCTTCATGCAATAGACAATGAGAGAAAAGGAAAGAGGAGGCATCTATCACTAATTTATTCTGCCAGCCTATGTTTTATGCATACATTATTTCATTTAATCTTCCCAAAAGGCTTGTGAGGTAGTTAAGCCATTCATTATCTTAGTCTTACAGATGTAAGTCCAAAGACTCAGAGATATTTGGTAACTTCCCCGAGGTCACACAGACAGTAAGAAACTCTTGGTGCCATATGGACCTCCCACACAAGGAAATTTCTTTTCAAGAGAATAAGTTGCATGCAGCACGTGGACCGGGTTCTTTTACTCATTCATGGGCTTTGGAGTCACACAAATGAACTGAGTCCCAAACACAGAGCACGTTGAGTGAATATACAATCTGTGTGCACATTAGTTACTTAATCTTTCTAAGGCTCAATTTTCTTATCTGAAAATGAAGATTATAAAAATGCCTGCCCCACAGAATTGTTTGGAAAATAAAATGAGATAATGCATGTGCTCGACACAGTGCAACTATGCCAGTGTATCATGTTTAAACATGTTTCTACCAACAAAGCAGGCCTAGTCCAGTGGGAGAGCCACTGTCATAATCAACCCTCTAAGAAACAGTGAGCACTGTTTTAATCAGGATATAAACTAAGTTCTATAGGAATACTAATGAGGAAGTGACAGATTCTGCCTGAGGGAGGAGAGAAGGCTCCCTCGAAGTGGTGACATTTGAACTGAGCCTCACAGGATCTGTCATATTTCCCTGGTTTGAGAAAGAGGAAGTGGAGGGGTTTCTGGCAGGCATGGGGAACTCTGTAAACAAGACTTGAGATGTGACGATATGTAGCCAGACAGAGATCAACTGTGAGGCGCATGGAGGCGGATGGCAGGAGATCCAGCTAGAACTGTAGGTTAGAGTCGGGGTGTGAAGAACCTGGCATGCCAGGCTCCAGGCTTTGGGGTTCATTCTGTAGGCAGTGGAGAGCCACGAAAACCTCATGATCTGGGGAACCACATGTTCTCATTTTCATAGTAGAAAGAGAATCGGGGAGGCCATCTGGACGCTGGATTAGAAGGCACAGAGCTGGAGGCAGGAAGACCACAACAACTCTCCAGAACATAAGGGATGAACAAGAGCGTGGGAAGGGAACAGAGAGCAGGACTCCCGTCTGACAGACGGATTGCAAGTGTCCACGATGCAGACCTGTTACTCATTTCCCTAGGGCAACATTGTTTAGTGTTCCATCCTCTTTTTCAGAATCAAAAGTCTTATATATTCAAGGCAGTACTTAAAAATTGGAGAAGTGAGGGGACTTTAAATACAAGAAATAAACAAAAAATAAAGGAAGTTTGTGGAGTTTACTTGACCTGGATGGCCCTCTGGTTTACTCTAAAAATACCTCCGTAAGACTATGACATATAAACAGTTACTGGAGTTGCTGTTCTCTAAATGGACTGTGAATCTCATATTTCCATTTTCCCATGGCTCTGCATTCTAACGCTCTTCTGGAGAAAGTATATTGGTCAAAATCAAGTCATTAGGAAAGAGAGGATTGACTGAGAGGAGATTTCTTCAGAAGTTACTGTACCAACTTTGTCCCAGAAACACCAATGGCAGGATTAGCATGAACGTTCAGCCCCAGGTACAAGCGCTCTCCGAGATGCTCATGTCCAAGGATATATCTAGACTTTAAAAGTAGAAGAGATTTGCTTTCAGATTTTTATTATAAACCAAAAGACAGAAAGCTAAGAGCACAGAAACTTTTAAAAGGCTGTGAACTGAAAATTTTAGTCCAAGACTTCGTTAGGCACTGAGAGAGAAAGAGGTGAATACACAACAAATAAACATTTGAAGGGCAACTTAGGATATTTCAAAACATAGAAAAATGATGGACTCTTTGATGAGTGATGTTGGGACATTAAGCTGGCCATGTAGGAAAACAAAAATCCAGATTCCTACATACTCATTAATCCAAAATAGACTCCAGAGGGAAAATAAAAATACAGAAACAAAACTTTCTAAAAATGTTTTTATTAAAAAAAGTTATGATCTTGGAATAGGGAAGACATTCCTTAGTATAAAATATACCTAAAAGTCATAAAGGAAAAATTAATAAATTTGATAACATGAAAAGTAAAAACTTACATATACATATATTAATATATAAATGTATACTAATAATGTCAAAACAAACAACAATCTGAGAAAAAAAGCATTTGCAACACACAGGACCCTCTCTCACCTGGCCTGCACACTTCGATCCCTAAAACTCTGCATACTCAGGGCAAAGCTCCCTCTTCTCCCAACTTCAGTCCCCCAGTCCCTCTTGCCTCCACCCTCATAGGCTCACCTCCATTAACCTCTTTGAAATCATCAGCACTAATCTACATCATGACCTTTATCCTCGTCTATATCAATCACCTCAAGAAGCCCAGATTTCCCCCAGTATCTGGACCCTTACTCCGATTTGGTCCATGTATCCCATTTCTGGCCCCACACCTCACCCATCCCTAATTCCTAACACCGTTCCCCTGCCCTGTCAGTCAAAAGCAGATCTCATATATGCTTAACTTCTCTTCTGAACAGTCCCATCAATTTCTTACTCTGCCTACAACCTGGCTGTCCCTGAACGCAGAGCTTCCTCACAGCCCTGTCCAGGGGCATCTGTTTTGTCTCCACCCCCACCCCCACCCCACCCCACTTACTCTCTAGACCTAGAAATTAGGTAGGTGCCCTTCTGCTTCTCAGGGCCATGACTAAGCCGTCAGCTCTCTCCTCAACTTCAGATGTCATGTCATAGGATTGGCACTCTTGGGGCCAGCCCCATGGCCGCGTGGTTAAGTTCATGTGCTCTGCTGCAGCAGCCCGGGGTTCACCAGTTTGGATCCTGGGCACGGACCTAGCACCGCTCATCAAGCCATGCTGAGGCAGCCTCCCATACAGCAGAACTAGAAGGACTGTGTACAACTATGTACTGGGGGGCTTTGGGGAGAAAAAATAAAAAGATTGGCAACAGATGTTAGCTTAGGGGTAACCTTTAAAAAAAAAAAAAGCTCTGCTCTCTTTGGTGCCGTCATCTATTGGCTCAGGACACTTCCCTCCATTTCTTGAAGTTTTTTGAAGACGCAGTTCACTTCCATTCTCTTCAACACTACTCCTATCACAATTCTTTGAGATTCAAACATACGCAGAGGTGATTCTCATAAGACTTTGACGTCTGAATTCTTTGACTTCTTTTCCTCGAGTAATCTTGTCCCTCAGCTTACCTCAGCCATTGACTCTCCCACAGTGAAACATTTTGTTACCAATAACTGGAACTCCTCCATAATTCAATACAGGGCATTCTGCCCTCTGGCCACCCACTCCTATATTTCCAGCTGGCTCACTCCAGCATTCCATCTCCAAGAATTCTTTGACTCTTACCACAGAGATAAAGAGAAGCATTAAGCCTCCTGTCTCTAACTCACTTTGTGGTTTCTTCCAACTTTATTGAGATATAACTGACATATAAAGTCATGTAAGTTTAAGGTGTACAACCTGTTGATTTGGTGTACTTATGTACTGCAGAATGATTACCACCATAGTGTTAGCTAACACCTGGATCATGTCACAAAGTTACCAATTTTTTGTGTGTGATGAGAACATTTCAGATCTACCCCTTAGTAACCTTCAAGTATATAAGACAGTATTATTAACCGCAACCACCATGCTGTGCATTAGGTCCCAGAACTCATTCACCGTATAACCGGAAGTTTGTGCTCTGTGACTGACACCTCCCCACTTCTCTGAATCCCCAGCCCCTGGTAACCACCATTCCAGTCTCCATTTCTGTGAGTTTGGCTTTTTAGATTCCACATATAAGTGATATTACATAGCACGCATCTTTCTTTGTCTGACTTATATTACTTAGCACAATGTCTTTAAAGTCCATCCATGTTGTTGCAAATGGCAAGATGTCCTTGTTTCTCGTGGCTGAATAATTCTCCTTCGTGTACATATACCACAATCTTTTATCCATTCATTTGTTGACAGATATTTAGGTCGTTTCTACATCCTGGCTATCGTGACTAATGCTGTAATAAACTTGTGAGTGGACATATCTCTTTGAGATTCTGCTTCCATTTCCTTTGGATATGTACCCACAAGTGGGATTGCCAGATCATATGGTAGTTTTATTGTTAATTTTTTGAGGGATCTCCATACTGTTTGCCATAGGGGCTACACCAATTTACATTCCCACCAACAGCGCACAAGGGTTCCCTTTTCTCCACATCCTCACCAACACTTGTTATGTCTTGTCTTTTTGATGACAGCCATTCTAACAGGTGTGGGGTGATAGCTCACTGTGGTTTGGATTTGCCTTTCTTTGGTGATTAGTTCACCTTGAGTTTTTAGTTTCCGTCTTTCTTATGTTAAATTCCATGTTCCATCAGTATAATCACTTCTTTGCATTTATCTTCAGCTCACCTGTCCCCTCTTGTTTCTTCAAACTCATCTGGTGTTACTGACTAAATTGTGTCCTCCAAAATTCACATGTTGAAGCCTTAACTCCCAGTGTGACTATATTTGGAAATAGAGCCATTAAGGAGGTAATTAAGGTTAAAAGATATCAGAAGGGTGGGGCCTTAACCCAATAGGACTGGTGTCTTTTTACAGAAGAGGAAGAAACACCAGGATGCACATGCACAGAGGAAAGTCCACGTGAGGACACAGTGGAAAAGCAACTCTCTGCAAGCCAAGGAAAGAGGCCACAGGAGAAATTAACCTTGCCGGCACCGCGATCTTGGACTTCCAACCTCCAGAACGGAGATAAAACAAATTTCTGTTGGTTAAGCCACCCATATGTGGTATTTTGTTGTAGCAGCCCTAGCAAACTAACACATCTGGAAAAGCCCAACTTTAGTTAACGCCACATGTGTAGTTGTGCAGTTGAATCTGGCAGCAACAACAACAATAACAACCACAAAACTCTCAAATGTGACTAGTGTCACATTAAACTCAAGACTAGTAATATAGAGCAGCCCTTGGCGTTGCAGGGCAATCATTCCACATATCCCTAGACCATTCACCCTGCCACTCTCACACGCAACTGTTTCATGCCTTCACCTCTCTCCTCAAACCTCCAGCATCATCTCCCTGACTTTCACCTTCAGTGAATGATGTTGCTTCCTATCCTGCTGAGAGAACAGACACAATCACAAGAGATCTTTCTCAAGCTCTCACCACCTCTTCCCTCTTAGCCTACACACTACCTAATTTGCTTATTTATCTTATAGCCACTCAATAAATAATTTTCGAATAATGAGCAGATGAATATGACAATGGATCAATTTCCTTATTACACACAAAAATCCTTACAAATCAATAACAGAAAGAACAATTCCATTAAAATGGACAAAAAGTATGAACAGAAAGCTCATAGACCAAAGAAATACAAATGGCCAATCAATATATAAAATGTGTTCAATATTGTTCATAGTTAAAGAAAGAGAAAAACATCAAAACAATAAAGAGACATCAAATTCCATTCATCAGACTCACTAAAATTCAAAATCTTGGTAAAATTCAGTGTGGGTGAGGATGCAAGGAAATAGACATTTTCATACACTATTGGTGAAAGTGTAAGTTGGCATTCTCTTTTGACAATATCTACCAAAATTTAAAACAAATATACCTTACACAAATGTGCCAAGGTATATGTATGCATAACAGGCTGTTCATTCACAACTTTGTTTATAATAACAAGTATTAGATTTAAATTAAAATGATACTGTTTAAAAACATTGGTATATTCATAAAGGGAATCCTTTGCAGCCATTCAAACGAAAAAAGAGAGAACTACATTTACTGAGATGAAAAGATATTCATTATAGCCAGCATTCCAGCAATGAACAAAACATTCTATAGAGAGAGAGAGAGAGTATGTGTGTGTGTGTGTGTGTGTGTGTGTCCATCCATTAAATATCTCTGAAAGAATATAAGCAAATAATAATTATCGTTTCTTGGGAGTAGTTACAGGGGATTGGGAAAAGGGAAATTTTTTTGATGTTTTATCCTTTTCCATACTGTTTACTTTTCATGACATGTATGACTATTTTATTTTTTTGAAAAGAAAGAGAAGCACCTTAAAGGGCAATGGTCAAGTTCTTTTCCCTTTTACAATTTCTGTGTTGTGTGTACTAATGAATATAGTCACACACATATATCACATTTTATGCGGTGCATGGGGTTAAAGCAATTTCATATCAGCTAATGGATTCAGTTTTTTGTTTTCAGAAGGCAAAAACAACCTGTCAGGAGAGTCAATTAAGTGTTCCCCATGCCCCACATACACACACATAAACTCAATAAATGATAAAAATCATTCAGACAATTTGTTTGGCATTTTGAAGACAAAGCAAACAATCAATAAACCACTTCTCAGCTGTGTGTGTGTGTGTGTTATTCTTTAGACAAGTACTGTGTTTCAGGATTTAGATAGCTATGTCTATTTAATCCGCTAGGTGCCTACTAATTTGTCTAGCACTGGATTGGATCCTATAAGTAAACAAACTAAGCCCCTGCCTCAAGATGCTCATATCCTTCGAAAAGCTGGGACGAACAATATAAACACAGAGGAAATTGTCAGGAAAGACTTCATGGAAGAATGCAGACTTGAGAGGCCACGAGCAGAAATCAAGTCACATAATCGATGATCAGTGTCTTTCTTCTAAGAGTTGGCCTTCGAAATCACAGTTTTCGCAGTCCATGTACTCCAGTAAATTATGACAAGTCAGAAATGCTGCTATTAAAATAGACCCCTGGGGCAAAACTCCTCGCTAAACCAATTTGAATCCAAATTGACATCAGAAGATACAAAGAAAACAAAACAGCTGACACTGTTTCCAACACTGCTTTATAAAGGTAAGTAACTTTTATCTATTCAGATACAAGAAGATCCTGCATAGTGGAAAATAGTAACTATTTGGGGATGTTGCTGAAGACGCAAGCCTTTCAGGAGATTCACCCTTGCCCAAATAAACTCTTCCTGAATTATTATGCCCATTTCTAAATCAGAAAATTACTGAAATGCAAATTGAACAGAGCAATTTATCTGTGACTGAAAATACCTCAGAGTTAATAGAGCTCCACTGATGAGATCTAAAAAAGACCAGGGAATAGCAGTAACTAAATTACAATGGTATTATTTAGCAACATAAATTTAACCACAGCAATGTATATCATGAAAGTCATAAATAAACATCAGAGAAAAATGGAGGAAAAATGGGGAGTGACGCAGAATGTGCTTTGTTAAGAGGAAGGGATCACAGGACCAATAGATCAGCTCCTGATCCACAGTCAAACTTTCAAACTGGTGACGGTAATTAAGCTAGCCAATTAAAAATGTTCCCTTTCTTTCCCCACTCCAGATTTACAAATAAGTTAATCAACTTTTTTGTGATTTAAGATCTCTTGAAAGATCTCCATGGAAAAATATTTCTCTAGCAACCTGCCACAGTGCCCGAAATTCTCACTGTTCGAAATTTAAGGATTTAAAAATCTTTTGGTTTCCAACATTTCCCTTTTAAATCTCACAGAAAACTGACTCTTGATCAGCTATACCAGTGGGAAGGATGTATCCTAAAACTAGTGAAATTTGTAGACAAAAAAAGAGCTTAGTGGTGCAACTACTCCTTTTCCTCCAAATTTATTGATGAGTAACCCGCGACCCAAAGATGTTACCCAAGGTCATGATATCGACCCTGATATCAGTTTCCCCACATTAAACCCAGCATATATGGGGTTAAAACCAAAACACTCATTCCCTGCTGACTCTCTGGATTCCTGGCTCCAGAATCCACTATCCTCCATGGAGACAAACACTGTCAAGGACAAGCACCTGGACTATTCCTCCCGCAAAGAGAAACGGGTTGGTGGGAAAGCTGCTGACCAGCAAGGTCACAAGCTCCCTCCTCTCTGTAAGTGTCTCAAGGCCAAAGACGAGCTGGAGGGAAAGGTCCAACCAGCAAGGCCATATGCTCCCCCTCCCCTCCCTAAAACCCCAAATAAAAATCCTTCCTTTCAGCTTTTTGGGGAGTTTGGGATTTCAGCGTTAGCTACCCTCTCTCCTTGCTCAGCGCTGTGCAAAAATAAAATTCCTACTTTCTTCCACCACACCCAGTGTCAGAGATTGGCTTGCTGCACAACAGGTGAGCGAACTCACTTCAGGTTCGGTAACAGTCACAAAGCTAATCAATGACTGAACTGGAACTAAAATCCAAAGTTTTTAATTACCAATCTAGTGTTCTTTTCCTACACGGTGCCTCAGTTTCTCTCCAAGACTATGCAAAAATGAGACATGGGAGAGATACCTGGGGCAAGAAACAGGAATTGTATAAGTGTGTCCCCACAAAGAAAAAGAGAAAGCCCCGTAAAGGAACTTCACTAACTTCACAATTTTGTCTAGATAAGTTCCATTCAGAACAATTGAGTTTTTTTCCCCATCAAATTCACAGCTGATCAAAGAAGACTAGAATTGAAGCTTGGCGTTGGAAGAATTAAGATGCCATGTGGAATTTTGAATTATGTTATTGATTGTAGATGATTTTAGTTGACCATTCCTAAGGGGCAATATCCAAAAATTAACGCTGTTTATTGTCTTCCAGGCCAAAGTCACTATTACTCAAATTGATCATCTCACTACTTGCAAGACTAGGGTATTACACAAGGTTTATATAAACTTACCTACTTGTGGTGGAGGGTTGGGTTACCTAGTGGGCATAGTATATAAATGGTTGTGAAAGTAGCAAAGCAGAGGCAGCAAAGAAAATGGAAAGAATTTGAGAGTGGATATTTCAAAAAAAAAAAATCAAAGTGGTCTTCATTTAAGAAAATCAGAACATTGTCAGAAGGCTTTACACCTATTTTATGGCTTAGTAGTATTTTCATTTTAAATTCATACGGCTGAGAAGCCCCATAATCCTTTTAGAACTCAATGTCACTAAAGTTTTTAAACCAGAACTTCTGGCTAAGATGGCATAGTGTCTTCATGTTTTGCTGCATTCCCCTATTCCTCACCCTCAACCCCCGATCAAAACCAACAGCAATGATGGATAACCAAATGGGGATAGTCAATATTAAAAAAAACAAGATAAGTGCCTCTGTGGACCAGAAGCAAAACAGGACCTCAGAATAGTGATAGAGACAGAAGCTGGGATCTGGGTCAGGAAGTAAACAGTGTTCCCTAAGCAGACATCACTTCAGAATGACAAGGATGAACAGTGCTCCCCTTAGGTGGACCAGAGCCAGGTGGATGGAGAGCCCAGGGACTAAGGTGGGCTCCTCTGCTCTTGAAAGGATGCTGAACATGATTGCTGCCTGCCCTCTACCTAGAGCCATGGCTTTATGGAAACTTAGGACCCTGGGAGAGGGGAGGACAAATTAGTCCTCCACTGGGAACTGAATTAAGTTTTCCCCTTGGCTCAGTGAATGGATCTGCAATGTCCCCCAAGGTCACCGTGTGCCGGTATTCCCAAAATCCCATTATAATAAGATCTGGTTTGTTAAAGAATGGTGAACCCTTTCTTAGTCCAATCAACTGAAGTTCACCAGAAACAAACATAAGGCCCAACAAGATCAGGTTTATTGCCTTACTGCTATGAGGAAGACCAGAGGAACAGTGAGTGTGTCACCAAACAAAGGGAAAAAATAGAGTTAGCATAGAATTCAGGGAAGAGTGGCTTTTAGGTGACATTTAAATAAAGAGGGTTTTTCTTAACCACTTTAACTGTTTTGAAGTGTACAGTTCAGTGGCTTTAAGTACACTCACATTGCTATGCAACCGTCACCATCCACAGAATGAAACGCTTTGCATTTTGCTTAACTGAAATTCTGTACCCATTAAACATTAACTCCTCATTCCCCCTTTCCTCAACCCCAGGCAACCACTCTCCTACTTTCTGTCTCTGTGAATGTGACTAGTCTAGGTATCTCATATAAACAGAATCATACATTCTCTCTCATTTTGTGGCTGCCTTTTTCACTCAGCATAATGACCTCAAGAGTCATCCACATTGTAGAATGTTTCAGAATTTTCTTCCTGTTTCAGGTTTAATAATATTCCATTGTATGTATATACCACATTTTGTTTTTCCATTTATCAATGGATGGACACTTGGTTTGTTTCCACGTTGTAGTTATCGAGAACAATGCTGTTACGAACACTGATGTACAGCTATCTGTTTGTTCCTGCTTTCGATGCCTTAGGGCATATTTCCAGAGGTGGAATTACTGGGCCATATGGTTATTCTATGTTTAGCTTTTTGAAGAACAGGCAAACTGCTTTCCACAGCAGCTGCACCATTTTACATTCCCACCAGCAGTATATGAGGGTTACAGTTTCTCCGCATCCTCACCAACACTTGCTATTTTCTGGTTTTGATTATAACCATCCTAGGAGGTATGAAGTAGCATCTCATTGTGGAATGAAATGGTGTTTTGATAAACCCAACACTAAACAGGACTGTGTACCAAAGGGTCAACATCAGGTCAGGACTGTGAAGTGGACTCAGGATCTTCTTTCCCTGGAAAGTGCAAAGTTTGTGTGAAATGTTGTGTTCAGAAATTCCTTATCTCAACCGCTGTGCCTGGGTTGGTAATTGAGGCTGCTTCTCTGTTGCAAAGCAACTTCGATTTTCCAGGCAAAAGTGTAATGAATGCTCACTCTTGCTGATATAATTTCAAACCACAGAATTTCAGACAATCTATGATTTTAGAAAATAAGTTTTCTCAGTAAACAAGTAAAAGAAAGACCCCTTCAAAAATGGGAGTTGTTGTGACACTTTACAATGGCAGGGTTTTCTTGGGAGAAATATTGCTTGGTCTTAACTTTGCAGCTGGCTGTCTCTGTTATCTGTTATCCCAGATTGATGAGTACCAGGGCGAATATTTCACTTCTTGGTCTAAGCTAATTTTTACTTTCTCAGCGTCAAAGATACAAAAGAGAGAAAGGAAGTAAGAAAGTCATAAATAAAAACCTTCCTATTGAAAATGAGCCAACAAACCAAAATTCCAAATCACATAAATTTAATGCTAAGAGAGACAGACAGCTTTTCCACGTGGGCACGAGACTGATGGCAAATGTGATGTTGGGGTCCACCTAGTATACCGTTAACTCGCAGGGTGGCTTAGCTGACTCATTAGCTTTTCTTGGGTTTTTAATTTCATCATGTATAAAACAGAGTTAACAATATGTCCCACTCAATTATCTTGTTATTAGACGATTCAAGGAAGTAGTATGTGAGAATGGCTTAAAATTTCAACACGCCTTTCAAAGGCGTGGTCTTACTGTTACTGTCATTTGTTCTTCTCTGAACAAAACATTTGGAGACTAGGAGGGGCGTTGTTTCTCCCGCAGCAAGAGCATCTCTTCTTCCTTTCGTGTTAACTGGGACTCACAGAAGATTTTCCTCATAATCCTTTGCTGCAAAATCAGGACAGAGACTGGGCGGGACCCCCCTCTGGTGTCCTCCTCCCTCAAGCCTCTTCTGCTCTTCCAAAGGGTTATTTCACCCATTTAGACTTTGTTTTCATGGACAAAGATATGGTTGGTAATCTCTTAATATTTCAGCCTTTCTCCTTTTAGTAGAAGAAATGGATAGTGAGCCTGTGAGCCGGAAATGCCAACTGTGCAATTTACATCCATCACTCCATAATTAGCAATTAGCTGAGCACAACAAAGGGAGATCCTGCTATGATTACCTCTCCACACAATCCAGACAGGGAGATTATGTTTATTTCTTCCTTGCAAAGTGCGAATTGGGAACCATCCAAGTATTTAGCGAGAATAAAGTACAACGTTGAAATGAACTGTTTAGAAATGAAGATGGGGAGGCTTTAGGCAATATAGTCAGGGTTTCTTTGGGGACCTCATTTTCATTGAGATCCAGCCTCCTGAGCCCATGTTGACCCTCCAAAGAAGAATTTAATATCTTTTTTGCAAGGAAGATGGAGCATTATTCTGGGTAATGACTTCAGATACCAGGCTCTAGTTAGCAGCTGATAAGGACACTCTCAACTGAAAGATAATATCTAAGAGGGGATCTGATTGGCTCTTTCCACTTTGCTTTTTCAGTGCTGAAAGCCAAGTAGACCAGTTCCTTGCTGGCGTGAAAGGTAAAATAAGCCAGTATGACCGATACATCTTTCAGCTTTGCCATTGGAGTCGTAATCGCTCTGCCCCCTAATTTTCCTGCCACTGTAGGAGCTATAAATGGCATCCGGTGAGGCCACAAATTGCTATGGAACACTGTGTGCATGAGGGAAATTCTCTCATTGTGTAAATGGACCAGTTCCCACCCTAAAATTACTGCCTCTCTCTGACAAAATGATGTGGCAGCCTTGTTATTGCCTGCTGGGTTGTGTAAAATCCGACTAATTTTACAGGAAAAAGCTTTTTCTATCTCATGATACCTTAAAATGGGGATTGCCAATTTTTGGTCAAACTAGTGGGCTGAAGGAGTGATTTTTTTCTTCTTTTTTCTTTTAGGAATGGTCATCTCCAGAACTGTCACAGTCCAAGAAAAGACAGTAGGTTCCCCTCAGAGTAATCAGCTGAGAGTACATTTTTTTGACTCTTTTCGACTCTGATTCTAGGCCTAACCCTTCTAAAACACCCTCCCCCACTTCCTACTTCCCTCGCCTCCCCCCACCTACACACACACAAAGATTCACCATTAACGGTTTGCCTAAATTCTCACACTCTCCCTAGGCAGTCTTTCTTGGAATATCCAGGAGAGGTAAACACATCCTTCTTTGTCCCCACACTTCATTGCTCATGCTTCTAAAGCAGCTCACCTCACTTCTCTCTAATTATTTAAGTCTCCCCACTAAATTGTGATACCCTGGAGGCCATAAACTATTTTCCATTCAACTTTGCATCCCCAGGACAGACCACAATTCCTGGCACACAGTCGGTTCTTTTCTTTTTTTTTTTTTGAGGAAGATTAGCCCTGAGCTAACATCTGCTGCCAATCCTCCTCTATTTGCTGAGGAAGACTGGCCCTGAGCTAACATCCATGCCCATCATCCTCTACTTTATATGTGGGACGCGTACCACAGCATGGCTTGCCAAGGAGTGCCATGTCCGCACCGGGGATCGAAACTGGCAAACCCCAGGCCGCCAAAGCGGAATGTGCGAACTTGACAGCTGCACCACCGGGCCGGCCCCAAGTTGGTTCTTAATAAATGTTTATAGTCGGGTATTTCTTCTAAATCATAATTTACCTGTTCTTTTATAAGAGATGATTTAAAAACAGTTTTAAGATACTGGTTCTAAAAAACAGCAGATGGATTTCTTCATAAGTCTATATTGTGTGTGGCCTATGGGCTGGGCAGCCAAGGTGAAGAGGACTGAGACACCGACTATGTCCCAAGAGGCTCACAGCCCAGTGGGAGACAGACATGGAGACACATCATTACAGGGCTGACACAGAGGAATGAATCATGTGCTAAGGAAACATGGGAGGAGTGGCCAACTCTGCTGGGGACAAACTGAGAAGACTCCGCGGCGATGATGACTTTGAAAAGGGGTCTTGAAATATGAGTACAATGTGGCAGGTAGAGGAGGATGAAAGGCATTCTAGGGGGAAGGAACAACTTCTGAAAATAAAAGTTTCAAGTCTAAAAGGGACAGAAAGAACACACATTTAGGGCTGTGCTCCTGCCTCCTCACTTGTGTGTACACCCAGCCAATCCCCTCCCCTCGCCACCCCCTTACCTCCAGCACATTTGGGGGGCTTTCAAAAAGAATCTCTTCTGGTGGGAGGTGGGCAAAATGGGTGAAAGGGATCAAAAGGTACAAACTTCCAATTATAAAATAAGTCCTGAGGATGGAATGTACAGCATGGTGACTACAGTTAATAATACTGTATTATATGTTTGAAAGTTGCTAAGAGAGTGTACCTTAAAAGTTCTCATCACAAGAAAAGAAATTTGGTAACCGTGTATGGTGATGGGTGTTACTAGACTTATGATGGTGATCATTTTGCAGTATATATGAATATCGAATCATTATGTCTTACATCTGAAACTAACATAACGTTATATGTCAATTTTACATCCAAAAATAAAAAAGGAATGCTCACAACTATTCCAGAGTCTCACTTGACTTTCCTGTCCTGTATTTGGGAATTAATACAGGACCTGTATCCTAGTGGACCTGAGGGTCCTAGTGGACCTGAGGTTCCTAGTGGACCTGAGGTTCCTAGTAGGCAGGGGTATTGTTACTGGCTACAAACATAGGTTCCCTACCCACCACACTAGAGGGGCCAAATAAAAACTAGAACGCCAGGCTTATGGCAAGGAAAGGGTTTTTATTTCAGGTGATGTCAGCCAGGAGATAAGAGTGAGCCCTCAAATTCGTCTCATCTCTTCTCGTCTCCCCAAAAGATGGGACGCAAGGGGTTTTAAAGGTTGCAAGGGATGTCTCTGTTTGTAGGGTTGGGGGAAGTCTGTGGTCTTGCTGGAGCTTTTCCACCAGCCTTCATTCAGCCTTGTAAGCCTGCTTACAGGGAGGAGGATGATAAGGGAATCCAGGTAGCTATCCTTGGCAGTCTGTCTCCATTGCAGATAGTGGATTCTGGAACCAGGAAGCCAGGGAGTAAGCAGGGAATGAGTGCTTTGGTTTTAACCCCATATATGCTGGGTTTAATGTAGGGGAACCAATAACAGGGCCGGTATCAGTAGGAACTCTCGCAAGGGTCACATCACTTAAGACGTTCTTCCCAAAAGGAAAGGAAAAGCCTCTCCCCTCAGCAATAAGTGAGATCCCTGAGTGACTCACTTCTGGTTGCTTATCTATAGAATCAGAGATTCTTCTTATCAGAGAAGCCTTTAGATGTCACCACCTCTGCCCCCATAAGAACATGCTAACTGAACTTCTCCACATTCTTTCCTTTCCCTTGTGTGTAGCCGACCCTCAGAGCCCCAAAGACTTTGGAAAAAAGTTCCAGAGCATCACTACGGAGCTTGCTAGAAAGAATCTTGAATCACAATGAGAATGTAGCCAAAGTTCCTACCAGTGGAAACCAAGGCATTATCTTTTGTACTATTTTTCTTCCTCATTGCCACTTTATCATCTACTCTGATATCTGAAGACTTCCCACAAGGCCCTGAGGACTGGATCAGGTACAGGATGGTCGTGTGGTAGCATCGCATATTTTAAAATCTTGGTTAGGTTATTCTTTTAAATGAGGGCCAACTTTAAATACGTTTCTGAATTGTACCCTATAACTGCAGTCATCCTGGTTTAAGCGGCCCAGAGGGAATATATTAAGCTGACTTGCATCCTCGACTAAGATACAACAGTTAGCTATGCATCAACTTTAAGAGACTTTGACCTATGAAAGTCCTAACTCAGCTCCTATATTTTGTGTCTCTCTTACCCTTTGGATTCCCTCTTGTCAGTCCTGACAGTGTTTCAGTGCTCTCATCCACTGCCTTTACTGGTTTCCATGGGGACACCTCACCTGGAGCTGACCTCTTTGCTCTCTAGACCAATGGTTTTCCAACCTGGATGTCCAGTAGAATCACCTAGGAAGTTTGTTTTCATTTCAATTCCAGGGCCGACTGCTGGTATTTTTTAAAAGATACCAGACAAGTCTATTGTGCAGCCAAAGTTGAGAATCATTGCTGTAGACACTGTTTTTCTTTTTTAAACTTTTAAAAGCTGTAGAACTCTGTTCAAGTGAACACTTAGGCAGAGACCCAAAGTGTAAAGGAAATTAGAGGAGAGTTTCTTTGGTTGATGAAGTGTGAGTGTGGAAAGAAACACACATCCCTAGGGGACTCCATGGGATTGTCTAAAAGCCTTCAAGAATACCTCCCCACTCCATCAAAATATACCTTCTCTGAAAGCCACTCCATCAAACCCAGAGGTCCACAAACTTTTTCTGTTAAGGGCCAGTGAGTAAATATTTTAGGCTTTGCAAGCCATATGATCTCTGTTGCAACTACTCAACTCTGTTGTTCTGTTGTTGAGCATGAAAGCAGCCACTGACAACAAACTGGTGAGCATGGCTGTGTTCTAATCAAACTTTATTTACAAAAGCAGACTGTGGACTGGATTTGACATGCCAACTACTGTTTGCTGACTCCTGTCTTAGAGCATTGCCTCCTTCTAAATGATTGATTGTTAATCTTACAAACTAAATATATTTATGTTTTACTACCATCCAAGGTACATCTGTTCTTGTTATGTGTGTGTTAACTGGAGCCCTCTGATAATAGCCCATAATGCCAAGAATTGGTTTACCCACATGGATTTTGGTAGAACCAAACCAAGGGACTAATTATTTGGTGGGAGGTGGAAGGTCTGTTCAATGGGCTAAACTGGGGTGAAAGTGACTCAATCAATAGTCACTTCTTCTGAATTGGAGTTTAAGGAGGGTGGAACTGAAGTCCTTCCAACCACCTGCAAGTCCCTGGCAGAAGGGCACTGATTTGGGAGAGTGGCAGCTATAATAATCTTGCCCCTTTGTTGAATAATCAGAATGTCATGTTGGGGTAAAAAACACCTTGCCAAAGTCTGTCATGTTGGCCTTTAAGAGTCTTGTGCTCAGGCTTCTCTCTCTGAAGGATCACATCCTCTCCAGCTCAGAACAAAGACTACACAGCAATGCCTGGCTCTGGTTTGTATTTCTCTTGGGTCACATTCAGGATCGACTCATCCGCCTCTGCTGACAGAACAGCACTCTGTTCTCTGGTCATGATGCTTCTGAGATGCCAGAGCTCACTTATTTAAGAGCGTTTTTGAAAAACCACATTCTTTTGATTATTTTCCTATTCAAATCTACTTGACACTTTTCTTTCTGACTCAAGAAACGCCTTAATTTTTTTCATCTATAGTGCCCTGTAAATCAGAAATGAAAATGCATGTTGGTAGTAGTTAAAAATATGAATGCTGAATTATTTAGGGAGAATTGTGCTGATATTTGCAATTTACTTTGAAATACAGCAAAAAAACTAGGATAGATTGATAGACAGAAGGATGGAGGGATCTGTGATAAAATAGAGTAAAATATTAATGATAGAATTTAGGTGGTAGGTATATGAATGTTCATTGTAATATTCTTTCAACGTTGCCATATAGTTGACATTTTCATAATAAAATGTTGAAAAAATAAACGGAATATTCAGAAAAAGAAATTTCCTCATGTGAATTATGTCAGTGCTTAATTCAAGACTCAAAAACTTGGACCAGCATAAGAGAAACTCTGCTTAAAGCAGTAATTATGAGGAATGCTACTACCAAGGAGCCTGATTAGATTCAAATATTTTATTCCATCATCGTGACTATGAAATCCTCTTAAACACCAAGTACTAAATCAAGTATTCTGGCATCAGCATAATTGATTCTTTTTTTTCCCTTTGGATCTCAGGTGGGCAGAATGGGATCCATCATAATAAACCTTGGTCACACTGTCATCATACTGTGGCCCACTTCTATTTATTTATTATTTAGTCATTTGTATTAAGCACCTGCAAACCCACCACTCAAAATAAAAGCCAGGACTTTGACAACCCACATCCAATGACATGGTCTCCCCAGCCCAGCCCAAATCACCCTGAATTCTGTGGCCATCACTCCCATGCTGTTATATATCTACATACATGTGTGTATGTGTGTATGTGTTCTTTGTATATCTATGTAGTCTTTCAAAAGTACATAATTTTAATTGTTTTTAACTTTATAAAAGGGTATATTCCTTTTGACTAGTCTTGTTTTTTTCTTCTTGTGTATTATATTTCAGAGATTTATCCATACTCTTGCAAAATTGCTATGGTTCATTTGTTTAATTCCTGTATAATATTCCATTATGTGACTCTACCCATTTATTTGCTGTCTTCAGTTACAAGCATTTATTCCAAGTTTTAGGATTATGAACGTTCTTATACATGTCCCCTGCTGTATGAGTGCAAGAATTTATCATGGCTGTATGCGTAGGGTAGAATTGCTAGGTTTTAGGGTATGCTAAGGCTCAACTTTAGGAGATAATGCCAAACTGTTTTTCAAAGTGGTTGTACCAATTTGTACTCCCCCCAGTAATATGGTTTCTATCCTTAGACAACATTCGATCCAGTGGAATATAAGAAAAACTAATAAAATGATTTCATATGACATATACATAAACAGGGTGAGGAATGGAATGGAGGCTT
Source organism: Equus przewalskii (assembly GCF_037783145.1). Classification (NCBI taxonomy): domain Eukaryota; kingdom Metazoa; phylum Chordata; class Mammalia; order Perissodactyla; family Equidae; genus Equus; species Equus przewalskii. The sequence continues at coordinate 14,102,746 of NC_091858.1, read as the reverse complement.
CAACATATGCCTTTTAGTGATGAGGAGAAAGTAGTAAGGGTATTCGTCTCCCCGTCTCAATTGGCATTCATTAGAGTTACATCTAGATAGATGTTTCTGTTTCTCTCCTTCTGCTCCTGTTTTCTCTGTTTTGAAATTGTTTGCATTATGCGATTCTCTTGGGTTCCTCTCCATCTCACAGGCTGTGGAAATGTTTTAACTTTTTATTCCTTGGCAAAACCAAAAGCCCCTCTCCTACAATAATTCTTTTCTTCTGCAAAAAAAGCATTAACCCCCATACACGTTTCCAGCAGTAGCTCGTCCTTCCCTCTCTGTCAATTTCCTTCTGCCCAATGAGCGGCCTTGTGTTTGGAGGTCAGAGGTGCCAAATTAATTTACTTGGTTATTCAGAATCCAGAGATTTCACTTGGGCCTCTGGGTCTGTTAAAAACACTCCCTTCAGGAAACAAATTGGTGATTCATTTTATAGCTAACCCAAGTACAGTCAGGCTGTTAGTACCGTATTTGTGTTCTGTCTGTCTAATATCTGGACAGCCAACCCGGAATATGGATGGATGGTCTTCAGCAGCACAACTGATAGGCTGGTGATCTCCCCCCACCTAACCCACCGCCCCCCCCCCCCCCCCCGAGCTTTCACACATTCACTCTGCATTATCAGTTCACCCAGACAGGGAAGAAATCTGCCACCTCTGCTGCAGGTGCGAGGGTCACCTCAGGTTTCCTGACAGCCTGGTATTCAGTCTGCTGCTCCTGCCCACCAGCGAGCCTTCCCACCACAGCGGCCTTATCAGATAGCGAGTTTCATTATGTGCTGTCCGCTGGGGACTCTACTAACAGCAATAAATTCATTCCACTGTGCTGGTCTCTGGACTATTAAAGCCTTTTAGTCCTGTTTCTCCTTTAACCTCCCATGAGCCAAATATTCACTCTGACAAAATGCTATTCATTACAAAGTTAAGATGACTTTGACTCTCTCTCCAACATAATACAATGAAGACGTTTGTCCAGGATTCATCTATAGCCTGATGGTATTAGGGATAAAAACATGCCAAGGCAGGCAGACTTCTTCCAAAATGGATGGAAATTACCTCTAGCTAGCTATGCCTTGCTTAGATAAAAAGTGGCTGAAAAAAAATGGTTTTCTGCTCATTTTTAATATCTTCACCAATATGTTGCTTAAGGGAGGATGATCAGGAAAAAAGAGAATAAAGTAGAAAAATGAAACATTACTGGAATATAAAAAAAGATCAAATCTCTTTCACTCCTTTTTTTTATCCACAAATATTTTCCCGTGCTCTTTTCCTCCATGCTGAGAGTTAGAAAATAGATGGAGGAACATGATAGAGTAAAAGACATCTCTGGGGCTGGGCACAACGTAGATCTTAGGAAGATCTTGCTTATGGATTGATTTGAGCAGAAATTATAGCTATGTTTGATTTATCATCCAAGTCAGCTACAGGTCCAAATTGTGCCTCTATCACATACCAGCATCTAGTAAATTTATTAAGCTCTGGAGGCCTCTTTCCTCATCCATAGGATGGGAGAAATAGTACCTCCATTTGGGTTGATCGTGAGGACTAAATGAAATAACGTATACAAATCTCCTAGCCCAGCACTTAACATACAGTAAGAAACTATGAATGTTTATTTCCTTTTCTTTATCCTCTCTCCTATGTAGAGAGCTAAAGAGACAGGCAGGAGAGGAGAAGAACAAGAACACAGAGCTAGATTGTTGTCAGGCTCAAAGAAAGCTTTGTCACACCTATTTGACTTTAGAGAATGTGATCTCTCTTCTGCCTACATTGAAGGAATTAAACAGAATAACCACAGAGAATCAGATGGCCGTGCTTGATGTAGAAATGAGGTTGCAGATATTCCAGATAAAAATAGTGACAGGAAAGCCTTTGTGGTCAGAAGATGGAGGATAGCATCCCACCAGACTGGGCTTATTCTAGTCTTAAGCGTAATCGATCATACTGTTCTGTGTCCTGGGCTTTATGGCTGTGTTTTGGGTACCAACTTCACCCCTAGTTTCATCTTAATCCTTCCCTTCATTTCCTTTCTCTTTCATTACCAGTTTTCCTTGTTTATTTTCTATGTCACTGTATGCTATGTACCTTTGTAAGCCTCCTTGTACTCCATCTAAATACTTTGTTGAGTAATTAAAACTTGGCTCTCTTGCTTTTCTCCCCATGGCTCTGCATGAGTCTTTTCCTTTGCATGCCTGATGGGAACACTGGAGGCTTGTCAGCTCTTACAGGGAAAGTCCCGCCTCAGGAACAAAGGGAGGCTCTGTTGCTTCCACAGCCATGGCCAGCTCCAACCCAGAATAAGGAGAGATTTGGGCTGAACTTTCCAGAACACTGGAAAAAGCCACCTATCTGCCAAGAACATAGAAGCCAAGTCACTCATCGTCTCACTTGTCTGTCCAATTAGAGACATTGCTTTATAAATAATTATTTTTCCAAAAATGTTCCCATCCACTCTCTTTTAAGTAGAGTAACTTCAAAATACCTGATATTGTCCACCTTGGGGAGTTCCTTGGGGAGTGTGAGGAATCCATCAGGGTACTAAAAACTCTTTTAATGCCTTCCTAGCCTCTGGAATTACTTTTGAAGGATACCATTAGAATGCTATGACTGGGGGCGAATGGGGTGGGGAATGAGGACAAATAAGAGTTTTTCCACTTAAACTTGTATATTTGTGCCTCAATATGTTCAAATAGCCCATCAATTATTAACGGACTGGGAAAATTTCCAAGCATCAAAACGTACAACACCAGAAGGCATTCACCAAAACAGGTTCTATTTATTGAACGTTGTTTACTATCTCTTGGCAGCTTTGTCTTTTTAGATGCTGTTTGGAAGTCTCCCTAATGGATACACTGTCAAGTGGGGAGATATCTGTTTGGATTTCTCAAATAAAAGACTGGCAGAAACCCAAAGGCAAATACGCTAACTTCAGATTCTTAGAGAGATCAAAGAAAGCTTTTCATCAGCGAACCCACCTATGTTGATTCCCTCCAATTTGCTGAATCCGTTCGGTACTAGGATTTAGTAGTAAGGATTAGACCTGCAATACTGTGGTACGATACCATAAAATTCAGAGCTGGAAATGTTGTGGGTGTGAACAGAAGAATAGATATTAGTAGAGAAGAAAATTCGTGGTACTTAATGGGAGTTGGTGTTGTCCATTCTTGGCAGCGTTGAAAATTTCTTTTTATCCTAAAATCCTTTGTTTTGTTATTCTAAAAGGTAGGGGTAGCTGAGAAAGAATGAGAAATATAGGCGATTTTACTCTGTATGTCAGAGAATGCTTTTTTAACCACATGCAAATATAAAGACCTGGCTTTCAAAAACACACACAACTGAGTAGTCTTTTGGGTATAAAATTGTGAACTTATTAAGTCTGTTCAGTCATTTCTTTTGGAGATGAGCATTTTGTTGAAGCCTCACTTTCAAAGGAATGAAGAATGAGATGACAGAATAAAGAAAAGGGATTGGGAAAAACCGATCCACTAAGATCTCATGAGTAACTGGACATGGCCCTGACTTTGCAATGCAGTCTCAGAGGTGGCCACAAATCTTGGTGTGTTAAGGATTACAGAGCAAAGCATCCATTCCAATGAAACACACGGGCACTCGCACAGGACGCAGAAATTTAATGCATGCCCGAGTCTATATGGGGGCTGCTTCGGTGGCTGTTTCTACCAAAGTAATTGAGAAGCACAGATGTCTACTCCTATCTCAAGCTAGAGGCATGTGGAGTCTTGGGTACCTTATGTGCAGGTACAGATTCTTGGGGGGTGCTTGGGGGGAGTATCCACCAGCATCTTTTGCATTTGCTCACCACCCACGTAGAACTCCTGGAACACTGGATACCACATGGTACAGGTAACAGTGCTAGCCAAGCAATCAGATGGCTTTTTCTACATTAACCATTTTCCTGGAAAGACAAATGAAAGCCTATGGAGGCAAAAGTACTTGCCTAAAATCACCCAAAGCAAGGCAGTGGCTGGAAATTCACTAAAACTGTGAATTACAGATTTCAGGCCCATGGTTAAGCTTTCAAAAGGCGCTGTCTCTCTCTCTAGAGGAGTACCTTAGGGTGAATAATCCCATAATGTAGGATCAACAAAATCCAAACTATTTTTATTCTAACATATAGAGGTATTTATGGAAAATATTTCCAGGGGTTTTTTTAGAGGCAAGAAAAACACATGAAAGCATCTTAAATTATTTAAAAGAAAATTATTTCACAAATCCAGAGTATAATTATTGTTTTGTTACATGATTTTATCACTTGCATTTCCAAAAAACATATTCTACCTAACATCAAATGTACTTGAAAGAGACATGGACTCTAGCTCTGACTAGCACAGTTGAGGGATTAGGTTCTATCTTCCTTTGGTGACAATTCAAAAGGAATTCACCATATCTTTGCAATGTTGTCTGATGATGTATAGTCCAAAAATAACTATTGTAATTTACTTGATTAAAAGCAATCACATTCTATAACAACGCTCAGAGACACTTGCTCTATGCCATCCCTAACAGGGAAGGCCAAAACAAAGAAAAATACCTCTGTTAGAACCATCACTCTCTCCTGCTTTATGCCTTATCACAGGAAAGCAGTGCCATTTTCCCCTGCACATTAGACCTAAGAAAGACTTACGTGTTTCCTTTACACTTCCCCTGAGGAGAAAATTTCACAAGAAACGGAGTTACATCAACCCAAAGCAATTTGTGTCCCTAAAATATTCAGGAATGCCCAGCCTGCAGAACCATCATTAGCATTCAGTTGCACACTTTGTTCCTAACAAGCACTCCTTGGCCCTGCAAAAGGTAATCATTGTCGTTCTTCTTCACTCCCTTTAAATTGATGTGTCCCTGGCTACAGAGGACTGCCAGCTTACCAGCCCTACATTCTAGCCTCATAATTGTACTAAACTATAGCCTTATGAGCCTCCTTCAGCAACCACTTACAAAAAAATTATGATCCTCTCCAAATCCTGGAGTTTGGAAAATAGGCAGTGAGGGACACAGACGCCTAGACCGAGAGGTTGATTTCTATATCCCGTAAGTAAGGAGACAGAGCATTCTACCCTTTGCTGAGGATTAACGGATATTTACAAAGCACTCTTAGGTGACATTATTCTGAATGATATGAATGAAAGAAAATACATAAACCCACACTCTTCCCTTGAGTTTGCTAACCTTGATTGATTTTAATCCGTTGCCTGTTTTTCCTGATTCTAGTTCAGAATGTGTTTAATGATGACAATAGTAAGGTGTAATCTGAAGTAAAGAAAATACAAATCTTCTGGAGATTTGAGAGATCGAGTCAATGCCATAGATTTGAAGCAGCAGCTCTAAACATTATGAAGGAACCAACATTTTTGAGCAATACTCTATGCCAGGCTCTATGCTAGTACTCTACATTTACTATCTTATTTAATAGTCACTACAACCTGCTGAAATGAATTTTATCTCCCTTAATTACAGGGAAGAATTTGAGGTTCATAGATGCTAAGACAATTGCCCAAGATCACACAGCTAGAAGGTATTGGAGCCAGATGCCAAACCAATAGCCCAGAGCACATCCTTTCCATGACTTGACGCAACTCTTATATGAGGAATCATTGTGCCCTCCCTTCTGCTAAAACCATGCTCTGGTGGGAGTAGGAGGTTGAGTCTGGCTGTAAAGCAGGTTAGGAGTCCAGGTAGTAAGATCTAAATCTATTGGTGCTGGGATCCACATACTTGACTAAGCTCCTAAAATGTTGACCCAACAGGACAAAATCCAAGAAATGGCAGGGTAATGTACTTCCCTCTGGGGCCTTAGGAAAACCACATGCAGAAGAAACATTCATGGTTACAGTCAAAGCCCATTACAGATTCCGGGAACAATTACAGGCATTACAAGATATGTTGAGCAGGAGGAATAGCCATTCACTGGATCAGACTGTGCTCATAGGAGAAAGCTGGTTGGTGAGAAAAGCTGAGAGGGAGCTTTTGAGTCCAAAGTCAGAGCAGAGATGCACTCTGGTCGGAGCCAGTGGTCAGCTGTTCTGGTAACAGTCACTTTTTTTTTTTTCAGTTCATAATAGTTTACATCATTGTGAAATTTCACTTGTACATTATTTCTTGTCTGTCACCACATAAGTGCTCCCCTTCACCCCCCTGTGCCCACCCCTCACCCCCCTTCCCCTGGTAACCACTGAACTGTTGTCTTTGTCCATGTGCTTGTTTATATTCCACACATGAGTGAAATCATCTGATGCTTGTCTTTCCAAGTCTGGCTTATTTCACTAAGCATAATTCCCTCCACATTTTTCCATGCTGTTGCAAATGGGATGAATTTATCTTTTTTTCTGGCTGGTAGTATTCCATTATATATATACACCACATCATCTTTATCCAATCATCAGTCGATGGGCACTTGGATTGTTTCCATGTCTTGGCTGTTGTGAATAGTGCGAGCAGTCATTTTTTGAAGTGATAGCTTCAAACCCTGGCCTTACCTGATATTACTTTCTTTTTTTTTTTAATTTAATTTAATTTTTATTTTTTGTCATGGAAGATTGGCCCTGAGCTAACATCTGTTGCCTATCTTCCTCTTTTTGCCTGAGGTAGATTACCCCTGAGTTAACATCTGTGCTAATCTTCCTCTGTTTTTTGCATGTGGGATGCTGCCACAGTCCAGCTTCATGAGTGGTGTATAGGTCTACACCACGGATCTGAACCTGCAAACCCTGCGCGACCGACACAGAGCGTTGGTGTTAACTTCTACATTACCGGGCCAGCCCCCCATGACCTTACTTTTAAATGCATTTCATCCTAGTAGGCTGAGAAGCCGTATGGGTTCTCCCGGGGATCTGGCCAGTGCGTGGTGAATCTAGAGAAGGCTGTGTAGGGAAGTCTGAATGTTAGTTTAAACCTTGTGTCCCCAGGGTTAAGCCCTGTGTAGAGATCAGAGGAGGGACTCAATAAATATTTGTGGAAGGCAGAAAGGAAAAGAAGGAGTGAATAGGCTAAGGTTCTAGTACTTTCAACAAACCATTCAAAACAAGTCTAGGGTCCGGGGTTGTGTGTCAGGAAAGGACAGAAAAAGCCATGGTCGAACTCCCAGATGTGGTATGGCGAACATCAGAAAAGAGGTTCTGACTGAAGGCTCAGTCACTAGGAGATGTGGATTGAGGGACTGTTCAGTCACAAAGAAGGGCTGGGTGCAAGATGTGGAAGCCAGTCATTGGAAAGTGCGGAGAGGAGAAGCGATACATCCTGCCTCTGAGGAACTGGAAAATTAATTAGGACCTTAATCACCAAGACATGTGAAGGAGGAGAGATGAAGGCACCAAGGATATAGAGGCATTGAGGACTAATAACCTAAAGCCCTGACTAGGATATTCCCCTACCCAGGGGCATTGTTAGTCCTGGGATAAAGCTGCACCTGTAGGAGTTTCTGTACTCTTCACAGAGAATGTTTGGGGTTGGGAAGACATGGAAATCTAACAAATTATTGCACATCTTTCTGGTGACTGCTTACCAGTTTATTCATTCTGCCCTCTGGATAGCTGAGGAGATAGAGCAAGTCCTCCTAGGTTTGGTAAAAGATCTGCCTCTCCAGTTCATTTTTTTTAAAGAGAAGGACAAGGGACATTGATGAACCATTGCATAGAGAAATAAGGTGGTGGGGCAGTTTATCCATAAGCACAATTCTTTTAGGAAAATGTGATAGAAGGAAGCAGGATGACCCTGAAGGGAGCGACATGATGTTCCACTTCAACAATGCCTATCCATCCCATCCCTGGCTGTATACTCCTGCGCCCAGGATGGGGGTATCTGCCCCTTCTTAGCATCCTCTGCTATTGCCATCACAGTATACCTTGTACATTCTTTACAATTGTCAGATTATTTTATTTTTATCTCTACAAACTATAAACTCCAAGAGAATAGGTACCATGTCTACTTTTTCATCTTCGTATTCCCGGAACCCAGGTCTGTCCCTGCAATGCTCAATAAAAGACATTTGGATGAACGAATGAATATCAAGACTTCCTCTCCAATTTCAACTATAGGGAAGAAAGAGAAAATTTTAAAGACGAGATACAGGGCTGGTGTTGCTTTTAAGTTTCTCCTTAGAAGGCTCCTGAGGGCTGCAGTGTAGCAACTTATAATCTCTCTTAACACAGAGCTTGGGGCTGGAAGTCCAAAAATTACAAGAAAAGAATAGATGACAAGATGTGTGCCATAACTTAACAGTAATTTCTAGGTCACTTGCAAATGGTTGCCGTTAATAATTACAAGCTTTTATTGGGCCCTTTCTATTTTCAGAGTGCTTTCCGATCGTGAATTTGTTATTTCTCACAACATCGCTATGAGGTAGACCATCATTATTATCGCATTACAGATGCACTAAGGATGTCAAGTTGGATTTAATTGATCCAGGAATGTAGCTATTCTTAGCAGTTCATTTGCCCCTCTGCTTTCTGGTCTTAAAAATCTACTGATGCTGCCTAGAGGGTGATACTGCTAAAGTGAAATTTAGAAAGAAACATTGCAGACAACCACAGAGAATTGCAGGAGCAGAGTAGGTACTAAATTTCTGAAAGGTAAGAGGTGTCAGAGAGAAGTTTTGGTGTATTCTAGAAGTGCGTGCATTAGCTTCCAACCATTTTCTGAAAAACTACTTTCCTACTAAGGTTACTGCCACCTTGAAAATACAAAATTAGTTTAACATGCAGAGGTTTGAAAGCAGTTTATACAATTTGGCCTCACAGTGTTGAGCCAGGTTTCCCTTCAGTGATATATCTGAATCCCAGGTCCAAATTATAATGTTCACGTGGAAGGTGCATGTGATTAGATGTTCACTCCAAGGACTAAAACAAATATGATCACATGCTGGACATAGTATTGCCCAAGAAGGCTGGTGAATCTGGGAGCAGCACGTGAATCATTGGAACACTGTGTCTCTACATGCCAGGAGAGTGTTTCAGCTGCCTGTCTATGGGATGTTTTTGCTTCTTCTCTCCATCGTCTAGCTTTCCATTTGTCCACCTGTGGAGCCTTCTCAACAAGCACCAAGATTGTTCTTGTTGTGGGTTGAATTGTGTCACTTTAAAAACGTATGTTGGAATCCTAACTCCTAGTACCTCAGAATGCATCCTTATTTGGAAACAGGGTCTTTGCAGAGGGAATCAAGTTAAATGAAGTCATTAGGGTAAGTCTTAATCCAGTGTGACTGTGTCCTTACAAAAAGGGGAAATTCGAATACAGAGACAGACATGTGAAGAAGGAAGACGGCTGTGTGAAGACAGAAGATCGGAGTGATGCACCTACAAGCCAAAGAACACCAAAGATTGCCTGTGGACCACCAGAAGCCAGGAAAAGGCAAGGAAGGGCCCTTCCCCTATAGGTTTCAAAGGTGCACAGTCTTGCTGAAGCCTTGATTTCATACTTGCAGTCTCTAGAACTTGGAACAATAAATCTCCATTTCTCTAAGCCACGCAGTTTGTGGTACTTTGTCATGGCAAGCTTAGGAAACTAGTTAATACAGTCCTAGTAATAGATCAACCTCAAAGGGAGATGAAAAATGGCATATTATCCAAGGCCACTATCTTGTATTCAGTTCTCCCTTGTGCTAAGTCACTTCCTACTATATAATAATTTGGGTGTGTGGAAAATGATCTCCATCATCCAGACCACTGGGCAACATTTTTAGTTGTTACATTAACAATTGTAATTATGGCCACAGCTCTACACCATAGAAGCTACCCTCCAAAAAAAGAAGATTTTCATATCAACAAATTATAGCCCTAGTTTCTTACGGGACCATCATTTGAAAGTACAAGCTTTCGGTCACACAAAAGACAAGGGGGAAAAAAGGTGAATAGTATGATGCAACCTGTCACCACTATAGAGAAAGTGTTTTAATGCATATCTTGCTAGTATCTGCTGCAAGCAATTTTTTGAAATACAGTAGATTAAATCCAAATAATGTAGAAGAAAAGAAATAACAAAGAGGAGAAATTAAGGAAATAGAAAATATAAAACAAAGAAAATTAACAACATCAAAAGTTGGTTCTTTGAAAAGACATTTAAAGGTGATAGATACTTAGCACAACTGGTAAGGAAAAAAGGTAAGACACAAATTGTGAATATTGGAAATAAAAAAGAGACATCACTATGGATCAAACATGTTAAAAAGTTGATAAGATACTATGGGCAACATTATGTCACTAAATTGAAAATTGAGACAAAATGTACACATCCAAAGAAAAACACAATTTAATAAACTGACAGAAAAATAAATTTAAAATTTCAAACATGTATCTATTAAAGAAATTGAACCTGCAGTTTAAAACTCTCTCACAAAGAAACCACCAGTGCTAGATGGCCTTGTTAGTAAATTCATCCAAACATATTTAAAGATGGAATGTTACGTTAACACTAGTCTTAACAAACTCTTGTAGAATATAAGAGAAGAAACACTTCCCAACTTGTTTTATGAGGCCAGCATAACCTAACAATGACATCACCAGAAAGGAAAATTACAGGAGGATATCCCTCATGAGCACAGATGCTAAAATCCTAAACAATATGTTGGCCAAGACATCTTCACAGAAGACTATAAAGCATTTTTACAAGAATTAAAGCCGTCCTAAATAAGTGAATAAACTATATCACCAATCGGAAAATTTGGTATTATAAAAGTATAAATTCTCTCACAAATAGATATATAGATTCAATGAAACAGCAATCAAAATCCCAGAAGGTATATTTTTGTGAAAATTGACAGATTGATGCTAAAGTCTATAAGAAAATGCAAATAACATAGAATAGCCAAGATAACGTTGAAGAACAAACCAAGACTTACCATAAAGCTGCAGTAATGAAGATAATGTGATATTGGCTCAAGGCTAGACAAATAGACTGAAGGAACTGAGTAGAGAATCCAGGAACAGACTCACAACAAATACAGCTACTTGACTTATGACAAAGGTGACATTGCAGTGCCATGAGGGAAATGACGGACTTTTCAATAAATTGAGTCAATTGGATATCCATATGGAAAAACCATAGTATGATTCCTGCCTCACATCATATAAAAATATCAAGCCTGGAAGATTTCATATTTAAATGTAAAAGGCAAAACAATAATGTGTCTAGATGGGGGAATATCTTCATAAACTTGGAGCAAGCAGATTTCTCAACAGGACACAAAAAACACTGACCATAAAGGGGAAAAAGAAACATATTGGACTTCATTAAAATTAAGAACTTGTGTCCATTAAAAGATGACATTGAGAGTGAAAAGGCAAGAACAGACGAGATAAATACCCACGTGTGTAAAATTTCCTATATCTAGGATATATAACTCCTAATATATAAATAACTCCTAAAATCAATAGAAAATAAATGAGTAAAGGACTTGAATAAATACTTCACAAAAGAAAAAATCTCAATGGCTAATAAACATACAAAAGTTTCTCAACATCAATAGTCACTAGGGAACACAAATTAAAACCACAATGAGAATCATTACACATCCACCAAAATGGTGATTATGCAAAAGAACTACAATACCAAACGTTGGAGAAGATGTAGAGGAACACTCATTCATTGCTCCTGGGAATAAAAATTGGCACAATCACTTTAGTAAACTGGGAGTATCTATGCAAACTAAGGAGATGCATACCCTATGGCCCAGTAATTTTACTCCTATGTATAGATCCAACAGTAATGCAAACATGCAGTTACCAAAACACATATATGAAAATATTCATAGCAGCACTAATCCTAATAGCCAAAATATGAAAACAACCTAATGTCCATCAAAATGAAATGGATAAATTGGAAAGCAATACAGCAAAGAGAATAAACCAGCTATTGTTACACACTCTAACACAGATAAACCTCACAAATATGTTGAGCAAAAGAAGCTAGAAGCAAAAGAGTACATACTGTATGATTCCATTTCATTTTAACTCCATAGAGCTGAAAACAGCAAAAACTAACAGCGGGTGATAGATGGCAGGGGGCAGGGAGTGAGTGGAGAGACCCATGGGGTCCTGGTGATGGCCTATTTCTTGATTTGGGTGATAGTCACATCAGTATGTTCCTTCTGAAAATGAACCAAGCTATACACTTAAGGTTTGTGCGTTTATTAGCCTGTATATTTCAATACAAAGTTTACTTGAAAACTGTATATCTTATGGATAGCGAGTCTTACAAAACTACAAAACTTTAAAATCTGATGGATTCTTAGATTTGGGGGTCAAATGGGGATGACTGAGTGACCCTGGATAGGGAGGTGGCTAGAAATGCGGCTGGGAAGATAAATTCAGGCTACACTGTGATGTTCTCTCAACGCAATGCCAAGGACTTGAGAATTTATTCAGTAGATCATGAGAGTTCCTTGTGATTGAGTGAGACGATATGACCATACTCACATTTATAGGTAAAAACGTATAGCAATAATGAAATAAGTTGAAAATGGAGAGAGAAGACACAGGAAGACTAGTTAAGATGTTGTCAAAAGAAAGAGAAAAAAATGAAAGCCCGAGATGGTAAAGAATTAAAACCTATTTTCCCTGTGCCCATTCATGTCTGCCCTTCATCTGGAGCTGCTGAGTAAACAAGTCTAAAACTTGGTCACTAAAAGGAAAACTGGTGGTGCCTGGGAATTTGCTGTCTAGCCATCCCAGGAGCATCTTCATAGTTGGTAGCTGGTGGGAGAGGGGCAAGTCCTTGGCTGTCAAACCATTTTTACTCTGACAAGTTCTTGGGTGCTAGCTCTTGTCATGCTTCATATCTCAGGGCACATTCAAGCATGGAATTTCTTGTGAAGTTAAAAGAAAAATTTATGTTATCTGTTGAAAAATCACAGGACAGAAACTGCAAGCAGCACAAACCCGAGGACTACAAAAGTGGATCAACGTATTTTGACACTAACTGCTTTACTTGGGTAATATATTCTGATGTTAAGATAGATTGGAAATACTAACCAGGAAAAACTAAACAAGAAAAAAGCATAAGGAACTCTTTAGCTTGTTTATGGCTTTATCTCTAACAAGAATGCTTGCTCCTCCAGCCTTGTGGACACGAGAAATCCCCACTGGTTTATGAACAAGGTATGCATGCAAAAAAGATCCAGCAAAGAGATGAGAAAACCTTCCCCTTCTTTTTATTTTGTGAATCTCCTAGTGAATCATCAAATCTGGGGGTAGTCTTGTATATGAGACGGGAGTATATGCAGAAAATAGTTAACGTAGAGGGCTTGAACTGCTATCCTTGGAAAGACCTGTTGCAAGATTGGCCTTTGGCTGGCGTCTGGGAATTTAGATTTCAGGAGTGTTCCCACCATTAAATGATCAGAGTGGCTCACTGTCCCTAAATTGTTTATACAAATGATATGGTTTTTGCTTGTATTAGTCAGAGTTCTCCAGAGAAACAGAATCAATAGGATGTGTGTATGTATACATACGGAGAGAGAGAGAACAGAGAGATTTATTTTAAGGAATTGGCTCACACAATTGTGGAGGCTGGCAAGTCCAAAATCTGCAGGGTGGGCCAGAAGGCTAGACGCAGCAAGAACCAATGTTGCAATTCAAGTCCAAAGGTAATCTGCTGGCAGAATTCCTTCTTGCTTGGGAGGGATCAGTCTTTGTTCTGCTCAAGCCTTCAACTGATTGGACAAGGGCTATCCACATTATGAGGGGCAATCTACTTCATTCAAAGTCGGCCAATATCTAGTAAATCTCCTTCAAAAACTCCCTCACAGAAACATCCAGAATAACGTTTGACCAAATGTTGGCACTTTGTCCCAGTCAAGTTGACAAATAAAATAAACCACCACAATGCTGAACACCTGCTTTCCTTCTGGGAGTCTGGACATATGGTACATGCCAGGCAGAGGTTGCCTCTGTGATCAGCTCCCAATAAAATTCTTGGCCACCGACCCTCTAATGAGCTTCCCTGGTGGAAAACATTTCACAAGTGTTGTCACAATTTGTTGGTGGAGAAATTAAGCACATCCTGTGCAACTCCACTGGGAGAGGACTCTTGGAAGCTTGTATCTGGTTTCCCCCGGATTTCACCCAATGCACCTTTCCCCTTTGCTGATTGAGCTTTGCATCCTTTTCCTTTAATAAGTCATAGTTTTGAGTATGACCAGATATTGAGTCCTGTGAAGCTTCCTAGTGAATCTTCAAACATGGGGGTGAGCTTGGGGACCTTCAACACAGGATATTACAAGTACCCATATTATTCCCTTTTTCCCTTGAAATATGCGGAGAGGCATAATACAAGAAACCACGTATTGTCTCAAAAGGACATTATAATGAATAACAAAAATAGTTTAAAGGGAACTAGTGATTATATAGTACTTTAGAAATATGAAGTGCTACATAAATGCTAAGTAACCATGAGACAAATTATACTTTTTCATGAATTCCAAAGGACATTTCCACAGATTTTTTTTTTGTAAGAAAACAAATTTAATTATGTGTGCCCAGGAAGAACTGTTGTAAACCTTTTAAATGGATCTAGAATATCTTTAGTGAGAAGGATACGTACAGAGATTCATTAACTGAAGGGAAAAATGTTTGGGGACTACTGAATAAAATTTCAGGCCTAATAGGTTTTGAAATCAGTTTATTAGAATTATAAGGAAATATTTCATGTATAATGATCTCTGTGTTTTGCTTAATAATCATGATAATTAACTTCTCAAATTCAATAAAAGTGTAGGAAATTTATCTACGGTCAGTACTTGACAAATAAATCGTGGTAATTACATATTCACGTGGCCAATGAGAATTCTTCTAACCCAATCTAATAAGCAAGAGTTCTTTAAGATAACTATTCTTGTTTAAAATGTCACATTTATAAAATGACTCCTACTGGTCAGGGATTTTGAGGCTCCGTGACGATATATAAACCAAAGTTTCCTAAATCTTCAGGTCAGTATTAACATCCTTTCAGATCCAGCTTTAGTAAGAGACATATTCTCAGGGCATTATAACACATCCAGATACAATCTCTGGGGGTTTGAAGGTGTTGGGTGACATAGTACAGGGATTTTTCCATTTCAGGGCTGTCTTGACTTTCCACTGTTGCTGCATGGGGAACACGGTAATATATCAAAATCCCAGAATAGCCATAGAAGATGAATTATCAAAAGCCTGATACCTAAGACATGATGTAAACCACACACCAAGCAAATATTATCCAACTTTTGTATCACAAACAAGGCTGACATTCAATCACTTGACATATATCATCTACAGCAGTGACTCAAAGTGTGGTTCTCAGATCTTCATCGCCTGGGAACTTTCTAAGAACGCAAATTATCCAACAACAAAGCAACCAACCCAATTCAAAAATGAGCAAAGGACTTGAATAGACATTCCTCCAAAAAATGTATATACAAATGGCCACAAGCACGTGAAAAGATATTCAACGTCACCAGCTGTAGTGTAAGTGCCTGACATTAAGCTTTCCAACTGCCAAGGCATCCATTTCAAAGACATCCATCTCAAGTAAGCAGATTGCCAGCTGTATGACACTGACTACTGGCAAACCAATTAGATAAGGAGCTAGGTGGCCCCCACCCATCAAGTTCCCCTTTAGAGAGCACTAGGCAACCTAGATAATTGACAGCTTGAGTGACCCCGCTTCTCCCTTCCCCAGCCCTGATTCCCACTCTTTTGTTTTAAATTAGCCAATAAAGAGGGAACTTGAGAAACCCTAGACAGCTCACTCCCAGACCCTAATAAAGGCAGAGCCCCAGATCTGAGCTCTCTCCCTACCTGTAACCTTGTATTATGGCCCTTGGGGGTGCCAGGTACACTCCAGGTCTTGTGAGTAATAAATATTGTTCCTCAAAGTTGCCTGATGGTTTTTGCTGAAGTGTGTCCTGCAATCATAAGAATCACAATAACTGGCTCAGCTATAAATGGGAGCCCTAGTCGGGGAAATGTCTGTGGAGCTTGGAATGAGTGCTGTATGCCCAGGCGAGTGCCTCAGGCATTTCTAGCCTAGAGCACTATCGTCAAAAGGCTTGGGACCCATGGAACACTAGCCATTAGGAAAATTCAAATCAAAACTACAATTAGATACCACTTCACACCCATTAGAATGGAAATTATTATTTTTTTTAAAAAGCAGAAAATAGCAAATATTGGAGAGGATATTGAGAAACCAGAAGTCAGTTGATTGCTGATGGGAATGTAAAATGTGGCAGCCACTGTGGAAAATGATATGGCAGTTCCTCAAAAAGTTAAACAAAATTACCATATGAGCCAGAAATTCCACCTCTATGTATATAGCCAAAACAATTAAAAGCAGGAATTCAAACAGATACCTGTACACTAATGTTCATAACAGGATTACTCACAACAGCCAAAAGGTAGAAACAACCCAAAATTCCATCAGCAGATGAGGGGATATACCAAAATATGGTATATACCTAAGTGGAATATTATTCAGCCTTAAAAAAGAATGAAATTCTGACACATGAATGAACCTTGAACATATGCTAAATGAAATAAGTGAGACATTAAAAGACAAATACTGTATAACTCCACTTATAAAAGGTACTTAGAACAGGCAAATTCATAGAGACAGAAAATAGAGGTTACCAGGGCCTGGGGGGGTGAGGGGTGGGGAGTTATTGTTTAATGAGTACAGAGTTTCTGCTAGGGATGGTGAAAGGGTTTGGAAATCAATAATGGTGATGGTTGCATAATATTATGAATGTATTTAATGCCATCTAATTGTATGCTTAAAATGAGTAAAATGGTAAATTTTGTTATATATATTTTACCACAATAAAATAATTAAGTATGGGGCCATCCCGGTGGCCTAGTGGGTAAGTTTGGTGCACTCCACTTCAGTAGCCCAGGTTCGTGAGTTCAGTTCCTGGCCACGGACCTACACCCCTTGTTAGCCATGCTGTGGCAGTGACCCACATACAAAATAGAGGAATATTGGCCACAGATGCTAGCTCAGGGCAAATCTACCTCAAGCAGAAAGAGGAAGATGGGCAATAGATGTTAGCTCAGGGCATATCTTCCTCAGCACACTCACACACACACACAAAATTAAGTTTAAAACAAAAGCAAATTCTTGGGCCTTACCGCAGATCTACTGAATCAGAAAACTCTGGAGCTGGGGCACAGCCATCTGTGCTCTAATAAGCCCTCCAGGTGATTCTGATGCTTCTAGAGTTTGAGAATCATTGATTCAAAGAGATCTGAAGTTTACATCAAAGTTAGAAAATGGAGGCAAGATAAAATCTCTACCAAGAAATACAGACTGCGCCCTTATTGCTAATTGCTAGCTGTGCTTGTGAAATACAAAGACCCAGCCAACATTGTACATATATGGGGGAGGAGGTGGTAAAGGAAATTTCCCCTAGGTAAGTTTTGTTTCATTTCAAATAACCAAAAGATACCACTGTGGAGAATGGTACTGTTAATGCGATTTCTTTAAAGCCAAGGATCAAAATATGTGCCCATAAAATGTCTGACAAACTCCCCACCATGACGAAGGCTTGTCTGATAAAGATGTCAGCCACCTTTATAAGTGGTTTTTTGAAGATGCTCAAATAAACTCATACGTTTTATCAAGTAAAATTTACTCTAGGTCTTTCAGATGAAGGGAATTTAATATAAGGAATCAAGTGCAAAGATTCTGGAAGGGCAGAGAAAATAAGCAGGGCATAATAAAGCACCCCAGACATTAGGAACATCAGGAAGTCATTTACCTCTCCTGGGACTGGGGGTTCAATAGGAGGAGGTGATATTGCCAAAGCCCAGAAGCCTGAGCTGTCTGTCGGGAGGTGCCTAGGGGGATCTACCTCCAGTTAAGAAGGGCCTGTCTGGAAGGTGACAGAGTCATGGAGGCCACCGCCCAGAGATGCCACAGGAAGCTGAAAGTGGTGAAGAATTATCCTGGTTCTCTCTTCCTCCTTCCCTCCTATAAGTGTCTCCAATTGACTGAGCCCACTAGGGAGCCAAGGAGCAAGGGAGCCTGGGAAATATCCCACGTGGTGCAGTGCAGAGCAAAGGAAGTAGCTGATCTGAGATCAAACTGACAGTTGATGGGCAAACATGGCACCAAAAAGGAAGATGCACCTCTTTCTACTGGAAAGAATACCATACTCAGAACCAAAGCATTTGAATTTGGGGCCAGCTCTATTATATATGATTTGAAAAAACTTGACAAGTCAGCTCACCTTCTTCAGCCTCAGGTTCTTTTCTGCAAATTAGGAGTAGCTAAATGATCAACCTCTCAGAGTTGTTGTAATTATCAAGCGGAAGAATGCATGTGCACATGCTTGTCAACTGTGAACCATCACATGAATACAGCAGCATGATTGCTAAAAGTAGAGCCAACGATCTGAAGCAGCTTTCATCCACTCTGAGAAAGTGGAATTAAGGCACCGCTATCAACCTTCCAAGAAGAACCAGAATGCCTCTCCACTCCTCTCCATTCCAACATCACTCCATCCCGAGTCAAAATTTGAATTTTGGAAAGCCAAGCTGGTTCAACAGTGGAGTAACTCGGAGCATGAAACATTCTTCAATTCTGTCTTCAATGAAGCATTGGATTGAGATGTTGGGAGTTAGTTTCTGGACTGGTATCCTAGTGCTTGGGCTCAAGACGTGGACCACTGCTGTATGAGATAACAGATAACTGTTTTCTCAGCTATAAAATTAGGAGTCTGGGCAACATTGTGTCTAAAATTACTTCCAGTTCTAACATTCCATTGTCTTTCCAATGAATATTATAATTTCTATTTTATTTAGAAACACTGTACCATGACGGGAACAAAGCCACAAAGACTGTAAAATAAAGACCCTTATGATATTTGCCTCTTGCTGCGCTAATGACTACTTTTGAGAATATTAGTATGGAAATATGTCAAGAGGGAAGATAGCTGACATAGTTTCTGTAAACATCCTCATATATCTTCCCATTTTATTTTCCAAATTGAATAATTATACTCAAGTAGGCCCATCAGCAGCTGGTGACCCCCAATCGGGGACAATTTTTGTAGAACTACCAGGGCTTGGCTGGAGCAGGCTTAGTGATTTCAGCAAGGCCACACAGCTGGAGACATTCAAGACAAACAGACCAGGCCTTTTCAACATCAAAAGACAGTGGAGTCCAATCTTAAGGGTATTTACGAGTTCTCTCACTCTTCCAGCAGGCAGCAGCAGGCAGGAAGAATTGATTCTTTAACAGGCATAAGTAACACTGGGAGTTCTAGAGAATATTTAGAGAGGAAAAACCTAGGAAAAGTCTGACTTCTTAATCATTTGGCAACTGAAAGGTATAAATGTGGGTATAAATATGTGACCATATTTCATTGTCACAGATGGGGAAGGCCAAGATTCTTGTGTTACAAAGGGAAATAATAGCGAGATGTGGTTGTCAGTAAGCATTTTTTTTTCAAACTATCCTCTTAGACGCACTTGTTTCCTCTGGCACTTACTTGGAATAAGTCATAATAGGAAAAGAGTCTATGCAGCTGATTCAGTAATATCTGAATATCTCTGGCAATCGAGAAGCCAGGCATGATAAAGAAAGTAAAATAGCAAATAATACAGGGAGAACACAGACTTCTGAGCCAGATGAACTGAGGGTGGTCGGCTATATAAAGGGGTTCCAAAGAGACTCTATAGGCTGCGTTTGTTAAGGAAACTTGGAGAAGCACTGTAGTAGGTACTTGATAAATGGATGCTACTGATATCATTATTATATAATTGCACTGTACTTC
Organism: Equus przewalskii; assembly: GCF_037783145.1. Lineage (NCBI taxonomy): Eukaryota > Metazoa > Chordata > Mammalia > Perissodactyla > Equidae > Equus > Equus przewalskii. Next base: position 14,082,955 of record NC_091858.1, on the reverse strand, counting down.
TGAAAAAAGTTCTTTCAGTACCCTGAGTATTCTCAATAGCTACCAAGAGCCACTGGGTTTCCTATCTTAATCCACATCTCTGTCACTTTGGAGTGTCCTCCTCCTCTAACAATGGCCACCCTTGGTGGCTGATCTCTTCCCCCACCTCTCTAAGCCTGAATAGTGACGATTATAAGTTTCCAATGTTAATCAAGCCTTAAGATACTAAGTCAGCCAAATCAATAAAAGCGTTGTATAATTAAAGTTGAGCAGCTTTTTTTGTGCTTGAGAAAAGCTATAATGATGCTCTCGCTCTTTATAAAGGACTGGCTGAAGTCTAAAGATTTTCAATTAGTTCAAATTTCCAAAGAGATTTGTTTTTCACAGGGCCAAAAGAAAAACGATAAAAAGAATTTCAGAGTACTGTATTGGCGAGAATTGTAAAGATAATCACCCACATTAGTCACATTTTATCCATTTTATTTCTCTGCTTTTTTCTGAAAAACTAGAAAGAGAATCCAATAAAAAATTCTGTGATAATGGAACAGATCCCTTTATGAAGTGTAAGTACACTTGCAATATAAATCCAAATGACAATACTGTAACTGTCAGCTGATGTTCAAATATTCTGTCCAAGTTAGGTGCTGAGATGAAACCCCATGAAGACATGGATCCCTAGTGTTCATAAGAACTTCCCCTTGGGTGCCCTTTGTTGGCATGGAGCTCTCCCAAGGGTGATTGTGGTAGGATCCTGGGCACCCTGCTTATGGAGTGCAAACAACTATGCCGCATTCTAAAGGCCTCTAGAAGCGCAGGGGGCCCAGGCAGCCAGGGGGTAGCTCCTCCAATAATTGTAATGCCATTAAAATACCACTCACTGTTTGTTTCGTTTTGTTTTGTTTTTTAAAGAAAGATTAGCCCTGAGCTAACTGCTGCCAATCCTCCTCTTTTTGCTGAGGAAGACTGGCCCTGAGCTGACATCTGTGCTCATCTTCCTCTACTTTCTATGTGGGACGCCCACCACAGCATGGCTTGCCAAGCGGTGCCATGTCCACACCCGGGATCCAAACCAGCAAACCCCAGGCCGCCGAAGTGGAACGTACGCACTTAACCGCTGTGCCACCGGACTGGCCCCAACCACTCACCATTCCTAATGAGATCTTCATAATCAATAGTGGTACTTCATGAATACACAAGGCACCTAACCAGCTGATTAGTATTTATTGGATGTCTATGATGTTTTTTGTGTTGTACAAAATAACAGAACTACTATTATTGAAGGTGTGATTCCATGAAGCTTTTGACATAGTATAGTTGTATATATTTGCAACTCTCTACATGTGACGACCCATAACCAGGGGCAATATTAAAAATATTTAACAGGGGCTGGCCCGGTGGCACAGCAGTTAAGTGCGCACATTCCGCTTATCCGCGGCCCGGGGTTCGCCAGTTCGGATCCCAGGTGCGGACATGGCACTGCTTGGCGAAAGCCATGCTGTGGCAGGCGTCCCATGTATAAAGTACAGGAAGAAGGGCATGGATGTTAGCTCAGGGCCATCTTCCTCAGCAAAAAGGGGAGGATTGGCAGTAGTTACACAGGGCTAATCTTCCTCAAAAAAAAAAATAATTTAACAGCCACCAACCAGTCAGATAGATGTCAGTCAACAACAATTGGTGCAGCCCTGCTTCTGTTTTTCAGCTGAACATCAGCCCTGCTTATGTCAGATTCTTTAGAATCTCGGTGTGTTATGGGAGATCTACCATAGACTCATGGCCAATCCCAGAACCCAAATGAGAAGTCCAAGTCATCTTGAGGTCTTTGACCCTACGTGTAAAAGGATATACAGAAGTAGATGCAGAATAGTCAAATTTGAGATGGAAGAAAGGACTGTATGATTTATCTTTAAGGTCCCTTATGGAACTTTGAATTTTTGAAAGAACAGAATCACTTGTCAGAGAGAGAAGCCCCATTGTAGCAACAGCAGCTCTGATCATATGTACATTAACTTGGCTCTGATTTCAGCAGAACACTTTGAAGGAAGAGCTCAAATTCTATTGCTGGAGAAAGAACTCATTCTTCAGAGGGCAGAAGTTTAGGCCAGCATGGTGGGTTCTAGGATATGAGAGGACAGAGACGTGCTGATCTCACCTGGGACTAGATTCCACTAGAACCCCTTTGCTTCCTGAATGCCGAGCCAGACCCAGGGTCTCTGAAGGAGAGGTGGCCACCTCCTCCTTCCTGTGTGTTTATGCACAGCAGCTGCCCACTGCTCTGTGATACTCAAAATTATCCCTACTCGAAGTCAGCTTTGCATGTAGAGTTTGTATAGTCTGAATGTCAGGAAGGTGCAGAGGGAAGCGTGGGATGGGAGAAAGCTCAGCCTCTTGAAAGAATGAGTGGAACGCCATCTGGTACTGAGACTTACTTAGGCAAGTTGGAAAAGCTGAGTGTAAGCAGTGTAATGGAGGTGGTGGTAATAGAGAAATCCATTCCGGACAAGACTTAGGTCCTACCTTCTCAAACTGAAATGATGGATAAGATTAAATAGCCCCTCCCTCCATAGATTATAGGGGTACAAATGTGTAACAAGGATAACATTCAAGAACTTCTAAAATTTATTTATTAAAAAATGTTATTAAGAAAATAAACCATGATATCTTTTTAGAGTAAAATTAAAAGAAGAATAGTCTCCTTTTCATAATTCACATGAACAGAATAGTAAAATAATAAAAAATGGAACTCGTTTAGGGGGCCAGCCCAGCGGCATAGTGGTTATGTTCAAGCAGTCTACATCAGTGGTCTGGGGTTCACAGGTTCAGATCCTGGGTACAGACCTACACACAGCTCATCAAAGCCATGCTGTGGTGGTGACCCACATACAAAAAAAATAGAGGAAGATTGGCACAGATGTTAGCTTAGGGACAATCTTCCCCAAACAAAATGAGGAAGATTGGCAACAGATGTTAGCTCAGGGTCAATCTTCCTCACCAAAAAAAAGGAACTAGTTTGAAAGTTAATACTGCTCCCTCACCCAGCTTGAGCCTGCTCTAGAAGCCTTTCAACTGCAAGAAAATCTCCTTTACTAAAGTCAACTGATTGTAGATGTTAAAAACATTTAGAAAATATCTTCATAGCAACACCAGATTATTGTTTGATCAAATAACTGGGTACCACAGCTTAGCCAAGTTGACGCATAAAACTAACCATCATAGTCACCTCAGCAACTTGGTACCTATACACATCTCCTTAAACCATACTTATTCTCTAAGCATAGACAAGGAGAAAGTCATTCTTCAGCCTCCATTGCGTGCAATTAAGAACGGCCTAAATCCTTTCCTCAGAAGAGGATGCAAAGTCCTTGGATGATTTCGTTCATTCTTCTCCTTGATTATGTAAACTTTCATTAATATATTAATACATGTATTAACATATATTAACATATTTTATGTTATATGATAGAGAAATAAGAGAGGGAAGAAAATATACATATATATTCATAACAAAATAAGGAAGAAATACTCAACATTTACAGTCCTAATTTCTACAGCTGGTCAAATGGTTGTAGCTGGTATAATAACTACGTTCTTCCATTACCCATTTCACATTTCCATTACCCACAGCAAGCACCTCAGCTAGTTATGGTTCTTTGCCTGGTGGGGTGACCAAACTTTAATTTCTGAAAGGTCTGGGCCATTAGTAGTCTTGTGTAAATTGGGCTGTTGTATTTTTCCATTGATTTTAACCATAGGGCATGGTAGTACTAAGAGATCCCTAAGGGGTCTCATGTACTTCAGACACACTTTTCTTTATCTCTGTGTTGTAGTAGCAGCCCAATTTCCCCTTGGTAATCAGGATCAATCACCCCAGCCAGGACGGAAACTCCCTTTCTTTGACTGCTATTTCAGAGGCATGAGGAGCCCAAAGTGGCTGGGTGGCAGTTTTATCATCCAGTTCAATGAAATCATTAACGTGTCTCTTGGTGGAAGCATTCCTTGCTCTGGAACTAAGACTTCTAGACTAGTAGAGCATAAGTTCACAGGACAGGAGGCAAAACTTTTGCTAGTGGGTCACTAGGGGTAATAGCGAATGGTTCCACTTTAATTTCTAGCCCTTGACTCCTGGACTCATGAATCTTGACCATGGGAGAAACAGCACTATGTATTGGACACTGAGTTAGAATATATACAGCCTCCAGGAAAATGTTGGCTCAGCCCTGCAAAGTATTGGCATCTAGCCTGTGTCATACCCGAGTCACTTCAAAAGGCCATTCCACTGTTCTATCAAACCACCTGTTTCAGGACGATGGGGAACATAGTAAGACCAGTGAATTCCATGCTTCTTACAATGCTTATACCATGACAGTGGATAAGGCATTCTGTCAGTCCACAGATGGTAGTTTTGGCAGAAGAATTGCATGCAGGAAAGGCAAATCCATATCCAGAGAAAGGGTCTATTCCCGTAAACACAAAACACTGCTCATCTCATGATGGAAGTGGTCCAATGCAATCAACCTGCCACCAGGTAGCTGGCTGGTCACCCCATAAAATGATGCCATATTTTGGGACTTGGGTTTGGCGTCTGCTGCTGACAGATTGGGCACTCAGCAGTGACTGTAGCCAGGTCAGCATTGGTAAGCAGAAGTCCATGTTGATGAGCCAAGGCTTAACCTCCATCCCTGCAACCATGGCCACCTTGTTCATGAGCCCATTGGGTGATGACAGGAGTGGCTGACTGGTATTTACAGAATGGATCATCCTATCCACTTGGTTATTAAAACCTTCCTCTGCTGAGGGTATTCTTTGGTGAGCATTCACACGGGACACAACTATCTTCACTTTTTTGCCCATTTAGGGAAGTCTATCTATATACCTCTTTCCCAGACTTCTTTGTCACTAATTTTCCAGTCACATTCCTTCCAAGTCCCTAGCTATCCTGCCAAAGCATGAATTGGTATATAATTGCACGTCTGGCCATTCTCTTTCAAAGCAAAGTGAACAACAATGCTCAAAGTTCTGCTTAACGCTAGGATTTTCCTTCACCACCTTTCTTCAGGGACGTCCCAGAAAGGGGATCTAGGGCCGCAGCTGTGCACTTTCAGGTGGTGCTGGCATATCGTGCAGAACCATCTGTAAACCAGGTGCAAGTTTCCTCTTCCTCAGTCAACTGATTTTAGGGAACTCCTCACGAGGCCATAAGTGCCGGCTGGGAGAGAGAAGGTAATGTAGGAGGAGCGGGAACCACGGGCACGTGGGCCACTTCCTCATGTAACTTCCTGTGCCTTTAGGGCCTGCTCAAGCCCGATCTCATATTTACTACTTTCATGTGATGATGGAATATACTGCACACAACCAACTTTATGGCTTGGTGAGTCAGACAACATCCAGTTCATGATGGCCAGCTCAGTCACATGGTAACTTGGTGAGCCGTGGGTAAGTATTCGGTCTCTACTAGGACCCAGTAGCAGGCAAGTGTCTCCAAGGAGAGTAGTTATTCACATAGGATGGCAGAACTTTGCTCCAAAATCCGAAGGGTCTATGCTGTGATTCACATGGAAGGACCTGCCAAAGGCTCCCAACAGCTTTCCTATCTGCCACTGACACTTCAAGCACCATGGGATCTGCTGGGTCATGTGGCTCCAACGGAAGAGCAGCCACTGCAACATCCTGAACCAGTTGCAGAGCCTTCTCTTGCTCTGGACTCAATTTAAAACTAGTAGCTTTTTGGGTCACCCAATAAACAGCCTGGAGTCACGCATTCTGAGGATTATGTTGCCTCTGAAATCCAAAGAGGCCCACTAAGCATTATGCCTGCATTTTGATTATAGAAGGGGACAGATGCAACACTTATCTTTCAACTTAGAAGGGATATCTTGACTTGCCCTATACCACTGGACCCCTAGAAATTTCACAGAGGTAGAAGGCCTCTGAACGTTTGTCAGATTTCTTTCCTATCCTCTGACACAGAAATGTGTTACTAATACGTCTATAGCAGTTGATAATTCTTGCTCACTAGGTCCAATAAGCATACAATCATCAATGTGATAGACTAGTGTGATGTTTTGAGGAAGGGAAAGGTGATCAAGAACTCTGTGGACTAAGTTATCACACGAGGTTAGGGAGTTGCTATGTCCCTAAGGTAGGACAGTCCTGACCCCATTATGGTTCTCTGACTGAATATAGTGCTTTGTCTCCGTCTCTCCTTTCCATGTGGTAAACTAACCCAAGTCTGCCCCTTAGGGCAGGCCTCTCTCTCCTCTTCATAAAGTGGGCCCTTGGGTATTCTCATTGTAATAAGCTGAATAATGGTTCCTCAGATATTTCCACATCCTAAATCTGGAACCTGTGAATACTACCTCATATGGCAAAAGGGACTTTGTAGATGTGATTAAGGATTTTGAGATGGGGAGATTATCCTGGATTATCTGAATGAGGCTGATATAATCACTATGATCTTTTTAAGAGTGAAGCAAGAGGAGTCAGAGTCAGACAGAAGGTGATGTGATGATGGAAACAGAGATTGGAGTGATGTGCTTTGAAAATGGAGGAAGGGTCACAAGCCAAAGAATATAGGAAGCTACTAGAAGTTGAAAAAGTCAGGGAAACAGATTCTCCCCACAGAGCTCCCAGAAGAAAACAACACTGTCAACACTTTGATTTTCGTTCAGTGAAACTGATCACAAACTTCTTACCCCAGAACTGTAAGGGAATAAATTTCTATTGTTTTAAGCCACTGTTGGTGGTAATTTGTTACAGCAGCAGTAGGAAACTAACACACCCTGCTTAGAGCTTTGAGGTCAGCCTGTGCTGTGAACTGTGATTGTGGAAAGTGAGGAGGACATTTCTGTGACTCCCCAGAATCCATTCCACCTTCCCCCATTAGACTTTAGCCATGTAACCTGGGGAGTTCATCCCCGGAGTGGGTCCTGATTAGTTCAAGCCCAACTCCATTAAAGTTGGTTGATTCAGAAATACAAGCCTGAGTCAATCAGAGCATGGAATTATCCTGCAACAGGAATTAACGTAGAAATGGGCACATGACCCAACTTGAGCCAATGAGATGCAGGGAGAACAAAGAAAGACAGTCTCTCTTTTTCTGCTTTCTATTTCACTGAGAAAGTAGAAGCAATCAAGAATCTTTCTCAATCTCACACCATCATATATAGCCATTTATTGCACCTGTGCCCATATACTCTGCTTTTTTCCTTGATACTAAGGATGAAGAGTCAGTGATTGTCCTTCAGATCTCACCCCTCTTACCTACCTAAGGACACACGGCCCCAGCTCCACATCCCCCCAACCCAATCTTCAGCGTCATGAATTTCCCCCTCTCTACTAGACTCTTCTCATCAGCATAAAAATACATTTTATTTTCCCCATCTTAAAAACCCTCCTCTTTTAAGAACCACTGGTGTGTATACTTTAAATGGGTGGATTGTATGTATGTGAAATGTATCTCAATGGAGCTATTATTTAAAAAAAGAAGATGTTGACCTGTGCTCAGAACTCTTGGGTGCCCTCAGCATTTCTCAGGACAGGCAGGAGGAAACCCTGCCTGTGCTACTTCCTGCCTATCTCCGGAACAGCCCCTTTGGCACAGCACCTCGGGGGCTGCCTGACACACAAGGGCTCTCTCTCCTTCCTGCCCTCTGCATGGCAACACTGTCTCTGAAAAAAAAAAAAAAAAAAGGATGTGGGCAAATATGATATTTTAAGCGTTACAAATTGGGTAGACTAAGTCACAATGATTTTTCAACTGCTTTAATGAAAAATCTGAAAACATTTGCAAACTTATTCCATAAAAATGATATAAATAGCATCTATTCATTAATAAAAGTATGATAAAGTAGAAAATAAAAGAAAATCCATTAAAAACACCCTCTCTCTTGACATCACTCCTCTCTTCAGTTGCTACTTTAGTCCTCTCCTGCCCTTTGCACCACAGTTTATTTACAAAAATTGTCTCCACTATTTTTCTTCAATCCGTCTTTTCCCATACTCCATTGAACCTACTTCACGCAAGCTATCACCTCAGCACTTTGATAAAACTGCTCTTCAGGGTCACCAGTAACCTCCATGTTGTTAAATTCAAGGTCAGTTCTCAGTCCTGATCTACTTGTCCTGTCAGCCATATTTGACAGTTTACCATTTCCTTGTTATCCCTGTTTTCAGTCAACTATTGCTACAACAGTGCTGTGTAACAAACCACCTCAAACTCAGTAGCTTATAATATTTATATTTTTGCTTATTCCTCTGTGTGTCACATGAAGGGTCTTCTGATCTAGGATGGGCTCAACCCGGCTAGGCCTCAAGCAGAAGGATGGGTTCAAGTCTGCTCCACAAGTACTCCAATCTTTCTTGGACCAGTGTGTCAACGAGGTCATGTTTCTTCCATGTTGATGATATATTTCAAGTGGGCAAGTGGAAACACAGAGTCCCTCTAAGGTCTGGAGTCAGAACTACCACTGGTGCTTCCACCAACATTCTATTGGCTAAAGAAAATCTTGCCTTTGAGCCCCAAATCAAAGGGCCAGTAGATATCTTTTACCATAAGGGAGAGTACTTGCAAAGTCATATGGCAAAGAGCATGGAGACAGGGATGGATGAAGACTAGGGTCTATTATTTAATCTACTATGACCCTCTTTGAATCACTTTCTCCATTGGTTTCTGGAATACTACTTTCTAGTAGTTTTACTCTTACTCCATTGGCTGCTCCTTCCCAGCTGTGGAATTGTGACGCCTCAAGGCTCGGTCCTTGGACTTCGTCTCTAGCTGTAGCGATTCGTTTGCTGATCTCATCTAGTTTTATGGTTTTAAAAATTGTCCATGTGCTGATGACTCCTCAACTTATGTCTTCACTCTGACCTCTCTCCTGAACTGCAGACTCATATACCCAACTGTCTACACTTGAATGTCTAACAGTAACTTCAAACTTAATGCATCCAAAACCAAGCTCTGCTTTTCTCTCTGAACTGTCTCCCATATAATAAATGCCAGCTCTTTCCTTCCAGATGCTCAGGTAAACCCTTGGAGCCATTCTCCCTTCTTCTCTTTTTCCTGTCACCATTATCTCTTACATTTTAATAGCCTCCTCCTCCCTAGAATCTGTTTTCAATACAGCAGCTAGAGCAAGCTTTTAAAAATATAGGAAAAGGTCATTCTTCTGCCCCAAACCCTTCAATGGCCCCCAACTCACTCACAGGACAGTCCTCGTATCACTTAAAGCCCTGTAATCTGATCTGTTATTTTTTGACCCTATTTCTTCTCACCTGTTCATTCACTCTGCTTCAACTGCATGAACTTCCTTGGTGTTCCTTGAACATGCCAACTATCTCCTGCCCCAGGGCCTTCGTATTTGTTGTTCCCTCTTCTTGGAACATTCTTCCTCCAGGAATACTCATGCTTGCTCCTTCACCTCATTCAGATATTTGCTCAAATGTTACCTTTGTGATGAGACCTTGCCTAACCATCACATTTTAAATTACAGCCCCTATATTCTTTACCCTGCTTTTCCCAGCTCTTATTTTTTCCATAGCATTATTTACCACCATCTGGCCTATCACAGATTTTACCTACTTGTTTATTGTCTGTTTCTCCTAGGCGGATATATAAGTTTCATGAGAGCAAGAATTTTTTTGTTCACTACTGTATCCTCAGAATGCAGAATTGTGCCTGGCACTTGATATGTACTCAATAAATATTTGAGAAGCGACGAGTTGGATAGATGACATTAAAGAATTTGGTTAACCTGCATAGTGATATATAATCTGCTTCATTTATTGTGGTTGAGCTTAATGATTACTAAAACTGACCTGATATACCTTAAATGTCTCAATAAAAAGTGACTACCTAACAAGCGTTATTAGCATCCTGGGTTTGGATGGAATCACCCAAGAAGTACATACACATGGAGAAAAGAGGGCAAGGATTCCCTTGTTCTTCCTTCACTCACCCGTCTGGCTACTTTCTATGACTCCTTAAAGCACTGCTATTTCTTAGAAACCATTTCCAGTAAAAACACTGGGGCTACAAGGAGTTACTTCACCTGTGAAGAATTAGTGTCAAGGCAAATGTGAGCTCCAGAGGAGATCTGGGTCTCACTGTGAGCACAGGCATCAATTCCACTCCTGGCATTCAAGCAAAGATGCTGGAGTTACAGAAGGTGGTAGAGGGTAGGTGTTAAAAGCCCAGACACCAGAGCCAAAACACCGTGGCTCAAATTGTGGCTCCACATTTAATAGTCATGGGACCTTGGGCAAGTAACCTAACTTTTCAGTTCCTCAGTTTTATCATCTGTGAAATGCATTTAATAACAGTACGTACCTCAGTTACTGGGAGGATTAAATGAATTAATGTAGATAAGGCACTTATGACATATATATAGTACTATACATCATTTACATCGTATATAGTAAGTACTGTGTGACAGTGATATCGCTATTTGAAGCTAGGATCATATTGTTTGAAACATGGAGCCATCGCCTCCTTGAATGCTTACCCAGGGCTGGGCTACACACTGCTTCGTGTTCCCAGAGCACCCTGTATGCACTGCCCTTGGAGGACTCACAACATTGTGTTGACATTATCTGTTTATGAATCGGTCTCCCTACTAGACCATAAACACTCAATATTTAGGGCCAGGCCTAATTCATTTTGGTAATCTCTGCCTGGTATGGCATCTGGCACCTGGAAAACACACCTGTGTCTACAGGGGCCATGTCCTTAACTGAGTAAAACAGCTAGACATAAATTAACAAAAGGAACGGTGGAGAATAATTGCCCTTTGGCAATACTAAGTGGCAGCAACTAGGCAGCTTCAGCCTATTATCATGTGAAAAAACATAGGCTGGGGCCTTCACATCATCTGATTTTCCAAAGAAGCCCTCTATTCGTTTTCTATTGCTGTAACAAATTATCACAAATTTAGTAACTTAAAACAACGCAAATTTATTATTTTATGGTTCTGCAGGTCATAATTCTGGCACGGGTCTTACTGGGCTCAAATCGAGGTGGTGGTGGGGCTGCATTCTTTCCTGGCGGCTCTAGGGGAGAATGTGTCTCCTCACCTTTTTCACCTTCTACAGGGTGCTCACATTCCTCGGCTTGCGGTTCCCTTGCTTCATGTTCAAAGCTGGTTATGGCTGGTTCCATCCTTCTCACATTGCATCCCCGCAATCTCCTTTTCTGTCTCCCTCTGGCATTTTTACGGATAGTACTCTTGTGATTACATTAGGCCCACCCACACCATCCAGGAAAAGCTCCCATTTTTAAGATTAGTTGATTAGCAATCTTAATTCTATCTGCAGCCTTAAATCCACTTTGCCATGTAAATTAACGTATTCACAGATCCCAGGCATTAGGACATGGATATCCTTGGGGTGCCATTATTCAGCCTACTATGAACCCGAAATATGGATATAAAAATAAACTGTGGATTGCTCTATTATGTCATCTCTGATATAGGGCCTTTCATTTGTTGGGGTGCTTTCTTTCTCTCACGTTGTTGGCCCTTCTCACATACTTGGCTGTTTGTGGTGGTAAGCTCATCTTCTGTGGGAGATTTCTCCTGCAAACACTTTGGGTCTCGGGGACCTCAGGAACTGTGGCTGTGTTGGTTTCTCTTGAGGTGGTCTTGGAGCTGTGGTGGTCTCCCACATAACAGCTCCAGTGGTGTCTCAGCACTGTGGGGCAGAATCTTGTGAGGGAGAAATCTGGATTCTTCTTGGACAGAGTCTCCTTCTCTCCCACACCCTGACTACAGCAGAACGAGACTATTTGCATTTCCCCCAAATAGAAGAGGCCCTTTCAGTTCCCAAGTTTATTCGACCTTCTTTTAAGACACTGTCAAACAAAAGAAGCAGCAGATATGAGAGGCTGAATATCAACGTTATCGGGCGAAAAGGAACTTGCTTGTTATTGAGCAGGCAAAATTAGTCTTGTCTCCCAGGTAACCTTTGTACATCCCATACCAGAGGCCTTCCCCAGTTCTTGATAATAATAACGGCTGACATTGACATAGCATTTATCACGCGCCAGAAGCTGTTCGAAGCATTTGGCATATATTAACTCATTTATTTCCCACAACTCTTAATATCCCCGCCTTGAAAAGGGGTTTACAGAGGTTAAATGACTTCTCCTGGATTACTCAATGTTTTATTCTGAGCAACAACATCAAAACGAAGACAAAATATAAACGAGAAGACGATGTCAACAGAAATTACGCACAAATACCACTTAGCTCAAACAGCTTTCACTCATTTCTTTCCTTCAATAGGCCAAGCAAAAACCGCAAGAAAGAAAGAGATAGCTGGAAGAAAGCACGTGTCACACGCTTGGGAACTGGCTAGTGCCTCTCACTGCCTCAGCTTATTCGCAGCCAGTAGGTCTGGCGGTTTCTACTGGCAGAGGTCTGTGCTCCAATCTTCACTGGGGGTAGGAGTTGCCTTACGGTCAGACTGCGGCCGTCCGCAACGGCTCAGACGGTCACAGGGATCACCGTTCATCATGACTTGGCCGGCTGGCCCCATGTTCTGACTGGGGAGGTTGAGCACCCTGGGTGTGCCTCACAATCTATTGGCTTGCAGTTACATCAGCCCTATTCTGATTGGCTACACCCAGTTACGGAAGCCATTACATCATTACAGATGCATTGTTGGCTAAGTATACCATTCCTGATCAATACATTCCAGAACTTTTGAACCTTTCTAAACTTGTTTATGACTTTGGGGGGAGGGTAGCAGGTGTTTATCTCTTTTGAGAGAGGAACCTATATGCTAATACTTAATAGGGTATACATGTATGATTTTAATTAATTTTGGAAAAAGTAGTTACAAGGAAAAGAACAATTTTGGTGGGAAAGCTTATTTACCATTTTTTAAGTACAGCAAGTAGGTTTTTATTTGTCCTTGTTAAAATGTAGGATGTGGCGTCCTTTAATCACACACAGCTGGTTAGTGACAAAGCTAGGATTCATATCCAAGCAGTCTAAATGCAGAATCCACATTCTTACCTACTATATTATATTGCCACCCTGCTTGGAACTAACACTTCACGTTGAACTGACTACTCCCAAGTGTACAGACCATACCAGAAAAAATCCAAGTTATTAGTGGGCAGAAGTCAGATATCTTGGGAGCAGCATCCAGAGGACCCTGCTACCTAAGAGATATTTTATAAAGCAACTGAAAATTTCAATGGGGAGATTTTTAAATTACTATAATTTTCCTGCCTTGTGTTAAGTTGTTTTGCTTTTTCTTTTAATAAAACTTTTTCTGATACCATGCAGTTAGCATGATTGCAGTTGTTGGAATTGTTGCCTACCTATGGCCTTACAAGAAGAGATTCTCTGGGTTTCTGGATGGAACTTTGGCTAAAATTTCTCTTAGCTTGGTAATACCTTCATAGAGAAATCTGGGCCCTCGGCACGAAGGGCATTTCTGACATAAGAAATCTTCTTTTAAGGTCAAGGTGAGGAAATGGCACTGCTTCAGCCAAATGATAGCTTTAGCCTTGTGCTTTTGAATTTGCAGAGGCATTGCATAGAGCATCGAAGAATAAGTGGACTTAGTAGATCCAAGATACTACCAGTGAACTTGGACCTGGGGCAGGTCAATGAGAAGTATATGGATAGAATAACCACACTAATTGAAATATGGAGACTGCACAAGTTTATGATTGTGTAACTTACAAAGTGTGTCCATATCATCTCTATGGGGGAAAAACAACAAAATCCAGAAGGCAAGAGCCCTTTGAATTGGTGGCTCGCTCTTTTGTGTCAACAATATGGCTTTAGAGTGCTATGTGCTCATGTTTTTATATCACTTGGATGTGATTTTTCTGAAAACATTTTTGAAAATGGTGAGATGCTCCACAACTATGATCCTCAACAATTCTTGGAGATAGGGCCAGTATAGAATCTTGAATTTTCAGATAAAAAAACAAACTTGATCTTTCTTTGCTTAAGATTCCTGTTACATGTAAATATGTGGACATTTATTCCCAGTTACTATCTTTGTCATAAAGGAATTTATATGGAGATGGCTATCAACAGTGGCTATGAGTTCCTGTCAACACTTATTTATGCCACATAAGAGAAAGAAAAACACACTCAAGGAGTGCTTACAAAACACCTGGGTCTTTTAATCCTCACAACACTACAATAGAACCAGAATTTTAGAATAACACAGCTGAAGCATAGCTACCAAGGTTAGCCACTAAATAATCATCAGAGATGTATTCAAGCCCAGGCTTGTTTGACTCCAAGCTTTGCTCTTTTCACTAGGGTATAGCACATCCCTCACGGAATTGTTCAGCTGTGAAAGATTAGGTAATGATTTCTCCCCTTTTGTGTCTAGAGTTCAAATTTTTAACCCATATAAACCTAAACCTTATGAATACTTAATGTTAAGTACTTTTATTCCTTTCCACTGGAGGGGGAAAAAAGCAATTTCCAATGGATCGAATGCATTTTCAGACATACTTTACCAGTAGAGTAGTTTAAGGCAATTCAGCCTATTTCCATCTAGCAGAAATTTTCTTATTTATTTTCTACTGATAAACGAACACAATAGACACATTTTGAATTGGGGGTGAACATTACTACTTCTTCTTGATTTATGAGTAACTTGCCTTGGGGGACCAGGTGAGATAATTCCTTATGCCTCCCATTCAGGTAGAAGGTAGTTAAGGCAGCACAAGGTAAGTTAGGGACATCTAATGCCTCATGTTGATTTACCCCCAGTCCTCAATGCTATCCTGTGCTGTGCATTAATTTAAGATTCAAAAGCAGCAGAATGTGTGTTGTAGACAGATTTTAGTTGCACTGATACAGTTTTCCTATCCAGCCACACATTTGTTAATTTGTGAACAATGGCACAAATTTATAAAACAGATGGATAATGTTAGGGTTATAATCTGTAACCCCAGATTAGATGACAATAAATGTCACTCATAATATTAATTATGTTCTGACCTTGTTGTATTTAGATGGTAGTCCTAAATAAACTGATCTATTTATTTAGATGGGAATATTAACACCACACTAATTATATTTAATAATGAACATGTGAAACAACAATTTATCACCTGGTTCAATATTCTGCAATGCTAAATTTCTACTTGGCCCATCTAAATCTTGCATATTTCTTAGGCCACAGAATCTTTGTCTGTGTCTACTGTATTGGAATGGTGCTGTTTCTCCAAATTTCCACAATGCCTAGTTTACTTTAACAGGAGGCAGGTAATGGAGACCTCACTGAGATTATCCCACGCACTGATACACCTCTTTTTGTTGGGCGGGAGGCGGGGGTAGTGGGGGAAGATTAGCCCTGAGCCAACATCTGCTGCCAATCCTCCTCTTTTTGCTGAGGAAGACTGGCCCTGAGCTAACATCTGTGCCCATCTTCTACTTAATATGTGGGACACCTGCGACAGCATGGCTTGCCAAGCGGTGCCATGTCTGCACCCAGGATCTGAACCAGCAAACCTTAGGCTGCCGAAGCAGAATGTGCGAACTTAACCACTGCGCCACTGGGTGGGCCCCTGATACATCTCTTGATGGTAGACAAAGAAAGTAGGCAGAGGAAAGAGAGAAAAAGTAGTTGTTGAAGAATGGCGTCTGAAGGTGAATGATGAATAGCAAACAAGTTTTCATCTTAGTTTGGGAGGGGGAGGGAAGAGGACTAAGAGGAATGGAGAAGAGAAGTTCAGCTAAAAATAATTTGAAAGAAAGGAACATATTCATACTTATTTGAGTCAAGCTTAAGGGGAGAAATAAAAGTACAGAGATAATAGAATAGAAAAAACCATAATTTTAATAGTTAACAATTATTGAACTATTAATTTGATTTTGCAGAGGGAAACCCGGCACAGAGTGGTTAAACAGCTTCTCCAAATTTATGCAGTTAGTGAATGGCAAAGCTTGAATTCCATTCTTGGCAATCTGAACCACTGTTTTAAAATGGAGTATTAACAAAGCACATAGAGTGAGAAAACTTATAGCGAGGGGACATTAGAGACCAAGGGAATATCTTGAGGGGGGCGGTGAGGGGGAGACCGGGGACTGCATTTAAAACAATTACCAATGGGCTAAATATAGTTATGTTGTATTAACGGTCAGAGCGCTTTGTATTTATTAGATCATTTAATTCCGCTAACAATTCTGTGAGGACAATTTTCAGACGAGGACACTTGATAGGTGATAAACGATACCTTCTCTTCTTGCACTGAGATACATCTCAATAGCTGGCTCTGGAGCAAGATAAAGAAGACTGAAGGAGACTTGGCAACAGAACGGACCACGGCAAGGTAAGCAAGTTGAAAACGAGAAATGCAGGAAGTTTCCTATTTAGGCAGAGGCTACTTCCAGCTTTCAAATCTCCCCAGCCGGCCCGCCAAGGCGTCACAAAGCCCGCCCCCCAGTCACAAAGCCACGCCCCCTTCCGTGGCCGTTCTCTGAGCTCCCAATACTTCCCTCCTTCTCTCTGACTCCTCCCACTCCGCCCAGCATCATTTCCTGTGCGCTGGGTGCTGATTGGTTCAGCGCTCGGAAGTGAGGGCGGGCGGTGGGGCCGTTGCCGCAGTGACAGTGCTGGGGGAGTCCGAAGATGGCGGCGTCGCGTCGCTCTCAGCATCATCACCACCATCATCAACAACAGCTCCAGCCCGCCCCAGGGGCTTCGGCGCCGCCGCCGCCACCTCCCCCGCCCCTCAGCCCCGGCCTGGCCCCCGGGACCACCCCAGCCTCCCCCACGGCGGGTGGCCTGGCCCCCTTCGCGTCCCCGCGGCACGGCCTAGCGCTGCCGGAGGGGGATGGCAGTCGGGATCCGCCCGACAGGCCCCGATCCCCGGACCCGGTTGACAGTACCAGCTGTTGCAGTACCACCAGCACAATCTGTACCGTCGCCGCCGCTCCCGTGGTCCCGGCGGTTTCTGCTGCATCTGCCGTCGGGGTCGCTCCCAACCCAGCCGGCAGTGGTAGTAACAATTCACCGTCGTCCTCTTCTTCCCCGACTTCTTCCTCCTCTTCCTCTCCATCCTCCCCTGGATCCAGCTTGGCGGAGAGCCCCGAGGCGGCCGGAGTTAGCGCCCCAGCAACCTTGGGGCCTGGGACCGCGGGACCTGGGCCAGGGGTCCCGGCAGTGAGCGGGGCCCTACGGGAACTGTTGGAGGCCTGTCGCAATGGGGACGTGTCCCGGGTAAAGAGGCTGGTGGACGCGGCAAACGTGAATGCTAAGGACATGGCCGGCCGGAAGTCTTCTCCCCTGCACTTCGCTGCAGGTCAGAGACTTTTGTATTGTTTACTAAGGGTTTGGTGTTGGGGACGGGGGTCCGGGTGGAGAAAGAAAAGAAGTTATGATGGAACGAAACGGGGGCGTGGTTATGGTTCCTCAACACCTCACCGGAAGACTAGAGGTTCTTTTCTTTAGATAGTGCCTGGGTGACGGGGGGCGTGGTAGGGGCATGTGTGAATCCATTCTTTTTAGTGTTTGCACAGTGATACTCGTACTCATTCCCAGACTCCTTTAGTGCTAGTCTCTGGATATGGGTATACTTAAACTTTTTCAGCTCCGAGGGTGTAGGAATAAAGTCAGATTTGAGCAGTCTTCGAGTAGTTTTGCAGTTTGTTTGCTAGTTTATTTCATTTTACAACAGGAATATGTTCCATGAGGACATTCTAGACCAAAAGAAGTTTAATGTAACTCAGCGAGTCTTTAAGGATCTATAGTATATTGTAGTCTCAGTAAGCCAATGGAAGACATAGATGCAGTTTGTGAAACTTTTCCCCTTTCTCAAGGAGTTTACAGTCTAATTGGGTAGATCAAAATATGACTATATGAAACAACTGGAGAAGAATATTTAGATGCAGCATGTGGTGGTAGAATAAATACAGGCTTGGAAGTTCTGGACGCTTCTATTTGTTCGTTGTCTAGCAGGCGGTTTACCTTAATCTCAGTTGCCTCGGCTTTCTCATGGGCAAAAATGATACACTACGGTTGTGTGAGGATTTAGTGAGAAGCGTCTGGCACATAAGTTCCTCAACAACAGTCCTAATTCCTAAACCCCGGACCACGAACTTTTGTGTTTCTTTTTTTTTTGTGAGCAAGTGGTTGACTATTTTTTCTTCTAAAAACAGCTATTTTTATAAAATACAGAGAGATATAAAACAAAAACAGAGGACCATAGTCTCACTGCCCAGATACCTACTATTGACATTTTTAAAAATAAAGGTAATGTTATATACAGTACAAATGTATATGTTATATATACATTATAAAATTCATATGGGACAGAAATACACAAAATGGAAAAGCCCCCCTAAAAAAAAAATCAAAGATAACAGACCAAAGATACATTCTCTTAAGTTTCTTGCTATGTTTCTAGTATATATCACTCCTTGAATTTGTTCTGTTAATGGTAAAACGTGTGTTAAGAATTTACCATCTGTATTATTTCTTTTTACCACAACTTGGAAGATATTACTCTTCTCGTTTCACAGATGCCACAGTGAAGCACATACACAGGTATTCACAGAGCAAGTAGTAGGACCTAAATTTGAACTCACTTTGATTTCAGAGCTTGTGAAATCAAGTTTAAACTATTATAACCTATATCTGGGTTCATTTTTGTGAGTATTTGTGATGGAGTTTCTACTTTCCCAGTGTTTTGGGGGAAGAAGTAATTGAGGGCATATACTCCAAGAGTAATGTTCACACATTTTTTTATTGCAGCCCATACTTAGAAATGTATTTTACATTGTCACGTACTCACATAAACCTAATCAAAAGTTTCAGGAAACAATGGTTTCTCTTACTACATGTGTTGTAGTCCGATATTTTATATCCTATTCCATTTCATTTTTTACAAAGCTGTTTCTGATCCATTAATGAGTCATCAGCAATATGAGAGACACAGGAAATCATTATTAGATCACTGGATCCATTCTTGATTTATAAATACTACTATTAGGAATGTGGTGAATTGAATTGTAAACAGGCTTCCATCTAACTAGGTGTTTGCTCAAGCATGCTTATTTTAGACTAAATAGCATTTGTTTTTCCTTAGGCCAAATGAGAAGTCTAAGTCTGATATTACAAATCAGTCAAGGTGGTTTACTTTTGCATACTTTATTCCAAATTTAGTTATTTTAACACATTGTTTCACAAATCTCCTCATTCCTCACCACACTGCATTTTAAGTAATCACTAACAGATGATAGTTACTTATATTTATTTGTGTAATAATGTGCTTATTTAGGATTAGTTACTCGTAAAATCATGCTTGTCTCCCAAATCACTTCTTCTGGTTGCCACAATAGTTACTTTTTATTCTGCTTTAGAGTTTTATGTGTACCCAGATAAGCTAGAAGACAAACAGTAAACCAGTGCTGTAATTATGTTGTAGTTATGAGAACCTAACCTCGAACTGGCTTTTGTAAAAAAACAGTTTTTTTAGTTCACTTGTGGAAAACAGACAACAGTAAAACTCTCTGTGGTTTAAAAACGTAACACTCTGTAGTCAATTTACTATACTTTTGTGTTTGTGTGCATAGCATTAAAGCTTTGTTAAATCTAGTCTTCGCCATCATGTGTAGGCTGAGTGGTTAAACGTAATTCTCAGTTGACTGTTAGTTGGTTGGAATGCTAGTCACTGAATTGTCACGGAATAGCTGTTTTAAAGATAGGAAATTGGTACAATCCCTTGGATGGAAAAGTTTAAAAATTGTGGTTCGTTTGTTCCACAGATATTTTATTACTTATTATAGGTCAGGTGTTAAATCCTGACACAATTAGGAAGTGGCAGATAGACCTTACCCTTAGGGAGCTTACAGTCTGATGGGGAAGACAAACCAGAGCAACAACATTAGCAAAAGCTCACAGTGTGTAATCCAAGAGTGATAGGAAAAGTACCTGTTGGAGCAGGTAGTAGGGACTGTGTCCTGGTTTTAGAACATTTAAGGAGGTCTTTCTAGATAAAGAGATTTTTAAAGCAGGGATTTAAAAGATGAGTCCAAGCTAGCCAAACAAAGATTGGAAGGATGAATGTTAATTAATACCTTTATTTCCCTTTAAAAATGAGTTTACAGTTCTACAGAATGAAATGAAACCGTTTTTAAAGATCTCAGAAGTGATATGAAGTTGTATTTAAATCCTTTTGACTTTTAAAAATATTACCATAAGAGTACCCATAATTCTTTCCAGCAGCAGAATTAAGAATCCTTTCTATCTCATTTTGGACTGTGATAATTATTTGTTTAAAATATGGCTTAGCGACAATAATGGAATCACCCTCCCTACAATTAGAAACATAATCTTCAGTTTCCCTTGTTGATCCAGGCTGTCAAAATACTATTTCTAATGCCTTCTTGAGATGGCTATATCAAAATGATTCTCTCTTATTGTTGTCTGAAGTTTAAATAAGACTTTCTCTTCTACAGATAAGATCCTTGACCCTGGTTTTCCATTGTTCAAAGGACAGTCAAAGCTTTATCAATAGTATCAGTTTACAGTGATATTATCTCCTTAGTTCAGTGCCTAGTGGTGACATATTTTTGTTAAAGAACCAGTATATTCTGATGAGATCTCTTTTTACAGAAAAGTTTGAATGAGGTCTTTTTAAAAAGGGCTTTTACCAAAGCATTGAAGTCTGAGATTTCATAATATTTTTACTTTAAATTGAAGAAATTTTGAAATAGAATTCCTGGTAGTTAGTTAACATATAACTTGGGTTAGGATATGTAATCTGAGGGACTTCAGTATCAAAACTGGCAAAATATATATGGCAGATTGATGCTTTCTTTTGATTTGGTGGTATCTACATCAACACATTTAACCGTATGGAGGTTGCATGACTCATTCCTGTCTCTTCTGATTTTTCAGCATGACCACGTTTGTCTTGTCTTTTCCTCATCACTGTACAAATGTCGTTCCTGGTAAAAAACACTGTGTCCTCCAAACTGTCACCCATCAGTGGGTAAGAAGATGAGTCAGAATGATTCGGTCCTGGAGTGGGAATCTTTTTTGTACTATTCATTGTCTGGCAAGGTACTTGATAATGCTTTTAAGCAAACATCCTGCCCCAGGGTTTAAGAAGGATCTAATTTGGTAATAGGAGAAAAAGAACTAGTTTCATAAATATCTTTCCAGACCTAATATTGTTGGCTACAAACTGGATTATTTTTTACTTAGTGTTTTCTTAAAACTTTATGCTTTGCTTAAGGTACCACTTAAAAAAAAATTCCACATAGAACTTTTAGTTAGAAAGATACGCAAAATGTCTCTTCTTTTTGCCTCGATATCACTCTTTGGAAGCAAATGATTTAAGGAACAAATTAGCTGTTTGTAAAATGTTATGTAAAAGTATCTCTGATAATTGGTGACAAGCACACTGTTCAACAATAGAGGAATTCTTACATAAATTAAAATACTGTACTATTTCTATGTGTCTATCTGCTTATATTTTCCTTTATCCATTAATATATCTTTTTTCTGATGCATGTCAATGTAAATTGCAGCCATTTTTGTAGCTTCCCCTAAATACACCAATATGCGTACCATTATCTAGAGTTCAGTATTTGTTTAAATATTTTGTCTTTTAATGTGAAATGTGTACAAATCTTATGTGTACATTCGCTGAGTTTTGACAGATGCAAACACCTGTGTAACTCAAACCCTTATGGAAAGTCTTGATAACCTCAGAAAGTTCCCTCATGCCCGGCCTCTCCATTCCTGTCCTCCCTTCCCGGGGAGACAAACACCATTCTGACGTTTTTCCCCACTGTAGATTGGGTTGCCTCTTTTAGAAGTTCATGTAAATGGAATCCTACAGAGTTTACTCTTTTTCTGTAAGACTGCCTTTACTCAGCATATTTTGATGTTGTAGCATGCATCAGTAGTGTTTTACTGCTGAATAGTATTTCACTGTACGAATGTGCTATAGTTGGTTTTATCTCTTCTCCTGTTGTCAGACCCTTAGGCTGTTTCCAGTTTGAGCTATTATGAACATTCTTGTAACATTGGCAAACGTAGATTTTTTTTCTCTTGGGCCAATATCTAGTATTAGAGTTGCTGGGCCTTAGGGTAGGTAAATGTTCAGTTTTATAAGAAACTGCAAGACCTTTTCCCAAATTGGGTATGCAATTTACATTCCCATCAACAACGTTTCAGAGTTCCAGTTGTTCCATGTCTTCCCAGCTTTCTCGCATGTTCTCAAATGTTTTAATTTTAACCAATCTATTGGAATGTATGGCAGTTCATTGTGGTTTTGTTTTGCATTTCCCTGAAATCTGGTGTTCAAGACTTTTTCATGTGTTTGCCATTTATATATCTTTTATGAAGTTCTACCCTCCTTTTTTTTTATTGGGCAAAGTTCTCATTTATTGGGTTTATCTCTTCATTATTGAGTTTTTGGAATACTTTAGAGAGCCTGCATGTTAATCCTTTGTCAGATAAATGTTGTGCTGATTCATTTACTTAATAGGGTCCTTCAAACAGAAGTTTCAAATTTAACTAAATTTATTTTATTTATATATTTATTTTATGGTTATTGCTTTCTGTGACCTATGACCTGGATAAGAACTTTCACCTATTCCCAGGTCACAAAGACACTTATTTCTTACTGAAAGCTTTATAGTTTTAGCTTTTACATTTAGGTTTGTTACTAATCTTATGTTCACTTTTGTCTTATCTGTGAGCTTAGATTGAGGTTTATTTTTTTTCATATGAATATCCCGTTTTCCTAGCACCATTTGTGAAAAGACCTTCCTTTTTCTTTCGTATTGCTTTTTCAACATTATCAAAAATCAGATGTTTGTTTAAGTTGGGGTCTCTACCAGACTTTTCATTCTGTCTCATTGATCTATTTGTCCATTTTTATGCCAGTATTACATGGCCTGGTCACTGTAGCTTTGTAGTTTTCTTGAAGTTGATAGTGAACTCCAGCATGGCTCATCTGTTTCCAGATTGCTTTGTACCTACTAGGTCTGTTACATTTTTATTGAACTTTTAGGATCAGCTTGTCAGTTTCTACAAGAGTGTGCTGAGATTCCGATTGTGATTAGGCTGAATCTGTACATCAATTTGGGGAAAATTGACATCTTAACAATAGTGAGTCTTCCAATTCTTTATTTGCTCTCAGCAGTTTTTGGCATTTTTAGTGTGGAGTCTTTCGTGACATTTGTTTTTCCTGAAATTTTTTTTTAATGTATATTGATGCTATCATAATGGATATTGAAAATTTTTGTTTTTTAATTGTCTGCTGTTAATATGGTCAATTTGTATATTAACCTTGTATCCTATGACCTAAAACTCAATTATTATTTCTAGTAGCTCTTTTATAGATTCTTTAGGATTTTTGTTAAAAAATAATATTATCTGCAAATAGAGACAATTATGCCTTGTATTTCTTTTTCTTGACAGTGGTGAGCAAAAGTGGCAGAGTAGACATCTTTGCCTCATTTCAGCTCTTAGGGGGAAAATGTTCAATATTTCACCATTAAGTAAGATGTTAGCATTAAGTTTTTCATAGCTGTCCTTTATCAGATTGAGGAAGTTCTCTTTTAATCCTAGTTTGTTGAGTGTTTTTATTGTGAAAGGGTGTTAAATTTTATCAAATGCCTTTTCTGCATATGTTGAGATGATCCTATGGGTTTTCTCCTTTATTCATTTAATATGTTGTTTTATATTGATTTTCAAAAGTTTTAAATCAACTTTGCATTCTTGGGATAAACCCTACTTGGTCATGATGTGTATTATCCTTTTTATATATTGCTAGATTTTATCTGCTAATATTTTGTAAAAGATTTTTGCATCTGAGTTTATGAGAAATATTGGTCAGGAATTTTCTTTTTTGTTATGTCTTTGTCAGGCTTTGGCATTAGAATTATGCTGTGTCCCGTCCCCATCCCGTCCCCACCGCCCTCCAAGAGAGTTTGGAAGAGTTCATTTCTCTATTTTCTGAATGAGTTTTTGGAGAATTGGCATCAATTTTCTTTAAATACTTGATAGACTATCCACAATGAAACCAGCTAGACCAGTTAAACTTTTGTTAATGAATTTAATTCCTTTAATAGGTATAGGGCTAAGAGACTTTTCTCTTTATTTGTCAGCTTTGGTCAGTCTTATCTTTCAAGGAATTTGTTCGTTTTATCTGTGTTGGCAAATTTGTTTGCATAAAGTTGTTTATAATACTGTTTTATTATTGTTATATTGTCTATAAGAGCTGTTGAGGTGAACTCTATTATTTTTCATACTGGTAATTTGTGTTTTCCTCTGATTAGCCTAGTGAGGGAGTTTATCAATTCTGTTCATCTTTTCAAAGAACCAACTCTTGGCTTTGTTAATTTTCTCTAGTGTTTGTTTTTCATTTCACTGACTTCTGTTCTGTATCTTCATTATTTCCTTCCTTCGACTTATTTTGAGTTTACTATATTTGTTATTTATTGCTGTGCATGCAACTACCCCAAAATGTAGCAGCTTAAAATAACAAACACTGGGGGCCGGTCCCATGGCCCAGTGGTTAAGTTCTCGTGCTCCGCTGCAGTGGCCCAGGGTTTCGCCAGTTTGGATCCTGGGTGTGGACATGGCACCGCTCATCAGGCCATGTTGAGGTGGCATCCCACATGCCACAACTAGAAGGACCTGCAACTAAGATATACAATATGTACCAGGGGGTATTTGGGAAGATAAAGCAGGAAAAAAACAAAAAAGATTGGCAACAGTTGTTAGCTCAGGTGCCAATCTTTAAAAAAATAAACAAAAACAAACATTTCTTATTTCACAGTTTCTGTGGGTCGGGATTCCA
This sequence comes from Equus przewalskii, assembly GCF_037783145.1. NCBI lineage: Eukaryota > Metazoa > Chordata > Mammalia > Perissodactyla > Equidae > Equus > Equus przewalskii. Next base: position 14,058,180 of record NC_091858.1, on the reverse strand, counting down.
GGTGTGGGTTAGGAATGTGGGCTGTGTTCTCTGCCTCAAGGTCTTTCATTTGGTTGCAGTCAAGATGTGGGCTGGGGCTGTGGTCTTATCTGAAGACAGTTGAAGGAGGAGTTGCTTCCAAACTTGATCATATAATTGTTAGCAGGGTTTCGTTCCTCACAGGGTGTTGGACTGAGATCTCCCTCAGTTCTATAGGGCAGCTCACAGCGTGACAATTGACTACTATCAGAGCGAACAAATGAGAGAGCAAGAGAGGGTAAGCAGGTGGAATCCAGAGTCTTGAAAATCGAGTTTCGGAAGTGTTAACTTGTTAACTTTTGTTGGGTTCTGTTTGTTAGAAGGAAGACAGTAGGTCCAGCCCCTACTCAAGGGGAGAGGATTACACAAGGGCATATGTCCTGGGATATTGGGATCATTGGGAGCCGTCCTAGAAGCTGCCTTCCACGTTTAGTTTGTTTCTCGTTTTCCAGCTTCTTAAGGTGAAAACTGAGGTAATTAGTTTTAGACTTTTCTAATCTGAGTTTAAAAGTATAAATTTCCTTCTAATCACCGCTTTAGCTGCATCCTGCAAATTTTAAGGTGTGTATTTTCATTATCATTCAATTTGAAATATTTTCCAATTTCCTTTGTGGTTTCTTTCTTGATCTGTGGATTGTTTAGCAGTGTGGTTTTTAATTTCTAAATTCGTGGAGTATGCTGGATATCTTATTGTTGATTACTAATTTAATTCTATTGTGATCAGAGCACATACTCTGTATAATTTCACTCCTGTTAAATTTACTGAGACTTGTGTTTTGGCCCAGATTTACTCTATTTTGGTGAAATCTCTTGAAAAGAACATGTATTCTGTAATTGTTGATTGTAATGTTCTATAATATCAGTTAAATCAAGGTAGTTGATGGTGTTGTTTAGATCTCTTATGTCTTTTTTATATCTTATATCTCTTATATTTTATATTTTCATGTATATATGTTTCTTATTTCTTATATTGATTTACTTTCAACCTATCTGTGTCTTTATATTTAAAGTATGTCTATTATAGAGAGTATATATTTGGGTGTTAGTTTTTTACTCATTCTGACATCTGTTTGTTTCATTTAATCTAACCCATTAATTAACAATAATACTTCCAATTCCAATTCCAATTTAGGGTTTTTTCTAAACTTTTTAAATATTATGTCTGTACATTATTTCTTCCGTACCTAGACTTCTGGTTCTCAAGGACCAAGGGGATTATAGAATCAGAATATCTCGTAATTACTCATTTGCTTTATCCTATAGTATGCACAAATAGTCTTGGAATAATAATACAGACACCAACATAATTACTGAAAACAGTTAAAAAATATTTTGCATATACTGTCCTTATTTTTGCTCCATTACTCTTGCTCCATTGTCAGAGGATGTAGCCGTTACATACTTTCTCTCATAAATTTCGTTTTGCTTTAGTTCTGCAAGTATACGTGTGGTAGGTGGTCCCCAAGGTGGGTACCATAAATTCTCTTCCTTCATGTGCCTTATACTACACCTCTTATCAAAAGGTGGAGCCTCTTTCCCGCCCCTTGTATCTGAATTGATCTTGTGATTTGCTAGGATGAATGGAATGTGGCAGAAGTTATGCTGTGTAATGTCTGAGCCTTCAGAGATCTGCAATTTTCATTTTCATTTTCATGCATTGGGACTCTCCGTCTTGGAATCCAGCCACCATGCTTTGAGAAAGACTGTGGAGCGAGAAGTAAGGCTGGTCAGCAGCCCCCACTGAAGCTCTCAGCCAGTACCTGCTGCCAGCTGAGTGAGTGAAACCACCTTGGATGTTCCATCCAGATAACTGAACTTAGTTAACGCACAGCGTCACCAGAAATATAAGTGGTTGTTATTTTAAGCCACTGAATTTTGGAATAGTTTGTTATATAGCAGTAGATACCTGGAATCATTATTTATAGCTACAGCTCTATATCTATTTTTTTGTAAATGTTCACCACTATTCCTCATTTTGATTTCTCTACTTATTTTGGTGGTCCCTCATTAGTTCTCTAGGGTTTACTCAGGCTGATGTCCTGGAAACAGTATTCCCTGAAAACTTTTTAATGTCAGTAACAGTTGTTGCCTTTTTCTTGGAAGTCACTTGGCTGGATGTAAAATCTTTGGTTCTTGTTTTCTTTCCCGTATTTAAAAAGTTATTCCATTTTGTTTTGGTCAAAACTATTAATGTTGAAAGTCTGATGGAAATTTGATTTTCTTTCCCTTGGTCTTTTTTCCTGGATGTCGGAAGGATGTTTTTCCTTTTTCATTAATGTCCATGTATTCTACTAGAGTATATCTTGTTGTTAGCCCCTCCAAGTTGATTTTCTCAGGTATGTGATAAGCTTTTCCTTTACATAGTTTCAGCTCTTTTATTTTAGAAAAGTTTTCCTGAATTATACTTTTTAGTATTTATTCTTTTTCCTTGCTTTTATGTATTTTGGAACTTTGGCTGTCTTCTAAATTTGTCACTTGCTCTTTTTTGTGTGTATGGTAAAATATACATGACATAAACCTTACCATTTTAACTTTTTTTTTTTTTTTTGCTGAGGAAGATTCACCCTGAGTTAACATCTGTGCCAATCTTCCTCTACTTTTTTGTATGTCGGTCTCTGCCACAGCATGGCCACTGATGAGTGGTATAGGTCTACACCCGGGAACTGAACCTGGGCTGCTGAAGTGGACTGGGCTGCCAAACTTAACCACTGGGTCGTAGGGCCAACCCCCATTTTAACCATTATTAAGTATACAGTTGAAAGGCATTAAGTACATTCACAGTGTTGTACAGCTATTAGCACTGTCCATTTGCAAAACTTTTTCATCACCCTAAATAGACACTCTGTACCCATTTAAACAATTACTACCCATTTCCACCTCACCCTAGCCCCTAATAATTGTGACTTACTCTTGAATCCTTTTTAAAAAATATATTTTCATTTCTTTTTGTTTTTTAAAAAACTTCCTTCTTTTACCTTCTGTTTCTCTTAAGGCAGGAGTTGGGAAACTCTCTGTGAGTGTCCAGTTGGTAAATATTTTAGGCTTTGTGCTCTCTATGGTCTCTTTTTCAACTCAGCTCTGCTTTTGTGCAGTAAAGTATCCAATACATAAATTAATAGGTGTGGTTGTGTTCCAGTAAAACTTTATTTATAAGAGCAGGTGGTGGCCAGATTTGGCATGTGGGTTGTGGTTTGCTGATCCCTGACATGAGGCATTATCTGTGGGCTTTTTTTCACTTTTGTTTTACTTATTATTTAATCTTTATTTCTGATATGAATTTTTTAAAATTTTGAATTGTTTCCTGCATTCTATCATCTTATATCTAATTCAGATTCATGCTGTTCTTTCATATCTTGCATCGTTTTCATAGTTTTTAAGCTAGTATTGAAATAGTACATCATAATTTTGTCTGTTTTCTGGGCATTTTCTTCTGTATTCTTTGTCCATAGGGATATTATTCTGCTCAAATTCTTCTTACAGCTTTGCTTGGGATTTGACCTTAAATTTTTTTCTTTTGCTTATTTTTACAGAAATTAACTGATAAGTAGTTTCAAGGCTAGCAATAGAGGCCTGAGATTTCCAGGATGACTCCCTTTGGTCTTTCTTTCCATTTGGTGGACGTGTAGCTCTGCCCTAGAATAGATGGAGTCTCGGTAAGGTTTGCAGGATCACCTCCTGCAGGAGTAGCTTTTCAGTGATGAAACATCACCATTTTATATCTCAGTTTATATAGCTACGTGCCACTTTCTGGGGAGCCTTAACCGGAGACATGCTGCTAGGGGCATTTTATAGTTAACAGGTCTTCCTCATAGTCTGTTTACATGAAGTGTTTTTGACAAGAAACCAGCCATAGAAACCATAGTCTAGTCACCTGCCTTTTCTCTCCCCTGGGGCGTCCTCTTCCTTGCCAAGGAACTGAAAAGATCACAAGCTAGGTGTTCCTTCCTTCCAGAACTGAAGTGATTCTTTGGCAGTTAAAAGGCCAAAGAAACGTACCTGGGGAATAGAAGGCATATCATCAAGGGCCAAGTTGTGAGCATAAACGTGTTAAAAAATAAGATCTTAAGCTTAGAGCCCAGGAGGAAAAAAGTAATCAAGGAATGTAAATGATGCTAAGAAAATGTTTTATTGCAGTGGTAGTTTTGGAAAGGAATAAACGTCATCATGAGTCTTGTGATGAAATGTGGGTGAAAACATTAGAGTAGTTTATTCTTAAGTTTATTTAATAGCCTCCTTTTGCTTCATGGACAAAGAAATCTTTTGGGTGGTTGACTGAAATATGCGGTAGATACAGGTGAAGAGACAAGTGTCTCTTAATTCATATTTTTCCCTTATGTCAGGGTCCTGGAAGCTACTTTGGCTTATGTTTATTCTCCTGACAAAAATGCCCAGAAAGGTGGGACGTGGCCTTGACGCTGGGGGAGTGCATGCCTTGTATCATCAGTGGGGACTCCTAATAAGACTTGAGGAGGGTGAGTTTTTTGGGGATTTCTACTAAAGCCTGGGTGCTCAGGCTAACATTTGAGGGCCCCTTTCTAAACATCATTTGAGTGCAAGTACTTGAGGAAAGTTCGGAGTGTTTGGTTTTGGTTTGCCCACTGGGTTTTCCTTTTCAGGCTTCATCAGGTGTCCAAGACTGCTTCTCCCTGCCCTGAGCTGCTGGGTGCTTTGTCAAGTGGAAACTTGTTTTGCCTGTCGGTTCAGGTGCTTCTGTATAGAATTAAAGCAGTGTGAGCTTAAACCCTTTTTTCTTTTCTGAGGCTGTGTTTTTGGAGTGTGTCAGCTCCCTATTCTGTTTAGACTAGTGAATTTTTTTTTTTTTAGTTGTAGAAAAAGGGGAAATAAAGTGATGTGAAGTTTCCTTTCCCTTTTGCCTTTTCGCTGTAACACAAATTCATCTCATGGTTGGTGGCAGCTGTTTGTTGGTTTGGTTTTTTGGACTTGCAACTTTTTTCTTCTGTAGTAGAGTTAAAAAAAAAAAAAGTGAAGAGGCATTTGGTGGTTAGCAGATGATTTTTATTAACTACAAACTGAAAAAAACTTGTTTTAATTTACTGATTGACCAAAAGTCCTTAAAGCTAAAGTCCCTGTATCATCAGGTATAGTTTAAAAATAGCCTAAAGCTCCTGATGCTCAGTTAATGCCTAGATAGAATGCTTTTGAAAAGCTGGGATGTGTTCGTGTATAACTAGACACTGAACAGATCCGATGCCTTCATTCTGTTAGATTCACCAGCCATGGAAACCATTTTGACAGTCTCATCCATCTTATTAATCCGATGTGCAGTGCTCCATTTCCAAAAGCTCAGGCTGTTCTCATGGTGACTGCGGAAGTTTGTGTTTTTGGAAAGAAATGACATGGAATTACAGTTTAATGAATATGTCTTAGCTACTTTTTTCTAATGTCTTGAGGAGAGATGCCAAGCTATGCTTTTCATCTTTGCAGGAAAATGTTCTTATTTGGGAAAAAACCCTTTTGGACTAATTTAAAAACTTATAGCAAGCTATCAAAAACTTGGTTGCCTCTCTCCCCCCAAAAAATCCACAAATATTTAGCAGCAGGAAAGTGTCGCTGATACCCTATTGGAATTTGATGAAAGCAGACAATTCGAGGTATGTAGTTAGAGCAGTTCAATATGTAATTCAGTGAATTGTTCGTAGTATGTGCTCTATAAATGTTTGAGCAAGTGAACTTTGTAAGTTAACACTTCTAATTTCTGATCTTCTGACTTTCTTAAATGTGTAAATAATAATCCATGTATATTAGTCCAGTCCTTTGTCATCAAAGTGCTTTCACTGCTCTGTTGGCATATATATGAAGGAACTTAGTTTTGATATTGTTACTAGACAGTATAAAAACTAATAAAAAATAGCAACAACTGCCTTTGAGTGGTTTTTGTGCTTTCCCAATGTAATTTTATTTAATCCTTACAGCAACCATATGAGGAAAGTTTCAGGTCTGTTTTACAAATGAAGAAACTGAGACTCAGAGTGTAATGTGTTGTCCAAAGTCACATAGCTGTCAAGTGATAGAGCCAGATTTAAACCCATATCAGGCTGTCCGAAAATCATTTGGCCCATGCTATTCAAGTAGAAAGTTGATAGCGAAGAGAAATAAATTCTTCTGAGTCATTTTATATATATATACTTTTTGAGGAAGATTGGCTCTGAACTAACATCTGCTACCAATCCTCCCCTTTTTGCTTGAGGAAGATTGTCCCTGAGCTAACATCCTTGCCCATCTTCCTCCATTTTGTATGTGGGACTCCTCCACAGCATGGCTTGATAAGCGGTGTAGGTCTGTGCCTGGATCTGAACCTTCGAACCCTGAGCTGCCAAAGTGGAGTGTGCACACTTAACCACTACACCACTGGGCCGGCCCCAGTCATTTTATAATTTGACAATTGTGATTGCTTTCTCAAATTTGTTTTCTGAAAATAAAAGTTATGGTACAGGGGGCTGATCCTGTGGCCAAGTGGTTAAGTTTGTGTGCTCTCCTTCGGCGGCCCAGGGTTTCACCAGTTCAGATCCTGGCCGTGGCCACAGCACTGCTCATCAAGCCATACTGAGGCGGCATCCCACATGCCACAACTAGAAGGATCCACAACTGAAAATACTCAACTATGTACTGGGGGGCTTTGGGGAGAAACAGGAAAAATAAAATATTTAAAAAAAAGTAATTGTAGAAATTTTGGAAAGTGCAATAAAAAGTGGTTCATCATCTCACTGCCCCAGGGCAGTCACTGTGGTCGTTTTGGCATATTCCCCCCAGCTCTTTTCCTAGGTATTTAAAATAAAGCAAAACTGCATATAAATGCTTTCTTAAAACATTGTGACCAGGATGTGATTGAGACCATGCTTTTAGTAAGTGGGGTATTGGAACATTCACAGTTATTAAGATTTTGGACTTTCTGATCTTTTGATCAGTCACTTCATAAACATAAAAAAGTGTGATTGGAAGTAATCTTTGAAGAACCTCATAATTAAATGGAAGAAGGCCATTTTAGGAGCTCCTTTCTTTAAAAGACTACTTGAAATTGTTAGAAAATCTTGAAGATAAGCTGCTATATGTTTTGATTCATGGAAGCAGTTAAGAAAAAAGCTCATTTTGACAGTCAAGAAAACCTAAAACAATTTTAAAATACTTAATGCCCCTTAACTAACACTTAAAAATAGTTAAGATGGTAAATTTTGTGTTTAAGTTATTTTACCACAATTAAAAATTTTTGAAAGGGGGTATCCATTATAGTGGGCATTTTGATCTCTCTGTTGTCCTAGGGAGAACTCATTTCTTAATATTACCAACATGAAATATGGGAAATAGCATATTCAGTAGAGTGAATCTTAGTGATATGTTGAGGATACCCTTTTGTCCCTTCCGTACATTCACATTTCTGAGAGTAAATGTGGTCCTTCTTTGACAATATGAAACTAAGTATTAATGAAGTGTTTGTGGAAATTCAAAAGACCTACATGCAACTTGCTTAGTTACCAGTCACTGGGACAATTCTGTAGTGTGTTTCCCCCTTTGGACAGTTTCTCAGGAATCTGGCCTGAGCCGTAAGGTTTTGCAGTGGTTCAGTAACAACGCACTAAATCTAGGTGCTATAAGGAGCAAGATGATGAAACTGGCATTATTTCGTGCCCTTGAGGAAGTTTATAGTCAAAATGCAGTGGGTATCAAAATGTTTGATCTCAGGACTCTTACACTCTTAAAAATAATTGAAAGAGCTTTTGTTTATGTGGATTATGTCTATGGAGATTTATTATATTAGGAATTAAAACTGAGAAATTAAAAAAATAATAAACTCTATTATGTGTTAGAGTAAATCACACTTTTAATGAAAAGTAACTATTTTCCAAAACAAAGATTAATGAGAAGAGAGATATTAATTTACACTTTGCAAGTCACTTTAATGTCTAACTTAATAGAAGATAGATCTGCTTCTTCATGCCATTTGTTTTTCTTTATGATTTGGATTGAAGTATGTGAAGAAAATCCTACTTTAAACAGGTATGTAGTTAGAAAAAGAAGGAATATTTTAATAGCATTTTCAAATAATCTTAGACTTTTTTCTTTAATACTACGCCCAAACTTGATAAATAGTAGTTTCCTAAAGGTTAGTTGCAACGTGAAATCTGAAGCCATGTCAATAAATTTTTCATGCTCTGCTATGTTAAAATCCATTGGTATATCTTGCATGAATGGATCTTACCCTCTACATGTTTTGGTCATTTGAAAAATAGTTCACTGAGCTGTGCATATCTTCCAAATGTTGACACATTTCACTTTATAAATAAATATTAAGCACATTTGTTAATGTCACCACCAACCTCATCAGAAAAATATTTTAAGTATTGGGAAACTGTTAAGCCCACGGTGGCAGATGTAAGTTTTACAAAACTTGCATTTTTGCCTGAAAGCTCAAATTTTATCATTGGGAACAAATACTGTCTGTTTTCTTGAAGTGACAAACTCATTTTGATCATTCTCGAGAAAATGTCTGTCAAATACACAGGTCAAACTGAGCTCACATGGTTGCATAAGTGCTATCCTGCAAGACGACCGTACTTTGCTGTGTAGTGGAGGTGCTTAATGAGTATTTCTCATTTTGTCACAAGTATATCAAAAAGATACGTACTCAAGGATTGGAATTTAAAAAAATTAATAATATTTACATTTTCATGAAGGACATTCTTGAGTGAAACTGGCAGCCTTTTTTTCTTAAACTGTGAGGGCCTGGTGGTGAAGAATAAAATGACTAATAGTGCAGCTTGGTGCCACCATCTTGGTTTATGCCAAGATTCACCATTGCTTTTGTATCATACATCAAAAGCACCAAGAGGACATTTTCCAAATGACCAACACATGATGTCATAAAATCATGCACTATTACTGTCTTGACAGTGAAAAAACCAAAATCATCATAGTATTATCTCGTGAATAGTTTTTACTTCTCAGACCCCCAGAAAGGGTCTCAGGGACCATCAGGGGTCATGGACTGCACTTTAAAAGCTACCGAGCTAATACAAGTGGTTCTTAATTTTGTTAACACTCTTTTGAGAATCTGATGAAAAGTATGGAGATTCTCCCCAGAAAGATATACTTAAAGAACAAATTTTATGTAATTTTCAGATGATCACCATCTTCCAGAAGCATTAGAGCTATGGTTCTCAAACTTTCAAACTTTACACCAGAGTCACCTGGAGGCCTTGTTAAAACAGATTGCTAGGCCACACTCCCCAGATTTCTCATTCACTTGGTCTGGAATAGAGTCTGAGAATTTGCAATTTTTTTTTTTTAAGATTGGCACCTGAGCTAACAACTGTTGCCAATCTTTTTTTTTTTTCAGCTTTTTCTCCCCAAATCCCCCCAGTACACAGTTGTATATTTTTTAGTTGTGGGTCTTTCTAGTTGTGCTATGTGGGGCACCGCCTCAACGTGGTCTGACAAATGGTGCCATGTCCGTGCCCAGGATCCGAACCAGGGAAACCCTGGGCCTCCGAAGTGGAGTGCGTGAACTTAACCACTCGGCCACGGGACGGGTCCCATGAGAATCTGCATTTTAACAAGTCTCAGGTAGTGCTGATACCGATGCTCATCTTGAGAGCATGGTTCTTGACCCTAGACCAGTTAAATCGTAGGAATAGGGGTAGGACTTTGTGTTTTTTTGAACTGTTCTGGAGATTCTCACATGCAGGCGGGGTTGAGAATCGTTGCTCAGGTTAAGACTCCCAAGTCTAGTGAGATTAAGAACATCTAGTATTGGTACAGCCTTTTAGTATTTAGGAAGTATTTTGACAGTTGTTACTCATTTACTCCTTATCAGCCTGTAAGGTAGTTATTATTTCTGAGGAAAACTGGCTTGATATTTGTGAAATTATAGAGTTATAGGAGCTCTGGGCTTTGAGTCTGAAATGAACAAAAAGGGCAATTGCTAAAAGTTCTTAAGACAGTGGTCTACATATATTTTTAGAGAGTTTTTACGTATATATATATATGCAAAACATATATATGTATGTTACTAAATTTGCTTTACTAAAACATTCTACTAATTTGTATTGCTACCATGCCCTTGACAACACTAGTCATTTTCATACTTTCTTTTTTGAAATATAAGATATGCACAGAAGCGTGCACAAATCATAAGTGTATAATGAGGTGAATTTTCACGAAGTGAATGTACCTGGTTAACTAGCACCCAGATCCAGAATCAGGTCATTATCAGTGATCCAGAAGCCCCTGTCTTGTGTCCTTTGAGTCACCACCCCTCTACCACCCATAGATTAATTTTTCTGTTTTTGAACTTAATATAAATGGTGTTATGTAGTATATGCTATTTTCTGTGAGATTCATCCATCTTGTATAGTTGTAGATTGTTCATTTTCATTGTTATATAGAATTCCATTGTGTGCATATACCACTTCTTATCCATTCTACTGTTGATGAACCTTTGGGTAGTTTCCATATGTTGGCTGTTATGAATAGTGCCCCTGTGAGCATTTTTGTACATGTGTCCAAATATAATTTAAAACATATTTCTTAGCTTTTTGATTTTAAAAAAACCAGTATTCACGTTTTAATGTGCTTTTCTTTGATTATATCTGGAATAACTGATTTTATTTATTTATTTATTTATTTTGGTGAGGAAGATTGTCCCTGAGCTAACATCTTGCCAATCCTCCTCGATTTTGTATGTGGAATGCCACCACAGCATGGCTTGATGAGTGGTAGTAGATCCGTGCCTGGGGATCTGAACCAGTGAACCCTGGGTTGCCAAAGCAGAGCACACAAACTTAACCACTATGTCACTGGGCTGGCCCCTTCTCTTTGTGATTTTTATGGCAGAAAGTTAGTTGATGCTATGTTGTTGTCTCTTTCCGCATCTTTATTACATCTCTCTGTTTGAACCATTCTGACTTAACTGCTTATTCTTTAGGTCTTATTAGGGAGGCTTTCCTATCTCAGGCTTGCTGTGTACTCTTTGTAATCCATACATTGTAATTGTTTGTTAGAATGTTTATTGTTCGGTGTTCCTTGAGACAGCAGTAGGTTTTTACTGAGTTAATTCATGATACGTAGATACACACAAACTACTGCATTCCTTTTTCATCCGGCTGAAGTCTTCTCCCCAGAGTACTTTCAGCTGGGATGTTTTTGTGTTCAGCTTTGAGATTTTACATATCTGAGATTACTTTAATTTTGGTCTTACATGTAAATACAAAGTTAGCTAGATATGGAAATAAGCATCCAAATGGTTTTCCTTAAAGTTGAGGTTGACTTTAGTCTGAAATCAGCTGATTCCTGTTATTTTTAGATGATCTGTGTTTTCTTCTGAAGGATTTAGAATTTTCATAGCCTTTGATACTGCTAGACTTCACTCTAATGTGTCTGTCCATTCTGTTTGGCACTTCGTGAACTCTTATTACCTGAAATTTTACACTTTCCTTTAGTTAGGAAAAGTCCTGTCATTATTTCTATGTCTGTTTCCTCTCTTCCTGTCTTCTGTTTCTACTATCTCTTCTCATTCTCTCCTTCTGTGTACCCATTTCAGATGCTTTTTGGAAGAGTTCTTCAACCTGATTTTCTCAGGAATTTATTATTTCTTTCTGTTTCTATGCAATTAATTCATTGTTTCAAAATCACTCCTTTTATATTTTTCATGACAATATTTCCAGTTTTACTTGGTAGATTTTTGTTCTCATGTCATGTTTTCCATATTCTACACTTTTTCTGTAGCACCATTTAATTTGCCAATTTTAAATGTCTGTTTTTGGTCTATTAATTCTGCTTTCATTTTGTTCTTTCATGATGCTTGCACTCCTCAGGCATCTCATTATTTTCCGCTGTGAGCTTTTATTCCCTTGGAACTAACAGCTGTTTGGGCCAATACTGTGTTTGTGTGGGAGGATGGGTTTTGATGGGGGTTGGATTTAGGGGAGGTAAAAGCCTGTGTTCTAGGTTTTGGTCCTCTGAGTGGTTTGAGGCAAATAGGGACGTGTCTGAGGGTAGAGAGGCTCCAGTTGGTGATTTTGGGTCAGCTACACCCTGGTTGCTCAGGGTTTCTCTGGCCCGTCTCTTTTCTAAGTGCTGTCCCCTTCGTCGTAGTTACCTAACTGGGAGTTCCCTGGTACTTTGCTTCCAACCCCAGGCAAGTTCCTATGTTTTATCGTGCTGTTGCCCCTCTTTGTGGTGGAGCTGTGCTGGAGATGCTGCGTTCATATTCTGCAGTAGCGTGGGGGACAGTGTGACAATGTTGAGGAGTGAAAAGGACACAATTAGGACACTTTCTTCTGGGCTCTCCGCTGTCCAGGATACCTGATCTTCTGCTCCCCAGCTAATGTTTCTTCTTAGAGCGGCACTCAGCCATTTGTTTTTCTTCCACAAGGAGGAATGATTACTTGCAGTGTTTTGTTCAGTTCTTTTTAGCTGGAATCTGGGATTCGTCTCTTACCCTTTTGCTTCTGGTGATTTCCTGATGCGTTTGGGGAAGGCACACCTTCTTGACTGTACTTTAAATTAAATACTTTATTTATTTTTAATAAATAAATAAAATACTTCTTTTATCTAAGTATAAATGTTTTCTTTCCTAAATCAGGTTCTATAAAATGGAAAAGTTAATTGATCAGACTCTGCCTTTGACAAATGGAAACCATTTGCAACTTCATTGACTCTGTAGGATCCATTTTGTAGTTTGTTTTCTAAACTGTTATTTTAGAAACAACAGGGACTGTACTCCCTGTTGCTTAACCGTGACTTCTGATCTAATGAAGTCTAAAATAGTTCTTTATTTAAAAGCTAATATAGTTAGAATTGAAATTAGAAGAGGATGCAATAATGACCTTGAATATTAAGTAGAAAATGTTTCTTTGTCGTAGAGCATTTATCCTAAAGTAAGCAGGAATCTATTACTGGTCATCTATCGTTCTGTGTATATTGGACTGCATAAATTTAACCCAGTATATAGAAAACCCTTGACATTTTTAAAGAATGTGTCACAAGACTTTCCTCAACCTCCAGATTAGGGAACACTGCTGTCGCTTGTAATTTTCTCCATAAGATGCAGTAAAACTGAAAACTTTAAAAGACTATAGAAGGTAGCTGTATTCAAGAAAGTTAGTAGAATTAGAAAATCATGTTGAGATGGACCTGCTCTGCCAGGTACCCCTCTCTAATTTTGAGGTTGTCTCCTGCATATCAGCCAAGATAACAAGTGTGATTCAGATTTTTCATTCAGCAAAATTACAATTACTGTGATTAATGGGCCTTTAGAGATGCTCACAGATATCTGGAATCCCCAGTGTTAAAATGGTGAGTGATGAGTCTGTTTGCCGGGGAAGAAAAGTTGCTTAAAAACCTTATAGCTAAAAAAAGAACCCAAAACCTTACAGCTGTTGCATGAATGTATCATAGCTGAGTTTTGTTTCATTGAAAGTAATTTTACTGTCACTGTTAAGAGTTTTTGTTTTGTTTTTTATTTGGATGGAAGTGGATTGATAAGAGAGTAAGTAGGTCATTCTAATATTTTGGATTCTAGTTTTTCCTAATGTTTTTAGAGAGAAGAATGAACAAGTTACATCTGTGACCAAGTGCCTTTTTATCTTTCCCAGTTTACCTTCTGCAATTTCCTTTATGTTTGGAAAATAGATATATATGTAAGAGTTCATGAGTTATTTTCCTAGACAATCCCAAACTTACTTTACTGTTACTTTGAGTATCTTTTGGATGTAATCTTTTTACTTAAGGAAAAAAAATTAGAAGTGAATTAATATGGGAGATGTAACATAAATTTTCTCATTGGGTATATAAGTGTAGGTCAATGGAGTTAGCGGTTCAAATAATGTACAGTGCTTGTGGCTTTGCTGACAGTCCAGTTAGGGCGAAAAATGTCTTTAAGCTGTGACTTTGCTACTATAAATAAAAATATTACTTTAAAATACTCCAAACACCTTAGGTTTTTCTCCTTTCATTAAATTTTAGAAGTCATAGTTGTTAGTTACAGGATTTTATATTGGCTGAGGTTGTTCCTTTGAAGCTATAATTTTAGGCAGTTTAAAATGCTGAACATAAGTGAAACAGTCTTCTGTCTCTAAACTCAGACCTGGTGAATAGATACAAATGACCTTACATTTGATATTGAAACTCTAATGTTAGAATAGGGAAAATTGTTAAGTATATTGGAGTTAGGTTATGTGTTATGAACTTAGGTTTTCCTCACAGTGCCAGCACAATGCTTTCCACATAGTATATCTTAAAATTTCTTTGAATATGTGAAATAATGTAATTATTTCTCACACGCTACTTAGGGGAAAGAATGTGCTGAAATTTACAAAATAGGTTATATTTAGTTTAGTAGCTGGAAAAGACGAGTTCATCAGGGTCAACTTTTTGTGTTACTTGCTTGGTCTGACCCTTCCCAAATGGCACCTCTATAAATCGAGTTGCTTAAGCTGGAAACCTGGGGGCCAGTCATTCTGGCTTTAAAACCTATCCCAGTTTTCTCTTTTTTTGACCCATCTACACTGCTGCTATCTTATTCCAAGCCACCATCAATTCTTGCCTAGACTATGGCAAAATTTTTCTTAATCTATCTCTCTGATTTTGCTCTTGACTTTCTCCACTCTATTTTTTACATAACCTACTGATAATCCTTCTTAGACTTCAATGGAATCAAGTAATTTTCCTTATAAACAGCTTCCCACGTTTACAATAAAATCCAAACTTCTTGTGCGTGACTTACAAACCTGGGGCAGATACTGTTGGCTATCCACCCAAAATTCCCCTTAATCTTCACTAACAGATCTTGGATTTTGTTCAAGGCAGCAGTGTGCCCAGCTATCAAAACTTGATTTTCCAGACTTTTTGGGTAGCTGACACATTTTTGGCTAATGAGATATAGGTGAAGTATCTGGAGAGGCTTCCTTAATAATAAAAAGGCTAAGGGGCTGGCCCGGTGGCGCAGTGGTTAAGTTCGCACATTCCGCTTCTGCGGCCTAGGATCAGTTCGGATCCCGGGTGCGGACATGGCACCGCTTGGCACGCCATGCTGTGGTAGGCATCCCATATATAAAGTAGAGGGAGATGGGCGTGAATGTTAGCGCAGGGCCAGTCTTCCTCAGCAAAAAGAGGAGGATTGGCAGCAGTTAGCTCAGGGCTAATTTTCCTCAAAAATAAAATAAAATAAAATAAGATAAAAATAAATAAAATAGTAAAATAAAATAAAATTAAAAATGTAAACTTACTATCTCGGCTTTAAAAAAATAATAATAATAAAAAGGCTAAGAGAAAGCTTTTTTCTCCCTTTGCTCTCTCTCCTTTCTTGTGTGGGAACCAGAACATCAGGCTTAGAAGTGTAGCACTGTTTTGTGACCATGAGGTGACAAGCAAGTAAAAGACAGCTTACACATTCTAAGGATTCCAACTGCAAAGGTTTTTAAAGAGCTCTTAATACCATTGTTCAACTGCTATATGAGCCTGAATTGGCTATGACTAGACAAGTTGTGTGAGACCTGTGGATCTCTGCATTTTCTTTAAGCCTTCAATAGTTAAGTAGTCTGTTAAATTGCAGCTGAATGTGTCTCTGGTATAAAGGCCTTCCATGATCTAGTCCTTGCCTATTTTTCTGACCTCATCTTACCATTCCTACTGCTGACTGTGCTCTAGCCACATTAGTTAGCAAACAAATCTTGGCTGACAAACGCCTGCTCAAATCCAGACTCCTTGCTTATGACTCAAAGGCTCCGTGTGACCTGGTTTTACTGACCTCTCCTAATGTACCAGTGTCCTCTCCATTCCAAAAGCAACAAAAACCTTACAACATCCAATAATCCTTGACAAGTATGTGTAGGATATTAATGGAGAAAAACACAAAATAGGAGAATATAAGAGACCTGAATTGAAGGAGAAATATATCATATACATGGATTAGAAGACTCAATATTGTAAATTTGTCAGCTTTCCAGAATTAATTCTAATCTCTGAGCTTTTTAAAGCAATTTCTAGCAAGTTTCTTCATGAAACTTGAAGATATTCATATTCAACATCAAAAAGCAACAGTAGCCAAGATAATTTTTTTAAGTGGAATAAAGTGGGTCGACACTGCCCTACAGGATATCTAGACTTATTTTGAAATTAAACTATTAAACAGACAAACTGACCAAAGAGAAAAGATATGGAAACAATAAAATTAGCTTGCTGGTAGATTAAAGATCTAAATATGAAAAGCAAAATTATAAAAGTAATCTAGAAGAAATTGTAGGAACAGTATAGGAATAGAAAAGATATCTTAAAGATCATGTAGGAAGCACAAACCATGTAGGGAAAGGTTGATAAATTTTACTATGTTAAAGTTTAGAACTTGTATGAAATCAAATACACTGTAAACAGAGTCTAAAGACAAGCCATAAATGGAGAGAATATGTTTATAATGCATGTGATCAACACAAGATTGGTGTTCAGAATATATGAAGAACTCCTATAAAACAATAGGAAAAAGACAAACAGAAAATTGGGCCAAGACAATGAAGTGATAGCTGACAGATGCAACTTGAATGTTTAGTAAACATATGAACAGATGTTTGTGTCAATTTGCATGGATTCAGCTGTAGGTGTTCCAAAACTCAGCTAAAAGAAGCTTAAAGCCTAAGGACATTTATTTCCTGCTTGTCAAGTCTAGGGGTAGGAAGTTCAAGAGGTGGTTTAGTACTCTATGAGCACAGGAGGGGGTCTATGCCAGTATTTTCATAATTCTCTTGACCTTCCTATCATGGTATCAGCAGCTCCAAATGTTACAACCTTATATGAGAATTTTCTAAAAGGAAAGAAGAGAAAGGGGCCTTCTTCCTCCACACACCTTCTCTTAGTGGGGAGAAAAATCTTTCCAGAATCTTCTAGGTTTTCTTTCTGTCTCGTTGCCAGTCACTGACAGAGAGAAATGAAATCACCTTTCCGGCTTACAGTAATCAGGAGTCACTCCCTGGACTGAGGAAAGGATTACCTTCTCTAAACGTATTACTTTCTGTCCAATTCCTGAGCAAAATTGAGTTTCTCCTTTTTGCTGAGGAAGATTTTCCCTGAGCTGACATCTGTTGCCAGTCTTACTCTTTTGTGTGTGAGCCACTGCCACAGCATGGCCACTGACAGATGAGTGGTGTAGGTCCGTGCCCGGGAACAACCTGGGCTGCTAAAGCCAAGAGCACTGAACTTAACCACTAGGCCACTGGGCTGGTACAAAAGTTTGTGTTTGCCAGCAAGAAGAGGGAATAATTGCCACAGTTATCAGCCTCTCACTAATATAGGTTGAACCATATGATATTGACCGTATAATATGAATGTATGTAATATGTTGCAATAACACGGAATGTGAATAAATATGTTAATATGAAATATATGGAAATATATAAATATAAATAAATAATATATGTAAGCTCATGTATTTAAAAACACGTATATGAAAAGTATAAAAATATGTATGGGTATGACAAACATTGAGTTTATATAGTAGTATCTCTGGGGAAGAAAGTAAATGAATAGGACTGAAAGAGATTTCAACTGTATTTATATATTTAATTTTCAAAAGAAAATGCAAATATCTGAACCAAAAATGTAAATTAACACATTTTTATTTTTTGCCTCTCTGCTTGTAAAGCTTATGTTATGTTAATGTACACAGGATGGGGAAATGAGTGTTCTCAGGCATTTTGGTTGAAAATGAAAATTGATAGAATGAATCAGAGGACGTTTTGGCAACATACGAAATTTTAAATGTGTATCCTTTGACCTAGTACTTTTCTTTGGAGGAATTTATCTTAAATAAAGGTCTAGACAGATTTACAAAGATATATGTATAAGGAAATTTATTTTAACTTTTTTTTCAGAATGGCAAAAATCTCCTTTTTATAATGGAAACCACCCAACTAAATACATTGTGATATATCCATGTAATGGAATGCTAAGTATCCATAAGAAAATGATGTATAAATTTTAAATTTTTACCAGGAAAAATATCTGTGATATTAAGACAGAAAAACAAGTCATCTTTTAAAACCCACAGACACATACATTTGCAAAGAAAGAAATCTGGAAGTTTATTCATCAAAATGTTCGTGGTGGTTATCTCTGGATGGTGACATTACAGATGATTTTCCTTCATGAAAACTTGGTGTTTTGTTTATGTATTTTAGAATATATCTGGTACTTTCATAGTCAGAAAAACCTTTAAATCTGTTTTTCTTTTGTAAATTAAAAATATAAAATTAAAAACTGCTTACTTACTATTTTGGTCTAATTACCATGAAGTAAGTAAACGTGTATGTCCATGTAGTCAACAGATATTTTCCTGAGGCCATGCTGAGTATCAGGCGCTATTCTAGGTGCTGGAGAGACATTCAGCTCATAGGACAGTCAGGGTCCCTCTTTCCATGTAACACCTTCAGTAGGGAGAGACAGCAAGGCAAGTAAACAAATACATGAACAAGGCACTTTCAGTGATTAAGTGCAGAAGGAAAGTAAAACTGATATTGAAAAGGAATCTGGAAGAGTATGTGTGCCTGTGTGGGTGACTTTAAATTGAGCTGTCAGTCAGTCTCTCTGAGTTGCTTATCTTTGGGCTGTGCGTTGGATGACGGAAGGAGCTAGGCATGTGAAGATCTGGGTCCCACGTCTCAGGCAGAGCACACAGCAAGTGCAAAATCCCCTAGGCTGAAATGAGTTTTCTCAAATTCGGGAACAGAAAGTGGAAGACAGGATGAGGAAAACTCAGAGAGAAAGGAGAAGTGAGAAAGGAGAGGCAGGAGGGGCCAGCTCACATAAAGGTTTGTAGGTCATAAGGAGTTTGTAGTAATATTTTATTATATGTGTTATGGGGACATATTGCAGGGTTTTAAGCAGGGAAACTACTAAATCTGATATATGCCATCAAAAGATCACTCTGCCTACTGCGTTAAGGATGAATCGTAGGGCAGCAGATGTGACAACAGAGAGACCGGTTAGAAGGTTATATGCTGAAGTCTAGGCAAGACATTGTGGGACTTGAAACTGTAATCAGAGCTGGTAGCGCTGGGACGTAGACAGATTTAAGATGTGTATTTGGAAATACCGTTCATGAATATCAGACCTGAGGGAAAGAATTCCTCAACAATAAAACAAGGATAATGGCATCTCTCACAGGGTGTTATCACAAGCAGCCAATACATGCCAAGCATTTGGCATACTTCTTGACACACATCAGAGCTTACTAAATGTTCGCTACTTACCATTATTACTGTTATTTTTATTGTCAAGAATAGGGCATGTACCTTGAGCAAAAAGCATGTTACTTTAAACGTTAAATTATACCTCTTGTATGACTCAGATTGGACGTCTGTTAGAACATACTGTGTGTTGGTAAAAATCACAGTGTATGCACTCTCTTAATTTTTAGTGACCTTTGCTGGATCAGAGAGAGATGGTTCATTGGTTTTCCTTTTGTACTTAAGAGAGTCATAAATATATGTATAAGTACTTGATACTGAGCCATAAATATATGTATAAGTAGTAACATTATTCCTTTAAAAAATTGTGACTTAGCTATTTTTTTAAACATGTGCTAGCTTGATGGAATGGGGCACTGAAAATCTTGTCTGCAGTATGTGTCTGTAATGCTCTGACTTGGGGGCTGTTTCCCTAAGAGTCGGTTAGTAATAAGTTGCTTCAAATTCTATGTAGTTCTTTGAACTGACCCTAGTTATTATTTATATTTTTGTTTTCAGACCCAAATAAGCAAATCAATTATAGAGAGAATTATGATTGCAAGCTTTGTTTTGGAACAAAGTTCTTATATGACTGTCAGAGAGAATAAATTCTCTTTATGTGTGAATAATAACGCATAGGCATTTAACATTGCTAGTGGTGAATGATGAATTATGGTTTATACTCGGTAGAACAAGTAGAGTCTATATAGACAAGAAAAAACAGGATATTACAGAAAATTCAACAACCTGGAAAGGTATTCTTTAGATAATCAGTCTTTTAGATTAAAAATATATAAAACAAAATATAGAAGAAATATATATATTTGAAATATAGACATATGTAGAGCAGAGACTAAATCACCAGGTAGTAGGATTATGGAATTTTTCTTTTCTTCTTTTCATTTATCTGTTTTCTTAATTATCATATAAAAACACAATTTTTTATAAAGTATATTTATGCACATACACATAGATGTTTATAAAAGGAGGTATGGGTGAACAGTCAAAATCAGTAAAGACATTTTATGTGGTAGTTACAAAATCTTCTCTTCTAATATGATTTTGAATTATTAAAATATATTGTCAGAGGTTTTGTTATCCACAAAACAAATTAAACTACTATTTAAACTACTGTAATTTAGAAAAGTGTATATAAAGTTTACTTAAAACATGTCTATATGGTTTATACCTTTTTTGGTGATTTTTAAAATTGTGGTAAAATATACAAATTCTAAATGTAAAAATTTTGTTTAAAAATAGAATTTACCATTTTAGCCATTTTCAAGTGTGTAATTCAATAGCATTAAGTACATTTGCAATGCTCTATAGCATCCTTTTAATATAGGATGGTGTTGTATTATATGCAAAACCATCATTTGTTTTACAGAGCCTTTATTGTTGGACATCTAAATTACTTCTGTGATTTTCTATAAATAATACTATCATAAACATCCTTGGTGCAAAATCTTTGTTCATATATGAATACTTTTTTAATGATAAAGTTTGAAATGTGATGTTCAGTCAGACAGTATATTTGTTTAAGCCTATTGATGGTAACACTATGTTTTTTCCTAAAACGTAGTACCAGTTTACACTCTCATTCTCAGTGTGTGAGCGCAATTCCATTTCACCACGTTTTCACTGATATCCAGCATTTTTGTTTTATTTTATTTTTTATTTTGTTTTATGTTTAAGATCTAAAAGTTTTAGTAAAAAGTAAATATACTCTTTGCTATTTTGCTTCAAAGTTATAATGAATATTTTAAAAAATGCCTGTTGATAAATTAAAAAGTATGTCATTTTACCTTTGTTTATTGATGAAGAAAGAATATTACTTCTCAGACTTTGTTAATGCATTGCTTAGGGAAATGTGATTTTGCCCTCAGGCTTTGCTCAGATCACCTTGAAGAAGGAAAGTTGTGAAATCATCTTGGGTAGAGAAAGTGCCTATGGCCCAGTAAAGAATGGGTTGTGTTAGGGGAAGAAGGACATTGAAGTTAGAGAAGGGAGCAGAACCTAACGTCCATAAGGTCCTGCAGATAATTAAAAACAAACAAACAGCAAGATGGTGATAGTTATGTTAGCACTTACCCTGTACTTTTAGTGTTCCAGTTACTAATACAAAATTGACCTCTTTGTACCTCGAATTTTCTGCTTAATTTGAAGGACATTTTCTATGGAAACCTAATTCTGACTTTGTAATGTGTGTCTGTGGGAACATGTCTTTTCCTTTGGAGACTTCTTAGCGCCTACTTGCCTGGAATGAATGGATTTCTGTAGATAGTGTGGAGGACATATGGTGAAATAAATCATCCCCCCCCCCCCACCATTTTCCACATAGTTCTCATTTATTTAGTTTATATATGCATAAAATAGAGGAAGATAGGACTCTCCTTACTTTTTAGCTTTATTTCACATACCGTTTTCTAACAACATTACACTGGAAGTAATGGCATGGAGGTACTGAAACCTGGTGAATAAGACCTAATACAGTTTAAAGTAGGAAGAAAGAATCATTAATAAAAATATTAGCTGATAAGGATAAAAATGCTAATATTTGCAGTTCCTTTTTGTTTTTTTTTAAACCCATTGCAATGTAGCTTGTAATTTCATCACTGTACTACAGTTACTTAAAAATTGTCAGTGGCTGTTTTTTCCCTTCTTCATTGATCTCACTAAATCTTCATCATGCCGGACTTTGTATAGCGCCCTTTGACTTCCATAATGTTGTACTTTCCTGGTATTTCTTACCTTTCTCAGTGTTTACCAAGTCCTTGTACTGCTTTCTGGCTCTTTTCTCCTCCTTTTTCTGTCTGAAAATTGTGATATTTCTCACCAGTGTTCTGGTTCTATATTTCTAAAGGCCTGTATTCCTGCTTGCTTGTCATATCGTTTCCTCAAACTCAATAAATCTCAAGCTTGAATTGTTTCACTTAACTACACATTTCATTTAGTTTGGCCACCAGTCCCAACAGTAGATATTTTGGCACTATCTTTAGTTCTTCCTTTTCAAATATCTTTTTTTTTTAAAGATTGGCACCTGAGCTAACAACTGTTGCCAATCTTCTTCTTTTTTTCCTGCTTTTTCTCCCCAAATCCCCCAAGTACACAGCTGTACATCCTAGTTGTGGGTCCTTCTAGTTGTGGCATATGGGATGCCACCTCAGTGTAGCCGAATGAACGGTGCCATGTCTGTGCCCAGGATCCGAAGCAGCGAAACCCTGGGCCGCCGCAGCGGAGCATGTGAACTTAACCACTCGGCCACAGGGCCAGCCCCTCAAATTTCTTGTAACCAAACCATCACCACATATTTCTGAAATCTATACATTCCTCTCCAACTTCCCTCGTGTAATGTTGAGTGTTGTGATTTGTTTTGATTTGGTTGTCAGCAAATTATTTGATTATTTGAATAATCTTTCTCTCTTGAAATGTAGAGATGGATTTTGTGCATACAGTTTTGTCTTGTGAAGCATGAAAGGAAAGTGAATGCCTTGGACTAGAGTCTTGTCTGATTCATTTTGTATTTCTAGCACAGTTGCCCAGCACATAATAAGTGTTGAAGAAATGTTTTTTGAATGCACTGCCCAAAGACTAAAGGAAGGGGTGTCTTAGTTCTAAGTTACGTGAGATAAGAGAATCCATTTGAATGGCAGCCAATTTTTTTTTTTTTTGCCTTTTTTGCTATAGAATACAGTACTTGAGTTGTTCATTTTTGTTGATATTGTTAAAGGAATTCTAATGATTCTTTTTACAAAATTGATTGAATGTATAAGATATTTTCGTTGTTTCCTTTTTTAGGTTTTGGAAGGAAGGATGTTGTAGAACACTTACTACAGATGGGTGCTAATGTTCATGCTCGTGACGATGGCGGTCTCATCCCACTTCATAATGCCTGTTCTTTTGGCCATGCTGAAGTTGTGAGTCTGTTACTGTGCCAAGGAGCCGATCCGAATGCCAGGGATAACTGGAACTATACCCCTCTGCATGAAGCTGCTATTAAAGGGAAAATCGATGTATGTATTGGTAAGTATTATTTGATATCTACATTGTAAGATCAACCTGACAGGGATAAAATGTTAAACAAAGGTTCACTATTCTCTCTTGTCTTATATTGCAGTGGAGATAGCGTTCTCTCAGAATAAATAAAGAAGGCTTTATTACTTCTTGTTCTTAGAAGCAGTTCTTTTCCATCAAAAGGAAGGTAGAAAGATGGTAATCTAAAGTGGGTCAAGAACAAGACTCACAAAATTAACTCTCCAAATGCAAGTCAAATGCCGCCTGGTATGGAACTAAATTTTGATGGATTGCCGTTATCAAATTTAGTTAATTTACAGTCTCTTTAAAAGACCGCAAATTTTCCATCCTGGCCTAAATGAGAGCCATTATAAAGTACAGGGTCTTACTGAATTGGATGACATATTTGGATGCTTTAGGTCGATTCAAGAAAAGTCATCTAATTCTAAGGCAAAGCCTTTTTCTTTCTGTTGCTAGAATTGGAGACTGATACTTTTGTGAGGACTGGGGCGCTTTGAGTAAGTGGCTCAAAGCTTAATTTCAAAATGTGCCATAGTCTAGAGGAAAAGCAATTTCGAACAAAATTGAACTGTTCAACCATTTTAAGTATTTAGATTGTATGAAATTTATTCAATCAGCATTTCTTTCTCTTTTATATATCTCTGTATTTTTTAGATTTTGCTTTATTGTACAAAATCTTTCATTTTGAAATCTAACACAAGCTTCTAGAGGACAAGCCTAATTTTTTTGAGTGTTACTCAAGATAGTGGATGTTTGTGGCAGGTTGATTTACATAATTATTGTCTTCCTGGATGACATCCATTTCAGTTTAAACAGTTATCTTTGTGCTAAAACTCAAATATATGTCATTTTTAAAGATGTAGTGGTGGTGCCGTTAAGATGTTCTGTCTCTTAATAGCCATCTATTCTAGCCTCCAAGATATTTTTCAGTTTTCCTCAGATTATTGCAAGGCCTGACATATAACTTCTTTATCACCTTGTCTATCATTATCTTTCGTCACTTCAGCATCCATTGACATGACCCTTTGGGTATCCTGTCCTTTTTGATCTTTGAGATCTTCCATTTTCGGTTGATTCTCCCATTTCCTCCTAAGTCTTTACTAAAACATCCTGGACTAAGTTATTACATAAAACTACCCTAAAAAACGTTAACTTATATTCTCTGACCACCAAACCTCTTAAGTTCCTTGTAATAAATACTATGTGATGAATATTATTGACCTTGATATGTATTCTTACCAAATCTTCTAGACTTTCAGCTTCCCCACCTTTATCCCTTCTTGCTTCACCTTGTTGTCACATCCATTGGAGTTTTCTGTTATTAGTCTTAGAATTTTATACAGCTTTCACCTTCTTGAAATATTATCCTTTCTAGGCTTCAGTGTTCTGTTTTCATACCTGTATCTCTCTGAATTTTTTATTCCATAGGTGCTTTTAATATCTTATTGAAATTAATATTCCTCTCCTCCTCCTCCTAATCCAGCTTCCAAATGTACATACTGAAAATGCTGCTTTTATCTAAGTTCTCTTGAAATAAAGGACTGGATGTAGGACTTGAAGTTTTAAGCAATAAGTCCCCGCGGTTCCCCAGTCCTGCAGTACTCAGTAGCCTTTGGCACATATTGGTTTCCTTGTTTTTAAGTTCTTGTGCCTTATAAAAGTTGAGGGAAGGAGAAGGACACCTTTGAAACTATAATCAAAATATAATTGAGGATACAGCTGCTATTAAAGTATGTAACATAGTTATAATGGGAAACAAGATTGGTTGTAGACCCTTCTGCACCTCAATTAGCTTTCAGGAGCTATTAGGAGATTTATTCTCAGATATACTGAAACCTCCGGTAGCTTATGTATCATCTTTCTGAATTTGAGTGTAGTTATGGAATTCTGTTCTATTAGGCAAATTTCCACTTTGGGACAACTGGGTGAAAGAATTGGAAGGCTTATTATTATGTTTTTCTTTTTGCTTGAATCTGATAGTTGTGAGAGATTACTGTACAAACTTAATTTTTAAAATATTTTTGCCTAGATGATGAAATGCTGGCCTCCTTGTTTTTGGATTAATCACATCTCTATATGTGAAACAGAATAGTGAATACATTTGATATTTATAGAGGTAGAGCCAAGCCACAGTACCACTGCCATAAGGGAGGCAGCAGGGCAGGCGGCTGCAAAGCGTATGCTCTGGGCTTTTGTCTTGACCCCCCTCCCAGTTACCAGCTGTCTGTGAGATCAGGGGCTACTTACTTAACCTCTGTGTTTCGTTGTATGTGAAATGGGAATACTATATCCATACTTCACAGGGTTCTTGGGAAGATTAGCATGATAATACATGTGACGTAGTTAGAGTACCTGGTGTGGCAAACATTAAATAGATATTGATTGCTATTATTAATTACTGTTGTTATTATTGCTAAGATCTCAACATGAATTATGACTACTATGTGAAGTAGACTTCCTGGTTTCTCCTATTTGCCCTTTATTGACATTTTTTTAAAATGCCAATTTAAAAGTCTAACCCATGTGTTTCTTTCATAGATGCTATTTAGCATTAAAAAAAGAACAAAACAGCCTGAGATTATTAAAAAAATCAACTTTAAATGCTTGTATAATTAAAACCAACTACTTAAGACAGGTTATGGAGTTCATTATAGTAATATTGATGATCAAATTTTTATATTGTGTTTAACAAATCTGCTTTACTTTAGAAATCAGCACTTTTTCTGCCCTTAGAACTTATTCATTTTCCCCTACCTCTTCCTACTCCCAGATTTAAAGTCTCCATAAAATTAAAATAAATGATGTCTTCTTTTCTCCATTTGTCATATGATTTTTTGAGACTATCCAAGTGTTAGTGCTTTGAAATTCCATTTTAAAAGCAAATGGTAGACTCATCTTTCACAAAGACGACTGATAAAAGATCTGGGAGTCATAATGGACATTTGCCATGTTTTTTCTTCTTTTCCTTTTTAAATTTTGTCTAACTAGTGTCCAACTCCTTTTCTGATTTTGGAGATTTAAAATTATGGTTATTATGGGGAGGAACACTGAAGCTCCTGGAGTCAGACTTTCCTTCATTTTACCCCATGGCAGTCAGGGATGGTCTTGGTTTGGTTAATCAGAGCCCCCCTTCTATAATGTAGAATTTTGAGTACAAAGTCTTAAAGATATTAAGGAATCACTCATAACAGCAGGGTTTTTTCTTTTTCCCCCTTTGTGAGGAAGATTGGCCCTGAGCTAACATCTATTGCCAGTCTTCCTCTTTTTGCTTGAGGAAGATTGTCGCTAAGCTGACAACTGTGCCAGTCTTCCTCTGTTTTATTTTGGATGCTGCCGCAGCATGGCTTGACGAGCGGTTCTGGGTCTGTGCCCAGGAATTGAACCCGTGAACTCTGGGCCACTGAAGCAGAGTGCATAAACTTAGTCACAATGCCACTGGGCTGGCCTCTTTAGCAGCAGTTTTTTGCTGCATTGTTGGCAGTGGCCCAGCCATAATGTTCTTACTAAAAGACAGTTGTACTTCCTTCTACTTGCTCTGTAGTTTTCTAAAGTTGGTCCTCCACCTTCGTGTAGGTTCAGTTTAAGGTAGGCACAATGGGTTTCTGTTATTTCCAAATGAATATAACTGATAGAGAGATCTTGAGAAGGTAGCTAAGTGGAAGTTCTAGTATGAGGCCTCTAAAGTAGCAAAGAAATCTCTTGACTCTTTATATATACTTCCCACTGCCTTCACTCTATCTGCATGTATCTCACACTCCCTTCTCTCCTTATACTCTGTGGTTCTCAAGGGAGAAGGGGACAGAGCATGTTCCCTTTGGAGACTTCTGGGTTCCTCAGCAAACAATTCCAAAGATCATAGAGGTGCATGGTCTTGTAACAGTGAGTAGGATTCTCACTGTTTGGAGTACGCCAACATCAGACCTGATGCCCAGTAAGCCAAATGAAGAACAGCAAGCTTTCTTAGCCGAAGAGATTCTTCTGAATGAACAATCAGAATCCATATCCACTGGTTAGATAAACACCTGAGTGAAAAAATAAAAATAAAAAGATCCCTCAGGGAGATTGAAGTGTAGTATGGGAGAAACTTCCTGGGACCAAAAAAAAATTTAATTTTTTTCTAAGATAAAAAGTTCAATAGATGAATTAAAGAAAGACCATATTAGTAGCCTGGAAGATCATATGTGAGAATTATCCCTCAGTACTGAAGAAAATGGTAGCATAGGGGAATCATGAAAAAAAGGGTAAGTAAACCCAGTTAAGTCAACTTATTTTAAAACCTTACATGTGATAGGCATTCCAGAAGGAAAAAAAAGAGAAAAATAACTGATGGAAGAGATCAATAATAATTAAACAAATGATAAGTAGAGAAAAACTCAAGTCCTGAGCTTGAAAATGCTCATGGAGTTCTGTGGTGTATTGATGAGAAAATACACACTGAGGAAGGCATATAGAAATCCTGAAGTTTTCCAGTCAGAAAGAGTAAGTTCCCCATAAAGAGAAAAAAAAAATTAGACCAAGGACTTTCCTTTTACAACAGTGATGCCTTCCAAAGACTACTGGAAGAAAAGGATTAAACTGATTCCCTAGATAAAGAGCAGTTCTTCAGCTTTTTGGGAGTAAAAAAGGCTGAATAGAGCAAGTGACATTATTGAGAGAAACAAAGCTCCTGCCACTTGCTTTCTTTCGTTTTCTCTATACTTTCAAATAATTCTGGACATCGTTTGTCTTATATGCAGAGACTAAGGAGATCCTTACTGGATATCTTACTTGAGAGCCCTAAATGCTAATTGCTACTTAAAAATCTAACAATTAAAACTTTAAAAAAACAGTTTCGTTTTCCTGGCTTAATAGCCTTATGTCATACTGGTTGGAGTCAAAGAGACCTGGGTCTTTGAACAAGTTTATTCTCTTCCAGGTATTAAAATGGGGGTAATAACTGTCCTTCATGTAGTTGTTAAGAGGATTAAATGAGAGAATGCAGGTAGGGTCCCTTAGTGTGATATCTGTGTAGTATATGCTCAATGACTGGCAACTGCTCTTATTGTTAATATGAAAATAACATGATTAGAAATAATCCTATTGTATTACATGATATTGATTCAGATACTTTTATAGTTATTGAAAATGCAAGAGAAAATAGAGATCTGATGATATTTTTCTAAAATGTCTTTAAGCAAATTGGTGTATTAGGAGAGATTAAGCCAAGTAGATACAGTATCATTTAATACCATAATTAAGACAAAGTTGGCTATCGAAATGAATTAATGAAAACTGCCATCCTCATTTTTCCCATTTCAACTTAAAGCTTCAGTTAATTGTTTAATGAGTAATAAGATTTCTTCTATTTTTTTCATTATTTACCATTTAGGTATTCTTTGTTAAAAAATTGTTTTATCTCTTCCTCCCCTTTCTTTGTCATAGGAAAGTAAAGGGCATGCCTTAGCTGTGATCTTTCATATAGATAAAACTCAAGTTCATGCAATCAAATGTAATACAGTCATGTATAGCTTAATGGTGGGGACATGTTCTGAGAAATGCATCCTTAGGCGATTTCATCATTGTGTGAACATCAGAGTGTGTACTTATACAAACCTAGATGGTATAGGCTATTCCACACTGAGGCTATATGGTACTCATCTTAGAGGACCACCATTGTATATATGGTCTGTCAGTCAGACCGAAATCTTGTTGTGTGGTACGTGTGTGTATTAACCTGGATAATATCCTGGTTCAGACAGAACGTTAAAGCAGATATTGTTACAATATACAATCTGTGTAATTTGTATATAAACACACACACATATATATATTCAGAGATGTGTGTGTGTGTGTGTGTGTAGAAATTAGGTGGTAAATAACCCAGTTGAATGACTTGTTGAATTTGGGCTGATAAAAATGAACAAAGTAGTTATCAGCAATATGGAGTTACCAGCAATAGGGATGACTTTGCTTTTATAGTTAGAGGAATTGAGGACCATTGTGGTCTGCTGCAAGGAACAATGAAATAGGAATCATGTGACCTGGTGACTATTGTTGAATCTCCCGTTCGCAAGCACCTTGGTTTGTGATAGATTATGAGGCAAATTACTTTCTGTGCCTTAGTTCTTCATTAATCAATCTTTGAAGGGGTCCACATTCAAAACCAAATTCATCTTTACTCCCTCATCTCCCTCACTCACTCCCCATACAACTCACCACTTGGTTATAGATAGCTCTGTGGGATTGGCACCTATTTGTAGTGCTGTGGCCCTAAGAACCATGTCCATACTAGGAAACTTCTCTGATACCAGAGATGATTGATTAGGAGTCAACATCTGGCCCAAGCTGGGGGCATTGGATTCCTTCTATCTCAGGTTGGAAAACCAGAGTGGACTTGAAGCCAAGACCCCTCAACACTGAGGGAGGATTCTACCGAGAAGGTTCACCAACTTCTGTTCCTGAAGTCCCTGGAGCTAGCTTGGTTCTTCATGTCTCGATTCTTGGTTTTCCTGAAAGCTTGAGTTTCTCACTCAACCATTTGACATTCAGTCTGACAATTTTACATGCGGTTTTATTATAACTTCATGTATTATCTGATCCTTTACACAAGGGTCTTCTAATCCGTAAACAATACCAGATCCTTCTGGTCTACCTGGTCCTGCTGCCACCTATGATCCAAGACTTCTCTCCTGCTTCCAGTTTCCTACTTCTCCAATCAAATCTGTTCAACAGAAAGTGGATTATTCTGCCTTTAATACAGCTTTCATGGCTTCCATACATAAAATCATTGGCTTCCATACATAAAATCACTGGCTACAGAATTTTTATTCATGTTAACAGGATTTGATAAGAGCAGGGAGGTAATTCTATGAGTTCAGTAGCTATATTTAATGAGAGGGTTTTAACCATAAGATTATTAGATTAATGACGTTTAAATAATAAAAATAAATCATTTGGATAAATTATAAAGATTATGGAAAATTCAATTGTAAAAATGTAACATAGAACAATTTCTCACTTGAGATAAGAGGCATCTATGTGAGCATTCACATCAATTTTATTACGTAAAATACTCTTAACCAGTTAATATTAAATCTGGAAATCATTATTTTTTTAGGCCAAATATATCACCATCTATTTTGGTGTTATAAGCATTTTTAAATCCTGTTTTATTCACCAATGTATAAATCTAAATGTCCAGCAAGTGCCTGGAACAAAGTAGGCACAATAAATACTAGTAAATGAGTAAATGTTTGAAAACAACAAATAGAAGCGGGTAGGTACAGATACTTACTACATAATCCTCATGGAAACAAAATAGTCAGCATGTTATCACAACAGAAAGACAGTCAGTGATCAAAATCTAAGTCTTCTGACTTAAATGTAGAAAATAGAGACTACACAGGGAACCAGGGGGCACCCAGATCATGTCATGGCTGTTCCCACCTACTATTTCTCCACAGTTCACGTCCACGTTCCTCAATCTCTCATTCAACAGACATCACCAAATACCCACTGTGATGTGCAAGGCTCTGCACCTGTAGCTAGAGACTTCAAAAAGAGACACAGCTCAAGAAAAACTTCGATTTACTGAGATATTTATGTGAACTGATCATTTATAATTAAAAATGGCACTTCAGTTTCTTCAGGTGTAAAATGATGATGATAACACCTCTCAGGAGCGTTATGAGGATTGAATGACTCACTGTAGAAGATCGTAAGCACTATATGTGTTTGCAGTATTAGAATTAAATAATATAAATGATTAATAATTTAATAAAGAACAAAGGTCGATATCTACTTTAGTGATTAGTGCATTGTAGGTGCTCAAAAAACGTTCAAGTTCAAAGTACTGGGAAGGTCCCCAGAGAATCTGCTATTTGATTTGGCTCTTAAAAAACAGGTAGAAATACTCAGATGAAGAATCTGGCAGATGTCCTCCAAGTAAAAGTGGGATTTTGAGGTTTTCTAAGGGCATAACACATTTGTGAGAATAATGAGAGGTTGGGTCAGTCAGTTCCTACTTAGATTGTGCATCACACCACCATTAGATTTGTTCCAAAATCTTTAACAGTTCACTAAAGACTTGAAACGGACTATCCGGGCTGATAGCAAGATGCTCTACTATATGGACCTACGTGGTCCTTCCAGTATTGTCTTCTCACAATTCACTATGAAACTTTACTTTTCATTTGAATTGGACAGTACTCTGGTATCAACAAAGAGATCTTTTCATTCCTCCTGACCTTTAACCTCTCCCCACTCACGTTGATGAAAATAACTCTCCATCCTTCAAGGCTGAGCTCAATTTTCACCTTCTCCATGAAGTCCTCTTGGTTCCCTCAAATACGCTCTTCTTCTCTGTGGCCTCGTAGCACTTCACTATGGCATTATCTTGCTGAGCCTTATATCTTATTTGTCTTATCCTTCTGTTCAAACGTAGTTGACCATCCACTCGAACTTATTCCCTCTTCTTTCTATTTAAGAGAATCCAATTTTATTTGGGAAGCAAGGCGCCCACCAATCCAATCTCTGTCTCTATGTGTTTGTTGTTTTTATCCTCTGTTTATGAGTGAAATCATATGGTATTTGACTTTCTCCCTCTGACTTGTTTCACTTAGCATAATACCCTCAAGGTCCATCCATGTTGTCACAAATGGCCAGATTTCATCGTTTTTTATGGCTGAGTAGTATTCCATTGTGTATATATTCCACATCTTCTTTATCCGTTTGTCCCTTGATAGGCACCTAGGTTCCTTCCAAGTTTTGGCTATTGTGAATAACGCTGCAGTGAATATAGGGGTGCGTGTATCCTTATGCATTTGTGTTTTCATATCATTTGGATAAGTACCCAGCAGTGCAATAGCTGGATTGTATTGTAGTTCTATTCTTAGTTTTTTGAGGAATCCTCATGCTGTTTTCCATGGTGTCTGCACCAGTTTGCACTCCCACCAGCAGTGTATGAGAGTTCCCTTTTCTCCACATCCCCTCCAACACTTGTTATTTCCTATCTTGTTAGTTATAGCCATTCTGACAGGCATGAGGTGATGTCTCATTGTAGTTTTGATTTGCATCTCCCTCATAATTAGTGATATTGAACATCTTTTCATGTGCCTTTGGCCATCCTGTATATCTCCTTTGGAGAAATTTCTGTTCAGATCTTTTGCCAATTTTTTAATTGGGTGGTTAGTTTCTTTGTTGTTGAGATGTGTGAGTTCTTTGTATATTTTGGATATTAACCCCTTATCAGATATATGGTTTGCAAATACGTTCTCCAATTGTTAGGTCATCTTTTCATTTTGAGGATGGTTTCCTTTGCTGTGCAGAAGCTTTTTAGTTTGATGTAGTCTCATTTATTTTTTTCTTATTGTTTCCCTTCCCTGGTCAGACATGATACTTGAAAATATTCTGCTGACCAGTGTCGAAGAGTGTACTGCCTTTGTTTTCTTCTAGAAGTTTATGGTTTCAGGTCTTACACTCAAGTCCTTAATCCATTTAGAGTTAGTTTTTGTGTATGGTGTAAGATAATGGTCTACTTTCATTCTTTTGCATTTGGCTGTCCAGTTTTCCCTACACTGTTTATTGAAGAGACTTTCCTTTCTCTGCTGTATGTTCTTGGCTTCCTTGTTGAAAATTAGTTGTCCATAGATGTGTGGGTTTATTTGTGAGCTCTTGATTCTGTTCCATTGATCTGTGTGTCTGTTTTTGTGCCAGTCCCATGCTGTTTCTGTTGCTATAGCGTTGTAGTATATTTTGAAATCAGGGAGTGTGATACCTCCAGCTTTGTTCTTTTTTCTCAGGATTCCTTTGGCTATAGGTATCTATAACCAAGTGATGAGGCTTACAGGGGAGTGAGTAAGGGAGAGGAGGAGGTAAAGATGAGCTTGGTTTTGAATTTGGATCCTGCCAAAGACTGATTAATGATTAACAT
This sequence comes from Equus przewalskii, assembly GCF_037783145.1. Lineage (NCBI taxonomy): Eukaryota > Metazoa > Chordata > Mammalia > Perissodactyla > Equidae > Equus > Equus przewalskii. The sequence goes on along the minus strand of NC_091858.1, from coordinate 14,024,988 downwards.
TCTTTGAGCCATCTCATCATCCCTTTAAAGGATAACCTTAATACAGTTTCTGAAAAAAAAAAAAAAGTTTTTTTATTAATAGCGTTAAACAGCTGTCTGTAAACTTCTGATTTTATTATGTGCACATGTGCTGCCACCCGATGTATCTCTTCTCACACACATACTCTGTTCCGTTGGACTTTGTTTACAAAATACAAGTTAAAATTATTAAGAATTTCAAGGTGGTGACAGCAGAACATTAAACCAAGCATGGGGCAAATGCACAGGTTATATGCCCTGATCAGATCACACCCTTCTCCTTGTTAAAATGCTCCAAGGAATTCTCATTACACTTGAATGATATCTAAACTCCTTATCGGTGCCCAACTTGATCTGGTTCAGGCTCCTGCCTACAGCATGGTCTTCATCCCTGTCATTCTCTCTTTTCTCTCCATGTCCCAGCTACGCTGGCCTTTTTGTCTCTAGAATGTACCAAGCCTCTTCCTTTATCAGAGTCTATGCACTTGTTCTTTTTGCCTGGAACACTTTTTTCCCCAGATTTTTGCTCATAATGTTAGTTCTTTGTACTCTTGCTCTAACAATGCTGTCATAATTTCTTACCCTTCTTGTCTGGTTTCTCTAACCATGTCTCATTTTACTAACCAAGTTTCATTTCATATCATTGCACTTATTGCCTGAAATTATATATTTTTTCAATCGTATGTTCATTTGCTTGCTTGTCATCTTTCTGTGGACTCCCCTCACCCCCATGCCTTAATATAAACACAGGAACCTTGTCTGCCTTATTTTGCACTCTCTCTCCAGTGTAATATACCTCATCCTACTCAGAGTAAAATGCCTGCTTTGTGCCAGAACCTCCCTGTGGTTTTAATTTGCATTTCTCTGATGAGTAATGTTGTTGAGCATCTTTCCATGAGCTTTTTGGCCATGTGTATATATTTTTTGGGGAAATGTCTATTCATATCCTTTGTTCATTTTTAATTGGGTGAACTTTCTGTTACTGAGTTGTAAGAGTTTTTTATATATTCTAGCTAGATGCAAGTGCCTTGCCAGATGATTTGCAAATATTCTGTTGTCTTTTCACTTTCTTGATAATATCATTTGAAGGGAAAAAATTTCTAGTTTTGATGATTAATCATTAACATGAAAAAGTCTGCTTGTTCTTTTGTTCTTTGTGCTTTGGCGTCATATCTAAGAATCCATTGCCAAATCCCAGGTTATAAAGATTTAACCCTATGTTTTCCTCTAAGAGTTTATAGTTTGAGCTCTTAGATTTAGGTCCATTTGGAGTTAATATTGTACATGATGTGAGGTAAAGGGTCTGACTTCATTCTTTTGCATGTGGCTGTCTAGTTTTCCCATCCAGGTATTCATAATATTCCTTTATAATCCTTTGTATTTCTGTAAGCTTGGTAGTAATCTAAGCCTTTCATGTATGATTCTAGTTATTTGAGTCTTCTTCCTTTTTTTTCTGTGTCCATTTAGCTAAAAATTTGTCAGTTTATGTTATTGTGTGTTTCAATAGTCCTTCCTCTTTGTTGTTCGATGTTCCGTTGTATGGATGTAGCACAGTTGGTGGATGTTTGGTTGTTTCCAGTTTGTAGCTATTATGAAGAAGGCTGCTGCGAACATTGATGTGTAGGTCTTGGTATGGACATACTGTTTGATTTCTCTTGAGTGGGGGCCTAAGAGTGGAATTGTTGGGTAGAATGATAAGAGTGTGTTGAACTTAAAAAAGCTGCATTTCCCTGATGGCTGAATGTTTTGAGCATGTTTTTATGTACTTATTGGTCATTTGTCTCTATTCTTTTGTGAAGTATCTGTTCAGATCTTTTGGCCATTTTTTAAATATTATTATTGAGTTGTGAGAATTCTTTTTGAGTTGTGGATATGAGTCTTTGTTGGATGTGTGTATTCTGAATGCCTTCTCCCAATCTTTGCTTTGTCCTTCATTTTCTTAGTGGTGTCTTTAGACAAGCAAAGACTTTTAATTTTGGTGAGGGCCAATTTGTCCATTAAAATAGGAAAAGTATTTGATGTCTCCCCAGCATTGGAATAATAAGGCAAGATTTCTATTAGACAATAATTCTTAGGTTAAAAGCAGTTTATAGTAAAATAAGATTGTAGTTTATATTGCAGAAATGCAGGAAAGCAGTTTTTGGTTTAAGAGTCTCTGCTTGAAATGCTTTATAACAACTTGTTTCAAATACGTTTTTTTTTTTTAAGATTTTATTTTATTTTTTTTCCTTTTTCTCCCCAAAGCAGCCCAGTACATAGTTGTATATTCTTCGTTGTGGGTCCTTCTAGTTGTGGCATGTGGGACGCTGCCTCAGCGTGGTTTGATGAGCAGTGCCATGTCCGCGCCCAGGATTCGAACCAACGAAACACTGGGCTGCCTGCAGCGGAGCGCGCGAACTTAACCACTCGGCCACGGGGCCAGCCCCCAAGAATACATTTTTAAAAATTAAATGAAAGAATAAGCTATTCCATAATGAAAAGTTGAATATATTATATGGATCATTTTTAAGATTTAAGAGTAAAAGTTAGGTAGACCTTGTTAAATTAGAAAATAATTATCTAAAATGTACATGGTTATTTCTGAGGTAGCATTATTTGCCCCTGTTATTTGGAAGTATATTTCTAGAATTTGGCAAAATGGGTTATTTTTAATAGTTCGTTTCCTGAAATGTTTCCGTAACGAAATACTCATTAATTCCTAATACTTAAATATTTTTTCGGTTTGTGCTTTCCCAAGATTAAGACACATAGATGTTCTTTGAACTGTTTTTTCATGTTATTGGTTTTGGTAGAATTCTCATAGCTTTCCATATTCCCACAATATTGAGACAGGAAACATGAGCAGTTTAATTATCAAAGACTGGTCTTTATAGTTCTAGTGTAGTCTAAACCTACACTTCTTGTTGGCATCTAGAAGTAGAGTAGTTCTCTGTCCACTGAATATATTTACTTTCTTTTTTTTCCCAACAAAATGTGAGTGGGAGCGAGATATATAGCTTCTGAGCAGAAGTAAGAATCAGAGCCTAGGGGCCGGCCCGGTGGTGCAGTGGTTCAGTTCACATGTTCCGCTTCTCGGTGGCCCGGGGTTCTCTGGTTCGGATCCCGGGTGTGGACATGGCACCGCTTGGCAAAAGCCATGCTGTGGTAGGTGCCCCACGTATAAAGTAGAGGAGGATGAGCATGGATGTTAGCTCAGGGCCAGTCTTCCTCAGCAAAAAGAGGAGGATTGGCAGTAGTTAGCTCAGGGCTAATCTTTCTCAAAAAAAAAAAACAACAGAGAGAATCAGAGCCAGTTTACCATATTATATTTTTCCCTACCTTGGTTATTTAGTGATCACATTTTAACCTAGAGCCCTCTGCAGCCTGGGCTTGTGAGTGAGGGAATTTCCCTGCTGTGACTTTCTCAACTTGTAGTGTGAGCAAGAAATGCACTTGTTTTGCTAAGCCAATGAAATGCTGGAATACTTTGTTACTGCAGCATAACCTTGACTACCCTGACTGTAAGACTCTATGAGATTGAATTCATACATAAAGATAAATAATAAAGAAAGGATTGTTTAAGAAGAAGAACTTGTCTGTTTGGTTGCCGTGAAGGAGAAAAATATCTTGGAGCTGATCCTCAAGTGACCCAGGATCATAATAATTTATAATACCGTCCTCCTTGATAATTAGCATATGCAGTTGGTATGTGCATAGTGATGAATTAAATTAAAGTTTCTGTAATCAAAATATATTTACCTTCTAATGTTGCTGTAGGACTGGGTGACAGTCTCTTATACTGAATCAGGTAAGGTGTGAACTTGAGCATGCTCCAGACCGGTTAGTGCCTTGTTACAGCTCCTGTAGTACTCTGCTTAGTTCTTACTTGGTTCTTCTTGCCTGATAGATTGTTAGTTCTCTGTGATAGGGAACTAACAATAATCTTCTTATTCGTTCTTGTATTCTCATTACCTATAAGTGGTATCTAATTATATACTCAAGAAATGTGTGTGGAATGACAAAACAATTCATAAGAAGGTGGTTTTGTTCTATCTGGGTTTTTTGCATTAGTCTTTGCTAATATGGATAAGGAAACTGAGTAATTTTCTACTTCCTGATTAGGTGATATTTTGAGGTTCTTTTATTTTAAAGTAATGTGAATTTGCAGTATGTCCAACACTCCCATATTCATATACAAATATAAAACACATTTTATAGTCAGATATAAATTATGTTTAGATTATCCGCCATTTGTCAAATCATTGTTCTTCTTCCTTAGGATAGGTTGTTGAATACTGATTCACGTCATGCATTGACTTCTGATTGTAATGAATTTTCTATAAAGAATGGGAAGTTAAACATTTGTGGTTGTTCCTTGTCAGTTCAACCCATGAGTTGCTCCTGTTAGGAGCTGAGGAGTTGAGGTAGGGAGGGGGACCAAAGAAAAAGGTGATGTGGTAAATTTTCCAAAAATTGCTGTGAATAGATAATACATCATAAAGTGTCTTCCCTTGAGGCAGCTAAAGTACTTTGCTAAATAGTTTCACTAATACTTACGTCCTGTGCATAAGGCAGCTGATTCAATGAGGAAAGAAAGAAAGCTACTTTGCCATGCTCTGTAGAGCTCTCTAGAGCCATATTCTGTAGAGTATAAAGTTGTTATAATGGAAATGTTTTCTTGATTAAGAACTGAGAGTTCTTTCTGTTTAGTGGAATTTAAGAATACATTTTAAGCATGAAAAATTAATTTCATTCTTTAAGTCTGCAAATGAATTCTTCCTTATTCTTAGTTTAGCTTTTTAGATCATCTAATATTTAGCAAATTTAAAGTGGTGAATAATCTTTACCTAGCTTTACAAAAAAAAAAAACAGAAACAAAAAAAACCCCCAAAACAAAGTCTTAAGATAACCTACTGAAATTTAAACCAGGTTTTTATTATTATAACTCACTCCTAAAGTAATATCCCTCTCATAATTTCCTTGTGAATCCATTTTGTATGTCTACTATCTAGAAACATATATTTACTTTGCTGTACAAACTCCATTTTAGTTTAAATTAGCTAATCCCTTCCATGGTTACCTGTCCTTTGATGAAGTTAAGAGCCCTGGAACTTGGAGTGGCCTGAGATTGGGGGTGGGGGAGCAGAGGGTGGGATCAGTGTTGGACTGCTTCTGGTACATTCTTATTTCTTGTTATTTTAAATATAGTATATTGAAGATTAACAACTTTCTAGTTTTGTCTTAACAGTCTTATTAGAAGTAAGAGATGTTCATTAAAGAAAAATTAGAAAATACACTAATTGTCATACCTTGTTTTCCGTTTATTTAGACCTTTGCTGTCTAATATGGTAGCCATTGAATGAAAATTAGTTAAAATTTTAAAAATTAAAAATTTAATTTCTCAGTTTAACTAGCCACATTTCAAGTGCTTAATAACTGTATCTGGCTGTTGGTTATCATGTTAGTGCAGATATTGAAATTTCCATTGTTGCAGAAAGTTCTATTAGCAGTGCTGTTAGACTCAGTGTACCTGTGTACATAGTTCTTTTTAAATAAAAAAGGGATCATTTGGAGCCAGCCCTGATGGCCTAGTGGTTAAAGTTTGGCGTGCTCCACTTCAGCAGCCTGGGTTTGTTTCCTGACAAGTGGAACCATTCCACTTGTCTGTCAGTAGCCATGCCGTGGTGGCAGCTCACATAGAAGAACCAGGAGAACTTACAACTATACGCAACTATGTACTGGGACTTTTAGGGGTTGGGAGGGAGAAGGGAAAAAGATGAAGATTGGCAACAGATGTTGGCTTAGGGTGAATCTTCCCCTGCAAAAAAAAAAAAAAATTAAAAAATTTAGTCTTAAAAAGCTGAGAGAAAGAAGAGGAGAAGGATGATATTCATCTACTACTCCATATTTAAAAACATAGGCATCATTCAATTCATACTGTTTTGTTTTCTCATTTTTTCACTTTGTATTGTGAATATATTTCATTATCAGTAAATATTTCTAATCTCATTTTTTCTTTTTTTGAGGAAGATTGGCCCTGAGCTAACATCTGTGTCCATCCTCCTCTATTTTATGTGTGGGATGCCTGCCACAGTATGGCTTGATAAGTGGTACATATGTCTGCACCTGGGATCCGAACCAGTGAACTCTAGGCTGCTGAAGCGGAGCATGTGAATTTAACCGCTATGCCACCAGGCTGGCTCCTATAATCTCATTTTTGAAGACTCGCAAAAATTATACAGAAATAACCATGATTTTTTTAATCAGTCACCTATTTTAGGCCATTTAGACTATTTCTGATTTTTCACTTTTGTTTTTTAAACAGTAGTATATGGAATATTCTTTTCATAAATATATATATAAAATTTAATTAGGGTAAATTCTGGAAAGCGACAGCTTCTTAATAATAAGAACCAAAGAAATTGTAGCTGCTGGAGAACTCCTCCAGGGCTCTTGATTTTGTCTGTCATATTATCTATCCAGATGTCATCCATAAATGTGCTAGGTTAAGAAAAGGTATTTTCCACACCTCTTTTACTCTGTGCAGAAATGCATTGAAAATTCAGTGAAGTCTTGGGAATTTGATTTACTTGCTTTTGTTTCATTATTGTCTTCTCCCTTTTTCCTGCCAGAATACCTCCCTTTGGCATTTTAAACATCAATTTTCCATATAAAAACTGAATTGGGATCTTTTAAACAAGTCTCAATGTAGCATTTTCATAAAAATTAAAAGTTGGCAAAATTCCATACTTGTATCCTTAAAACGGAGACGAGCCAAAAATGATGGTAATTTTTCCCTTCTGAAGTAATCCCCACTGGCACTGAGCACTGTTATCTTGAAGACTTGCCCCCTTATTTTCACCTGCTTTCAGGAAGGTTAGAGTATTTATGTATTTACCTAATAAGTTTGGGACCACTTTAGTAGGCATTCTGGATAATGGTGGTAAATATATACATATAGTTTTGTATTTGTTCATTGCATTTTATTTAAATTCCCAGAAGAGCACTAGTATGAATGCTTTCATTCTCCTAAGGCCTTAAGAAAAGATCGGCGGAAAAAGGTCAAAAAACAAGAACAGAAAAACTTTATACATTTTTTAAAGTGATGCAAGACTTTACTCATTGCTGAAGCCCATCTATTAAAGGAATTAATTATACATTGATGTTTAGTTCTAGACTAACCATGATGGTTCGAAACAATCTGTGGATTTCAGTGAGATGCATGGCTTAAGTTTGGTGTTGTATGAAAATGGTATTTGAGCAAATGGCTCACGTAACGAGTCAGGTCTCGTTTTACGTGCTTATCGTGTTATCTGAAACTGGTTGCATATCAGAGCTGTGTCCTCGCTTTGTGCAGTTCCACGGTAACTGAGGTTTCAGAGGCAGCTTCAGATTGGAGATAAAGAATTACGGAGTCCTTCTCGCTCCTCCTTCTCAGCTGACCAAACTATAAAGTTGTTAAGTATAATAATTGCAGTTTTAGACTTAAAAAAATATGTTTTGTACTCTTGTTTTATTTCTTGAATTATTAGGAATCTGTTAATTCTCTTTTTAAAATGGGTGGGTGTTAGACTTTTCATCTGTAAAGAGAATCCAGGATTAAGATTGTAAATCTCCCCATGAGTTGTTTCATATTCAGCCCTCAGATAAGACATTAATAAATCTCACTGGGTGTCCAAATATATGTTTATTTTATGTCAAACCTGAATATTTTTAAATTTGCTGTGATATAAATAATCTTGGTTAGAGATAGAGGGAATCTATTTGTTTTGCCTGTTTGGAGCAGAGTTTTGAGTGTTGGTCTTTTGAAAGAATATGTTTGAGCATGAGGATTGAGGGCCCAAGAGCAAGAAATATTCCAGTGGGTCTCCTAAAATGGAACCCTAGCTGTCAGGGGTGTTATTTCAGAGTCCTGGTTTCATGCTTTCCCCCTGGGGGATTGTTTGATGAGATTAGAAGGAGGACATTGGTCATGGGAGGAGTAAATAAGGGGTTTAGGACAAATGTGTAGATGTGCTTTCAGAATTCACGTAAGAGGAAGAAAGCTTGAGTTACAATTCTGGGGTCATCTTGGCTTGTTACTTGTGTAGAGTAAGGTAGAAAGTAAATGCTTGGCTTTAGAATTAGGTGTGAATTTCACTTTACCACTTAAAAACTGTGATCTTGCACAAATAATTGAGTTGCTTTGAGCCTCAATTTCTCATTTATAAAATGGATATCATACCTACTGTATCAGATTGCGAGGAGAAGTGAAATGAAATAATAAAGTGGGCAGAGCCTCGGTAAATGCTTGTTTTCCTCACACACTTTTCCCTTGGGTGGCAGCAGTAAGGTGTTCTCATAGGTCATTTTTGTATTCTGAAGCTCAGTAAAAGCTTAATGACTGACTGGTTGGCAATTACCGTATGCTGCTCTTTGTTACTATCAATGTGAATTAGTGTTATGTCCTTTGTTCCATATCCTTTGTAATTTTGTAAACTGGAGTTGTGATTTGATAAGACATGAAATCATTTTTTTATTGCAGTTTAAACCTAGTCAGTGGAGACACTGCAAGTAGGATAAATGGAAAATTATTAATGTAACTTAGACATTTTCCCACAAATATTTCAGTAGCAAGAGTATGAAGTTCTAGTGATTTGCTGTGCCTGAGTATAAAGCATACAGAAGCTTGACAAATAGTGAAGAGTTGTGAACAATGATTAATATTTTTTTAAAGCAAATTAATTATAAGTGAATAGTTCTTCAAGCTGCCAGAGGGCGTCATCTTAGTTGCTGTTTCTGAAAATTGCAACCTGCTAGGAATGAGAGAGGGGAAAAGGTCAGAGGAGGAATTACATTAAAAGAAAAAGGTGTCTCGTCCTCCTCAACACTGGGGATGGGAGCTGAGGTGGGATGTGAAAAATGATTAAATACTGTCATTAGGAAGAATTGTTCAGAGGATAATTTATCCCATCCAATAGAAAAACAAAACTAAGGTTTTTAAAAAAATTATTTGGTGAATTTCCCAAAGTATGAAAACTTCTTAAGAGCTATATTCTGTGTGTTCTTCAGATTGAAAGCACAACAGTGTATTGAAGTTTCAGCCTGTTGAGTCAGTCCTCAGAGGCATAGGAAAATAATAATAGTGGTATGATTTCTTCAGAAACTAAAGTTCAAAGCAGAATCTGAATATTATGGTACAGGTTCAATCCTGTGTTCCTTGTGGAAATTGTTTTTATATGTGTAACTTTAAACCTTGTATCTAGTAGCACTAAAACTGATTTTAATTGGTCCTAATGTTTTATACTAATGGAGAGTTTGAGGCCTTGAGAGAGGAGAGGCGGGGTTACCAATTTAGGGAAGGGGTCAGAACCTCCAGTGAAGGGTCTGCCCATCTCTCCCAGAGACAGATTGGGAGGCACCTTTTGCTTGTGGTCGTTGTCCCTTAGGACTATAAAAACTCTGTGATCCTGTTATAAACTTGGATGGTCAGACTGTAAAGATGTCTGCTTTATTCCTTATTAGTGTTTCATTTAGCTGAGTCCAGTCGCGTTTTAGAAGTAATCTCCCCCTAAATAAAAGGAAGCATGTAACAGTTGACTTGGTGCAAATGAATTCATTGTTCCTGGGGCTGTTACCAGTTTGCCTTTATTTCAGTCTAACAGAGATTTTTTAGAACTCTCTGTACACATTTTGAAAAGGAGATGAAAAGATCCAGATTGAAGGGACAGGGTGTTGATTGAGTCCCTATTGTGTGCCAAGAACCAAGCTAGGTTTGTATGTGTTGTCTCATTTAGTTGTAAAGGCTCTCTTCGGGGATAGGGAGTGTTGAATGAAAGAGGAAATTGAGATAGACGTGAAGTAACTTGTGTAACTTGCACACAGCAGTTATTCTAAAACACAGGTTTGTCTGACTCCTGGACAGTGGTTTCTTTCAGACTTCACTCCCTGGGGTTTCCAGGTAGAAAGAGAGATGCTTTGTTATAATCGTTCTTAAATTTATTCCATTGCCTGCTTTATGTTATAATAAATTGTGGTTTGTGTAAGTAGATAATGCTGATTTCACAAATGTATTATGGCCTGGCTTAACTTTTTATTGCAAAAAGGATATAATTGGTCTTGGATATAAAATTTGCCATCTATACATACAGAATAATCCATATCTAAGTTACTCCAGGTATGTTGGACCTTTTTAAAAATTCTTTATATTTATAATAAAACTTTGACAATAGGTTTTTTTATTATTATAAAATTTAATGCCAAAGTTTGTTCATGAAGAACTACTCTCCTATGTAAATTCAATAAAATTTTATTTCCTTAGATTAATTTTCTGAGTAATTCCATTTTTTCTAATGTCTTTTAAAAAAAGTTCTATATGTACATGCTTAGTGTGTGCTGGGCGCTGTTCTAAGAGCTCCTCAAATATTTATTTGTTTTGTCCTCCTGATAACCCTGTGAGGTAGCTTCTATTCTCATCTCCTGATTGACGGGTGAGGAAATGGAAGCACAGAGAAGTGAAGGAGCTTCCTTGGGTCCCAGAACTAGGAGATGGCAGAACTGGGATTCCAGCCCGTGTAGTCTGCCCCAGAGGACTGGCTCCTGACCACAGCTGCATTCTTAACCTTAAGTATGGTGTGTTGCCATCACTAAGTAAACCAGATTTAGTAGAGAATTTGTTTTTTTGAATGTTTTAAAAAATTGTGGCATGTGGAAAAAAGTATAAATGAGTATCTAGTGAGCTACATAAAAACTAATTCACTGAGGTGGAATTAAATAATGTATCATAAGTATGTTAGTCCCCGATGTTGACAGAATTCTGAATTTTTGGCGACTTTTGTATGACATGCAAAGACTAAAAAAGGTATGCTTAAAAACCTGGACTTCTGCATAATAGAAGATTACTTCTTTACTATTTTACCTAAGACATTTCTATAGTCTCCGCAATATCACAGATTCTGGATTAATGGATTATTTTATATTGGTCTTATTTATCTAATGCTGTCATCATATTTAATGTTATTCACTTGACAGGAAGAACTATCCAGTTTTTATTTCTCCATTGGTTACAAATTAATTACTTTAAACAGTAGCTTTAAGAGAAGTATCATTTTGGTAAACATACTTAAACAGCATGGGTAAAAATAATTTTTGTCTGAGGAGAAATATCTTTCTCATTTCTCTTGTTATAAAAATAATACATGTTTGTAATAAACATTAAAACAATGTAATAATATGTAAAATAGAAAGTGGAAGTCCCAATTATTTCACTCTCTCAGAGATATACTTTTTGTAAACTTATTTATTTACCACATATAAATATATCTGCATAATAGTTTAAATTTAGGACCTGTTATTGTGGTAAATACCCATTGAGGTGTCTTCCCAAGTGTTCTCATAGAACCACCGCATTTTTCCCCATCACCATTGTTGCTATTGCCTCTTCCTGCTTGTCTGACCACACTTTTGAGGTCCAGAACCAGATATTGAGACAAGCCCGCCCACATTCCCTTTAGTGAGAGTGGGGAATTAAGCCTTAGATATTGCAGGTGTGTGTATCGTCTGTATCTGGGGGGGATGGCGGCAGTGCTGGCAGACAGGGATAGACAGCAGCAAGACAAAGTTTTGGACATGTTCCTGCCTTTGCTTTGATAAGATACCTCTATTCTTTAATAAATTTTGCTATTTAAGTTAGCTAAAGTAGTTTTTCTCCCTTGTAAATTAAAAAAACCTCTAATTGATAAAGTCAGTACTCAAAGATATATTCATAGATCACAGCACCTTAAATTTAGAGGGATCCTTAGAGATCATTTTTGTTATTTACTCTTTACTCTTATTTACTATTACTTTTTAAAACTTATTTTGTAGTTACTATTTTGCTTTATTGATTTACTACTTACTTATTTCCTATTATGTTTTTAAACCATGGAAATGTTTCTTCAGATGAAACCTAATGCAGTAACCCGATATCTAAAAGTATTCAGCGACAGGAGAAGCATAGAGAACCTAAAGAGCAGTAGTCTCACCCGGGAGCAGTTTTGCCCATTGAGGGGCTATTTAGCCAGGTCTAGAGACATTTTTGGTTGTCACAATGGGCGAGGAGGTGCTATTGCCGGTGCTGTTAAACATCCGACAATGCACGGGACAGCTCCCCACTGTTAAGTACACACTGCAAGACGAGTGAAGCCCAAAGCTAGGGCCTGACTAATTTGACTGGTAAAGATGCAACAAGTCACTTTCAGATTTAGATAGTTTATTACTTAGATGGCAAAAAGAAGGGTACGTCAAGGTGCCGGCCCGCTGTGCTCTGTGTACCACAGACCAAAAAGGATGACACTGAAAGAAACAAAGGACCAAATGATTGCAGCACGAGTTGTGGGATACCCTGCGCTGAAGGGCCAGTAGAAGAGGAGAGGGAGAAAGGCCCATACTCCTCAGAAGTGGGAAGCAGTGAGACACTCTCATGACAGTTTCCAGGGGAGGCAGAGAGGTGAGTGCACGATGGCCTTGGAGTAGCTCTTGCAGGTCTCTCATCCTCTCTTATTCCCAGAGATCACAAGGCCTTGACCAAGACTCTGATAAACAGCGATTCAAGTCTTTGTGTAGCATATGAGGATACCTGCAGTCTCTGGGGCGCCATGGTGAAGCCATTGCATTACCCTGCACCTGCAGCAAAGAAATTATCTGGTCTAAAATGTTAATAGTTCTGAGGTTGAACTCTGCTCTAGAGTAGCTCTGTTCAGTAGCAATATAATGCCAGACAGAAATGTAACTTAAAATTTTCTAATAGCTACATTAAAAAGAAACGTGATAATAATTTAATAATATATTTTATGTAAGCTGACATATCCAAAATATTATTATTTCAACATGTAATGAGTATAAAACATTATTAATGAAATTTTTCAACCAAGCTTCTGAAATATAGTGTGTATTTTATACTTAGAGCAGCTCTCAATTCAAACAAAATTTTCGTCAGTAGTACTTAATCTGTATTTAGATTTAGTAAAATTTACAATTGAAAAAGTAGATTCACATACCTAAAGTGTTCCAAACATATTAAGCATTTTCCAATAACTGAATTATTTATCAATTTTAAAATTTAAATTAATTAAAATTGAATATAATTGATAATTCAGATCGTCAGTCTTACTAGCCACATTTTAAGGACTCAATCCCCATCTTTGGCTAATGGCTACTGTATTGAACAGTGTAGCTCTAGAACACCAGGAGATGACTAACCATCTTAATTTATGGCTAATGAGAGCAAGCTGGGACCACACAACCATCACTTAAAAACTTTTCTCCTGAAACCCAGCGTCCTCAGTTCTCTGTTCATTGTACTAGAATACCTGTTCTTCAAGTTCCATTTTAGAAGAGCTTTATAAGTAGGTCACATTGGACCATGCATTATATTATGAGGTTCTCAGGGGTTTCTCCAAAGGGTATTAAGATGAAAGAAGCCTCCTTCACTCAGTGAATGTCACTACTCATTCAGTGAAAAGACACCACTGAGCATAAAAGAAATAAGCTAGAGCTTATGTTCTTGAGAGAAACTTGCTTATTGACATGAGTATATTGAGAGAGAACAGAATTGATCATTTTTTCTGAGTCCCAAATTTTAATTTGGTAGACAGAGCCAGTGTTTATCTGCCATGAATGTTAGAATTTAATGTTTAGTTTATTTGGGGTAGAAACTCTGCTGTGAAAAAGATGGATCTTAATAATTGAAGAGAATTCTAAAAAGAAATGTAAGAAGGAAATAAAATATTTAAAAAATGCAAAATTTTACAAATGAAAAGAAATATTAAATTATATCAAGAGTTTTCTTTGATTTGGCTCATCAGATAACCTTATATATCTTGGTTGCAGAATAGTGTTGTAGAAAAACTTTGATTATATCTACTTTACTATTACCATTTATTTAAGCAGAGTTTTTAAGGTATATCGTAATTTAATTGATGTTACCTAAATTACCGGTATAGGGAATGTATAGGACTGTGGTGTTTTTACAGTTGCAAACATACCTGGAAGCAGAGATAGAAATAAATTGTTACTTATGCTATATAGAATAACATATAGTTAGGGTAGGCTCAAGAATTATTTCTCTCTGATGTATTTTGTATACTGTTACTCAATTACCTGCTTTCTATTGAGTTATGGGCTATTTTTTAAATAGCATTTTCCCCTAATTTATATGTGTAACATTTTTTTTTCTGTGTCACTGAGTTTATCCTGTGTGGGCTTCTTGAACCTGTGGACTGGTGTCTTTTGTTAGTTCTGGGAAAATCTTAGGTGTCGTCTCTTCAAATGTGTATGTGTTTTCTCTTTCTTTTAAGACTGGTTACAACATGTTAGACCTTCTCCCTCTGCCCTTCATCCATGATTGTCTCTCCATGCAGCGTTCTTGCAAATATTATCAACGTATTTTCCAGTTCAGTAATTTTCTCTTTAGGTATTTCTGATCTGTGGTTAAACTCCTCTATTGAACTTTTAAAAAAGCCAACTTTATTGAATTATAACAAAATAAGTTGGAGATAATTAAATAAAATGCATCCATCTTAACTGTACATATTGATGAGTTTTGACAAATGTGTACACCCATGTAACTACCAGCACAATCAGTTTAATAAAACATTTTCATCATTCTGTGAAATTCTCTGGTGCCCATTTGCAGTCAGTTTTTTTTTCCTCTCCACCATCCCCAGGCAGCAGTTGATCTTTTTTCTGCCACTATAGATTAGTTATCTGTTCTAGAAGTATGTTCTTTGCTGTCTGGCTTCCGCTTTGGTATATCCTCATTAATACTTAGTATTGTCTGTCTTTTAAATTTGCGCTTCTCTGTTGACTAATGATGTTGAACATCTTTTCATGTATTAGTAATTTGTATGTCTTTAAAGTGTCATAGTCTTTTGCTCATTTTTCAAATTGGGTTTTTTTTTTTATAATTGATTTGTAGGAGTTTATTATATAATCTGGATCTGAGTTCTTTATCATACATGTTTGTTGCAAATGTTCTGGTCTGTGGTTAGTTTTTTTTTTTTTTTTGAGGAAGATTAGCCCTGAGCTAACTACTGCCAATCCTCCTCTGTTTGCTGAGGAAGACTGACCCTCAGCTAACATCCATGCCTATCTTCCTCTACTTTATATGTGGGATGCCTACCACAGCATGGCGTGCAAAGCAGTGCCATGTCCACACCCGGGATCTGGACCAGTGAACCCTGGGCCGCCAAAGTGGAATGTGCACACTTAACCACTGCGCCACCAGGCCAGTCCCTGTGGTTTGCTTTTTCATGTTTTTTTTTTTTTTTTTTAAATAAACTGCTGTCTTTCTTTTGTTTTTTTTTTTTTTTTAAAGATTGGCCCTGAGCTAACATCTGTTGCCAATCTTTTCTTTTTTTTTCTTCTTCTCCCCAAAGCCCCCCAGTACATAGTTGTATATTCTGGTTGTAGGTCGCTCTAGTTCTGCTGTATAGGATGCTGCCTCAGCATGGCCTGATGAGCAGTGGTAGTTCCATGCCCAGGATCCAAACCAGCAAAATCCTGGGCTGTCAAAGTGGAACGCACGAACTTAACCACTCTGCCATGGGGCCAGCCCCTCATGTTCTTAATGATGTCTTTTGAAGAGCAGATAGTCTTCATTTTGATGAAGAACAACTTTTCAATAATTTCTTTTATGGTTTAAGCTCTTTTTATCCTAAGAGATCTTTCCTATCTCAAGATCATGAAGATTTTCTTCCATGTTTTGTTCTACAAGTTTTATTGTTTTAACTTTCATATTTGAGTTTATGTCTTGTTTGGAGTTAATTTGTTTGTATAATATGAGGAAAGAGTCAAGTTTTGTGCTTTTGTTTTTTCTTTTCTATGTAGATAACCAGTTGTGTCAGCATGATTTGTCAAGAAGACTGTTTTTGTCTCCATTGAATTACCTTGCCTCCTTTGTAGATAAATCACTTGGCCATACATGTGTTGGTCTTTTTTCTGTTCCTTTGATCTAAATATCTATGTTTGTTCCAATAATACCCTGTCTTAATTACTATAGCTTTACAGTAAATATTGAAATTACTTAGTGTGACTCCTTCAACTTTTCAAGTCTAGAATTTCCCAGTTGGTTCTTAGAGTGTCTCTCTGTTTATTTCTTCAGTCCATATTTTCCTTTAATTCTTTGAATTTGTTTATAATAGTTGCTTTAAAGTCTTTACTAAGTCCAACATCTGGGTCATCTTGGATATGATTTCTTTGGACTATTTTTTGTTGTTCTTGACTCTTGATCACATTTTCCTTTTTCATTGTATGTCTAATAAGTTTTGATTCAGTGTTAGACATTGTAGAGATTATGCAATGTTAATTTCACTTTCTATGAAAAAGTTTTATTGTTGTTTTAACAGAATTCGATTGCTGGCAAATCACGCTGAACTTCTGAAGGTTTGATTTTACGCTTTGTTAGCGCATTATTGTGGAAAGCCTAAAGTGTTTCCCCAGTTTTTTTTTTAACATATTGGGACTCAATCTCCAGATTCTGTCTCCTTTGCAGGTCTTGTTGAGATGTAGTTTTAGAGTTTATTGGGGTGTGTCTAGACTAGGGCTTATTCTAAGGCAGAAGTTTTCAAATATTTTGGTCTCTTTGCATTTTTAAAAGTCATTGAGCATTTTAAAGAGCTTTTGTTTATGTGGGTCATATACAACATATTAGAAATCAAAACTACAAACATTAAAAAGTTACTGGTTTCTTTAGCAAATAGCAAATTCATTATGTGTTAATAGAAATAATATTTTTATGAAAAATAACTATATTTTCCAAAACAAAAAAGTTAGAATAATTGGCCTTGTTTTATATTAATGAAAATATCTTTACTATATGACTTAATCAAAGTCAGCTGGTCCCCATTGGCTTCTGTGTGTGATCTATTCTGATGAAGGTCCAAATTGATAGTTGGAAGAGGGAAGTGTATTTAATAACCTTTTTGAATAATTGTGGATATTCTTTTTTGATATCCCATCCAAACTTGACCAGTGGTAGTTTCTTAATGGTTAACTGCAATATGGACCTGAAACCATATGAAAAAACTTTTTGTATTCTGTAGCATCACAATCTGTTGGTCTGTCTTTCCCTTAGAAAAGATCTTGTACCCAAGCGTGATCTTGTAACAGTTTCCATTGGTCATTTTGGAAATATTGGTTCACTGAGTTACGCAGATATTCTAAAGTGTTGACACATTTTTTTATGCTATATCAAAAAACTACATTTGTTATAATTACATTGATGTCAGCAGAAAAGTAAGTGTTTAGAAGTTCCAGCTCATGTAGGCAAATAAAAAATTTTGCAAAATTCTGACTTCTTGAAAGTTTAAATTTTATTATTGACATTTTAAAAAAGTCCGCCTGATACCCAAGACTGAATAACCATAATAGTTTTGTTAGTTTGTCTTTTAATTAAAAGTGATGTTTCAGGACAAAAAGCAGTAGTTTAGCTTGCAACTCCAGTAATTACACAAATCCTTTACCTTGAGACAACCATTGTTACTTTGATACATAATGGAAGTCCTTTATACATTCTTTCCAGTTCTTCACAGAGAATATTAAAAAGATGTGTATCCAAGGGTCAGGATTTAATAAAATTAATAATTTTTACTATGTCATCAAGGACATTCTAAAATGAAACTGCCTTCTTTTTTCACTGCAAATGCATGGTAATGAAGAATGCAGTGGGGGCTGGCCACGTGGCCGAGTGGTTAAGTTCGCGCGCTCCGCTGCAGCGGCCCAGTGTTTCGTTGGTTCGAATCCTGGACGCGGACATGGCACTGCTCATCAGACCACGCTGAGGCAGCATCCCACATGCCACAACTAGGTGGACCCACAACGAAGAATATACAACTATGTAATGGCGGGGGGCTTTGGGGAGAAAAAGGAAAAAAAAAAAAAAAAAAAAAAAAAAAGAATGCAGTGATCACTCATATAGTTTGATGCCACTGCCTTAATTTGTCTAAGTTACCAGCAATTTTATCCTCCATTGCTTTTGCACCGTCAGTCCAAATGCTAACACAGTGAAACAAGGAAATTGTGTTGTAATGTTATTGTGAAAATAGTTTTGACGTTGTAGACCCCAACTCTGTGCTCTAGAGTATGGTGCTTATTCATGACTAAGTTGGCCTTTCTGTTTTCCCAGATCTGTACCGTGTGTGTTAATGAGGTGTTTTTAGGATCTCTTTACTCTCTTAAGGCCAGAATTTCAGTTTTTCTCAGCACTACTCTCCCCCCTAGCACCTCTTGATCTCTACTAACTCTGTTATGCTTTCAACCCATAGCAGCTACTACCTGTTAAGCCTCAGGTGGTCTTGTCTTACACATATACAGCCCAGCCCACGACTCTGTTACCACAGGGCACGCCTGCACAAACATTTGGGCCCTGCTCTCTGTGCAGGTCCCTTCTCTCCAGCTTCCCACCCTGCAGGTTCCAGCCAGTTCATCTGCCCTGAATTCAGATGTCTGTCTTCTCAGCTCAGCATGACCACCATGTTCTTCTCTGATTCCAGTTGTGTGCCCATGGTTGGCAAATTGTCTTAGGCAGAGAGTTGAGTGATTATGGTGCCCATCTTTTAGTTTCCTTTCTTTGAAGGATCACAGTTTAGCACTACTATTCACTACTGCCTTCAATTAGTTGCTTTTATATTTTGCCCAGTTTTGTACTTTTCATCAGGGAGGGAGGGAGGGCTAGTCTGATACCAGTTACTCCATCCTGGCTGGTAACCGAAGCCTTCATTTTTAATTTTAGTTATTACATTTTTATTTTTTGTTGTTCTTTTTGGCTCTTTTGCAAATTTGCCTTATCACTTTTTATAGTTTGCAATAACTTAGACATTTCAGCTTGTTTTTTATTTCATTAAACACAATAAGCATAGTTCTTTTTATAAAATATGTCTAGTAATTCTGGTATCTAAAGTTTTTATGGGTCTGTTTTGTGTTGTCTGTTGCTGCTAGTTGTTGCATCCGCATTTTAGATTACTTCTGTGCCTGGTTATCTTGGCTAGGTGCTAGACATTTTACTGTATGTTTATAGGAATAGTTTTCGCCCTTTGATGAAAGCACCTTCGCCTAAGAGGATGGGAGTGTCTGTCTGCCAGATGCCCTGGCATTACTGCCACTCTAGGACCACCTTAAATCAAATTCAAGCTTTCAGATAGCCTGGACACCCAAACTTTCCAACCAGAGCTTTGATTCTGTACTTGGGCTAGTTCACATCCACTTTATCCTCATCCTGAGGGTACAGCCCTTATTGTGTGCAGAGAGTCTGTTAGAATCCTTATTTTGGGGAGGTTCCTGGGCATTAATTGCTGTTCCCTTTGCCCCATAAGACATTGAAAGGACACATTTTTCTGCATCAATAATTGCTTTCAGAACAAAGGCAGCTTCCACACATGTTTACCCTCTGGATTCACTTTGCTGTTCAGTTTTGGGCTGGTAATTCTTTAACTGTCTTATTAGCTCTTAGATGATTTTAAGAAGTTATGTTTTTGTTTCTGTTTTAAATCTAGTTCTGCTCATTGTTTACAGCCTAAGGGTTGGTCCAAATCAGCAAGTCTGCCAATACTGAAAACAGGAAATTGTGCCATTTAAATTCTAATTCAAATTCAGTAAGCCATACTGCTATATAGGATAGCACTGGTTGCTTGAATTTTCATGTTTACTGTTAGTGGTAAATCAGCTCTTGATGATTTTTAAAAAATAAAATATATCAGGTTACTTTTATGCTGTAGTAAATAAAGTGTATCTTGAATGAAAAGATAAATGGTTTTTTAAAATATGTGCAGTATATAAATATATTCGCTATTATAGTGATATAACATTATGCCATTGTATAGTATTATACCATTATAATATTGTACGTATTTCTATAGAAGAGGTGGTCTGAATATGTATTAACCACAGGATATGTCATATGTATCACTTTAAAAAAAATAATTTGTCTCTTAAAACCCGTGTGTGTTGGTGAAAGTCCCATGCATTGAAAATTGTAGCTAGTTAAAATTTGGTCACTTGATATTTTGCTCTGAAGTTAAAAAATTTATTTGCTAAGATATCTGTTGAACTTGGTCCTTTGTATGATTGAATTTTTGAAACTCGGTCAAATGAATATCTTTATACACTTTAAGATGACTATGAATACTTGAAAAACGTTTCAAACGTAACTTCTTTTAAAATTGTCTGTTCACGGTGAAGAACAGTTTTAGACCCTGTGTAGCTCTAAAGTTCAAATAACAAACAGAATTTACAGTATTCTAATAGGGGGATATCTGCCATTTAAAGTGAAAACTATAGTAAAGCACTTTCTGATAATTTACCTAAAAGACTTGCTACATTTTTAGCTTGGAAAGTTCACATTGTTTCTATCTTCTTAAGTCAGTTAACAACCCCCGTAGTTAAATACAGTTTATCATGATAGCACTTTGTATTTTTCTAGGAATTTGACAGGGTAAAGCTTTGCATACATGTAGAAATATTTTTATTTGGAAGAATTAAAATGATGTGAGAGCTTAAATTGAATAGGCTTGAAGAATTAAATGAAACAGTGTCAGTCTCTGCTGCATTGGTCACAGGCTAAAGGCATGCTTTCTGAATCTGGCTCGCTGTAGCTCAGTGCTTGCACCAGAAATAGGAAAATCACATGTCCTTCTTGCCATAAGCTCTTTGAGAATGACATTTTGAATATTGTGATCCTACCTTAGTTATAACTATCTGTTATTATGCTAGCTGTTATGTTTTCTCCATCTTTCTCACTTCAAAAGGAGATAAATGGATTTAAAATAACATCAGTAGAACAACTGGATACAGCCAAATCATTTGGAATTTGAGGTTTGATAATGCCCTAATTGGTTAAAGATAGTACAGGGAGATTTTGAATAGCCACAGTACACAGTATGTGGTCTTGAGTTTCTGCACTGAATGCTACTCAGATTTTAATTTTCCTCTTTTTCTTTCAAACCTTTGTATATTGTTTGTATATTTTGAGAACTTTGCTTTATATATTTGTGGTACTTTCAAAGAAGAATCTGTTTTATATCAGTGTGCTGTCAATGTATATTGATTTTACAAGATGAATTTATAATTGTATTATGTATGAGTAGTCACATTTTATTATTCCCTTTGGTAGTTCAGAACTTTGAATGCAAATTTTGAAGCATCCAGAATTGAGAGTCCTATGTGCTGCCACTTCAGGTACAGACTGATAGTTCTTGAAAGCTATTGTCATTACCTCTGCCTAAAGTATGTGCTGTTCTTCTGGTTTTAGAAGATGCCTTGAAGCAACTCTTTTTTTTTATTTTAACGTATGATCTTAGATCTTAAGCCTTCAGGTCTTTGGTTGTAACCGTAAAAGCATCATCAGGAGTTGAGGCCTGCCCTAGGTGTCTAGAAGTCATCTGTCTAGTCCAGCTCCTTCCCTTCCTAGACCTGGGAACTGAGGCCCAAGGAGTTTTACGTGTGCCCTGGCTCAGTGCTTCTCCGACCGTCCACGGGAGGGGACTCATTTTTTTCCTCCCCAGTGCGTGGCAAGCCAATAATTTTGTAAACTGCAATAAAAGTGAAGTACTGGAAGAAGTAATTTTAAAATGACATATACAGTTCTAATTGCTTCCTCTTAATTTCTCTGCTTATCTCAATGTAGCTGGATTACAACGAGTTCTGGGACTGGAACAGTCCATAGAGCACGCTTTGTATATCACTGTCCAAGGTCGGAGTTGGCAAACCATGACTCGTGGGCCAAATCCAGCTCACCCCTTGTTTTTTGTATGTCTTGCAAGCTAAGCATTGGTTTCACATTTTTAAATGATTAAAAACAATCACAATAATATTTTATGACACATGAAAATTATACGAAATTCAAATTTAGTATGCTTAAATAAAATTTTGTTGGTACACAGCCACACACATTCTTTTAAGTGTTGTTTATGGCTGCTTTCCCCTGTAATGGTGAGGTTGAGGCAGGGGTAAGGAGATGAGACAGAGACCATGTGGTCTACAAGGCCTAATAGATTTCCTGTCTGAAGTTCTGGCGCTCAAACAAAGCACTGAGTTAGTAGTTCGTGGGAGAGTTGAGAGTACAAATAGGGTCCGCATTTTAAAATGTGCTTTAATATTATCATCAGCTGATACGTATTATCAGGCTGTGTGCTTAGTACTTTTGCATACTACTTTTTGTTCTCATTTAATCCTCCCACCACTGGCTGCCCTTTTATAATAGTTAGATTGAGATCTTTCCTGGTCTGGTTATAAATACCTTTACTGACCCTAAAACACTTAACCCTACTGAGTTTTGTTTTTTTAACTCCTATCTGGTGAATTAAAAATGGTTGAATATGTTCTAATGTGAATTTTGTTATCAGCATCTGGTTAGGAAAATTCAGCTGCTTCTTCCCCATTGCTATGTTACTCTGCAGTGATGCTTCTGTGTCTTCAGTCCAGTGAAAGAAATAGGTATGATGCAAAAATACTTGGAAAACAGGTTTTTCTAGTAAAGATTACCCCTATTAAAGTCACCTAAAACAAAACTGCAACTAACCCATAATAGCAGATTTTTCTTGCAAAATAGCAAAGATATAATAGGTGAAATACTAGTTACAGTAAAAAAGAGTGAGATTTTAGGTGACTTTAGCAGGAACAATAGGCTTTCAGTGTTTTGCCTGTGCCACTCATTAAGCTGCAAAATAAAAGCTCTCATCATATTATTGTCAAGTCTTGTTAAATTAATACATTGCTTTACTTCTTGTTTACAGCATGTTCTGAAGTTCTTGAAGTATGCAATAAAAAACTCGGCTTTTCATGGTAGCTGTGATTTCTTTGTTTTCCTACCCTTTGCATGTGATCACTCAGCAGCTAAATAAAGATAGAGCGATAGCTGTCAGCTTTGCATTTGATACATAAGTCTGCTTCATGATAAAGACCCGTGACAAGCTAGACCTTCGTGTTGGGATTTCTTCCTCGAATGAAAAAAAATGTTGCTGTGAAAGCTTGCTCATTATGATGAAAGAGGAACTATGGTTTGATACTGTGGTATTTGCTGTTTTATTCTACTTAATCTTGAGTCAGTTTGTAAACATTGGGAAAATGATTATATTTGTTGCTTACCTTCAAGAATGAAGTAATGTACAAAGTCTTGGCAAAATCTCCCTGCATCTTCTCAAGCCCTGGCTAGTTTTTATGATCCCAAGTCTGAAAGTGCCCAAGATTTAATGCAAGAGATGCTGATGCACACTGTCCCAGCAGCTGCGTCCTAGTTCTAGATAAAGCTGTTCCTTTGTACATAATAACAAAGCCATTAGATGGCTTATGCATTAAAGGAAGAGGAAGAGCTTTATGAATAGCAGGACTTACTACTTAGTAATATATGAGGATTGCCTTCCAGATATTCCAAAAGAATATGGGTATTTTAGCATGGAACTGTTAATCAATGAAAATTTGGAACTCTTCAACAGTAGTGGCTCAGGTGTTTTTAGACATTATATGACATGTTTTTGGCCACTTATTTGAATTTAATATTTCTGCTTTGTTTTAAACTTATGCTATAGTGTAGTGATAAATGACAACAACTCCTGTTCTTTCTGGGAGTACACAAAATCTTAATTTGAAGTGTTAGAATAACTTGTAATTGAACTGTGCTTATTTGGACTAGATTTTAATATATTTATTAGTTCAACCGTTGGTTGGGTAGTATAACACCCACCCTCCCTCTCTCCCTATACACACACATACCAAATGTAGTTGAGAAGTGTTTCGGATTAATAAATTATTATATCTGGATTTTATTGAAACAGTGGTTGTCTCTTTTGGGAGCCTCTATATCTAAAAATTCTTTACAGCTACTTTCTACTCAATATAGCATGCGCAACATTCATTCCTTAGCATATGTTATAGTGATTGAGTTTCTGTTTTTAAAAATTTTTGATGGAAAGAATTATTGTAGAAGGTGGGGGTTTTTTTGCAGCTTGACTGCAGGGGACCAGAGGTGCATGCATTACTATGTCTGTTAAACTTCTTGGAAGCAAGCCAGTCTGTTATGGTGAGTTTCATGTGTAAGCGGTGAGCCACTAAAAGGCTTGCACAGTGTTACAACTATTCGGAGGAGAGGAGGAAGCGTTCGGAAATTCGGCAGTAAAGCAGCAGCAGCAACAAGCAGCACAGTGGTGGTGAAGACAGGCAGGTTCATGGCGAGCCGATTCCACAGTGAGAGGCAGGGAGCCCTGGCTTCCTCTCCTGCTGCCTGAGGAGGCAAACCCGAACTGTCTATTGCGAGATTTTTCTAGTTCCATGTTTATGCTGTTCAGTCATGTGATGATACTGTACCATAAGTTGCCAACTTCGCTGTACTCTAGAGAGGCTCCTTTGCTGCAGTGCTTTTTTTTTCCTTTCTTTTTCTTTATTCTTTTTTTTTTTCTTGAAAGAGAAAAAATCGTGCAATGTATGTTTATGCCTGCACCATGCCGAGGCGACACTTACCAGTAAACAATCTTTGTATCCCTGAGGTGAGATACTGTTTCTGCTTTCCCTGCACAGTGCTGCTGCAGCACGGAGCGGATCCGAACATTCGGAACACTGACGGGAAGTCAGCCCTGGACCTGGCCGATCCATCAGCCAAAGCTGTCCTCACAGGTAAGGAGACAGAGCTGCTGAATTATTTCATGTGGAACTACAGCTTGATTTCATAAAATCTCCAGTCATTGAATTGTATTTTCCTCTACTGATTAAGCTCAACAAATATGTATGCCATCACCTCTACTTTATTATTGATTTGATATATTAACTGTCTCATTAATTGCTCTGCTGTCCATGAGCATAAGCAGTAAGGTTGTTTATTCTACTTCAGATTGCTGAGAATTATAGTGTTAAGTGGTAACATACATTTTCACTCATATTTTAGTTATTTTTTATGGTTTAGAACATAATTTTCCGGTCCTTCATCCTCTCGGTTGATTCTTTGGAAGATCCCCACTATAGAGCGAGCAGGGGTATTTGAATTACTTGTAAAAGTAGTTTGGATCGGAAAGACAACCTGCTGCCTTATTACTGAGATCAGTGGTTAAATAAAATATGATGCTGCTTCTCCCTTGCCACTCGGTTTATATTTTTGTCGTATCTTCTCACTTCTACCATGATAGCTAAGTACTTTTTAACTGAGGCAATGTATTACCTTTTTACTTCAGGTAATGAAAATTTTTGGCTTAAGTATTGGTTTTATTAAGGCAATGTCAAGAACTGGCAAAGAGGAATTGCTAGAATAGAAAGGATCTGTCATAACAATATAGAAAATAATGCTCTAAGTGATACGATATTGAGCAGCTGTTTTCATTGATCTTCATTCGCAAAATGCTGCATTGGATCTATTTTTGTTTTTATTCTGAGCATCTGAGTTCTGCTGCCTTTGCCTTCTTTCACTTAACTGACCTTTGTCATGTGCAGCCTCTTTGTCACTGCAGTGCTAACAGTATTGTTTTAGGTTGTGTGAAAGTAAATGACTTCTAGCTTCCTTTTAAATTTGCCCGTGTCTGAAGAAAATAAATCTTCTGTTCACTTTTAAGGTTAGAGTCCAGGCTGTGCATTCTTAACAAAGATTCTGAGGTGAATGGAAAACGTTCATATACAGAAGGCTTTGAAAATATGTGGAATTTCGCTCAGTTACTCTGCATAGAAAGGCAACTTCCCACCATGTTAAAATAATATAAATCTCTGCTAAATCAGAATAATATCATTTTTCTCAATTAATAAAAGGTTGGGTGATTCAGTTGTTAAATCAATACAACATGCACTAGAGGAAGAAAGCTATTTTAAACCAGTGTAGATAAGAAGAAATCTAAATCTAATTATAAAATTTGAATACTGAAATTAAAATATATATCGCCTCAGGCCTGCTGCTTAGGTTCTGCACCCTTTCAGTCTCTTCTTTTAACACAGCCCTGGGCAACAATAGCAGCCATGGAGTGGTCTCTGGGCAAACAAGAAATATCGTTCATCCTCGTAGAGACATTATAAATGCTGACCTAGACTCTCTCTGTAACTAAGTGTCCTCCCTCTGACCTTTCCTCCTCTTCAGCCCTCAACGTCTGCCTTGTCCATTTGCTAGATTCATTTTAATATGATACTCCTTTTAGATCCACTTTAATTTTTTTTTAAAGCAAAGTTTAAATATAAGATGTCAGCTAATTTGACGTGAATTTCGGGGGAGATGATATTGGCTGTTGATAGTTTGGGAAGGA
The DNA here is from genome assembly GCF_037783145.1 of Equus przewalskii. NCBI lineage: Eukaryota > Metazoa > Chordata > Mammalia > Perissodactyla > Equidae > Equus > Equus przewalskii. Next base: position 13,998,772 of record NC_091858.1, on the reverse strand, counting down.
CCTTTGGCATCACAACTCCTGGAGACTGAGGATTCCTGGGGGACAGATAGCAGATCTGTGAACTTGATTTGGAAAGCATCTAGCGCTGTGCTTTGCTTAGATAGGAAGATGTTAATTCTTCTTGGTCGTGATACTGACTTCATTACTTATTCTTTTCAATAATATTTACTTTTTTGGAAATGACATGTAACTTTTCAGATATTTAAAAGAAAAATATTCTAGTAATAATAGTTAATTTTGTAGAAAATTTAAGCTAGTAATATGTACACATTCATGTTGTATCGTGCAGTGAGTTAACACTTAAGTGAAGTATATTCCAAAATGTTTTTCCATTTAGTTTCTCTTGTCAGCAGTTCTTTCTAGTGGAGGTGTCATTTCCAAAGCTAAATTAAAAAGATTAAGCATTGATAAAAAAGGGAATCTTTTGAAAGGAATGCCTGAATTTAGAATTACTAGAGATTATTCTGGGTGATGTGTCCTTCTTTGTTTTTATGCCAAATGCAGTTGTAGTACCATTACCCACCTTAAGAGTGAAGTTTCTGTTCTTAGTCTTTTTCCTTTTTGGGAATTTAGTTGCCAAAGATGACTTTCTCATATCTTTTATGTTACTACTTTTGTGCATTAGCCAAGGCTATGTACAGGTTTATCTGTATATTCCTTAAAGGAAATTAACAAAGTGAAAATTCCTTTTTACAGAATATTTTAAAATATGTAAAAGAGTAATAACCTCTTCTGCATAAGGAATGCATGGATTTTTACAAATCTGTACAAAATAACAGCATACCCTTAGTTTTACAGTTAAGGGGCCCCAGCGCGTAGCCGATTGCCTTGGATAGCGCATTCAGTTATTTTGAAGAGAATAATTATTTGAAGAGATTCATCAAACTCTGCTGAATTTCTGTGATAAGTGAATGATATACTAGAAGAAATCTTGAGGGTGGTGGCGGTGGTTAATGACTGAAGTTCTGGACAGTCCCCTGAAGGACTTGAAGGTGGTTTTATTTTTCGTTTTTTAGGAAACAAAGGATCTGAACAGTCTAAAACAGCCTATGTAAATCATATTGAAGAGCAATTTTGGTTTGTTGCGAATATGGATTTTAAGAATTTATTTATTTTGGCCTTTTTTCCCCCTAGTTATAAAAAAATACATTCATTGTGGAAATTAAGGAACATAGGGGAAGTACGAAAAAGAAATAAATCATTTGTGATTCTGCCACCTAGAGAGAACATTTTGGTGGTGTTTATTTATAAGGATAGATGACCAAAGGTGTCTTTATCCTTGGCAGAACCAAGGAGGAGGAGGATATAAAGTGGGTGAGTCTAGCTGGTCACAAGGTTGCCAAGATCATTGGTCCTAGCAGTTTCCTGGCAGATTTAGGGGTAGGGGAATAAGGAACAAGGATGTATTTGCATCAAGGTGTCTCAAGAATCAGCTTTAATCTGGATTCATTGCCCCTCTGAGGAAATCCTAATCTGTGATTGCTGGGCTGGCTCCCAGTCTTTCCAGAATCAGTTGTGGCTCAAGCTAGAGGCAGTGTTGAGGGATCTGGTGTGTGCTTGCTGAGCCTGGAGTGTTAAATCAACAAAGTATATCTGTAACCCTGTCTCTTTTTTCCTACTCCACTGCTTTGTACTGCTTTTCAGATAAAACCAAAACCTTCAGTGAGGACTTAAATGATTTAGACCCTGCCTACATAGGTTTGACTGCTAGGCTTTGCTCAAACCAAAATTTAGGATTCCTTTTTTTCCCTCATACTTTGCATCCAGGCTGTCAGTAATTCAGGGCTGCCATACTTTTGAATCCCCAGTCCAGCCGTTTCTTACCAACTTCACTGCTCCAGGCCTAGGCCACACCTTCATCATCTTTCTTTCATGACAGCAGTAGCCTCATAGTGGGCTGCTCTGCCTCCACTTATACTTCACTCAGTTCTCACTGTAGCTGGAGTGATCTTTCTCAAGCATGAATCAGCCCTATGATTAGGAAATTCTGGGGCTGGCCCGGTGGCACAGCGGTTAAGTGCACGCATTCCACTTCAGCGGCCTGGGGTTCACCGGTTCAGATCCTGGGTGCCGACGTGGCACCGCTTGGCAAGCCATGCTGTGGCAGGTGTCCCACATGTAAAGTGGAGAAAGATGGACACAGATGTTAGCTCAGGGCCAATCTTCCTCAGCAAAAAGGGGAGGATTGGCAGCAGTTAGCTCAGGGCTAATCCTCCTCAAAAATTTTTTTTTTTTTTTTAAAGATTGGCACATGAGCTAACAACTATTGCCAATCTTCTTTTTTTTTTCTGCTTTATCTCCCCAAACCTCCCCCGTACATAGTTGTATATCTTAGTTGCAGGTCCTTCTAGTTGTGGCAGGTGGGATGCCGCCTCAGCGTGGCCTGACGAGCGGTGCCATGTCCGCGCCCAGGATCTGAACCAGTGAAACCCTGGGCTGCTGCAGCACAGTGTGTGAACTTAACCACTCGGCCACGGGGCCAGCCCCCAGCAAATTCTTTAATTTTCCCATTAATAAAAATTCTCATTACCCCTGAATAAAATCCAAACTCTTTAACCACCGCCTACCATGATCTGGCGTGTGCCTCGCCTGTCTCTGATCTTTCTTCTCCTCTATTCTCCCTTGATCTCTGCTTCAGCTACAGCTGGGTGCTTGCTGTTCCTGAAACAGATGAAGCCCTTCTCTGTGTCTGGACTAACAGTGTCTACTGCAATTGGAACGCTACCCCAGAACTTCACATGGTTCATCAGTTAAATCTCCACTCAAGTGTTTACTCCTCAGAGAAGCCTTCTGGTCCTCAGTCCTGTTTGCTTACTTAATTTTCTTCATGGTAGCTTTCTTATTGATAGCTGAAATTGCATTGCATTATTTTGTTGTTATTTGTTTGCCCCAAGAGAATGAAAGCTTTGCAAGGATTTGGACTTTTGTCGGTCTTGCTCACCTCATTTTGCCCAGGACTTAGACGAGTACATAAAACAATTAAATAAACAGAAACGTCTATGGTCTGGTTACTGATAAGTGAGGGCAACATATTTTTCAGGTCCTACAAATACTAAATACTCATTAGCCATTAATTATTTGACACCTCATGCCATATTGTAATAGTCTTATTACATTTTCTACTTCCTAAAAATTGTTTTGAATTGCTTGTAGTCATGTACAACTCTTAAAACATAGTGCATTTAGGGGCTGGCCCGGTGGCGCAGCGGTTAAGTGCGCACGTTCTGCTTCTCGGAGGCCCTGGGTTCACTGGTTTGGATCCTGGGTGTGGACATGGTACCACTTGACAAGCCATGCTGTGGTAGGCTTCCCACATGTAAAGTAGAGGAAGATAGGCATGGGTGTTAGCTCAGGGCTAGGCTTCCTCAGCAAAAAGAGGAGGATTGGCAGTAGTTAGCTCAGGCCTAATCTTCCTCAAAAAAAAAAAAACCACCAAACATGGTGCATTTAAACAAATGTTTAAATTGGTATGATGGGTGAGTTATGTACTGAGCCTTTTATCAACACATTTCTTAGATAGCTTCTTTGAGAACATTCCAGTACTGGAAAGATGAACCTTCCTGAAGCTGTCACATTAGACTTCCAGGTGTCAAACCAGGGCCTAATTTTTACTCTTCTTTTGGTCATTGCTCTGTTAGTGTGCTGTTTTGCACATTAGCTGTACTACAGTGTAGCATATTGCATATCATGTGCAGTATATTTTGACCATCAGCCTACCTGATTAAAGACAGATTTCTCATGTCCTTAATTTGAACTTTAGGAATTATTTTTATCAGTTATTAGGAAGTCTAATAGTACTATATGCCTCCTAGAAAATAAACCATAAGAAGAAATACCTTCTTTTTAAAACACTATATGAATATATACCTCAATTTTATTAGGGGAAAATTGTTATATTAAGAGGATTCCTGATTTAAAAAAAATTTTTCTTTAGTATTAATGCAAAGAAGTTAAAACTTGTCATTGAAATAAAACAGTGTGAATACTCATTTTAAAGATATGTTGAAAATGTTAATCCCTTAACTAATTGTTAAGAAAATTTTATTAATGGTCTGATCTGTCTATAATTTTGGACATGAGTAGAAAAATTTATAAAGGTTTTGTTATTAAAAGTGATCGAAATACTTTTTTTGAAACCTTAAAAACATGAAAATAATTTAGGAGAGGAATATAAAACTAGTACCTTTTTAAAAAGACCATATCTAACATAGGTCACGTTAATTTAAAATTTAAAGTGTTATTTGCACCTTTAACAAACAGCTCAAATGTTTACCTGAAACCAGTTAATTTCTTTTTTTTTTAAGCACCTATTTAATTTGTTTGGTAGTTTATATTGAATTGTTTTTTAGATTACTTGCAGCCAACCAATCTTCTTATTAGAAGTTAGCTTTATGTAAAATACATAATAATAATAAATTAGTAATAATAAAGAAGAATAAATAATAAAAATGATAATAAAGTAATAATAATAATAGCTGTCAACTCCTGAGTGCCTCTACGAGCCTAGCACCGTTCTGAGGGCGTTGAATCCTCACAACTCTCCTAGGAGATAGACGTTATCATTGTGCCCATTTTTACAGATGCAAAGGTTAAGTTACCTTTACAGCTTCACCCAGTCACTAAGGGAAATTTTTAGGCTTTGAACTCAAACAGTTTGGCTTCAGAATCAGTGCTCTTATATATGCAGAATCAGATTTTTTACCTACTCATTCATTTAGGAGAATGTGCTAGAAAACATGTTCGAAAAATTGGACTGACTCATAAACTCAGGATTTAAATCCAAACTGTTAATGTAATGTTTCTCTACTTTCTTAGCTTAAAGATTGTTCTTTAAAAAAAAAGAAAAAGAAAATTTACCTGATTAATATTACCTGCAGGATTTATCATCATACTATTATAATCAAATCAATTAATTGGGTAATAAATTGATTTATCCAACTTTTTAAATGCTTTTTTTAAGTCTTTGTCCTCTAGTCAGTAGGCTTGAATAACATGCATTTGAAACACTAAAAGGAATATTAGAATCTGTAAGGAAAGATGTAATACTCAAAGTGTTTGAACTATTGATAGATAAAAGGCAGCTCAAATAATGGAGTAAGTTAAGACTTCTGTCAGTTACAGGCAGTTACATATATAAATGGAGTAAAAGAGAATGGAAACTTTTTCTATTTAGATAACCCATCAGTCTAGTATTTCAAGCTCATCCCATCAACTTTTTTGTGCAATTGAAATCAACAGGCTTATGTCATTAAAACTAACATGATCCTTCAACTCATCAGAAATGACATATTTGTAAAGCATAATATATTGGTAGTGTATACCCTGAGAGCAGCTGTCATTTCCCCCAGTAAACTGTAGCAACCTTAAGCATTCTCATTGCAATTTGTATTAGAACTTTAGTTACAATGAAGTTGCTTTTTTTCTTGCTGAGGAAGATTCGCCCTGAGCTAAACATCTGTTGCCAATCCTCTTTTTGCTTGAGGAAGATTTGCCCTGAGCTAGCATTCGTGACAGTCTTCCTCTAATTTTTATGTGGGTCACTGCCACATCATGGCCACCAATGAGTAGTGTAGGTCTGCACCTGGGAACCGAAGCCGGGCTGCTGAAGCAGAACGCACCAAACTTAAGTCACTAGGCTCTGGAGCTGGCCCCCCAAATTGCTATTTTAAATGATTCTCTTAAAATTTCTTATAATAATTACTGTTAACATTTGCTTTCTTAAAATAGCATGTGTGGCATGCGAAGGTAAAATAGCACATTAGAATTCATTAATGCTTTGGTATTATATGGGTTAATAGCTGTATTCTTTGAAATTTTTGTTAAACTTTTATATAATTGTAGATTCACGTACAGTTGTAAGAAATAATAATAATACAGAGAGGTCCCCTGTACCCTCTGTATTATTTTCCTTTAGTGGTAACATCTTGCAAAACTGTAGTATGGTATCACATCCAGGATCTTGACATTGATACAGTCAAGATACAAAACATTTCCATCATGAGACACGTTATTCTATACTTTTCCTACTTGTAATGTCTTTATCTATTTTGATATTAGGGTAATGCTGGCTTCATAGAATGAGTTAGGGAAGTGTTCCATCTGCTTTTATTTTCTGGAAGAGGTTGTTTCCTGGAAGAGATTATTTCTTCCTTAAGTGGTTGGTAGAATTCACCAGTGAAACCATCTGGGCCTGGTACTTTCTTTTTTGAAAGACTATTATTGATTCAATTTCTTTAATAGATATAGGGCTAATTAGGTGATATATTTCTCTTTGTGTGAGTTTTGGTAGTTTGTGTCTTTCAAGAAATTGGTCAATTTCGTGTAGGTTGCCAAATTTCTGTGTGTAGAGTTGTTTGTAGTTTTTCTTTGTTAGACTGCTTTTGATGTCTGCAGCATCTGTAGTGACATCCCCTGTTTCATTCCTGGTAATTGATAATGTTGTTTTCTCTTCTCTGTTATCAATGTTGCCTAAAAGTTTGACAATTTTATTGATCTTTTCAAAGAATCAAAGTCTTTATTTCATTGATTTTTTCCCTCTATTTTCTGTTTTCAATTTTATTGATTTCTGTTCATATGTTTATTATTTCCTTCTGCTTACTTTGGACTTATTTTACTCTTTTTCGATGTTCTTGAGGTGGTTGCTTAGAAAATTGATGTAAGATTTTTCTTCTTTTCTAATGTATTCATTTTGTGCTGCAAATTTCCCTCTCAGTACAACTTTAGCTGTATCCCACAGATCTTGATATGTTCTATTTTTATTTTCATTCAGTTCAATATATTCTTTTTTAATTCTCTGAGACTTCCTCTTTAACCCATGGATTATTTAGTGGAAGTATGTTGTTTAGATTCTACATGTTTGGAGATTTTTCTGCCACCTTTCTGTTATTGCTTTCTAGTTTGATTCCATTTTGGTTAGACAACACTTTTCTTTTGCTGAGGAAGATTCCACCTGAGCTAAGAGCCTTCCTCTTTTTTTCTTTTTATGTGGGCTGCTGCCACAGCATGGCTGCTAACAGACAAGTGGTTTAGGTCCACGTCGGGGATCTGAACCTGGGATGCTGAAGCAGAGCATGCTGAGCTTAACCACTAGACCACTGGGGCTGGCCCTAGATAACACTTTTTATGTTTTCAGTTCTTTTCATTTTTAAATTTTTGTTTTATGGCCCATAATGTGGTCTGTTTTGGTATATGTTCCATGGGAATGTGAAAAGAATGTTTTTTTGGCTCTTGTTGTTTGGAGTGTTCTATAAATGTCTTTTAGATCCTCTTGGTTGATGGTTTTGAGTTCTGTGTCCTTGCTGATTTTCCCCACATGTCCTTGACTGATGTCATGGGAGGGGAGGAGGAGTGGTCTTGTTGCATTGGGCTGTACTGAAAGTCTGTGGCAGTCCATGGTCTCCACTGATACTGGGGTGACGGGGGGCTCATTATTACCTGGAAGAGATGAAAGTCCTGGCTCCCAGTGAGCTTGCAAATCTAGGCTCATCACTAGGCCTTTGCTTTAAGAGTCTGGGTGGGACCACAGGTTTTTTATTTGTGTTTTTGGGTTTTTTTGTAGTATTTGGCTGGAATATACTTGAGATTGTCTAAAGCTTATCTCTATTGCTAATCTGTCCTTCTCCTGGACCTCTGGCTAGAGAGAGCAGGTTCTGTTTTGTTTTTAGTTTGCACCTATTGACATTTCTGGGTTTCCAGTTTCTTCAGCTCTTAAGTCTGTATATTTGGGGCCAAAAGGACCTGAGAACTCACCACCATGTTGTTTCATGGGTACCAAGATCCCTAACGGATCTGTCCACCTTTGAGCATGTTCTTATGTTTCTTTTATATATAATGTCCAGGTTATGTTAGGTGTACTTAGTGGGAAGAATAGGGAAAAGTACATCTACTCCCTTTTCCTAGAAGTAGAAGTCTTGAAATTATTTTTTTATTCTTTTTGTGGAAGATTAGCCCTGAGCTAACATCTGCCACCAATCCTCCTCTTTTTGCTGAGGAAGACTGGCCCTGAGCTAACATCCGTGCCCATCTTCCTCTGCTTTATATGTGGGATGCCTACCACAGCATGGCTTGCCAAGTGGTGCAATGTCTGCACCTGGCATCTGAACTGGCGAACACCAGGCCACTGAATGGAACGTGCAAACTTAACCGCTGTGCCACTGGGCCAGCCCCTGAAATTATTTTTTTTATCTTTTATTTTTTTAAAGATGGGCACCTGAGCTAACATCTGTTGCCAGTCTTTTTTTATTATTGTTATTTATTTTTCTTCTTCTCCCCAAAGTGTCCCCAGTACATAGTTGTATATTTTAGTTGTAGGTCCTTCTGGTTATGCTATGTGGGATGCCACCTCAGCATGGCTTGATGAGCAGTGCTGGGTCTGTGCCCAGGATCTGAACTGGCGAAACCCTGGACCACCGAAGTGGTGTGTGTGAACTTAACCATTCGGCCACGGGGCTGGCCCTTGTAATTATTTTTGATCAATCATTACTATACGGAATCAGTCATTACTCACATGGATACTTTGAGGTTTTAAACGTTGAGTGAAACTGCATAAACAGTCGGAATTTTTGCAGCATACCTGTTTTTCTAAATCTATCTGCTGATCCTAGGTTTAAGCGGCTGTGAGTTATGAGGACTAGTATTGGACCCTCGGTACTGTTCACACAGTACTGCAGAGAACACCATTGCTTAATGCTGTAGCTTTTTTAACTGAATAAAAGCAAAATTATGATTTTAGTATTTACAGTTGAGATAATTGTGACTAAAAGTAAAAGTTATAAACAGCCTGCTGATGTGAAAGTTGTAAACAGCCTGCTGATTTATCAGTTGGTAACTGGTAGAGAAGCCCAGAGTCCCCTCTTTCATGATCTTCTGTCTCTGCTATTCGTTAATTCAATTTACTCTGGCTCAGCCCTAGGATTGGAGTAGCCCAGCAGCCAGTATTTTCCTAATTTGTCTAATTTAGAACAATTGTTTTTCTGAAACTTTAAAAAGATGGTGAACATATGGTGTGAGGTTTTTATTATTTAAAAAATGAGGCATCATCGAGTGGTGGAATAAAGGGAATAATAGGTAATTATTTAGGATCAAAGAGGCTCCATAATTAAAATAGCTAACAGTGTTGGAGAATTTACTGGTGGAATTTTTACAGGATACCATCTTTTCCTGCTGTACTCCAGCTTTGTCAGTGTCCCTGTCTTATATTACTCATTCTTAAGCGCTGAGGAAACTGGAGCAGGGGATGATGCAAAAGATATTAACTGACCTAAAACAAAAACCTCCTTTGAACAGATACCTGCTTTTGTGTCTGGCATTTTCCAAGTAGTACTGTCCTTATACCTACATTTCACTCCTTTCCATATGCTCAATATATTACCCCCTCTTGTCTTCATCTCCTTATTATCCAGCATCAATTTAACATAACAGTATATGTGTATTTAACTTTTATATTTATTTGAGGTGTTTGAAATTGACTAGCTTGTTATTCACATATTTGTGAGCTGGAATCATATGTTTAGAAAGAGCGTTAGAGTTGGTCACGAGATGCCAGTTGCAGTCTTGTCTGGCCCCCCTTAGCTTTGTGGCCTTTGGTAAGTCGTTTGCTTCTATGTCCACTTCTGTAAAGTAAGAATGGGAGAAGATGATCTGTTAGCTTTAAATTCTTTGACTTCTGATTATGTTACATGAAGACCCGTTAATCACAATGGTATCAGAAAAACTTATAGAAACACTAATTTACCTGTTGCGCTACTATATTTCTGGCAAATATTTTTGTTTACATAAGTGGAAAATAAGTTGATTCTTGGTCATTTTATGTAATTAGAATATGTTGGTTAGTTCCTTTCAGGCTATTTTAAAGCAGATTCAGCCGAAGGGCCGGGGGTTTTGGTAGGAACTGAGATACTCCTTATAGTAGTTTTGGTCCCAAGAGTCCTCAGAAAAAACAGAGTAGATTGTATGTTATTTTATGCTTGTTGACTTTTGTCTTAAAAGAATTTCATTAATGTGTATGTGGTTTTTTAAAAATCATTTTCAGCCTTTTCCAAGAGATAAAGAACAATTGTATTATTAATAACAATTACTGGAATGAGTGACAAAAAAGGCAAATAGTCAACCTGTATGCTAACCTCTTTTATGGCCTTGAAATCCATAAATAACAATTGTTTCACGTACGTCTTTGGATCCTATTATTTACTGAAATTGAAGCATTATTTTACTAACATCATTACATTATTTCAACTCCCACATGGGTGACCACTGAACACTCTTAACTTTTCAGTTCCCAGAACTGCTTATGACTACTGGTTTTTCTTCCATCCTACCATAGCCACTTATACTGTGGTTAATCTCTTCACTTTGCCTTCTAGTAGCTGACATCCCAAATCTTGCTTTTTAATTATTCTAAAATCTGACCCTCGCCTCTTATCCTTTTATTTTGCCAACTCTATTATTTTGTGAATTCTTGAATTTCATTGAGACTTGGAGTCATTTTTTTCAATATATTACCCCCTCTTGTCTTCATCTCCTTATTATCCAGCTTAGATTCCTGGATAATGCCCACCATTTTCTTCCCTCCCTCACAAACGTTATTCGTTTACTGGCTTTCCTTGCTCACTTGGCAACACTGCAGTATTTATTAAACCCAACTTATCTACCTTGTTTATACCTCTACTCAAGAAATTAATGGCTTCCAGGATACAAACCTTCCTGCTTTTTTTTTTCATTTCGTTGATGGATTCTTCTGCTGATGATTCTTTTTCCTGTATTCCACATCTAAATACGGGAAGAGCCCAGGTTTAGTCCTAGGATTTTTACTCCGTCTCTGACTTCCTGGGTGATCTTATTCATTCAGTCCATTCACTTTAAATAGCATCTATAGGGGGCTGGCCCGGTGGCGCAGCAGTTAAGTTCACACATTCCGCTTCTCGGTGGCCTGGGGTTCACCAGTTCGGATCCTGGGTGTGGATGTGGCACCCCTTGGTACACCATGCTGTGGTAGGCGTCCCACATATAAAGTAGAGGAAGATGGGCACGGATGTTAGCTCAGGGCCAGGTTCCTCAGCAAAATAGAGGAGGACTGGCAGTAGTTACCTCAGGGCTAATCTTCCTCAATAAATAAATAAATAAATAGCATCTATATGTGAAAACTCCTCCCTCAAACCCCCATCCCCCAAATTTATGGCTCTAATGCTGACCTCTCCTTTGAGCTCCAGAATATGTATCTTACTCCCTACTTGACATTTCCAACTTAGTTATCTAATAGACATCTCAAACTTCACATGGCCAACACGTAATTCTGTATCTCCCTATCCAACCCCATTGCCATGCCCATCAAGCTTTAACCCCATTCTTTACCCCTCTTGAGAAGCGGCGCCACAATCTACTCAGTTGGCTCAGGCCAAAAACCTACAAGTTAGATATGGTTCTTTTCTTGTCCTCATACCCTATATTCAATTAATCACCCAATTCTGTTGGTTTGACCGCCAAAATCTGTTTCAAATCTCTTTCTCTCAGTCTTTGCTACTGCCATCAAGAATTCTAATTTAGACCAGGGCTAACCAAAGTGTGGTCTGTATGCTGATTCCGGCAAGCTGTTTGTTTCTGTCCTGCAGTGAGGTGAGGGACTGGCACCGGAATATAAATCAACCACACCTCTGAGTACGGCTTTAGTTTAGCTATGCTTTTTTTTTTTTAATAGCAAGACTTCCTTGATGAAAAAGCATTGCCTTGATTTACATTCTGATGCGAGCTCCTGATCTTGTTGCAGACTATCTATTTTGAGTAGTACTGGTCTAGACCACTGCCGACAGCCTCCTGACTGCTCCACGTCGGCCTCCCTTTCGGCCATTGTCTACATAGCAGCCAGCAAATGTTTTTAAAATGTTAACTGGTTTATTTCATTCCTTTCCTTCAAAATCATTCCACTTAGAATAAATTTCAAACTTTTTATCTGTCCCCTATCTATTTACGTGTCTGCATTGTTCACTTTCCCTGTTGCTCCTTATGTTTCTACTACTAAATCTCTATGCAGTTATATAAGACCATTATTAATTTGATCTTACTTTTAAGGAAAACATCTTCTGATTCTGTTGCTTCTCATGAGGCTATTATTATTATTAGCTAGCTGTTCTTGTCTAAGTATTGGAAACCTTATATCTATCAATGTGTTGATTTCAGAGATTTCATTTTAACAATTAGCTGGTGTATAAAACAGTTTCCATAGCATTCTTAATACCTACAGTTTTTATGTAGCAAGAATTCTCTTGTGCTTCTGAAGGGTGTCAAAAGGGATGTTCCATGACAGAACGTCCCCCACTCCTAGCAGTGACATTGTTACAGTCGAGAGCCATTTTAGGATCTTTAGGATAGACAAAAGATTGGGAACCATCTGAGACTAAGAACAAGCCTAGTCTAGCATGATGTGATGTTTGTGGGTATATTTTCATTTATTTGCTTAGAGATCACAAAATGTACTGATGAGAAAGAAGCCATTGGTAATTATTTTATAAAATTAGGTTATCTGGTGTAGTGGAAGAAAATTGACTAAAAGCTAACCTAATTTGGGGTTGTCATTTGAATAAACTACTGTTTTTTTTTTGTAGACTTAGTTAGACATCACAATCAAAAGATAAATCTGTCTTTTGTTTTGAAATATCTCTCATTCCAGTCTATAAAATTTTGTTTTATATTTGTAAGCCTTTTCTTATTTAACTTTTTCTTTTTTCTCTTACTTCTTCAGTTACAAAACACTTTTGCAAAGTAGTGCTAAAACAAAGAGTTGGTTGATTTTTTTTTTTTCAAGAAAAAGATGACAAGTTTTTAAGAATCTTCAATGTGAGTGTTGATATAGAATTCAGATACAGTTTTCATGAAATGGCGGCTGCAGTGGCACTGGTGCATGCTTCAACAGTTGACTCCTTTATAAATCTTATTATAAAAAAGGGGAGAGCAACGTTGGTTTGTATGATCAAAAGTAATCAAGTTCTGCACTAAAATCTTTGAAAAAGCTTTGGGTAGATCATTAGTGGCAGTTATGTGTGTTATGTGTGTTTATATTCCCAGAGAACTTAATGATATTAGTAGCTGAAACTTGTAATTAGACCTTTGTTAAGTGGAAAGATAACAAATTTCATATACTAAAATATAATCGAATTTTTACAGATTATACTTACACAGTTTAATTAAACTGCAATTTTTGCCTGAAAATTACATTCTAAAGCATTGGATAGGGGCCAGCCCCATGGCCGAGTGGTTAAATTCGGGCGCTCCACTTGGGCGGCCCAGGGTTCGCCAGTTCGAATCCTGGGTGCAGACATGGCACCGCTCTTCAGGTCACGTTGAGGTGGCGTCCCACATGCCACAACTAGAAGGACCCACAACTAAAAATAGGTGCGTCCCACATGCCACAACTATGTACTGGGGGGCTTTGGGGAGAAAAAGAAAAAATACAATCTTAAAAAAAAAAAGCGTTGAATATTGCAGTTGAGCTATTGCATGGTTCATGTGTCATTGCTAATGTCAAATTTTCCTACTGCTATTTCCTCAACATTTATTATTATTTTTAAAAATATTTACGACTTACAGAAAAACTAAAAGAATAGTAAAATGAATATGCTTCCCGTAGATTCACCAATTGTTAGCATATTCCAGATTTGTTTTATATCTTTTTCTGTCTATAATTTTTCCTTTTTCTTCTCTGAACCATTTCGAAGCTACTCGCAGATATTGTGGTGCCCTGTGCCTCAGTACTTCAGCATGTATCTGCTAAGCACCAGAATACAATTATCTCACTTGGGAAATTAAGCCTTAATACAATACTATTTTCTAATATGCAATTCACCTTCCTATTGTTTTATAAAAATATTTCAGGGCCTATGACCTTTCCTATCAATACCTGATAACTCCATTTCTTTAAACAGCTTTTGAGCCCCTTGAACTCTTTCCTGGACACTTAGAAGTTGGCATATCATTTCACCTCTCCCTAATTGTTGCTCCTTTTGTATAGAAGCTGTTAGTATTGCTCTTTTTCCTTTGCATCTTTTGCTTTTGGTTTAATGATGTTACTACTGTCTGTGTTTGTGTTGTTCCTTACAGAGATATTTGGATGCAGGTAGTAATTATGGAACATGCTACATTACCACTTACATTAGGCACTTAAGAAATGTCTGATAAAACTGTTTTAAAAATCAGATTAAGGAGCTGGCCCATGGCATAGTGGTTAAGTTTGTGCGCTCTGCTTTGGTGGCCCAGGGTTCACCGGTTTGAATCTTGGGTGCTGACCTAGCACTGCTCATCAAGCCAAGCTGTGGCAGGCGTCCCACATATAGACGAAGATGGGCATGGATGTTAGCTCAGGGCCAGCCTTCCTCAGCAAAAAGAGGAGGATTGGCACAGATGTTATGTCAGGGCTGATATTCCTCAAAAAAAAAAAAAACCAAATTAAGACTTTTTAATCTTCCTTCAAAAAATGTATTACTGACCTTCTCAAAGGAGTTTAATACATTGGTGATCCAGACTTGGTTTTCTAACAATTTATGATTTTCAATTATAAAAATAAACAAGCAAAACATTATCTGTTATTTATAATTGCAAAATATGAGAGCCTTCCTAAATGCCCAAATCGAGGAGAGTGGTTGAATAATCTGTGGTACATAAACATAATAGAGTCTTTCCTGTCTCTAAAATAATGAAGTTCTCTGTGAACTAAGTATAATTCCCCAAGATGTATTGTTTAGTGAACAAAGCATGGAAGAGTATTTCTAGTATGCTACCCTGTTTGTAAGAAACAAGAAGTGGTAGCTAGTCTCCGAGGAGGTCCTCAGTCACCCTGCCTGTACGTGTTCACACTTTTGTGTAGTCCTCTCCCACACTGTCTCAGGGTTATTTTATGTGACTAATAGCATATGGCAGAGCTGATAGTATGTCACTCCCAAGATGGTCATAAAAGACTATGGCTTTTGTCCTGGGCTTTGACTTTCTCATTCTGGGTCACTTGCTCTGGAGGAAGCAAGCTGCCATGTTGTGAACTACGCTATAGAGAAGCCCATATGGGGAAGTACTGAATTCTTTGACCAACGTAGGCTTGTGAGAAACCGAGGCCTGCCAAAACTGCAAGAAATACCTGCAAGCAGATTCTCCGGTCTCAGTTAAGCCTTAAGATATTGTAGCCCCAGCCTCCAGCTTGGCTGCAGCTTTATTAGAGATAGTAAGTCAGATTGATCCAGCTAACCAATCCCGATTCCTTACTCTCAGAAACTATATAAAATATTTGTTCTTTCTTTTTTTAGAGGAAGATTAGCCCTGAGCTAAAATCTGCTGCCAATCCTCCTCTTTTTGCTCAGGAAGATTGGCCCTGAGCTACCATCTGTGTCTATCTTCTTCTATTTTCTACTTGGGACCCCTGCCACAGCACGGCTTGATAAGCAGTGCATAGGTCCACACCTGGGATCTGAACCGGGGAACCCTGGGCCGCCGAAGTGGAATGCACGAACTTGACCACTGAACCACCAGGCTGGCCCCTAAAATATTTGTTCTTAAGCTGCCAAGTCTTGAGGTAATTTGTTAGATAGAAATAGATAAATAAGTCACAGGGAAATTTTTAAACAACACTTACTGAACTGCTTATTTGAATTTTACTTTTTTTCCAAAATGAAACACAAGAAGGATAAATCAGAAAATGTTGAAATTGGTTACCTACAAGGGTGTGGGGACTCCAGTGGGAAAAGGGGAGGGAAGACATTTCGTAGAGTATACCTTTCTGGTATAATTTTAATTTCTGGAAGCGTGTTGATGTTTCACATATTCAAAAAATAATTAAATCAAGGATGGGGGAAGAACCCCCAAATTTGAATGCAAACAGAAACAAATGAACATCTGTGTTTCAAATAAATAGCCATAGTGAAGGAAATAAAGAAGAACTAATCCACGTAGCTTTTGAACACAGGACTTTGACTTTAGACCCTCAGTCTAGAAGGGGGAAAAGGTAATTTCAAACAAATCTTGAATTCTTTTTATTTAGTTGTTTTGCAATGATGTGATGTGGTAATTCAATTTTATTTATATTGTAAGATTGATTAAACATGTTGGGAGCCAAGGCTCTGACTATGGAATAAGAGATATACAAATGTGGAATGGGGAGAAGATAAAGGAGAACCTTGTGGAGTTGGATTGAGGTTATAGGTATCAGAATCATAGAGGAAAAGATCTCCTAGGAGCGGCCAGCCTGGTGGCACAGCAGTTAAGTTCACATGTTCCACTTTGATGGCCCGGGGTTCACGGGTTCAGATCCCCGGTGTGGACCTATGCACTGCTTGTCAAGCCATGCTGTAGTAGGCGTCCCACATATAAAGTAGAGGAAGATAGGCATGGATGTTAGCTCAGGGCCAGTCTTCCTCAGCAAAAAAGAGGAGGATTGCCAGATGTTAGCTCAGGGCTAATCTTCCTCAAAAAAAAAAAAAAAAAAAAAAAAATCTAGGGCTGCTGTAGAAAGGCCTAGAAGCAGTGTGTCTGTCACTCCTAGTAGCAATAGAGCACACCTGTTTCCCATATCTTGGTTTCTGCATGCTATTTCCCTACGTGCTATTCAAAGAACTCTGAAAAAAAATGACTGATTTCAGGACTAGGATAGCAAAGGTATAAGATGAGCCTGGAATATTTTGTTGTCCTATAAAGTAAGGAAGTGCACAAAAAAATAATGGGGGCATATCAAAGAGACACAGGAGCCACCTTGAAGGGGCTCCCACTGACCAAATCTGAGATAATTCAACCATCAAAATAAATAATGATAGTAATGGATTCTAGCCCATTAGAAAAAATAGGAATAGATACGTTTATACAGTGATAATAAATGAGTGAATAAATGGATGGGGGAAAGGTTCTTTCTTTTTGTTAGAATGCCCATTGATAAATGTAGAGGGACTGTTGGAGTTGGAAAAATCACCATTTGCAACTGTCACAGTAAAGACTGGTTAGGACAGGAATCATTAATGGATGTTAAATTTCAAGGACCAGATTTGATGAGGAACAAGTATATTTGCATGGTTCTCAGCATGTCTGTCCATAGATTGATTATTATTTGGGAAAAACAGTAACTATATAGCGGAGAAAATCTGACAATACATTTATTGTGGAAGCAAAATTAACATCATCAGTGAGTCAGATAAACCTTGTGTGCTGGCTGATGTAACACCTGAGAAGGATACAACATGTCTTAAGTTGCATTCTAGTCAGGGGTGCATAACTGAATCTCATGGGGAACTATCAGACAAATATAAATTTAGCCGCTTTCTACAAAATAATTGGCCTGTATTTTTCAAAAATGTCAGTGTCTTGAAAGACAAAGGCTGAAGAATTATTCCAAATTAAAAGAGGTTAAAGAGACATAACAACAAAATGCAAAATACGTGATCCTGGACTGGAGGGGAAAAGATGCTATAAAGGATGTTATTGGAACAGTAACAGAATTGTAATATTTGTTCTATGTTAGATAAAAGTATTGTACCAATGTTAAATTTCCAGAAGTTAATTACTGTACAGTGCTTACATAAAAAAAATCCTTGTTTTTAGGAATTACATTGAAGTAATAAAAGACAAAGAGACATGATATATTGCAACTTTCTGAAATTGTTCAGAAAAATCATTTATTGTTTGTACATACATATGTACATAGAGACATAGAAAGGAAAGAGAGGATATAAAACACATGGACAAAATAGTAAAAATTGATGTCTGGACAAAGAGTTTACAGGAGTCCTCTGTACTGAGTTTGTAATTTTTCTTTGTTTTTGAAATTAATTTAAAACTAAAGGTTTTTAAAAGCTAACACTCTGGGAAAAAAGTGACAGTGTTTGGTCAATAAATTCTATGGTCACTCTTACTATTTTTTCTACTTTTCAATCTCACATACAACCTCAGATAGTCTCTTATTTTGAATTACTCGTGATTAGGAAAAGCTCAGTCTCTTTTTTTTTTCTTTTCTTTACATTTCACTTCTAACTGCATTGATGTTCTTTTCTATTTATTATTTCCTCAAAATTAAATACTTGTTTGTTTTCTATCAATAAAGGTCAAAGTTCCCTTGCCTTGCTTTAGATCAGAACACTATCTTATGGGCATTATCATAATTGTTATCTCCCCATGTTTTCTATTTGTTTTGAAGAAAACTCTTGGGCATTAAATTTGTTGAGATTGTTTTGAAACAAATCATATCTGTACCCTTTTGTCTTTTCTTTTCCTCGGGAACACAGTAGACTCAGTGTTCCTATTTGCATGAGAATATATTCATTAGTGGGCACAGGGTGGGTACTAACTAGTTCCTGGGAAGCTGTTTAACCAAATTAGCCTTCTTAGCTTTGTGTAGCTGAGCAGTATCTTCTCTTCTCAGGGCAAGGATCAGGCTTACTTACAGTGTCAATAATTTAGAGTATCTTAAAATTGTCTGTTTGATCTTCAGCCTCTGACAGGTTCAGAATTGCTGGACTTTTTGGATGTGGACATTGAAGTCATTTGAACTGACAGCTTGACTGGGCGTAGAGAGGAATACAGTGAATCTTATCCTCAAGTCTTTCTGAATGAAAGTGGAAAATGAATAATTAAATGAAATGACTATGAGTGTTGTTTTACATATGGCAATTTCTTTTGAAAGAAGTAGTTTTTTAGGAGATTAATTAGACAGGAAATCAGTGCTAGGTAAGGAAGTCTTTTTAGATAGATGGTCCATTGATTTGCGGGTTATCAGAACTTCCTCATCTCCAGTTTGTCTCATATTTCTTTTCTTTCTGAAGAGGAATAACATTCTGTGTATCAGTTTTTATTTATGTTCTTTCCCTCTGGTTTTTTCTTTGTGGAGAAGAATTCATTGCTCTTTATAATTCTAGTTATATGTATTTGACTTCAGTGTTTGCAAATAGGCCCCAGGTGAATGAAAAAGAATCTTTTTTCTCTATTGATGTTCTAATCTTTCCATATGTTGTTTTTCTCTTATTTTATTACCCTTCATTGCCCTGAAAGTGAATGATATATTGCTTATGACAGGACATAAAAATGACTCTTGTTTTCAAGAAGTTATTAGAATGCCAGTGGCAGTAACAGACAGACATGGAGAGTATCCTTTTCTCCAGAAGAGCAACAAATTTTGTAAACTTGTTTGCAAAATGTCTTCTTTCACTTTTGAAACCTAGTAAGGGAAAATAAAATAACCGCTAGCCTATACTCTTTGTAAAACAAAAACAGAAACATGCTATGTAGAAATGGTAATAATTTATAGAAGAGAAGGATAGCCAAGAATATAGAAGAGAAAGAAAAGTAAGAGTGAAAGCAATATTTAAACTCTTTACCGTCATACCAAAAGTTTATGATTTTACTCATTTCTTTCTCTTAAGGATATATTTTTATACATACTCTTCTCAATATTTTAATTTTTAATTAGGGAACATTTGACAGTTTAAAGGACTAGGGCTTCATAGAAAGTTCTTGGATCCTTTTATATTTCCCTAGATTTACGTTAAATCATGGCTCTCATGTCAGTGTTACTCTCCCCATTATTTAAAGTATATTTTGGGCCAAATGTCATGCTTAATTAAATGTTTTGAGTGATACTTTGAATTATGGCAGGTTTTGGTCCTAAAGATCTTCCAGTCTCCTAGAGAAGAAAATAACCATGATTATACAGCCACGCCTGTGTGTATATACACACACACATACATTTTACATGATTTTTTTTTCAGAACAAAGGAGATATTATTGAGTGATAGTTTATATATTTTGTTTCTGAAAGAATGGAAAAAATTATTCCAAATGTTTTTCACTTTAGGTCATTATGTGATACTTTTCAGAGAAAAATCATTAGAGAAAAGTTGAGATGATATTTTTAAACATGATTTGACCAAAGAATGAAGGTAAAGATAGTCTCCCCTAAGAAATATTTGAAAATGTGAAGTTGAAAATTCTTTTAAATATGCTAAAAACTATAAAAGCAGGAAGGAGAATGGCGTACTTTTTGGAATACAAAAAAAATAGGAAGATGATGTACAGAAAGTTCTACAAGAGAAATTAATGTACATACATTGTAAAATTGGTGCCCAGATCACAGAGCTAAAGAACACTTAAAGGGATTAAACTTAATTAAAAAGAGATGAAAGTGGGGTGAGGATGTCCTGAAAATTTTACTCATAGAGAACAAAGTGAACAAAGTCCTTAGGAAGCTACATAGATTGCAAAAAGACTTAAGTTTACAAGATAGCTGCCTTCCAACAGAGTTGTCTCTCAAAACAAATGGTTGTCGTACCCACTTCTGTTATTAAGTTGACTTTCTACGCATGAACCTGAGTTGAAAAGCATCGCTAGACTTTTCTTATCCCACTTTGCCAATAAGTTTGCCATTGTCCGGTGATGTGATATAGTTAAGTCTGAGTGTTCTCAATTTTGTTATTTAAAGCAAATCAGAGTGCTACCTTATAGATTTTTTAAGGTTAAAATTCAGGAACACTAGTGTATTTTTTAAAATAGACCTATCTTTAGTTGATCCAAAAACCAACTCAGCTTTCTAGTAACCCATCTTTGCAAACTGTAAGTTGTTTAAACATAGGAAAACAGCTTATGAGCATTTTTTACTGGTAGAATGGAAGAGCAGTTTTCTTTTAATTTTGATGTATCATTTCTCTGTGGGCTAAAAAAAATGAAATGTATTTTTTAATTGAAATAATGAAGTGTATATGATCACTTTAAAATACGTTACATAGTTGATTTTTTTCTTTCCACTGTATAGTCTTGTTCCTCTAATCCTTTAATTGTTTGGATGTCTGGATTTTCCTAAGTATTTTTCAGTAAAAGATCTTAGATCTTTTCATCATGTAGGAGAATATAACATATATATATATATATACACACACACACACTGTGTTTTATGTGTTTAATGCAATTCAATAGCTTTTGTATTTATCTGTGATTTAATTAAATGGATTTACTTAACTGCTGAAGCTATTCTTCAGAAGCTGTAGTGAGTTCTTAGTGTCATAGGCGATTTTGGTTTTTGTTGTGAGTGTATTGTAGGGAGGGGGTGAGTTGAAGAGTGTGCAGAAGCAAAGGACTTCTTTGAGTACTTGCAGGCCCTAAACTTGGGATCTTCGATTCATTTTCCCTTAAGACACTCATTCATACATATGCCTTCCAGAAAACTGTAGAAACCTTGGTGTCCCAACACGGTGAGGACCATTCAAGAGCCATGGGAGATGTGCTTTTATTTTCTCAATAAAGGATCATTTCAGAAAAGCATCTGGACCTCTGTAAATCTTTCCCAGTCCATCTGAACTCTTTAGCTGAAACGTACTTATGCAGGAAATATATCAAAAATTCTCTCTGGTAATTTTGACATTCTTACATCTTAATCATGCCAAGATTAGGTTTCTCCTTAAATACAAAGCTATACTATTTGAGTTATTTATTGGAGAATAGTTCACCCCTGAGCATTTTTAGTTAGACTGTAATATTGGAAAGTAAATAAATCACTATCAGACTGGATCCATTATATTTAAGAATCTGTCTTTGGTTATATGGATGGCAGTGATTGAGAATTCAATTTGGCATAGTAAGAGTGCACCAAAGATGGGTTCATCATTTTTTTAATTTGTAAATTTGTGCTCAGCTAATCAATAGAAATAATTTTATAGAAATAATAATATACAAATAATTTTTTCAATTAATCAATTAAATGTTCCTTTTGAGAAATAAAATAGCACCTTATATATGGGAACTGTTGTGACACAGCTAGGCCACCAACAAAAACAAAGTCATTGTGAATTCAAAACATACCAGACATCCTCCTCACCTGGCTAATATGGGTGATGGTTGCGTTTTCACCTGGTCATAGAATTGACTCCATTTTCTAATAGCACACAATCTAGAACAAACCTCTGCTTCCTTAGACCCTCCCCACAAATCTCCCAAACAAAGCTCAAATGCTATAGTAGATTCTCTCTAACGTCCTCTCAGAGAGATGCCCTACTCTTCCCCATTGTGTGTGTTCTCCCTCACGGTAACAAGGAACAAACCCACCTTGTTCAACTGTAGGTGTGTTCTTGGTGGTCTTCACTGGAGGGCATTGACACTTTCCTTAAAGCTGTGTCTCAAGAGACAAATTATTTCCCCAACATTTAGGAGTTGAATGCTTTGTTAACTTTTGGTATATATAGTTTTTGAATTCAGCATGTGTCAGACATTTCGATGGTTAAGTATATCAGGATAAATAAGGCACTATCTCTGTCCTCTAAAAAATTTCAGACTGAGCAATTGATGCATTTTCATATAATAACAACAGTGAGCCTAGTGTATTTATAGATTATACTCCTTTTTTTTTTTTACCATATTTCAACTGAAGGCAAAAAAAAAAAAAGCTTGAATATTTGTTCATTTTGTATAGGGATTCTGGTTAACTTGATAAGGACTAAATTTTTGGAATTTATTTACAAAAACTTTAGTGCTACAAAGTATTTATAACATTATAAAATTGCTTCTGAGAATTCATCTTTTAAAATGTGTGTGTATCAGAGAAAAAGAAACAGGGAGAGACTGAGAAAGAGATGTGTACTTTGTAACTCCGTCATAATGATTTACACAGAAGCCAGTTATGATGATCTGTTATGTGCCTTTCCTAAAACAGCTCCTGGAATTACTGTTAGTTCCATCATCTGCCCCAGGATATATCTATCTCCACAAGACGTTTTCTATAAGATGTGAAAGTTTCTCAGTTCAGTCTGTGTGGTGAAAACTATGGATCTTCATCGCACACAAAGCAGAGAATGCATCTTAAACTAAGATTTCACTCTTGAGCAAATAGCCTCACCAAATCTTCTTATATTCTAAAGCAAATCATTGGGCCCCTGGGATTTAAAATTTCCACACTTCCAAATAGCTACTGATAGTTCTTTACAAGCTTGATCTAGAAGTATTTGACTTGAGTCTTTTAAAGTTATTAAGATGAGAAAACGTAAGTCTGTCAAGAATCCAAAATAGCCAGCTGAAATTTTGTGCTCACTTGCTCTTAGGTAGTCTTTGTCACCGTTCCTGGGTAATTATTTGCAGAAGCCGTTAGAAATGGCTTGTTCTATCAGTTAAGCTACATTTACTCAAAATAAATACATAGTATGTTTTACTAGCACAGAATGAGAGAGTGTGTAAAGGAAGAATCATGTTTAGTATTTGAATAGTGCTAGTTGCCCTTAACTGTAGCTTTCTCTAAAATCTGTAACTATTATAACATAATCAGAAATTAGAAATGTGAATTTATTAGAAACGGCTATCTACTTTTGTCACACTAAGATTTCTACAAGCATAATTTAAATTTTCTGTCTATATGCTATTTGGGCTGGGCTGAATAATCTGAGGTGGTGGCAGATGGACCAGAATAATGCCATCCTTCCTAAACATGACCAGCCATGAACTATCTAGCTGTAATTTGTCAGACTGTTCTTTTATGTATAAAATAAATCTTGTAATATTGTCCTTAAAATAGTACTCAGTTTAGTTTAGAATATTGAGCACCATTATTTTTTTTTTTAGGAAGATTATCCCTGAGCTAACTACTGCTAATCCTCCTCTTTTTGCTGAGGAAGACTGGCCCTGAGTAACATCCTTGCACATCTTCCTCTACTTTATATGTGGACGACAACCACAGCATGGCTTTTGCCAAGCGGTGCCATGTCCTCATCTGGGATCCAAACCAGCAAATCCTGGGCCACTGAGAAGCGGAACGTGCGATCTTAACTGCTGTGCCACCAGGCTGGCCCTGAACACCATTTTTTTTCTTCTTTTAGCTCTAATTTCTCATCAAGTCCTCTCTCGAGATGTTTTAATTTTCTACTTAAAATGAATAATAGTACCTTTAGTAAAAATGTGTTAATTCTTTCTAGCAAATAAACCTTGATTTATACCTGCAAAGAATATTATTAAATAACCGTACATACTTTAGTATCTCATAAGAATTCATGTAAATTCAAATCGAAACAGAAAATTCGTTATTTTACCTCTTTTGAGGGACTACTATTGTAATAATAGCCTTATTAAAAGTATATAGGTACTGTACTTCTTTATAGCCTGTTGTCATAAAGTAGCTGATTATGCTGTACTCCCATAAACAGTAAGAAAAGATTACTATTTATCTAATTTATTTTTATATAAATTTTAAGTCAGCAAAAGGAAACTAGAGATCAAGTAAAATTAAAAATCTGCTTTGTTAAACATAATTTAATATGAGAAATTATTCAGATATGTTTGCTTTTTACCCATATTTTGAAGTCATTTATAGAATTTTGGAAGTCAATTTTTATTATTAATTTATTCATTAGGCATAGTCTTCAAAAGAAATAGGAAAGAAATTTAAAATGATACCCTTCACAGCCACTAAGATGGCTACCAAACAAAACAACAGAAAATAACAAATATTAGCGGAGATGTGGAGAAATTGGAACCCTCGTGCACTATTGGTGGGAGTGTAAAATGATGCAGCTGCCATGAATAACAGTATGGAGGTTCCTCAAAAAGAGAAGTAGAATTATGGTGTGATCCAGCAGTTCGACTTCTGGATATATATTCACAAGAATTGAAAGCAGAGGCTTAAAGAGATATTAGTACGCTCATGTTTGTAGTAGCGTTATTCGCAATAGATAAATGGTGGGAGCAACTCAAATGTCCATCGAGAGATGAATGGGTAAACAAGATGTGGTACATACATAAGATAGAATTTTATTCAGCCGTTTAAAGGCTCACACTTATAATTAGTCTAGTATTCTGTAGATAGAGGAGAAGAAAACAAGTTCTTTTTGTATCATAAGTGACTACATGTTTGATTAGTTTATGGATTGCAATTAAAATTTTTGTCTTCCTACAGTAATTCGAATAGCTCTCTCTTCAGAACTATTTGCCTTGCTTTAGGGGGAAGAGAGATGTTCTAAAAGGCTCACAAGTTAGAGTCAGCCAGACTTTGTACTGAGAAGTACATTTATATGTATATGTTTATAATAATTTTTGACTGAACTAAAAGCATAACATTTTCATTTAGCAACTTCAAATTGCCAGATCAAATTTTGTGCTTATTTATCCTGATTTATCCATAATGCAGTTTTTGAAATCTCTATCTTAATCCTTTCTTATTGGCTTTTTCGGGAGTTTCTAGTGCAACTTTGTGATACTTTCATTCTTAGTTCTAAGCCTAGACACAAGAGACTCCTCTGTTGTTGCAATGGAGCTTCCCCAGATAAGACGTTGTTTAAGAAATGTATCCAGGGGCCGGCTCCGTGGCCGAGTGGTTAAGTTTGCGCACGGCCCAGGGTTCGGATCCTGGGCGCGGACATGGCACTGCTCGCCAGGCCACGCTGAGGCGGCGTCCCACATCCCACAACTAGAAGGACCTGCAACTAAAATATACAACTATGTACTGTATGTACTGGGGGGTTTGGGGAGATAAAGCAAAAGAAAAAAAAGATTGGCAACAGTTGTTAGCTCAGGTGCCAATCTTTAAAAAAAAAAAGAAACGTATCCAATTCCAAGGATGGGAAAGTGAGTTAGGTATTCCTCTTCTTTTAAAAAAAGGCATTGAGTGTTCTTGGAGATAGAAGATTGAATGTAAAATATGGTTCCTGACTTCAGGGAGTTCAAGTTAGGCAAGGAAGACAGACCCGCAAATGATTTTTCACTCAATATAGAAAGTGCTATAGAGCACAGAGGAAGGGGCAGTTGATTCTCTGCAGAAATTACTAAAGCCAGGAATTCAGCATTTACTGCATCTGGGTTCTCTATTCACTTGTCAGGCTTCCTGCTTTCTGTCTAACATTTTTGTGTATTTTACCGTTTTTACTATTTTGTTTTCCTATACTTTGGCTCTACAATGTCAAAAGAATATGGCCTAGATTAAAATCAAATGGTCTTATTCAGTTTCACTCGCCAGTTGCTTCTGGGTCATCTAAAAGCTTGGCACAAAATAAATGCAATAAACAAACTAAGCAGACGGAAAAAAATTCAGCTCTTCTTGAGCTTGTTCTCGGCAATAGTAATATCATTCTACCAAATAGATAGCACTTTCTTCTGTCTCCATCAGAAGGTGTCAAGTGATCAGAATCATGATGTAAAACGTGAATACAGGAAATAAGTGTCTAGGATGAGGGTAAAAGTGTGCTTGCCTGTGTGTGCGCACTGGTTTGCTAGTTGTTTTTTAAACTTACAGCTTATATGACCTTGGAACTTTTTCCCGAAGGTAGTAATAGGTAGTAACTTATTTAACTTGAGTTCCAAAGTGCCCTTTCTTTAATTTTCTTAAGATATAATTAATATCCTGCTACCAAAGAAGCAGAAAGAAAGGAAAAGGAAATAGATATCTTCCGTCTGCAAATTCATAGATTTCTGTGCTTTATTTAGTGTTTACTGTAGCTGATATACTGGCGGTACACAGCGTGCCTGCATGTGTGCGCGCACACACGCACACATGCACACACACACACACACACAGACATGGGTAATGAATGACTAGCAGAACTGATCCTGAAGCCAGGCTGATGATGTCATTATTAAGAAAGCAACAATATCTTGATAAAAGGGTTGCAGGTCACTTCTGTGGCTGTGGTGTGGCCTAGTGAGGAAAGATTGTTTTATGTGGCCTTGTCCACATCCCATTGGAAACAGTCGTTATCAGCAGGGCTGACTTGCACTTCCTCAGTATTTAACAGAGTACTAATCCTAGATTAATTCTATTTTTAATTTATCTCAAATCTCGTGCTTTAAAATACTGACTACTTATGTGCATATTAACCTTCAGTCAAATGTTATAAGGATTGCTACATTGCCGAGTTGGTATATTTCTGTGGTAGATAGATGATAATAAGCCAAAATTGATATGTGTTTCATGAAATCGTATGCAATTTAATTTAAATTTAAAGTTAAAAATTAACAAACAAAACATGAAATATAGCAACAAATTTATATTTTCATTATGACTTAGCATTATTGACGTGTGGATGAACTTGAAGCTGCTAGAAGTCAACAGGTCACCAACTAGGATATTAAAAAAATGCCACGTATCTGTATGATGGGAACTTATTACTCATACATACATCTTTCTTTTGGAATGAGGTTCTCTCTCTAATGAGGAAATAGAGGTTTACTCTTTGTAAGGGTCTATCAGTCTCAGTAAGGGTATCTCTCTTTTGATGTGGAGGAGAAGGGAAAGTTCATCTGCATGATTTTTCTAGTTATCTTTCTCTGAATAGCTTTCGCTTTTTCTTAGAAATTACTTAAACTCTCTATTTTTTCCACTATTTTATTAATATGGTACATCAGTTTTTATAGTTTTCTTCTGCTATTATGATTACAACTTTCTGAGGACCCAGCAAAATTCTTAGGACAGTTAGATAAAATGCCTCCCCCCCTTTTCATTATGTAAAAGCCATTTTATTATAGAGAAAGTTAGTGGGGTATGGAGAAATCTTTTTTCTCAGATTCCTTAAATGTTAGTGCTTTTTAATCAAAATTCTTTCACTGATGTTAATGAAAAAGAGGTTCTACTTCCTGGTGATTTACAGGGGGAGATAATAAACAATATTAGTAAATCAAATGCTGTGAAATTTGAAAAGCATTCTTCTTATCATCATCATGATCTCGTGTTGGAGCTTTACTTTGAGTCACGCGTTGTTGGGTGTTTTCTTTATATTACCCTTGACCCTCAGAGCAACCCATAAGATAAGCATTATCTTTCTCTTTTTATGATGAGAAACATGCAGCTCAGAGAAAGGCTAAATGATTTGGTCAAACTCGCATGGCAATGTAGTAGCAGACCCAGGATTCATTCAAAATGTCTGGCACAAAAGGTGATGCTCTTTGTTATGACTAACCAATGATTCCCAAGACAGGCCCAGGCCCTGCGCCCCCCGTGGACATGTGCACAGACCACCCCCATCTTATGTGATGAAAGTCATAAAATTAGAGGAGGAAAAAAATTAAAAGACAGCAGTAATATACCATCCTGACTCCAATTAGAGGTTTTTAGCTTCTCCATTTATTATAAGCCTCTTCAGTCTTTTTTTTTTTTGTCTTCAATAAACATGTGTAGCCCTGGAAGAGAATCATTATTAACCCATCTTATCTAATATCAAAGATTACTATAAAAATCCCAGATACAAATGTTTTTGCCAGAAAGACTTTGTTCTTGGGTCAAAGAAGGAAAAACCCCAAAATATATGTATCCTTTTCTAGAAAATTATTTTTGAGTAAGGTACTTATATAATGTACATTTTAAAGGGCCTGTGAATTACATAAAAAGAAATGTGAACATAATTTTTAAAAAACGGTATGAAGCAAATAAACTTGAATTAAATCATATCAGTGTTAAATTATTTGGAACCTACCTAAGGCCATGTTTTTAAAAAGTAAGTTGGAGACTTCAGCCACTGAAGATTGGTTTGAATTTGCCTGTTTTTTGGGTTTTTTTTTTTAAGGTGAAGTGAGAAGAAGTTAAAGGGAAGAGAACAAAGCACGTTGTGAATGCTCATGAATCAAATTACTCTTATTTAACTGACAAAGTTTGTTGGTTAGGGTACTAACCACATAAAAGCAAAGGTATATTTGACATCAGGGTCTGCTGGATCCAGGGACTCGAGCTGTACCACGTGTCTGACTGTCACTGTCTCTCTAACCCACCCGCCTCCTTTCTGGCCCCTTCCCTGCTCCCCTTCCCTCACTCTTATACCTTCTCCCTCCTGCCCTCTTTACGTTATTTCTCTTTCCCTTCTCTGTTCTTTCTGTCCCCAACCCCCACTGCCCAGTGATTGCAGCCTGTCTCCATTTTCTGTTTTTCTGTTTTCTTAGGCTCTTCATATGTTGAAGAACATGGCCATTGGCAGCTCCAAGGCCACAACCCTATGGCTCTTATTATTTCTCTAATGTAAAAAGAGGGCTCTTTCCTAGTGGAAAGTCTCAAGGAAGAACTCTGAGCTGCCTGAGTCAAATTTCTATACCTGGATCAAGCACTGCTCTGGGGCTGGAGTGTGATGATTGGCCAGGGGTAAGCAGGGCTCTGTGATTGGGAACTCCACCAGAGTCACATAATCATAGTAAAGGAGAAGCAATTTCCCAAAACAAGGAAGAGAGCGCTTACCAGAAGAAGGATGTAACAGGCACTTGGGTAGACAAAAATAACATGTCGACTGTGCTTTTCTGTTTGGATTTGTATTTTTCCCTAGTTTATTCCTAACCTAGTACTAATAGCTAAAAATGGAATATTTCTTATGTAAAACATGCTTTTACAAAAAATTAAATTTTAATTCCTTTGCACTTGAAAAGAGATATGAATGTGGTTCCTCAGAATTTCACCAGAATCTTTATTTCAGAGTACATAAACATGTTTTTATTGATAAAGAATGTTTTTTATATCATTGTGAACTTAACCAAAAAGTAGAGTAGCTGTCTTATTTAGATGTTCACTATATTTTTTCTTTTTTCAAAAGTTTTTTGGTGAGGAAGATTGGCCCTGAGCTAACGTCTGTTGCCAATCTTCCTCTTTTTGCTTGAGGAAGATTGTCACTAAGCTAACATCTGTGCCAGTCCTCCTCTGTTTTGTATGTGGGATGCCACACAGCGTGGCTTGATGAGCAGTGTGTAGATCTGGGCCCAGGATTCCAGCCTATGAACCCCAGGCCGCCAAAGCAGAGCATGCAAAGTTAACCACTACACCACTGGGCTGGCCCCACCATATTTTTTTTATTGAAATATAATTGAAATACAATATTCTATTAGTTTCAAGTGTACATCATAGTGATTCATATTTATGTATATTATGAAATGGTCACTATGATAAATCTAGTTACCATCTGTCACCCTAAAAGTTATTATAATTTATTGACTCTGTCCCTATGCTGTACATTACATCCTCATAGCTTATTTAATTTCTAGAAGTATACACCTCTTAGTCCCCTTCACCTGTCTCAGCCGCCCCTACCTCCTCCCCGCTCTGGTAACTGCCAATTTGTTTCCTGTATCTATGAATCTGTTTCTGTTTGTTTTGTTTTTTCGATTTCACATATAAGTGAAATCATACGATATTTGTCTTTCTGTCTGACCATATATTTTTTAAACAGCTTATTCTTCAAAAGAAGGTCATGCCATGTAGAATTCTATTTGTTGCTTTATAGTCTATAACCGTAGGTGTTAAATTTCGCGTGCCTTATTGAAGAAAATTCTTTATTCCTAGCACCTTCTAGGGAATACCTTTCTAGACAGTATAATCTACTTTCTGTTTATAGAGGAACATTTATAGAGGCAGCATTTGGTGTGGTTAAAACTTCTCTGTCGGCCATGTGCTAGCTGTGATAGATGCAATAATGGCCCCCAGGGGTGTCCAGGTGCTAACCCCCAGAACCTGTGACTGTTACTTTACAGGGTAAAAGGGACTTTGCAGACGTGATGAAGTTAAGGATCTTGAGATGGAGAGGTCATTTTATCAGGGTAGGCTCAATGTAACCACAAGGATCCTTATAGAAAGGATGAAAGAGCGCCAGTCACAGAAAGAGATGTGACATGGAAGCAGAGGTCATAGTGATGCAGGGCCATAAGCCAAGGAATGTGGGCACCCTTTAGAAGCTAGAAGAGAAAGCAAGGGAATGGGTTCTCTCCTAAAGCCTCCAGAAGGAATGCAGCCCTGCTGATCTCTTTTAGACTTCTGACGGCCAGAATTATGAGAATAAATTTGTATTTTCAACTATTGTTTCTAATAATTTGTTACAACAACAAAAGAAACGTATTAGCTATGTGACCTTCTATTGCTCAGTTTCCTTATCCATAAAATAGAGGTAATCATAGAACCAAAGCATTATTTCAGGATTAAGTGAGTTCATTCAAGGAGAGTGCCTGTCAAATGATAAGATTTTATATATAATTTTGTATATGAACTAAACTTAGAGACTAACGGATGGATCTAATGAAGAGAAGTCAGTAATAATGCATGCATGGGTACTTAAACCCAAATTTATTATAGTTAACGTGTATACAGCTGTGACATAAAAGTCTCGCATGTAATCATGGATCTGGAAGGGACCTTAGATTTGGAGGTTAGCTAATCTAATCCATCACCCATAAGGATTCTAGACTATATTCCTATGTGTCGCATTTCTCTACTGTGTCCCTGTGAGCTCTCTGCCATAATTAGTCCATTGTTGAATAACTTAAGTGGTTAGAAATATTTCCCCCATTTATTAAGCCATCTATAGTAAGTTCTTTTTGGAACTACATTGTACATGGCTAACCATTTTCCTTTTTCGAGTATCCTCTGAAATACTGGCAGTAGGAATCAGAACCCTTCCTATAACCACCACCTCTACCACCACAGTCTTTTATACTGAAAGCTAAATAGCCACCTCCTTTAAAAAATTTGTTTTATTCTGCTGATACAACGTAAGTTGCCATTTGCTTTTTTATAAATTTGTCACATTAATTCGTTGAGCTTTCTGCCAAACCAGCTTCAGAGTAGTTTAATCTGGGCTAGTCCTGAGTCAGTTTTTACTCTTTCTTATATATTTGAACAGTTCACTTTTCTTTTTACTCTAATAGCAGGACGTTTTATTTACCCTCATTCTTCATGTTCTTGTAACACTCGCCATCAGTTGCCATCATTCTGTATCCTGAGCTAGATTCCTCAAGACCAGATTTTGTTCTCTCTTGTTATCTAGATAGCCAGCTGTGCCCTTTTTCAAATTCCCATTTCTTTTAAGTTAGTCAGCATGAAGAAATGATGAATTTGCCAAGTCCTTTGGTCCCTTGCCCAGGACTTCAGAGTCACTAGACATGGTCTATATTTCTTTTGGTGAAGTTATTCATCTCTCTAAGATTCAGTAAAAGTGATTAATGATGTGTTTGACACATTATCTAAGCACACTCTCAGTCACTTCTTGGCATGTGCGTTTGAGTGAGGTGGCCTTATAAAAAGCTTGTGCTGCCTCTGTGAGTCATCATTAACCAACGCTGGTCTGTTTCTCTGAATACTCTAGCATGTTGCAAAGATTCTTCAGTCCTTAATACCTGTGAATTCTCACCATTATTGCATGCATCTTTAAAAGCCCTAGATTATCTACTAAGAAAAGCCTTATTTTTGCATTCTTCTGGTCATTAATACTCAGTACTTCTTACGTCTTACTCACCTCTGAGTCTCCGGCCTTCTCAGTCTACCTCACCAGCTTCATTCCCGGATTCTCCCCTCCCTGATTAGATCCCTCCCTCTCCGTTTGCTGCTCTCCTTCTTCTCCCTTCTGCCCAACCCCCCTTCCCTTTTCTTCTCTTTCCTACCCATCACTCCACTTCTACCAAATCAGCATCCAGAAGTCATGCTCTGAATCTCAGAAGTTCCTTGTATGTAGGCGAGCCTTCTCGCCTCGCTCAGAGAGAATGTGCCCCTGCTCCACTGGGAGGGTTCACTAAGTTTTGTAACCTTCCAGCACATGACAGTTTTAGGTGTGTGTTGTCCAGGACAGTAGTCACTAGCCATAGGCAGCTGTTGAATACATGCAATGGGCCTAGTGCCACATTGGAAATGATAATATTTTAGAAATATTGGGTTAAATAAAATGTATTATTAAAATTCATGTCTTCTGTTTCTTTACTTTTTTTTAAACGTCTACTAGAAAATTTAAAATTACATATGTGTCTTGCATTATATTTCTACTGGACAGCATTTTTAGATACTGTAAATTAAAAGGAAATACATAAGGAGATTCATTAACACAAAGCAAAAGAGAAAAATAAATTTTACATTAAAAAATAATAAAATGTCTAGCAGTCTGGAGCCGTTTTGCCTGGATGTACTGTCCCTGCCGATCTCAGCAGGCCCAGAGAGCATCGCTGCAGTGTGGCACAGTCTGGCGGAGGTTCATAATAATTGGCCCTGATTTGTCAAGAAAAGTTAAGTTATGTTTGGAATAACCTATTTTTGAATGTGTAGAAGTGTGTAATATATTTCAGGAAGAAATTCCATCAAAAGCGGAGAAATTAAAATGCTAAGTTAGCAGTTATGTTGGAAACGTGTCTGTCTGGAGTGATTTAGTCCTGGAATGTTCCCGGAGAGTTGATTTTTATGGTGGCAACTTTTAACAAGGCTAAATGATAATTTTTATATGAGGGTAGCTTATAAATCTGTGGGAGGAAAATAAGTCCATCAAAGAGTAGAAATGTCAAAATATTCAAAAACATTGTTTTTGCCTTCAGAAATGGTCCTTAATATTTGATGTGAAGTATTGTATTTATATTAAAGTCATTATTTCAAAAAGAATTCATTGTTTTTTTAAAAACCAGTATAAAAATTTGATCTCTTCATTCAAGAAACTTTTTTTTTCGTGACGAAGATTGGCCCTGAGCTAATATGTGTTGCCAATCTTCCTCTTTTTGCTTGAGGAAGATTATCTCTGAGCTAACGTCTGTGCCAGTCTTCCTCTATTTTGTATGTGGGACACGGCCACAGCGTGGGCTGATGAGCTGTGTGTAGGTCCATGCCCGGGATCTGAACCTGCGAACCCTGGGCTAATGAAGTGGAGTGCATGAACTTAACCGAACTATGCCTCTGGGCCAGTCCCCATTCAGGAAACTTTTGTATGTAGTACCTGCAAGCTCTGTCTTTGGTCATCTATGTTTAGAAATTGTGGTAAACATTTCTTACAGACAAATTCTACAATAAAGTTATAGATAATGCAAAAACTAAAACCTTACCCTAAAAGCAGATGAATATTGCCATCAGTGTCTGGACATCATGGCAAGGTTGTATGCATGAAGTGATGTGCATCACAGGTTAATCTAAGCAGCTTTTTGAAAAAATAAGAGAAACAAAGAAGTTCTGAATCATCATTTACCAAAAGGATAATATCCAGTGCTGAAAATTACGTAAATCTAATTTATGCCCTCTAAGAAATAATAACTAGGAGGACAAATTTATATCAGCACATGCAAAAGACAAGCAGTGGTGACTCAAATTTTATTAATATTAATATAAGATTGTCTTACACATGTTTCTGATAGAAATGTTGCTGCCCTGTGTTGCTAGGTATTTAAAATAAAAAGGAACTAGACAATAAAACTGATACCAAGGGGTGGGGTTCAGTATATTCCAGATAAGAAGATTAAAATGTACAGTTGAGATGTGGCTTCAAGCCCTCTCTACGTAGGAGAATGTATACCAATAAGATAATTTTAAGACTATGTGAAATTTGACATCTCCTATTTCTATTTCTGCTGTTTGCTACTTCAGATAAAAATGTTTTCTTGACTTACATTTAGGCAGACTTGAAACAATTTCCCAAAGCAAAATACTAGAAAATAATTTTTCCAAAAATTGGGAACATGTTCTCTTCATTTCCTCAACTTTAAAATCTTTCTTCCATATTTTTCTGAAATAATAAACATCCTCATATATCTCCTTCTCAACTGAACAAAATAAGGAAAGTAGATAAAAGTATAGGAAGAAAGTTAAAACCAAAAGCAATCATGATAACACAATAGCCTATTGTATTAACTATATAATAAAAAAAGATTGAGTAAATTAGTTAAGTGAATGCTCAACTGTATTGATTTTTTTTTTTTTTTTTGAGGAAGATTAGCCCTCAGCTAACTACTGCCAATCCTCTTCTTTTTGCTGAGGAAGACTGGCCCTGAGCTAACATCCATGCCCATCTTCCTCTACTTTATATGTGGAATTCCTACCACAGCATGGCTTTTTGCCAAGCAGTGCCATGTCCGCACCTGGGATCCAAACTGGTGAACCGTGGGCTGCTGAGAAGCGGAATGTGCGAACTTAACTGCTGCACCACTGGGTCAGCCCCTGGACTTTTTTTTTGAAGCTAATATTATGCCCAGGAAAGAAACAAACTGGCTTTTCAGACATTATATCTCAATAACTCTCTTTACAGTCTTTTACATACAAGATTTTCCAAAACTGCTTCTCTTGGAGAACATTTTCTTTATTATGTCTGAGATGCCCCTGGCTAAACTGTGAACCCTGTCTTGAAATTGGCTGTACAAGAATCAGACTGTTCAGTTTTAACAAGTAAATTCATAATTAAGTAAACTAGCCATGTTATTTGAATAGATTATTCTAACTTACTGGGCATTTTTCAGTATATGAAGTTTGAATCTGTGGTAATAATTCCGTTAAGTACAAGCTGAATCAACAAATTGTTGCTACTATGGTTATGTTCATTCAGAAAGATTATTGGACAAAGTATTAATCTAAGATCAAGATGTAGATATTTTAAATTTCTCCATTAATTTATAGCTATGTTACATGATATTCCTAGTCACACATAAAGCTAACGCATCAAATCACAAGCTCCGTTACATTGTGATCCATCCAGTGCCTTCTCTCCCCTTCACATTCCTTCCATGCTTATTGCCACCATTTATGTACTTTTTTCTCTCACCATTGTCCTACAGCAGCCCTGTAACTAATCCCCACTGTCTCCAGGTCTTAATTTATTGAGTTACCAGGTTAAGTTCAGCTTTAATTACCTTATTCTACTGCTCATAAAAAAGAAAAGAATGATTGCTTCTTCCTATGCCTTACAAAATAATATTCAACTCTACAATGTAACATTCAAGAACCTTTAAAATATAGATCAACTTTATTTTTTTTAATTATTATTGTGTCCCCCATTTCACTTCACCTTCCCAACGTATGCTGTAAATTTGACATCAATCACTCTCCCCCAATTACAGCTTGCATTTTCCTGAACTTCTTTGCTCATGTTGATAACAATCCAACCTCCAATCCATCTCCACATGTTAAAATCCTGTCCAAAAAATGTATGGCCAAGCTTATATGTGACTGACTTCATGAAATCACTTCGTATCATTCCGATTAAAAATACTATCGAAGAGCATAGATTCCAGCCTAGTTTTGCCACTACATGGCTTTAAAATTTTAGACAAGCTATTTACCTATTCTGGGTCTTAACTAAATCGTGTATGAAGTAAGGATAGCAAACTAGTTTATTTTGAAAGCCAGTTCTAAGATTATATTTAGAATCAATAGTGTAAGCCAGAAGCTTTTTGTTTGTTTTCTGTTTGAACAGAGGTTTTTAACTTGTGATAAGTTCATAGAACCCAGCAAGTGTGTAAAAACTCTAAAGCTGTAGGCAAAAATTTGAGTTTATGTTCTCACGTGCACAGCATTTCCTCCCTAGGGAGAGAGTCTAAAGCTGCGTTCATTAGCTCCTTAAAGCTGGTCCATGATCCAAAAAAGCTTAGGAACTGTGGTTTCTCTGATATGAATCTTTTGTTTACACAGACACGCACAGTGTCTCTTTCTCTCTCGCAGTCCCAATGGTAGACAACTGAAAGCTTTAAGAACATGGTGCTTAGCTTTGTCATCTCCTGAAAGTGACCTTCAACCACTTGTCCTCAACACACCTGACAAAGAGTGGTCACCTGGGTGATATGCTGCCATCAGCAACAGTACACTGCAGCCTGCTAAATGAAGAAGATGTTCTGTGGATTTGGTGCCATTCCTGCTGTGCTTGCTCTGATTCCATCACTTTTCTCCTATGATTCAAGATTGAGTACATGGTACAGTAGCAGTAGCTGTATTACACTCAGCATATTGTAGATAGTGGATATATATTTGTTAAATGAATAAATAAATGATGTTATTCAAAGGAGAACTAATAAATGGCTTTTTTTTAGATGGAATACATCTTTTTAAAAATTAATTAATTATTTTAATTGCAGTAACATTGGTTTATAACATATAGCTTTCAGATTACATCATAATATATTTCGAATTCTGTGTAGATTTGCAAACCATGTATCAGCTAAGAGGTTAATATCCAAAATATGCAAAGAGCTCATACAGCTCAACAACAACAAAGACCAACAATCCAATTAAAAAATGGGCAAAGGATCTGCACAGAGATTTCTCCAAAGAAGATATACGGATGTCCAACAGACATATGAAAAGATGCTCAACATCATTAGCTATCAGGGAAATGCAAATCAAAACTACAATGAGGTATCACCTCACTCCAGTCAGAATGGCTATAATTAACAAGCCAGGAAACAGCAAATGTTGGAGAGGATGTGGAGAGAAGGGAACCCTTGTTCACTGCTGGTGGCAGTGCAAACTGGTGCAGCCACTATGGAAAACAGTATGGAGTATCCTCAGAAAATTAAGACTAGATCTACCGTATGATCCAGCTCTCCCACTGCTGGATATTTATCCTGAGTGGTATTTTTTTAAAAGAGAATGAGGGTTTGAATGAGAAAGATTATGCCTAGGATAACACCATTAATCAGACTTCACTAAAGTTAATTAACTCTAACCCTGAGTAAGAGATTTAGTGATACTTTTGGGAAAATATAAGAAAAAATAAGTTAAGCATTTGCAGCTGAAGAAGTAAATCACAATTGGTGCTTCTTGAGAAGACCAAAATTGCTAAGTCACTGCCTGTTTCAGAGACTTTGTAAACCAAGGACAATCATAGACAATAATCACAGTGAAGACAAAGAGTTCTTACATCACTCAAAGAGTAGTCACTTGTACTTCTACGTTAGCCCTCATTTCCTTAGTTCCTTGTGCGTGTCATAAGAAGCAGAGGGCTGACAGTCCCCAAATAGGGGTCACACAGAACTCCAGGCCCTCAGTAGGCTGATGCATTGAGGGGCCACGCCACGCTGACAAAAGCAAGGACTGCAGGAAAGTAATTTTCTTTTCACAGATAACAGCATGGTTCCTATAAATCAAAATATGGTTTGTTCATATAGTCTCATAGCCCTGAGATTGCAGGTACTACATACAAAACAGTTCCTTTGAATGAAGAGATCAAATTTGTGTATTTGCCTTGTTTAAAAAAAATACAAAAGACAGAACAAATGAAAATGAAGAATTAAAGGTCTGCAAATTAGTTCAGTTTAGGGGAACTGCCCCACAAGAGGCGCGGCTGGGATTTCCAGCTATGCGGTTGTGCAGTACTGTCATATTTCTCATTAGTCAGTGTTTTCTTTTTTGTTCTTATTACTTTCTATAGGTGACATTTCATATTCCAGAATTAAGAATTTTTCAGATTTTAAAAAAGACTTGATTTAGCGTTTTCTTAGGGAGTTAAACATACATTTACTATACAACCCAGCACGCCCACTCCTAGGTATTTGCCCAAGGGAAATGAAGACATATGTCTATATAAAATCCCGCCTGAAGTTTTCTAGTAGCTTTATTCATAATCACCAAGAGCTGGAAACAACCCAAATGTCTATCAGCTAGTGAATGGATAAGCAAATTCAGATGCATTCATGTAATGGAATACTACTTAACGATCAAAAGAACAAATGCTGATCTGTCCAACGACATAAATGAGTCTCAGAGGCGTTTATACCAAGTAAAAGAAGCCGTACTCAAAAGTTTCTGTATTCTGTGACTCCACTTATATGACATGCTATAAAAAATAAATCAATAAGGGGACAGAAATCTGATCTGTGGTTGCCATGGAGTGGAGTTGGGAATAGGAGGTTGATTATGGAGGGGCCTGAGGAAACTTTGAGTGATGGAAAGGTTCTATATCTTGAGATAGTGACCACAACTGTATAAGTGTCAGAATTCAGAGACCCGTACATCTAAAAGGGTGAATTTTATTGTATGTAAATTATACTTCAGTAAGTAAATAAATAAAATAAGAAAAAACACAGTACATCTACTGTATCTTATAAAACATTCCAGTCAAGTCTTGGGCTGTACCTTATAATCAAACATTAATATTTTTGCAGTGAATATATGACAGCTATGTATACTAAGTGGGTCAAATTTTGCCTCCAGAAGAGTTTTTAGAGCTTTTTGGATTTGCAAATAAGGAATTGTGGGTTGACGACTATAGAAAAAGGACCACTAGTGTAGAACATAAAACTCTTGGCCAAATTGTTTTGGGTCAAATATGGATTTTACTTTTCCAGATCACTTTTTTGGGAACAAACATTGTGAAAGTAAAAAATTGATGTCCCACTTTTCCTAGTGATGGCAGAGCTAGAACTCACTTCAGATCTTTTATCATATAGTCCAGTGTTTTCCCCTGTATTTCATGCTGATCAAGAAGTTGTTTGTTATTCAGTAGGGGGAAAAAAAGAGTTTTGGCAGTGACAATTTTAAGAGTAAGAGTAATATGGAAAGTAGTTTTAGAGTAAAAGATGAGCTTTTAAATAGACATCATAGACACTCTGGAGTAGTATAGTCCAATAAAGGTTTCAGACTGTTCCATCTAGTATTCTCTCTGCACCGTCCAGTGCGTGCCATGTCCAGTATCTGCACTAGCCACGTGTGCCTATTGAATACTTGAAATATGGTTAGAGCAACTGAGAAACAGAAGTTTTTTTTTTTATAAACTTAATTCATTTAAAATTAATTAGTCAAGTGGGAGTGGTGAATACTGTATTGGACAACACAACTTAGAGATTATAATGGTATTATAGCACAGGTGCTGTTTGAAGTTAGCTGGTGTTGGCTAATTAAAAAGATCAAAGTTGTAGGAGGCAATAGAGGGGAAGTTCATTTTCCACCAGGAAAATACTGTCTTCAAGCCTAGAATTTGAAAGCCCCACATTATTCCGTGTTTGGAATGGATAGAGAGTTAAACACTGTGACCATGACTTAACTAATGGTATGGACTTTGAAGCTGGTATCAGAGTGAGTGGGAAGATTAATAGAATTCAGAAGTAGGAAGAAGGCATTGAGAACTCTGATAACTTTGTAAGTTTTCTCCAGTTGTCCTGAAAATATTCATGAAAGATTTCAAACGGAAAAAATAATTCAAGAATTTCTCAGGTCATTGTTTATATATAGTAGAATATCAGTCTGTCTGAGAATTGCTTTTGATGGAAGACCTAGCTTTAACCTCTTGAGATTAGATTATATCCCGGTGCTTTGGTGAAATTCTTTCCATAACTGCATAGCTGGTTCTGAATTTTCAAATCTGTTTTCCATAGAGGCTGTCGGTTTAGCTACAAGAATCAGTTCTTCTCTTATATTTCCTAGTACCGTGATGAGAAAATATCTTGATAAGAATTATCAGTTCCTAGTACTACTTAACACTCAGCAACAGGGATCCCTTGGGATCCCTTTGCTGATAACTACTGAAAAACGGTCCCTAAACCTGACAGCTGAGCTTCTTGATTGCAG
Source organism: Equus przewalskii (assembly GCF_037783145.1). Lineage (NCBI taxonomy): Eukaryota > Metazoa > Chordata > Mammalia > Perissodactyla > Equidae > Equus > Equus przewalskii. Next base: position 13,958,613 of record NC_091858.1, on the reverse strand, counting down.
TCTTTACATAGCTCTTCCCTTGAGAGCCTAACACACGAGGAATTAAAGCACTCTGTGGGAAATGCAGCATGCGTTCATCATTTGAATAGACCAGGAATGCATCTTCTTCATTCCTTTTCCCTTCGTCCAAAATGGGGAAACAAACCAAAAGGTAAACCCTGTATACTTATACTTTCCTTTTTTTTTGCCCTTGTTTACAAGCTCATGTGGAAGTTCAAATGCTTTGAAATAGGTTTGTTGGAAATATTTGGCTTGTGTTTTATAAATATGTTTAACCTATTTAAAGCTAGTTATTGTTTTTGAAATTGTTTGGTTGCTATTATTGTATTGTTACTTTTCTTTTATTTACGTCACTTCCTCCAAAGCTCAGATTTGGTTTAGCTTGTTCAGGGCCTGACAGGTAGTGAATAATACACGGTGAAACCTGAGACAGTTCATTTAACTGCTTTGGCGTCAGTTTCATTAATTGTAAATGAATATGTTGTGGATGATCCCTTAGAAGAACTTTTCTGAAATTGGGGTGAGGTGACAGGAGAAAGGTGACTTTCAAATTACCTGCCCCCTCATTGCATAGAATGAGAAATGTTACTGATAGGCATATATTATTCATACTTTCAAAGTAGAGGAAAGAAAGGTTATGATTCTTTTTTAGTTTCTTGTTGCTTTAAGAATTTGTGATTCTGTGTTCATAATCTTGTCACGCTTAACAAAACCAAATGACTCAATTCTACAAAACTGTCTATTTTGATCCTGTCAGTTGCTGAAGAAAGGGGCAAAACTCCTCAAAATGTTAAAATGTAGATGTCAATAATCATGACTTCTATTTAGTGATTTAGTTTCCTCATTTTTCTTTTTCTCCCCAAAGTCCCCCAGTATACAGCTGTATATTCTAGTTGTAGGTCCTTCTGGTTGCACTATGTGAGACACCGCCTCAGCATGGCCTGATGAGCAGTGCCATGACGGCACCCAGGATCTGAACCGGTGAAAGCCTGGGCTGCCGAAGCGGAGCGCGTGAACTTGACCACTCGGCCTTGGGGCCAACCCCAGTTTCTTCGTTTTTATTCGAAAAGCAGTTTTGCCTTTACACTAAGTGAAAGAGAAGTTTCTAACTCCCTCAGGGAAATACAAACGGGAATTTTATTTTTATCCTTCTTTCTGATAGCATGCCTATTTAACACATTAACTCATACCCCCCGTCCCCATGTATGTACAGTGTGTGTGTATTTATATTTACATGTATGCCATCATTAGTTAGTTTACTAATAAAAACAATTTAGACTTTGGAAAGTAAACTTTGTGGCTTGCTTTTTTTTTATCCCACTTATTTTATTCTAATCAAAGAAAAATATTTTAAGCCATCTATTTTCTCCATTCCTGGCTACTATTATCTTGACTATAATTGCCTAGTTTCTTTTCTGGCTGATCTATTGCTAGCCTTTATCTGGATGTTATTAAAGAATATAAATGCTCCATAGAGCACCATAGTCTCAGCCAGGGTATTTTCAGATTCTCAGCTAAAATGAGACAGAGCTGGTGGTTTGGCTGTTAAGTAGGTAGCTCAGATTTGTTGTCAGTGTGTGTGAGGTACTCTAAATTTATTATGTTAGTTGTTCCCGCGATGTAGCATTGAAAAATAGCTTCGCCTGTTTATGGATCGTAGTCCTTGGGCACCAGATAGTGGATGTAGGGATGTATTGCAGAAAAGCTGATTAAAGTACTGTGGTCTCTAACAGTCAGAGTGGAAAGTCATTTGTAATACCTGTGTCTGACCCTGTTGGGTGTGCTTGTGTTTCCTTTTGAAAGCTTTGGTTTATTATCAGCTTATTCATGAGGGAATAATATTTTTGTACAAATGTGCCTTTTGGAGGCACAATAAGCAGGCTCTACTTGACGAGATGTTTGTGTAGGGAGACTGATCGCAACTTGGAAGACCCCAGATCCTTTGCGGTTTCACTCCCTAGCTTATTGGAGTCGTGTTTCACTGTCACTTAGACTTCGGTAGTAGCTACTTCCAGTTACCACCTGTAATGTGTTTTTACTGTATATCAGGGAATTTGTAGTTATTCCAAGATATAAACTATGTCAGAATTCTTTGTCCCATCTTCCCCCTGCCTTGGGCCACTTTTCTCCCCAACCAAAGTTCACTGGAGTGGAGTATGGAAATATTTTATATAATCACAAAACTTACAGATCTCTAAATATGCGTGGCACTCCCCTTGTTAAATATTTCAATATTTCCTCAATTGCTTTCAAAATAAAGTTCAAACTTCTTAGAGAGCCATTCATGATCTTTCTGTTTCTTCTCGGCCTCCTCCTTACCCATTCTCCTGCAGATGTTCTTTGCTTCAGATTTGCAGAGCCACCATTGCCTTTCTCAGTTCTCTTACTTTGGTGGTTTCCTTCTCCCCACCCTTCTTCACCTGAGGATCACCTGTCCTTCTTCAAAATTCTGGACAAGTTTCCCCTCCTTCAGGAAACCTTCCTTGAACCACAATTACCCTGCCTCTTATTAATTCCACTTAGACTAGTCTTTAAGGTCTTTATAGCATTTCATAAGATTATTTTCATAGTCTACTATAAGCATTTGTTTACTTGTCTGTCTTGTTTAATAGACTAATATTCCTTGATTTCAGATACAGTGTCTTTTTTTGGTATAGAATCTGGCATATAGGTCTTTCCAATAAGTGTTTGTTGACTGACTGACTGACTTTTATAGAAAATTCCATGCTTTGGTTTACTTTCCTCTTGATTCTTAAGGCATTTGAGAATATGGGTTATACCATTTTTCTCACAAGGAGCTTTTTAAATTGAGTCACTAACTTCCATATTGCCAGCTAAAATTTTTAATAAAGGTAAATCTTTGGCTTTGGGAAGGCAAGAAACCTTATTGGCCAGAGGATATAATAACATGAATCTTAAACTGTCAATCAATTAAAGAATCTGGAATACAATGTATGGGAAATTGGAGAGACCAACTCTTATGATCATGAATCATGCATTGTAGTTTATCTGTGTATATTATTGAACCTGTGACTTTTTGTGTATATAAAATTCCATTAGAAGAGAATAGATATTTAACAACTTTTTTCTTATTTGGTAATAACAGTTTACAGTTTCTAGATTTTAATGTAATCTTAATCCAAGAAGCAAGACAAAGTTTAAGCTAAAAGAATATTTGCTAATGATGGGTTATAGAATTTTTAATGTGTGCTTGGTGGTGCCGAGGTGTCTTCATAGTATTTGCATCAATATTCTGCATTCTGTAGCAGAACAGAAACAAACTGCCAAGAAATCCATATTTACAAATGATAGCATTTTTAAAAATAATTTAATCTTATTTCTTAGAATTATAACACTTCTACTTAATCTAAACTTGTATTTCTTCTTATATGTATACTTAATATTTTCTTTTACATAATTATTTGCTTAGGCATTTTGTATAATTATTTCTTTAGTGATGTAGCAAACTGAGTCATCATATTATAGCTGAATCATAGTCCTGGCTGTTCTTTTCATTTGTTGAATGAATGAACAAATGCTATATTATTAAAATTCCTTGTCCTTCAGTTAAGCTTGCAAAGGAAATTTGTTAGTTAGATCTTGAGTACCCTAAGAAATTTGTATTGAAGGTTTTAAATTATATGCCTATTTTCAGTCTGATATATTAAAAAACAGAATGGAGAAAAATTATCCACATCTCCATAGTTGGCTATCTGCTCATTCTCAGAGACCCCAGCCTCCTTTTTAAAATATTTTTAAGATTTATTATTAGTTAAAATTTGGTATTGAATTTGTATAGAGTGTGAGGATTGCAGCACATTGGAATATTATTGTCATTTAAGAATGTGTTCACTGTTTGGGTTTTTGGAGCGCTGCCTTCAAGAGGGTTCATCGCATTTGGTACGTAGTTCACGTATTTCTAGTCTACAGACCTACCCTATCAAGGCAAAGGCTTCATGATCCTGGTATTTTTTTTCTACTGCTATAACTCAGCAATGGTAATTAATTTTTTTTTAAAAAAAACTTTCCATGTCATTTCAAATAAAACTGAGTTTTTTTCAAGACTAGTAATTTGTACCTTTAAAGAGCCGCATTATTTTGCTTTTGTCTCAGAATGTATTATGCTTCACAAGTATACTGTGACAGCCTGAATAGGAAAGGGGGGAGGGGGCATTGTCTTCAGCTGGCATGCTGTTATCAGAGGGAATGTGTTTCTGGACACGAGATTTAGCATTCATTGGTTGTCTGAAGAAAGCTATTTCATCTGAGGATTGGACAAGAAGCTGCGTCAATTTGCTGCCCGTCTCCAAGGCACTGGTGATGCTGCCTTCACAAGCTGGCTAACGTCACGGCTCCATCACCCAGCGGGGTGTGGACTCTCTTTTTCTGTTCTTCTCTGTTTAATTCTCTGTTTGCTGCCTACTGCATTTCTTAATCTGTCTTCTGCCAAATGCTAACAGCATGATATTTTGCAATCATCTAGGTGAATACAAGAAAGACGAACTCCTAGAAGCTGCTAGGTAAGTGATTCCATTCATTTTAAGTGAATATAATGCATTTAAGGGAGAGAAGGGGGAGGGCAGGTGGAGGACTGTAAAAATTATAACATGTTATTGTCTTGCTTGGATTTTATGCAATAATTTGGCTAAGACTTTACACTAAATCTTTGTATATTTTATTTTGCATGATTAGTGTATTAAATGAGACTCTTGCAATACGGTGATGATTATAAGGTTAATTTTATTTGGAACATTTCTTAAGATAACTGCAAACCTTAGTTGCCCAGCTTTTCGAATGGTATTCTTGGAGTATTTAAATACCTCTATCTTCATTTTTCTCTGAAAATTTTTCTAGCAAAGCTTGAATGAGGGGCATAAAGTAAATGTTAAAATTCTCATCCATTTTCTTTTGTTCTTGGTCATTTATAATTTAATTGATTAGCTTTTTACAGCATTTTCTATGTATTTTTAACTCCAGTGTTTATCACTTAAGAGAATAAAGTTTGTTTGTAATTAAGAAGGTGACTTTATGCAGATAAATAAAAACAAATAAAAATGTAGAAAGCTACATTATCTTAAGATGTACCACTATATGATGATTACAGGAATTAATTAGGAATATATTAATTGAATTGAATTTAGCAAAAATGATTCAGAACCATATAAAAGAAATCAAAGCAAACTCACATTATTTTCCACTCTCGTGAAAAATATCCATAAATATTCATAGGAAGCTGTATAATTTTATAGGAATTGACTTACTCTCTTTTTATAGGAGTGGTAATGAAGAAAAACTAATGGCTTTACTGACTCCTCTAAATGTGAATTGCCATGCAAGTGATGGGCGAAAGGTAAGTTATTTAAAATGTAATATCCCCCTTCTGTAATTTCTTTTTGCTTTATGTTTAAAATTTTTGAAGTTGGCATATATATGTATATACATACACACACATATATATGGCTGTATTTTTACTGGCATCTTTTCACAGTAAAATGAAATGCTGCTGTATCTGTTATTGGCAGTTGTGATATATTCATAGAGCTGGTGAAGCATGAATCTTCAGTCTTTTCTTTTAAATGTCAGACGCTGAAAGTTGTTTGTTAAAAGGAACTGCAGCTTTGTCAGTGATTAAAATTATAACAACATATATTATTTTCTGTGAATGCGAATGGAAATTGGAAATATTTGTTTACGTCCTATTTACTCACCTTGTTGGGATATTTGCAGTTTGGATTTCTTATTTGGTAGAGGAAGATTTGTTTGCTACATACCGTCACTTTTTCCATTTAATGCTGAGAAAATGTTGCTAACGGTTTTTTTAGATCTATATAACAGCCTGCTTTTTGTTTATTATTTTTTTATTGGCTAAGTTTTTATCATGGTATGTTGAAAGAAAATAGATTAAAGCAGAGAGAAATATTCCGCATTAATATACAGTTGTCATAAATGTAAGGTAAAATATAAAATATACAGCTGGCATCTTCATTATCTCCTTTGTATTCTTGCTGAATGTAGTCTGAAGTGTAACCCTTTACAGCCTTTGGTAACTGACTGCAAAGTTTTGCAGTGATTACCTAATAGATATTGAAAAACAAAGCACTCTCTTCTGTAGTCTTTTTAAAAACAAGTTAATTTTTTGATGTTCAAGAATGGCTTTTATATTTGGTTTCAAAATGCATTTAAAGTTAACACTACAAATATTGAAGAAAATCATCTTGTGCCTAATATTTAAAGAATGAATTCCTTTGAAATTATTTATAGTGAAAATATGCTATGGAAAATACCAGGACGGCTGGTATGTTCCCCTTAGAAATAATGAACTATTTTGCTTTTAAAAATTATTTTTCTGTGAGAGTGATAATTTTATAGATCCAAATTATTCCATTTTCCTTAGCTGCCTTCACACTTTTTTTGCATTTTAATGAAACTCATATATTAGTGGCAAAGAATTGAATCCCTCAGACTATATGTTGTTATTGTAGATGGCTCGTATGTCATTTCACATGGCCTAATGAGTGTTCAGTTTCTCTGGATAAATTTAGGGAGAGACTTCTACTTTTCTGGAAGGTTAAATTATGTGTATATCAAGCTATAAATTAACAAGGATTTACTCAGTACTATTAATGACTTTTGGGAGATATTTTTAAATGATAACTGCTTGTTTTTCCTTCAATTTTGAAGTTCTTTTGGGGATTTTAACATTTCTGAGTTACTTTGAGCTCCGAATTTTGTTTGGATCCTCTCAGTAGATAAAGTGACTTTTATCACCGGGCAGAAAAGGGCCTTCTTATCCATGGTAAGTGCAGCTATATCTTTGGACAGAGCTCTTTTAGGGCCCAGCCTACTTCAGTTTCCCATGACCATTTTAATATTACAGAACTTATGTGAGATTACTCTAGCAGGAGTCAATTTCCATCCCAGCCTTTCTCCCATCCTTACCCTTATACTTTGACAGCCCTGTTTCTAGTTCAGTAAATCATAATAATTAAGGAGCGTGAGCACTGATAATTAACAAATTACCTCTTGTCCCTGCCTCACCCTCTACATAAATATATAGAACTCCTTTATTTTTCTTTTTGCCCAAAGTAGGATGCACTTGCCTCATTCCTTTAGCTGGAACCAGTGTATTTCTCATCTAGATTCCTATGTTCCTTCTCTGTATTACTCTATGGCATTTACCACAAAGTTTTTGAATTGTAGTTATTCATACATGTCTTTTTCTCCTACTCATCTGTTGGCTCTCTTTTGTGTTTTGCACATGAGCCACCCTGGGACTCTGCATGTAGTAGAAGCTTAGCATATGAATATACTCCCTGAGAAACATCATTTTATTCTGAGTGGAAAAATCATCCATAGTCTTTGCCATTTAGAAAATTAACTCAGAAGTATCTGAATGGGATTTTATACTTTGTTATTATATCTTATTATTAGAATTATTTTATTAATTTATTTTTGAGTAGTTATACCATGAGGGAGAATTATATATGTAAAGGTGTAGAATATTTTTAAGAACACGTCTCAAATATTATACTGAAAGATTCATAACATAATTTAAATAATGCAAAATTATAGAAAACGTGCTCCTATACTTTTTTAGATTATTACTTTTCTCAGATAGAAAAAGAGAATTAGACTTAAGCATTTATTAGGTTTTGGTATTATGCATAAACATAAAAATCATTCAAAATTGTCCATCAGTATGCAAAATGCAAGTAAAATGTCATAATTAAAATTGAATAATGTTCATATTTAGATATTACCCTTGTTTATGGCACAGAGTAATTCTTATTAAATGTACCAGTTGCAGTAAAGCCACAAAGCAGTACATATTCTGGGTGCTAATGGAGGTGGGGATAAAATTCCTTAGTTATGACAGTATCTTTTCTTTTCTTGCTGTTGATGTCAAGAAAATGCGTAAGCAAATCTAGCTGCTAAATTACAGATCTGTCTTGTATATTTAGTAATTTTTCATGCTATTTGCATGTGTTTATTTTGAATTAGGAAGTCAAATTGTATATTAACAAGAGGATAAAGGTACTTTACCTATATATAGTAAGTTAGTCAGGTATATAAAGTTTTATTTCTTGGATTTGCATTTTAGAAAACAGTGCTGAATCAAATTCATTTTTAGAGGGTTTCCAAAGACTATATTAATGCTTGACTGAGTCCTTGCCTATCTCTGTTTTTACTATGATTCCTGGTTTGTAAATTTACAAAGCCGATGGAAATGTCAATTTTGTAATGTTTTTAGAAAAGAAATGTTCCTTATACATTAACTAGTAGGTGGAGAATGTGCCTAGATATATGTGGGGGTTTTAGACTTCAGCATTCCTTTTTATTGTAATACGTGGGATTATAAAATGACAGTGTAAATTTTAAATAGTCTCTTAATTCTGTTCCGTGACCTGATGATTATCTAATTAGTTAATATGTGAGTGGTTAATATTTTTATTTCCCACAGACAATTTTTTTTTAACCTGTAGAATTCTTTAGAATAGTAAAGTATCAGTAAGGTTTTAAGTAGTGTCTCTTGTAATATTATGCTTTTATTTTACATGTAAATCAAAGTGGATCTTGGCTACTCTAGAAATTTCTAGTTGTTGTTTTCCCTAAACAGCAAAGGCAGAAAATTTTTTTGTGGTGTTTTGTTCTAAAATGCTACTTTCATACAATTATATACACATTCTATTGATGGCCACTAGAAACATAGGGGCATCAATGTAATTTATTTTTCTCCTATCTCCTGCCCGTTATTATTAGGCATAACATTCCACAGTTCCTTATTTTGAATTGTTGTGAAGTGCAACCAGATCCTTAAAACAGGTTTTTCCCTTTCTAGAATTCTTTATTCCTATACTTTCAAACTTAGATTTATTGTCCTTTATTCTCCCTTTACAGTATTTTCTATCAAGACCAGACATTTTATTAGCAATTGTCCAAATATCCTTACCTTCTTTGATATGTAAATTTAAGGTGGTGGTAGTCTCATGTTTTTCAGTATTAATTTTCAGAAAGATACCTTTTTGCAATAAATGAAAATAAATATTTGAATACATCTCAAATTATTCCAACACTCAACCCTCCTCAGAGTTTTTGTTTTTGTTTCTCTCATGTTATTTCCTTTTCCTAGCTGCCTTTATCCCCTTCCAGAATAAATATCCTAAATTTATCCCTTCCTCATAACAAGGAATAAGTTGGAGTTGGGCATTACTGTACATATTCCTGAATAGGAATAATATGTATCTTTCCATGCATGTACTGTGTCATTATTGCTGATTGTATGTCACCAAATATTGAAAGTAGCTAATACTTGGTTGGTACTTTATTTTTATAAAGTATTCAGTGTAATTTCTAGTATTTCAGGTTTCTTTCTGCTCCTTTCATTCATCCAGCCAACACTCAATACTTGACATGTATAGATCACTGTGCTAAGTGTCATGAGAGATAAATATGTATTTAATGATATTTGTTCATGAGGAGCTCAGAAATTGATAGAATGATTAAGACATTATCCAGTACATTGAAGCTAATGCTCTAAAAAATGTATGATTCCTTCTGCTGTGATACAGTTGTAAAGTGTAGATTTAAGGTGGGTTTTTTTCTGGCCCTTTTATTTTTAAAGCACTAGTATTTAGACATGAATGCTCTTCTGTAAGAAAGCACAAATTTAGATGAATAGGCAGTTGGAGGAGCATGATTTAGATTCAGAAAGATTAACTGAAGCGTTTCTTTAAATGTCATATTTCTACTGTGTAAATGTTTGCTTCCGTAAAATAGTTAATAATGAATAAGACTCTGGAAATAGAGAAAAGTAAAGTGTTTAAAAACTATTTTTAAATAGAGATCAATCAGAAATAAAGTAGAATTTAGTACCATCCCTGGAAGACACCATAAAAAATTGGGATTTAGATGAAAGGGCAAATAGGCTCTGAAGTCACACAGATTGGCTTCTCCTCTCTGCTCTTCCACTTTTTAAGTGTGAGACTATGGCGCTACAGTTTTCAGTATATTCATTTGTAGAAGGAGATAATCATACCCATTTCACAAGGCATTTGAGAGGATTAAGTGAAATAATATGATAAATGTTTACGGTTTGTAGCACATAGTAGAACCTCAGTAAATTAGATCCCTACTCTTCCAATACATTTTTTGAGGCTTTTGAATGTATTTAGAATGGATGCATACATACTTTTGAGTACGCCAACATTCCCCACCTCTCTGCTTAAATTGTATTTATTATCCAAGCTCAGTCCCAGGTGGTATTTGGATAAACTGTAGGTTACCAGGTAATCTACAAGACGTATAATTGATTTAATTCTTTTGGAGCTTGGTCTTTGCCCCCTCCCTACCCAACATCACATTTAATAAATAAATTTGTTTATATGAGCAGCTTATGAATTCAGAGTGTGTTCTTGAGGTATATCAACCCATTTTTAAGAACATATTGTAAAAAAATTATCTGGCTGAAAATAATGCCACAGTAGTCATTTGAATTCCATAAAGCATATCCAGTGAAGCACAAAGAATATATAAGATTAGTGCAATTTCTTTTGTATTTATATTAAACTTTAAGGTTATATACATTTGTCATATTGTAATATAGAATTTCTCAGTATTCTTGGTTAACTGCTCCCTCTCTCAGTGTAAGTAAGTCCTCATTAAATACTGTGTTTGACCAGGATTTTAACAATCCTTATGTGGTAGATTGTTGCTTTGAAGACCCTTCAATGAACCATGCCTCTCATTTTTTATGCCCTTGTCTAGTCCCTTCCCATACTGACTCTGAGCTAAGCCTGGGACTGCTTTGATTAATAAAGTGGAAGTGATACTATGCCAGTTCCAGCATTAGCCCCTGAATTGGCCCGGCAGCTGCTAGTTTCTTGCTTTTGGAATGTGCTGTCTTGGAACCTAGCTACCATGCCATGAGGCAGCCCAAGCAGCCATGTGGAGAGGTCCATGTAGAGAACTGAGGCTTCTAGCCAAAGACCCAGGTGATCTCAGTTAAGCTTCTAAATGAGTATGACCATCCAGGCATCTCAGACATTCTAGCCTTTGCTGAGCTCCCACTCCAGCCTCCAGGTGACATCACCCATCCCAGCACCCTGGCTCATACGACAGAGAGCAGAAGAGCCTCCAGGTAACTCACCATTGTGTGGGTGGTTTGTTATCTAGTAATAGATAACTGAAATACCACTACTATAAGAAAATCTAATTTAATGCTTATTAGCTATTGGGTAAGAAAGATTACATCTTTTCTCAGATGGATTACTGAATATGGTTCTTGCATAGCTGCTTGGAATAATAAGTGAAGATTTTAAAATAAATCCCCAGATAGATTTATTTCTCTAGCTATGTTTAATTATTTTGAATTTATATCTTAGAATATAAGATTTTTTCCCCCTAAGAATGCAAAAAAATAATTCCATGTGCATCTTTTGGGGTCATGGTATTGTGTGAAAAAGCAGGAACTTGAAGCTAGAAGACCCAGTTTTAAGTTAAAATTATGACTAGCTGTGTGATCATGGCAAGTTTTATTATATCTCTGAGTTCTCAATTTTTTAGCCTAAAAAATGAAGAGTATGGGCCACGTGAGCTCTGAAATACCTTTCAACTCTAACATTTTAAGACTGTAATGTATTTTGTTATTTACTTTTCATCACTGTTAGTAGTGATTGCCAGTAATCCAGACTTGGATTATGTAAAAGTCTGTAGAGTCACGCTGCATAAAACACTTGTGGTATCTGGAATAAAGTTCATATGGATCCTCTTTTCCCTTTAAGAAAGTGTTGGCATTACTTGAGGACACATGCCGGCTCCCTGTGGTCTTGATTGGCCTTTATCATCCTCTTTTGTTCTTACCAAAACTTGGTAGATAAAAGGTCACACCATTTTTTAATTTCCAACTTTTATGGATCCTAGCTCAGATGTTACTTGGGATTACAAGAAGGTCAAAATGCAGTAAGTCTGCATTCGGGAACTCTTCACATACTCTAGGTTTAATTATATGTCTAATCAAACCACTTCTTTAAAGTGCATCTTGCTGAGCAATGCGTGTGTTATTGTCATGCAGGAATCCCTTCGAGCAAGTTTTCTTGCCTGCTTATGTTGGGATATATTGTGTAAAATCCTTATGCTCGTGTATATTCATTTTGTAACAATAAGGGCTTGAAAATGTCTTTTTTATTTTTCATTCGGGAATCTCTTCTACTAAAACAGTCTCTATTTTGTCAAGTATGACATTTCTGCTGGTGAGAGTAATTAGTACCCATGCCAACTGTGCTCTGTTTCTCTCTTTGAGAAAATAATTTTTAGTGGAGAGGGACCTGTGCTAAAAAGCAGGTGGTAAAACTTAAGAGTTCCTTTTGGCTCCGCTTGGCCGCCCTCCTCCTAACTTTGGTTTGTCTATACTCATATCCAGTAGGCACAAGTGTCCTGCAGTCTGCAACCTTAGGATCATTGAGGGATAGAAAAGGAGTGAGTACTAAAGCATTTTGTTGTGAGTATGGTTCATTATTATAATTTGATTTAGAAGCCAAATTACAAGAGTGACGCTTCAGTATATCCATTAAAATGGTGAGAATCTAAGTTTAAAGTGCTTTTTCTGTCTCTACTGGTAAACCAGACTGTGTAGGGCAGGGTGCGTTACAGCTGCAGCAGTAGCTTGAACAACATCCATCTGACAGAGTGGCAGGAGAGGATCAGGAAGAAACACAAAAGGAGCTTCAGTGGCATTGCAGGTGTCCTAGCTCTTCAGCTGAGTGCGATGCTGGGTCGTGGGATTTACATATTTCTATGTATCAATTATTACATAGCCCTATAATGGTTATGATTTCATTATGATCTCTTTGGCTTAATGATCTCTTTGGCTTCAACTGTTCAGTTTATATAAGTTGACAGTAGAGGATTCGCAGAAAGTTCTTAAATCCTTTTAGTAAAGGGTGAACTTTAGTGTGTAAAAAGGCTTCCTTAGGTACAAAAAGAAATCTGATTTCAGAAACTCTTCTCACCTGATGAGAAGGTGCAAACAGTGAAGAGTTAATTGTGGATTTGAGAACTTTGGAATTATCTATAGCTTTGAGTTAGCATTGTTAGAAACAGTTGTTTGGCCACAATATGAAATCAATATAAACTATTAATTTCTCAATTCATTGTGTACCAGTTACGTGGTGTCTTAGTTAGCTGCGGCTGCCATACCATGGACTGGATGGTCTAAACAAGAGAAACTAGTTTCACACAATTCTGCAGGCTGGCAAGTCCAAGATTAAGGTGCTACTGAGGTCAGTCTCTGATGAGGGGCTCTCTTCCTGGCTTGCGGAGGGCTGCTTTCTTGCTGAGAAAGGAAGCGTGCTCTTGGGTGTCTCTTCTCTATAAGGGCGCTAATCCCATCATGAAGGCCCCACCTTCAAAACCTCATCTAACCTTAGCTACCTCCTGAAGGTCCTGTCTCCAAATAGCATCACATCGAGGGTTAGGGCTTCAACATCTGAGTTATGGGGAGAGGGGGACACAAACATTCAGTCTATAACATCTGGTTATTTTTGTATCACTTTTTTTTTTTTAAACAAGTATAATTGCTCAGGAAGCTTACTTCCCTCCCCCCACCATGCATATTCATCCATTCACTCACTTGCTCAATTAAATTAGAATTATAAAAGGGAGTTTCTAAAAGTATCAAGAATCTTCATAATATTCTTTTTAAAAGAAGATTGCTTTCAGGGGCCGCCCCGTGGCCAAATGGTTAAGTTCGTGCGCTCCACTTCGGCGGCCCAAGGTTTCGCCGGTTCGAATCCTGGGCACGGACATGGCACTACTCATCAAGCCATGCTGAGGTGGCGTCCCACATGCCACAACTAGAAGGACTCACAACTAAAAATACGCAACTATGTACCAGGGAGCTTTGGGGAGAAAAAGGCAAAATAAAATCTTAAAAAAAAAAAGATTGTTTTCAGTGACTAATAAAAAAACATCTTTCTCTACGAAGACTGGCATCAGTAGTAGAACTTTAAAAACACTGTATCATGCATAATTACTTGAAATTGCATATTTGGGTAGCCAAGTTAGTAAATTTGGAAAAAATGTTCCCTATTTTGCTTTTAATTTTTTAATAGTAGAATGATAATACCCTACTCTGAATACCCTAAAAATGCCCATTAAGTAATCTGCTAGTTTCAAGGAGGGTCAGTACCTGTTGGAACTGGGGAAAGGGGGCTGTGGGCAGGAAACAGCTAGAGATCTCTGCTCCTGGCTCCTTTGGCTGCCGAATTCACATATGCAAACTCAGAAACAACACAGACTTTATTACTGAGGGAACTTTGAGGTGCCATCGTATCTCCCAAGTCCTAGAGCTCTTAACCACATTAAAATCAGCGAACAGAATTCTCATTCTCCCAGTTTACACAGTTAAAATGACCATCTAATGATCTAAGGGGGGATGATTTCCTCATAAATAATCTTTCAATACCCATTGGTGTAGCTTGTTTCCTGTTTTAAGAACAAGTCATCTATCTGTTGAATGTTAGTGAGAATCTTTGATGTTTAAATTTGAAAAACTAAGATTGGAAATATTAATTATAAAAAGGAATTCATGTGAGGTTTGGGTAGAGTGAAAACTTTTCTCCTTAAAAGTATGAAACATCAGGTTACTATCACACCAAGAAACCTGGTTTCCATAAAGTCTGCCAGCTGTTTCTCGGTAAGCAATGCAAAAATGCAAAGTTCATGTTGCACCTTCTGAGAAGCCAAGCATTCTTTTCTTCTTTTCCTCATACAAACCCTGTGAGAGGATGCTTCAAACTCATTTTCATGCATACATTTTAATTCTTCTGCTGATTCTGAGGCTGGCAAAGAGAAAAACAAATTTCTGGCTATTGAAGAATCCCCTTGGAGTTTCCACAATGATAATGTTAAGTTAAAATTGAGTTAAGTTGGCATTCAGAGCTTTATTCTCAAAAAGATTACCCTATGGATTTCCTATTCCTCCTGTCTATTTCCTTTCCTCTATCCTTCTCTTACCAATACATACACTTAAAGTAAAGATAGTCCTTTGTATTCTCACTTTAAAAATTAATTTTTACTATAGGGCAGTTGAGGTACAAAAACTTTATTTTATAAATTCTACAAGTTTTTTTTTTTTGAGGAAGATTAGCCCTAAGCTAACTGCTGCCAATCCTCCTCTTTTTGCTTTTTGCTGAGGAAGACTGGCCCTGAGCTAACATTTGTGCCCGTCTTCCTCTACTTTATATGTGAGATGCCTGCCACAGCATGGCATGCCAAGCTGTGCCATGTCCGTACCCAGGATCCAAACCGGCGAACCCTGGGCTGCCAAAGCGGAACGTGCGAACTTAACCGCTGCACCACCGGGCTGGCCCCTCTACAAGTTTTTAAATGCCTTAGGTTTCTTCCTAAAAATGACTACGTATGCTACCTTAGAGAGGGAAGAACACCCTCTCTAAGACTGTGAAATATCAGTCACTATATACCTCTGTTCTTGTAGTCTATCTGGAACTCGTAGCATCTTATTTAGAACAGGACTTAAATAGCAGCTAGTCCGCCCTCCCAGTGCAGTGCTGGAACCTTCACCCTGATAACTCGGACATGTCGTCATCTGGCTCTGCTTGA
This sequence comes from Equus przewalskii, assembly GCF_037783145.1. Lineage (NCBI taxonomy): Eukaryota > Metazoa > Chordata > Mammalia > Perissodactyla > Equidae > Equus > Equus przewalskii. Next base: position 13,942,995 of record NC_091858.1, on the reverse strand, counting down.
ATACATTTTTAAAAAATGAGAGCTCACTGGTTTGGACCAGACCATATCTGCAGTTAGTGCTGAATTTAGGGTTTCTTGCTTTAAGGAAGTATATTGACCAGCCAGAGGGTGACTGGGAAGGAAGTCAGGAAATTATTCTGGAAGAAGCAGTTGAGGCAACTGGAGGGGTTTAGTTCAAGAAGAGACCAAATGACTATCTGTTAGAGATGCATAGAAAAGTCCTGCACTAGGAAAGAGGCAGATAAATTATCTTCTCCAGTTTCAATATTCTGTTATTCTGCCTTGTCCTCCAAAACTTATTATTTTAGACAACTTCTATTGTTAAGAAGTCCTGCATTTCTGGGGTGCTCATCCAATGGTATGGTCACACTCTCATTGTTGATAGGGTTTGGTACGTGGTGTCCTGTGGATCCCAGTGCTGAGGTAGTCAGAACTACCAGAGCAGTCCCTGCTCCCCTCAAGTCACTCTCCCTGCCACTCCGCCACCCTAGTCATTTCTGAGCATCCTCTCCGGAACCCGAGGGCCCAGCCAGAGGTGAAGAAGGAAGGCACAATGAGAGTTCTGAAGTCAGACTATGTGGGTGTGATCTCCGACTCTGCTATTAACTTATTGCCTTGATCCCCCTGCTCTTCAGTTTCCCCATTTGTTGTATGGGGAGAATAATAGTTTCTAGCTCTGGTAGTTGTTGTATAAAATAAATAAGTTAATACATATAGTATACTTTGAACAGTGCTTGGTATATAGAAAGTACCCAGTAGCTTTTAGCTATTATTTTCAATAAAATGCTTTCTATTTTCAAAATGTTTTTATATCTTCCATTTCATTTAGCCTTAAAATAACTCTGTGAGGAAACTAGTCCTATAGTCACCTAACTACCCCCATTACAGAGATTGTGACTTAAAAACATTAATATGTTAAATGCTCTTAGGTTGTGGAGTACTATCATGTCTATTAATGAAAAGTAATAGCCTGGATGTAGTCCACTGTGACAAGACTGTATCTGTGTTGGTGCGTTTAGCTCTAAGCACTGTACTTTAGAGAACCATTGACCAAGAGGCCCAGGACCGGAGGAGAAGACTCATACTGGGAAAGAAAACATCATTATAAGAGGATCTGGTAATGTGTATTCTGTAGAAGAGACAAGTTAAAGGAGGCACGGTTTTTGAGAAAGGTGTAAATAAAATATTTTTTAAATTTATTTCTACTTTGGCTCATCAATTTTCATTCTCCAGACAGTTTCTCTTTTAAATTCTCTTTATAATAGAAGTTGAGAAACTTCAAGGAGGCTGTCTTATCTTCATTATGGTCCTACTTAAAATATCCTTTCAAAAGACGGACGTCAGAGATGAGATATATTTATTTCCATGGACTCTTGCCCATATCGATTCTCTAGCTTTTAATTTGTTTGGATTCTGATTTAAGTATCACTGTCTCAAAGAACTTCTTAACTATACCTAGCAAGCAGATTAATCATATTGCTGTGCCTGAAAGAACTTTAATAAGCTCTGATTATGTGGTTATTATATTTTCCTGGGAATTTTGTATTAATGGCTGATATAGTATTTTTTTTAGAAGGGAAGCAAAACACTGATCAAGCTTAACCAAGTGATAAGTTTGAATGAGATGTGTATTGTTAAGATAGAGCAGGGATGGAACAACCTAAGTGTCTATTTATGGGTGATGGGTGAATAATTACGGTATAGCTACATAATGGAAAGACTATGCAAAGAATAAGGTAGACCTATATGTACTAATATTTTAATAGACAAAAAGAAAATTGCAAAAGAATATAATATGGTCCATTTCTGTGACAAAAACAGCAACAGAAAGAACTCAAGAGAAAAACACACATTCATATACATAGAAAGTATCTAAATAATACTTATGCTACTATTTAAAGAGTGGTTACCTTTGGTAAAGGGGTTTGCTGGACTAGAGGGAGAAATGGAGAGAACATTTTACTTTATATTATTTTAGAGGGGAATGTATTATGTTTATAATTTAAAAGAGAATTCTCTTGAGGAGGGAATAGTGGGTAAATGTTAAGTAATTGTTAATTGAGACCAGTTAAATACATATACATTGTACCTCATTTTTGAAATCAGATCTGAAAAAGCATGTTTTTACATGTCCAAAAAAGTAGAAATGAGTGTTGGAATTTTTAAGTTTAATGATTTTGTGTTTGTTTATAAAAAGATGGCAGGAACTTAAGAATATTGCAAAGATGATATCTGGGATTCAGGAGTTCAGAGAGGTAGTACTTAACAAAACTGTTGGTACGTTGACCAGTCTTGTCACTCAGAGTAGACTATTCAGACATAATATGTCACCTCATGTGATACTATGTGAAATGAATTGTATCTATGAAATATTCTTGCCGAAAAAGTTTCATTTGAAGGAGGAAAATTAACTTCTAATTTACATGAAATACAGAATATATAGGCACAGGTTAAATAATCATATGAGAAAGAGAACAAATAACAAGATTTCTTCAACAAGTCAGTATTGTGAAAAAAGAAGAAAAGGAGGGATGAAAACAGTTGTAGACATAGGGAGACTTAATTAAAGGCACAATAACCAAATGTATGGATCCTGATGCCCAGCAAACCAACTTTAAAAAGTTTTTGAGACAATTGGGAAGTTTGAATACTGACATGGACATTAGATTATACCAAAGATTTACCACTCTTTTGTCACATGTAATAACAGCAGTGGGATTTTAAAAGAAAATGCCCATAATTATTAGAGGCACTTACAGGAGTATGTGGGGTGAGATGTTACAGTGTCTTGAATTTTGCTTCAGAATACTTCAGTGGAGAAAATAAAAGAGACAGCAGAAGCCAGCGTAACAAAGTCTTAATAATTAATGTTTGTTGAATCTGGGTGATTAGTACCTGAGTGCTGAAAAGATCTAAAGTTTTGTCTTTTGAAACTATTTTGTAATTGTAACTGTAGAGCAAGAGTCTCAAGGACGGATTCAAATAGTATGTTATATTATTGAATATATTGTATGTTCCATTATAGTATGGAACTGAGAAAGACTACACTTAAGTCTTTTGAAGAAATGAATTGTTGGATGGAAAGAGAAGTATCTTTTGTCATCTCTTGAGCCAACTCTTAATAGAATTCTTTTCCTAATTTGATAAAGTAATGTCTTGCCTTATTCAGAATGTATATGTGCACTTGGCCATGGGTACATGGACATTCAAGTGCACACACACACACACAGTTTTCTGACTTGGACAGCTCCAGAAACCAAAACACTCATTCAGCATGAAGTCTGGCTAGAGTAGGGTGATCAGCTATCCCTGTTTGCCTGGGATGAGTGGATTTCCTGGGTGCAGGAAAGTCCTGGGCAAACCAGGATAAGTTGGTCATCCTAGTCTTGAAAATCCCACAAAATTTTATCTAGGTCAAACTGGACTTTCATCTTAAAGAAAACCAAAATACACCATACATCATGAGGTTAGGCAGCTCTCTGATGACTTACACCATGGCTTCACAGTTGTGGTTTTGTTCTTTCTTAGGGAGTACAGCAAACATCACACAGGCCTTTGTTGAAATGTAGGTGTAACTCTTTCACACAAATTTAAAGTCAGATTCACCCAGCTGGATTATTCGTGCTGTCTGTTCCCTTTTAGTAATGTAAATCAAAAGCTGACAATAACTTTCATTTTGTTTAATATCCTACCATATATGAGGTACTCTGTTCAGCCTTCAAAACATAAAATTAAGATATGTTCTCCATTCTCAATGAGCTCATGGTGAATTAGAGGAGACAGACAAATAAATATTATTTTGTGACAAGTGTTAAGTAAAAGATTGTGGCAGATAGTTTTAGGACCAGTCTTAAGCAATATTTTCTGTATTTTTATTGCAAAAAAAATGTTCAAAGAGAGAACAAGAGGAAAGGAGATAATTATTTGGAGTATTGGATTTTTGGAATCTCATTTTAAAGTCTTGTTCAAGGAATCCCCCTAAGCTCGTACTTTATAAAAATAGCATAATAATAATAGTCTTAAGAAATTAAGAATTAGTTTTTATACTATTTTATGCTTCCTAAAAGATTGGGATATTCTGTCTATATGACAATTGGTAACTTCAGAATCTTTCTCAGCACTATCAGATCAAGGAACCATTTCCCCTGTACCTAGCAGTCATTTGTGAACAATGTTTTGTGTTAAAATGTAAATGCTAAAATTCCCTTAGGATTGAATATGTAATAATACATTTAAATCTTGAGACATTGTTATCATGGTTTCTTTGCTCAATGGAAAAAAAATGATCTAGAAATCAAATTTTTATATTCTGGGTACATAATAATATATAGGTCTTCCAAAGCTAATGCATTGTGTATCTATAAGATTTTTTATTTTGGTATTTCATCCTCAGTAATATTTTTTTCCATTGTTCTTTGGATTTGTTAAGAAGTCATGTGTGAAATTAAATTTAAGTGGGAAAGTATTTGTTACTGGGAGGCCTTTAAGTTTTTCAGAAGATATTTCACTTATTAGTATAGTTTAATTCCCAGTGGTTTCAGCTAATTAATAATTATGGCACTTGAGCTATGTGGAGTGAACCAAGGGGAGCAGAGTAAAAGATGAGGTCAGCAAGTTGGGTGTATTCAGAGAGATCGCTTGTGGCCTTCTAGATCATTATAAAGACTAGCTTTTACTTAGAGTGAGGTAAAGAGCCACTGGAAGATTGTAAGCAGAGGACTGGTATCTCTAACTTATTTTAGTAGGATCGCTCTGCTGCTATGTGCCTAGACTCTAATTGGATTATGCTAGAAGTAAGGAGGCTGAATAGAAAGCTGATGGTATTACCCAGTGGAGAGAGGATGGTGGCTTAGACCAGGGTGATGCCAGTACATGTGGTAAGAAGTAATTGGATTCTGGAGTTAGAGCCAATAGAAATAGTCTGATGCAGTGAGCAGAGTGTGTGAGAGAAAGATAGCAATCAAGAAAGACTTTCAAAGTGTTTGACATGAGTTGCCGTTAATAGCAATAGGAAATTCCGCAGAGTAGGTTTTCGGAGGAAAACTAGGAGCTCAGTTTTGGACATGATGCACATGAGATGTCTCGTATATCCATATGATGATGTCAAGTAGGAAGTTAGCTTATGAGAGTCTGGAGTTTAGCAAAGAAGACTGAGCTGGAGATATAACTGGGGAGTTGTCAGTGCTTGAATGTTATTTAAAGCTGCAAGAGTGCATGAGATCACCAAAGGAATGAGTATAGCTAATGAAGAAAAGAGGTCTAAGGACACAGTCCTGGAGCATTCCCATGTTAAGAAAAGGAGGAGCAACTGGGAAAGAAGACTGAAGAGTGACAGTGAGCTAGGTACCTAGGTGCCCTGGATACCAAGGGGGAAAACATTTCAAGAAGGAAGATGTGATCGGCTATGTTAAATAATGCTGATAGGTAAAGTAAGAAGAGGACTGATAAGTGACCAATAAGAAGCAACTTCTTATTGGTGCGTAAGATACTTCATAAGGTAATAATAAGTAATAATCACCGTCTGTTGAGCTTTTTCTATGTGATACTGTATTAGGTGCTTTATAGAGTTATCTTTAATCTATAAAATAGTCTTGTATGTTAGGAATTCTCATTTTAACGGATATTGGAAGCCAAGGCTCAGAGACATTAAGAAAATAGTCCAAAGCCACATACCTTGTAAATTTTACAAAGCAAGAATACAAACCCAAGACTTAAAAGCCTTTACTCATTTCCTTATATTATGCTGCCTGGACTTAGTGTTAATGTTGTGTCCACAGTTTTATAATAGAGTTGTCAATTGTCACTGTTTTAGGTATGCATGTATGTGTAGGATAAGTTAAAGCCGTCTTAAATGCTTTGCACTATGCTGCAAGTCTATATCATAAAAGACAAAGATAGATTTATATGTTTGTTTTTTCTTATGGCCTGATTTCAAACAGAAAATTTTTAATTAGAGGATTTCTTTAAGTAAGGATTATTTTTTCTGTAAACATTTTACAATGTGAAAATATTAGTAATAACATTTCCCTTACAGCAGAATAATACATAGATTTTTAGAGTTTTTGTGTTTGCAGTTGTTTAATACTTTATCGTTCTATGTGTTTGACTTTTTAAATATTCTCAACAAAAATATCTGTTTTAAAAGTAAATCTGAGGTATATAACCAGGCACTGATTTCTGTCCTGTGTATAATGTTGTCTTAAATGCTTGATTCCTGTGTTTACTAGTTTACAGCCACCATGAAATTATCAAGTAACATGTTTGAGTATTTTACAAATGGATCTGCTTTATTTTTTTCAAAACCCAAATTACACTCTGTTAATTATCCTAGCATTTAGCAAATTACTTTTATCATTGCTTTGCCATTTGGCAATTGAAGTGTAAAGTTGGCACGATGTGGTAACTATTCACTAAATTTAGTCCTAGACCACATGATTTTAATTGCTTTGCATCAGAAGATAGCATTTGGTGTATAATGTTTAGTTGTAAATTTTTTTCTAGAGGAAAAATCTCTGGGCTCTTAGTAGTGTAAGCTTGTTTAAATCATCCGCTGTTCTCAATTTGTACTTTTTCTTTTTGCTTTCTACCATTTCCTCAGATTTATTGCATGCATTTTACAAAGTTTTTATGTGCCTTCTAGTGATACTATTCAGTTTGCATAATTAGCATCCACATGAAAATGACTCCTTGGAAAGTCTCATCTAGATTGTTCTGCACTCACTCTCCCTGTGAATTCATCCACTCTCCTAGCTCAGCTACCTCTGCTTAGATGCCGCTGCCATTTGCTAAGTGATGTTGTCATTGTCTCTGCTGGATTAGTCCTGTCTTCTATTCAGGTCTTCCTGTCATCAGGTTTGCCCTCCCTCTCTACTTTATTCTCTGTAGAATAGCTAGAGTGATCTTTCCGCTTCAAGTCCTTCCGGGCTTCCCCAGTGTTCTTTAGAGTCTCCTCCAATCTCATGCTCTCCGCCTAGCCACTGAAATTTTGTTGTTCCTCAACTATACCATGTCCACTGGGTATTGATATGTGCTCTGGTCCCACTTAACAAAGCTTAAAAGCAAGCTTTGAAAGCAACTAATGTCTATATAATTGGAGTCATCCCCAAAGGAGAGAATGGTGGGAGAGAGGGCAGAAAAAATATTTGAAGAAATAATAGCTGAAAGTTTTCCAAATTTGGTGAAAACTGTAAACAACACATCCAAGAAGTTCAGCAAGCCCCAAGCATACACACAAAAGTTGAAACTATACCAAGGTACATCACAAGCAAATTGCTTAAAGCCAGTGATAAAGAGAGAATATTAAAGTATCCGAGGAGAACCACATGTACAAAGGAACAAAGATAAGGATGTTGGCAGACGTCTAGCCTGAAACAATGCAAGCCAGAAGATAGTGAAGCAACGTCGTCAAAATGTTGAAGTAAAGGGAACACAAGTCCTGAAAATAACTTGATATTCTGTGGAGGTATTATTTGCAATAACCTTTGATGTGTATCAGAAAGCAGAAACTTGGATGGGCACGTTGTTTGATGATACAAAAATTTTAATGATCTATTTTTATATGACATTTTCCATTTTATAAGTGTTTATATGTGGGAAAAAACTTTATTTTCACGCATTTTTGAGATAGCTAGGATAGTTGATTTTATCTCTATTTTACATGTGAAGAAGCTGAAATACATAGGTAACGTGACTTTTTCAAACTCATCATCAAGTTTCCTGACTTCCTATTCAGGACTCTTCTAATCTGCTTGGTCTCCTCCTTATTCCTGTGTATTGCTCAGAATATTTCCTAAACTTGGAGACTGTCAGAATATGTAAAAATGTATGGAGTGCCTTGAAAGCAGTAATAGGTAATACAGTATTTAGTAATTCTTTTGTATCTTGACATTTGGAGTATGTAAAGAAAATAAATTGAAATCTTATTAAATCTCAAAGCCCAAATAGAAGACAGGAAAAATGAGAGTGCATTAAAGTATATTAGACCCTGTGTGAAAAGCTGTTATAGTAGTTAACTTTAAGTAAATGAGCAAAGGTGGAAAAATTGCTATGGTTGCAGAGAAGCTTGTAATTAAAATAGTTATTTCTGATTTTTTAAAAAAAGGTGAGAAGTTTGATTATTTTAATTACCATATTAAATTTGACCAAAGAGCCTTTTAATAACTTAGTTGAAATTAAAATGTGGCAGAAATTAGTTGGGAAGAAACTGTATTTTCTCTTGTATTTGTACTGCATATGTAGTGCATAGAATAGAAGAGTTAAATACTATCTTGGCATATGTCATTGTATCCAGTGTAGGAAATTAGTTTTGACTCATTGCTAGCAGCCACATGGAATGAATATGGTCCATTGTCCTTTTTGTTTCCACTAAAGTTTCTTCAAATATTCTTTAGAGATGCTTTTCAATCTTTCCTATTAAAGAGAAATTTTGAGAGCTAGCTCTTTAGGTCAGGCTTTGTGATAGAATTGGGATTAAAGTTAGAACTTGAAAGGTAATCAGGACTTAAGTAGGATAGGAAAACTGTTTTCAGTTATGAGAAATATGAGCCCTGACATGTCTTCTCAGAACTGTGAGAGTGGTTCATTATGGAAAGAAGTAAGAAATAATTTAGAGTGGGTAGGGTAGGACTGGATGACTGAAGGCCTTGAAAAACACAGGAGAAATAGGTGGATGGCACTGAAGTTAGAATTTACTCCTGAGGTGAGCGAATTGTCTCTCATCCAAGTATGTAATGTGAATTTTTGGCATTTCAACTCATTATTTTCTGTGTATGTTAACATTCATTGTGTTTAAACCTAAATAAATACTGATTAAATGGTAAAGCAAGAATTGTTTACCTGAAGAAGGGGGCGTGTTTTTCTCTTTTCTAGTCTACTCCTTTACACCTGGCCGCAGGCTACAACAGAGTTCGGATAGTTCAGCTTCTTCTGCAGCATGGTGCTGATGTTCATGCTAAAGACAAAGGGTAGGCGTATTGCTTTCTTCCCTTGGATGGTTTTGCTCATGGGTTATTATGCTTTATTTTCAACATCTGATTCACTAAGGTTTTTGAGCACTAGACAACGAAAGTCGTGTATCCCATATCTTTACAGCCTGTGTAGCATTTTAAGAATGTTCACAACTTTGATTTGACTTCATGTTCATGTTTCTACTTATTAAGGATTCTTCTCATAATAATTTCCTAAATTAGTTTAATTTTATTACAGTTCTGTTATTTGAGGTTAAAATGTTTCTCTCAATTACAATTCTTATTTCTCACCTTTTCAGTTGCATTTCAGAAAGATAGAGAAGTTGAAAATTCTGATAATCCAGTAACATAGCTATCATAGTCTTCAGATATGAAAGGATCATCTCTTATTAATAACCAAAATCATAAGTATACAATAATCTAATTTGGGTTTTTTTCCTGATGAAATCTTGGATATCTAAACTGAGAAAACCTAAAAGGTCCTTTTGAAGGTTGATATGGGAGGAGGTTGGCTGAGAACAAGAAAGCAGTTGTCATTTATTTTATGAATAGCTGAATTTTGGAAAACTTGGTACCAGTTTCCTGTCTAGTCTCTAGGGACATATGAGTCAGGTCTGCTTTCCTATGTGATGGCTAACATTTGTCAGTATCCCACCTTAAGACCTCAAAGATAATTGACCTTACTACCCAAGTGAGGCAGATTCATATGCACTCTGGTGATTGGCAGTGTGAAGAAGAGAAGCCCTGGAGGAGGGTTTCTTTCACTTTGCCCCCTCTCCATGTCAGAAAACGTAGAAACGAAGAAAGAGCTCTGTACTTGAGGCAATTCTCAGGAGAGGAATCATTTCAAATCTGCTCTTTTCGGTGCTGTGTTTCTCTCTTGCCTGCGCCAGGTTTTGTGCCATGTGTGAATGTGTCCCAGTAGCACAGGGGCACACATGCCTGATGTTCTTGCACATCTTTGTTTCCTTGTGCATGTCTGAAAACAGATGGGTGTACAATAGGTGAGTCATCAAGAGAAGGACACCACAAAAAGAGGGGGTCTTGTAGAATGATACTTTGATATGCAAGTTGTAACAGTTTGGATACTTAACTCTTGTGCTGGAAGTTACCATGAAAGTGAAATAAAATGGTAGGAATATTTCACTTCACTATCAACATGTATTTTCTATAAATAATAAAGCATGCAATTGTCAATAGTACGTATTTCTTCCTTTCACCTAAATGTTTTTCTAACTTGTGTTTTTATCATTATATTTAAGGATTATATACACAAAACGCAAGATAAATATAAAAGGTTGAACTTTAGTTATGCTACATATCCTTTTATTAAATACTTTTAAATATTTTTTATTAAAATTGTACTGGGATGTTTTAGATTTTTGTTTCTTAACACTTTTTGGCATAGAAATGGCCACAAGTTGTTTGAAATTTCAGTATTTTAATTTGCCTTTTTTCATTTAGTGGACTTGTACCTCTTCATAATGCATGTTCGTATGGACATTATGAAGTTACAGAACTGCTACTAAAGGTAAGAGAAATTAAAGATATTGAACATCATTGCTTCTTTTGCACTTGTCATGAGTTTTCCTGGGTTTTTTTTTGGGCCAGTAAGATTTATAAGAGAATAAAATAGTTTTTAAAAATACTTCTGTTGCCTTAAAAATTTTGAAACAGTTTAAGCTGTTTTTAAAAGCTGAAATTAAAACACTTATTGACATTTCAAAGAGTTGTAACTGAAGTTTACAGTGAAATAAATGTCTTCTGAGTTTTATTTAATCCAGCGAAATGCTTACTAACCTAAAACTTTTTTTCTCAATTTAGCATGGAGCTTGTGTTAATGCCATGGATCTCTGGCAGTTTACTCCACTCCATGAGGCTGCTTCCAAGAATCGTGTAGAAGTCTGCTCTTTGTTACTTAGCCATGGTGCCGATCCTACATTAGTCAACTGCCATGGCAAAAGTGCTGTGGATATGGCTCCAACGCCTGAGCTCCGGGAGAGACTGACTTGTACGTGTTTATATCCCAAAATCACTACTGCTTGTTGTAGATTGGAATGTCTCACTTTTGTTTAGTTCTTAGGGCTGCCATTTTGCCTAACTTAGATAATGTCCTTCTAATCTTACATGTACGATGGTTTATGATCCTTATTTCTGATCATCTACTTTTCTTCATGAATCCCACAGAATCTATATACACTATATGCATTTTGTGTTTATTTAAGCCTAATTCTAATTATGTACTGTTTCCTTTTTTTAAAAGCTAATGAGGATGAGTCAATCAATAACCATTTATTGAATACCTGCTGTGTGCCAGGCACTGGAAATATAGCAGTATGCAAACCAGAAAAAAATCTCTGAGCTCACGGAGATTTCTTCTTGTGCTGTTGGTAATAGTAGATAATATCTGACATTATTGAGCGCCTACTGTTTCCCAATCCCTGCAAGGTTGCATAATCATATTTTTATTTCTTGTGTGTCTTAGGGCCCAAGTGTACTCACTTGCCCAAATTATGGTTTGGTGGAAGTAATCTTCTCAAATACAGATACATATATATATATATATATATATGCATGTTTTTAAAATAAACTTTTTGTTTTAGAATAGTTTTAGATTTACACAATAGTTACAAAGGTAGGACAGAGACTTCTCATATACCCCATTCCCAGTTTCTCCTACTATTAATATCTTACATTAGTATGGACATTTGTCACAATTAATGAACCAATATTGATACATTATTAACTAAAGGCCGTACTCTATTCAGATTGCCTTAGTTTTTACCTGAAGTCCTTTTTCTGTTCCAGGATCTCATTCAGGATGCCAACTTTACATTTAGTTGTCATATCAAATACTGAGATATATTTAATTCTGCATGTGGGCATTTCAGGTTTAAATTAAAGTAGATGTTACCTACCTAATTTTTCACTGATCCTATTTTAAGAGTCTTTACATCTAGGATTGAGAGTCCGATAACTGAATTTAAATGCCTGAGAAAATCTTTAAATGATAACTTTAGAAAAAGGCATAGTCAAAGTGATACTAACGTCATTTAAGTTTAAACAGATTTTAAACTAGTTTATGTTAAAACAGGAAGAATTCCTTGCAATTTTGATCTTAAGAGGAAATTTAAATTTATTTTGGTACTGGAACAGATGACATCCACTAGATAACAGGCCAGCACAAACCAGATTATAACTGGGCAGATGTCTTAGCAATGAATCCTTGTAGAAGTGCATTTATTCTCTCTCCCACTCATACGACTCTTGCCATATGTTATCTTGCATTATGTAGTTCATTTTTCTCTGTGTGTGTTCTGTCTTCCCAGTGAAATTCAAATTCTTAGAAAGACCTTTGGTTTTATTTTTCTGTCTTCTTAGCACCTGCACAATGCCTTGTTACCTAATAAATGTGTCGGTGGCGTTTGTTTGGGCCTATATATCTACCTAATCCCAATTTAGCCCAGTGCATTGTGCATACTGTGTGCTCAGCAAGTTATTGGATTGACTTTAACTTAACTCAAAACTTATTTTTTTATCTTTTTCTAATTTCCTTCTTTTGTAGTTTTATACCCTGGGCTCAGCTTTGTCCCCGTGTTACCATTTGACTGTATTTTCCTTATAATTGTTTGGCAAAGCTTGAGTATTAATGAGTTTTTACATTGTGTTTTGCTCATCTGTCTGATTCCAATGTAAACATTAAGATTTAACCTAAATTTGTATAGTTTTGTAAAGGAAGAAGTTCCCTAATTAGAGTACTTTTCAACCTTGTCAGTATCTCCTTTATTTTTTTAAATAAGATTCTAGCAAGGAATTATCTGAAGAAAAGGATTTAACCAAGTTGTCACTTCTCTAACTGCAGTCTCATCGTCATGTCCACCGCTTTAGTCTAGGCGTTCACGGTTACAGAATGCTTTTTAGAAAATTATTCAGGAAACAAAGAAAAACAATATTTTGATCCTACCCAGGGTAATAGCGTTTTCATTACGCACATTTTTTTCTGCTCTTTCTTATCTTCTTTTAATTTGTTGTTTTCATGAAGCCAAACAAACAAGGTAGTTTGGGTACTGCACGTATTGGAGCTGAAAATACTTAAATTAGCTTTCATTCTTATTTCAAAATGCTTTTAGAAAGAGAAACGTTTAAGGCATTTTATAAATATTAAGTTTTCAGGGTAAGTTTGAGTAATTTGCAGTCTTACCACTTTCTTTGTAACTACTTAGCTTCTTTGAAGTTTTAAAAATAAATCTTTATATAACTTTTGCATTTAGAAGGACAATTATTTAGTTGATAGATTTTCTATCTTCTGGTTTGTTTTTTTAATCTTGAGTATTTGTCAGTAAAATATTTTAAATTTGAAAATCAATTTGGACAGAAATCTTTACTTTTTTGCTAAAGAGCAAAGGTAAAGAGTATTTTACTTCTTGTTCTTTGAGAAAATATTATGCTGTTTAATTGCATTGTTGTCATCATTTCTTTATTTCCTTCATACCACAGTCTTATTATGTTTTTCATAAATTTCCCCATTTAATTTTCTTATGAGCCACCTTTCCTGAACTTAAAATTGCTTTTATCATTTTAATAATCATGACACACTTGTCATCAGAGAAAAGACCAATATGATTTGAATTCAGTTTAAATTTCTCTAGACTGATGACCCAAGCAAAGCAGTACTTTTTGCTTGAAATCTGTTCTCGGTGCATCACCTTCTTTTGCAGTTGCCAGGATCCTGCTCCTCCCATCTGGCAGTTTATCATTCTCTCACTTCTTTTATCCCTAATTTTATCATTAAAATGAAAATATGTAATTTTGTTATTTCAAAATACTGGCTTACTTTCATTTCATTTTGACCTTGATTTGAGGTTTCTGAAATTTCAAAGTCCTAAACTTTGAGGAATTTAGCACTGATAAAGTACCACTAAACAAGAGGTTACAGAAAAATGGTTTTTGTCCTGAACCTGCCATGACTTATTTTATAAATATTCCCCATTCATGCAACAAATACCTACTATACAAGTACCTACTATATGCCAAATACTGTGCTAGGTGATGGGGCTGCCATAGCAAGTAAGACAGTGTGCCATAGCCTGTGATATAAGGCTAAATGCAAGTGTGGGTGACTTCATAAGAAGGATCCCTAACCCAGTAATGGGGAACATCAGGAAGGCTTATCCGAAGTATCTAAACTGAGACCTTGAACAATGAGTGAAAAAAGCATGTGTGTATGTGCACATATGTGTCTCTGTGTGTTTCTCTCTGTCTTTTGAGGGAGAGAAGGGAGTGAGATGGGACCCTCGAAGGTAAGGAGAGAGAGGAAAAGGGAAGGAATTCAGTAGGAGGCAGGTACAAAGGCCTGAATGTGAGTGGGCCTGGAATTGGTACATAGTATAGTAGGTCACACATCATTTGCATCTTTTTAGAACAATTTTCAACTTTTTGTTAATAATTGGTTATATCAAAATACAAACTAAATTTGTAACATAGAAACTAAGATTATATGTTTTTAATAAATAAGAGTATTGGATTTGTATTTATGCAATTGATTTGGAAATACCTTTTTAAAAACTCTCTTACTTGCTTATGCAAATAACAAATAGTTCTTTGAAAAATTTTCAAACTCTGGCACTTACCCCATAATTCACTTCTTCCCTCCTCTGTGTCAAGATATAATCACTATTAGTATTTTGATGAGTATGTCTCTAAATGTCTTTTTTAACCATTACTTATATTTAGTTGTGGTGGCAATAGTAGTAGTAACAAATTGGATCAACCTATGCTTCCTCTTCTGCTGCTTGAATTTTCATTTAATAACATATACTTTCATGTCAGTATATATAGATCTATCTTTTTTGTTTAAGGGCTATAAAGTATTCTAAAGTGTATAAGTGTTCACAGATTATTTAACTGGTTTCCATTTGGTAGACATTTAGGTTGCTTTTTTTAAAACTTTGCTGGATTGAGTATCTCCGTGTGTATATCTCTATGAACTCTTAAAAGTATAAAACAATCTTATTTCAGAGCATACATTTGTCAAAATTTTTTATTAACCTACATGCTCATTCTTTGCACCTTTATTATCATATCATCATGTTGCTGCTGTTGCTAAAATAGAGGAATATTTAAAATTAATAATTTTCTTTATAATCATTGCTAATGATTATTAAATATTTTAAATCTTTTTTATGTCAACCATTATTTCATTAACAGATGAGTTTAAAGGTCATTCTTTACTACAAGCAGCCAGAGAAGCAGACCTAGCCAAAGTTAAAAAAACACTTGCTTTGGAAATCATTAATTTCAAACAGCCACAGTCTCATGAAACTGCCCTGGTAAGATTTTATTGTTAATCCATGCCTTGGATAACAGTAGTATAAGCACAAAATATGATTTTCATTTCAGAAACCTTAAAGTAACTTTAGTATCTGAAGCGCTGGAAATTTGCATTTTAATATTGGTTGCAGTGATTTCTAAATTTGGTTTGGGAGATGATTGCTTTTATGGGTGAGAGAATAGACATTTGTTCAACCTTTATTTGGGTATTATTTTTACCTTTGTCTTTCCCCAACCATATTATAACAAATCTACCTTTGGGGCCAGGGCTTTCATAGAATACAAGATGTGATTTTTCTCTATAGAATCTTCTTTTTCCTGTGGCTGCTAGATAAATACTAGAGTTGTTTTCTGTAGAAGATTAAAATGTTTTCAAAAATATTTGTATCATCCTTTTGAGCAATTGTCTTCAAAGAATGCATTCATTACGTTATTACAATCATTATAGAAGAATGGTAAGATTATGATTTTTTTTGTTCAGACTATACAAGTTGTTTTTAAAACTGTTCGTATTTTTTCTTCTAGTGTACTTCCAGAAAGATTAGTTTGTTTTTCTTGTCATTGACCACACTGAGTTTCAGACGTAGGGCTGGTTAGATTCCTCCTGAATTCAGAATTGAAGCATATGTGATGCCTCGATCAGAGACTCTAAATGTGCTTCAGTTAACACTCTCACATCTGTCTGGCACAGAAAGGTCAAACTGTCGTCAATATCTGCTGAAAACAACATTAAAAGAGTCACCAAATCGAAATGGGTCAATTGTATGTACACTTAAATATATGGCTCTCACACTGGGGTTCAGATACATTCCAGCTGCACAGCATTCACTCAAAGCCACAGAATAAACCTGACCTGCTTTTTTGGAATATTCATTCTATTCATTAAGAAGTAGTTTTTCATTTTTTTAATTTTAATATAAACATAAAATTTCTGAGAATACTTCTCTCTCTGAGCTCTTACGCATCTGTTACATTCTTGCCTGTTCCTGGACGTGGAGACTTATTCTCCTTTGATGCTAGGTGTACCCCTGGGGAGAGTTTGACAAATACTGACTTATGTGGCTGGCAGCCTACTGAAGGATTGAGTTGAAACTTCAGTTACAGGTTTTTGTAGCTTTGGAGAGGCAGTATTCTGATACCTTCAAATAAATAAACATAGTGGATAATTATTTCTTGGCTCAAGGAAAAGAAAAGAAGTCTGTCTTAATGCTTAACCAAGAGGATAATTTCACCTTGGTTTAAAGGCTTGTGTTTTGTACTTCCAATGTATTTAGGAGGAATTTTGATCATCTCTGTAGTCTAAAATATATATTTTGAGATAACAGTGTTCTAAACAGCAGATGGTATTTAGTTCAGAAATCTACTTTTAAGTAGAAGTTTATTTTATTAACTTAGTTTCGTTTACTTTACAGCACTGTGCTGTGGCCTCTCTGCACCCCAAACGAAAACAAGTGACAGAATTGTTACTTAGAAAAGGAGCAAATGTTAATGAAAAAAATAAAGAGTAAGTGTAATTGCAGAAGTTATTGTTCAATTCTTAAAGGGAAAATGCAATAAAAGTTGGGAGATTACCTTTACCTTTTCTCCTCTCCACAGTTTCATGACTCCCCTGCATGTGGCAGCAGAAAGAGCTCACAATGATGTCATGGAAGTGCTGCATAAGCATGGAGCAAAGGTAAGACGCACACCTGCAGTAAAGGCCAAACTTGGCATTGAGTAGCGAGCCGCTCTCAAGACTGTTACTTTTCTCTCTGATTTTCCTGAAGAAATTAATTTTATAAAGGACTGTTAACATGTATTTGAATTCATCAGTTCTCCTTTAAAGCTGATTTAAATCTTGTTACTAATAAAAATAATTGCCTGTGTACTTAACTGTCATTCTTCTATAAAATATAAAATGTAGCTACAGTCTTACCATTTGAAATATGTTTCAACTTTACATTGCTTTACATTTGTCCTGGGATTGATCTATTTTGAGAGTCAAGGTCAATGATGGTTTATCAGAAAATAATTTATGAAAATGATAGTCAAAATATCACTACTTATTTTAAAGAATATTTGTATTCCTTCAAACTGATAATGATAATTTCTCAAATAACTTTGACACTAAAGAAACGTGAAATTTTTAACAATCATTTTTATTGGCATTATCTGAATGGCATTATCTGAAACTCTGAATCGCTTGAGGGAGGAAGGAAGGAAACTGGTTGTTTTTCAGAGGTGACTTGTACTGGCAAATTTTTAAATCCTCAAGAGTGTGTATGTTAAAACAGTCGTCTCCAAGAAGGGTGCAGACACTCTATGGAACATACAAGATGAGCCATTGAGTGCAGGAAAAAGTACTGGAATTTTAATCTTTTAAAATAGTGATTTCTTTACGAATAAAGAAATTAAGATCTACTAATATTTAATACACAGATGGTTGCTTACACCCTCATTAGGTCAATGTGTCAGCCTGTCTGAGTCATGTCAGGGCCCAAGTGTTTCTCATCTGTTCTCTTTCAGCAGGTTTTGACATATTGTACTTTGCATGTGTCCAAATGAGTAGATATATGGATATTATCCTATTAACCTTTATAAATACCATTGTTGATAATCAGAGGGAGTGACCATGGCAATCTTATAGCATAAAGAGATTGACTATTTCATGAATTAGTATTTTCAGGAATTGTCTTAATTTCTTGTGCTTTATTTTTTCTTTTATGAAAATTAGACAGTTCAAAATTTGCTGATAGTTCTATGATGACAAATGACTATTACTTGTATGTAGATACTTTTTTAAAAAAAGAAACATAATCACACCCTTAAAGTTACATATTCTAGAATGAATGAGAAAGTAACTGCATTCTTTAAAGAAACTTTAAAAAATGGAGAGGACATTTTGAAAATCGATTTTTAGAATATGTCCACTGTTTCATTTTTGTTGCCAAAAGATGATGTAAATATATCACCCAGTTGTCATTTCTACATAATTAAGACACTTGACAACAATCTTTTAACCTGTTTGAGTCTTTCTGAATTTGTGTTTAAGTGGTTTTTGAACCTATTAAAAGTGTTAATGTAACACCTTCTCATAAGTTTGCAAGAACATCAGAAAGATGCAATTTTACTAGCAGAATTGCAATTAAAACCCTAGCATAATTAGTAAGTTACATTAAATATAAGCACTGTCATTTAGTGTAGACATTATTAACAGGGCACTTTTTCCAGTAACTACATACATATCTGTATGAAATCTTTTTATCTAATGCGGCCAATGGGACCAATTATTGAAAATGAGCTTGCTTAGAATCAGACCCTCAAATCTACATCACTATTTTTTATAAGATTTTTAAAAGTTTTTGTAATTGAGCTAAAAGAGATTTTGTACCATTAGTAATTAAAATATTTTTTAAATTTTGTTTCATCTCTTTCCCATCCTTTGTAATTTCTCTTTTTGTGTAAGTTTTATATGTATTTATTATGTAATAGTATGATGCTGCTTGTTTATAAGTTACAAATGAATGCATATGTATATTGAGCGGATTCTCAAAACATTTTTTTACTCATTAGGTGCGTGATCCCAAAATTTAGGTATCCTTGCTTTAAAAGGGTAATAAGTATTTTTAATTAAAAAAGCAGAATGAGCTGGAATGAAAGGGAACAGAGTTCTATAGATTTATTGCCTATTTTGAGGGTACAACTACTGCATTGTTATATAAGTAATGTCTTATTGCTCAGTCAAGTGGAAAGTGCTAAGCTGAGTGGGCTTTCTGCTATACTTAAGAACACCTAATGTTTATCATTGACCTATTTTTAATAATATCTTATGGCATTTATAATGTTCTTGAAAAACCATGAATAATGCTCTTCAGTTTGGGAAAATATCTGTTTGTCATCTCCCATGAGTCATTTTGTTTCATGAAGTTTCAGTGAAGAAGAACATAACCTGTCTTAGTCAACATTACTCCAGCTCTGTGGTTCTCAGTCTTTCTCTGCCCATCATGTTCACCGCACATTCTCATCAGGAATGTCTCAATTCATCACTGGGGCGTGTATAATCTTAAACACCCTGCCAATGATGGAGAGTGACTTTTAGACTAGTGGATTCTTCCTAGTCTTTCCCTAGGTTCAAGTAAATTGAGAACTCCTGCTGTAAGTCACTTTAAAACAGAAAAAAAAAATCATACTTAATCAGGATTGTGGTTAGTAGTAGACTCCAGTTGCCATCCTCCCATTCACTCACTCCCTGGTTCCAGGGCTGCCTGCTCTCCCTCAGGGCTGTTTATCTGGTGACTAATGCCTTAGTAAAGACCCACTGTATAAACCCAACTTAGCTACTGTTGCCCAATGTTTGCTCGCTTAGTGTTCTTTCTGGGGAACTCGTGGCTTTCGTTTGATTTCCGCACAACTCATGGTTTTCATTTGATTCTAAAAGAACGTCTGAACAAACAGCACACCATTGAATTCGGATTCAACTGTCTTACACTGCTTCCACCATCCTGGTGCCTTCTGCGCCTCATGATGAGTCCAGGTCTCAAACTAAGACTATTAAATCAGAAAAGGCAGAGAATCTGGTCAGCAGATCTAATACTGTTAACTAATTTGTCTTACTTAGACAGCTGGAGTTTAGTAATATTTATGTAAGCGAGAACATTCTTTTGCTCAAAGCTTGGTGATAAATGCAAAGTCCAGGTCTACATGCATGTTGTGTATAGAACATAGACAGGCGTGCTTCCCAGTTTAGAATCCTCCACTTTCTAGGTTTGTAACCTTGGACTTAATTTTCCTGAACCTCAGTTGGCTCATTGGTGATATGTGGATATTAATACCTTCTCTACAAGTTTTTTTCTTTTTTTTGTAAGAATTAAATGAGTTTATGTATGTATATGGTACCTGGCACACAAACAATACTTTGATTACTAGTATGAACACTGTGTTTTTTTTCCATGTTTGTCTTTTCAAACTTATATACTAGGTATTTCCCTTAATCTAAATTTTTATATAAGACTTATATAGGTTATGTATAAGCTATATAGCTTTTATATAAGCTTATATAGCTAATCACTTTATAATTTTTTTGATCTACTAACTCAACAAATATTGAGATGCAAAATGATCAAGACTGTGTGCTGATATTGTGGGAAATACCAGTTTGGAAGTTAATGCAATTACCAAACTTGAAACTAATCCTGAAGCAATTTAGTGGCATTAGTAATAAAGAAGGAAGAGAAATAATTAATCCACTTATGAAGGAATAATTATATTATTTGGAAATGAGTTGGATGTTAGAATGGACTTAGAAAGTGGTGGTACAATTAATGGAATTAAGAAAGCTAGAGAGAAACACTGATTTCCTATGCCTTGATAATGATTTTGTACTTGGAGGTGATATGATAGATGGACATGTAGATAAAACTAGTGATAGGAAATATAGCACTAGAATGTTAGAGTTTGTAATTAGAAAGATCTATTGGGAAGTGCAATAGGAATATGAAGAAGGAACAGGAGATCAGTGCTGAAAAGAGAAATCAAGGTAGACAATGTCATTTGATTTGGCAATTTTCATATAAGGGCTTTGTAAACTTTTGAAGGAAGTATTCCAAAGATGTAGAGGTAGAGAATTGTATTAGTTAAGGTCTTGGCAATAAACAGTACACTCAAAGTGGGTGATTTGAGGAAAGCTTAACAAAGGAGTTATATACAAAGACGAGGGTATGGTTTAAAGAAATCAACAAGGGATGAGGTAGTACTAGCAGCAAGTGGGGAGATGTTACCATCCCTGGGCCTGAAGGGACAAGGAATGGGAGAGGTCACTGGAACCAGGAGAGGGTGGCTATGTGGAGAAAGCCACCTGGCAACCCCTGTGGCCTTTGATAGAGGGTATATCTTACCCATACTCCTCATTCTCCTACTTCCCATCAGTCTCCTGTCAGTGCCTCCCATTGGCCACATCCAACAAAAAATTAAAGACCTAAAAGAGTCCATTGATGTGATCCATACAAGTGATTTTCCTAGGACACAGAGCAGGGTGGAGGATGGATATGGATCTGGAGAAGTAAGCAGGCAATATTCAGGAAAAGGGTAGAAAACAAATGGCTAGTGAGGAAAGGAGGGTTATAAGAAAATGGGAGAATCAACTCACTCATTTGAGAAATCCATTTTTGTAGGAGTAAATTTCTGTATCTTAAAAAAGTTAATAATTATCTCTACCAACCCCCTGCTTTGCAAGATTACTGTAAAGCCTAAACAGGAGAGACATGAAGATTTTATCCTTCATGTGGCAGTTTTTTTCTTTATTGTTGTTAGTCTACCCTGGCATTCTGCATGCAATTACTACTGCTTTGTCTGCTATCCTTATTAAGGAGAACTTAAGCCCCAGTTGCAAATGGTATTATTAATACCTAAAAACAAAAAGTTTAACTTTGAGGTGTGTTTTTTTTAATACATAAAAGAACTGTTTTGTCTTAGCATCTGTTCAGTGTGTGGAACACGAAGAAATTTCTTTTGATTGTTCATATGTGTTAATTTGGCAGATTTATTTATAGTGAATATAAGAAGAAATTGTGTCACTAGTAATTGGCATTAAATGGGCTTATTTCTCACATTGAGAAGTGATCAAAAGTCTTTGCTCACTTTGGGGAAATGTGTTAGCTCATTACAAAGATTTTATTAATGCTCTTCTAGAAGTGGATTGATAAGCAGATTCTATCAGCCCAAAGGTGTTAAAGTACTTCTCAAGCTGTACATCCACAGTATGTTTTATAGTTCAAATAATATCCGAAGTTCGATCATGTCACATAAAGTCCAAAGGTGCCAGTATCTCAGGGACATTTAGTTACCAGTAACAGATCACCTGAAACTGGATTAAGCAGAAATCGAAATCTATTTAATATCTATATAAATGTATGCTTGTTACTTTTGTGAGATAACCGTATGGTTATCCCACGGAAATAATCTCCAGGAGTCCTGGCTGAGATTCACAAGATGAGAACAGGAGTTGGGAAACCGTTGGGTACCCTGGCTGCCATTCTCTCTCTCTCTCTCTCTGAGGTCGCATGGGTTTCTTTTCACTGTCGATCTTTGTTCATCTGCTTCGTTCTTCTTTTTATAAACTATATTTTTCAGTTTTACTTCTCTTTGGTCTAAATATGGTCTCTGCAGCCCCTACTTTATGTGTCTTTGGCTTAGAAATATACCACCTGCAGCTCCCGTCTCCCAGGTCTCAGGGATGAGAAAGGGAGGATATGAACAAGACATCAGTTTCTTCAGCACGGCCACTGGATTGGCATGCTCTCGTCTAACCAGCTGTGCTCAGGCAGTTATTTCTCAGACAGTTAGGGCATGTGAGAAGACAAGTGACCCTTTAATAAGGCAAAGAAAATATATACTGTTATAATATTTCTGTGTACCTCTTTTCAGAGAAGCTGAGTGATTTTTTTTTAATTTCACATGAATTTTGAACGTTTGCAAATAATAATACACTCAAGTTCAGTTAATCTAGTTTCATGTCTGTCAACATTAGTTTCGTGTCTCTCAAATTATATTAAAATTTAACATCTTAGACAAATTCTCAACTCTGTAGTGGGTTCACATCGCAGTAAAGGAATAAAAAGCCTTTTAAAGTAAAATATTCATTACTTTATCAGAATTCTAGTTAAGAATTAAATTTGTGTTCATTTTGTCTGTTTCATTCCTCACAGGAGATGCATTAACTATGTGTATCCCACCATGCATATCAATGGCCTGTAAATATCTGTTAAAAACTTTAGAATCAAATGAAATTATACTTTTATTACAGATAAAGTTATTTTCAATATTAATTCTCTCAGTGCTGACATTTACCTTTTTTTTCCCCAAATTTCTGGGGAAAGGAGAATGTGTGGTTTTTGGCTAGAGAATATTTTAATAGTCTCTAATGTTTGTTCAGTATACAGCATAATATGTTGAAAACAGTATTCTTTATCACCAGAATTTACTAATTTGTTGTCCTTGTGAGCCATTCATTTGCCAACCATTTTCAAACACCCACTTGTACAAGGCATTGGACTTAGTACTATGGGGTATGTAAGAAGTTGGAATTTAATCTATTCTTAAGGGACTTAATATCTAATAATAGTCTTATCTGACACAGTCTACTTGAGTATCTGTTACACAAATTGGAAAGTGGTATATATAAGAGAAGTACAGGTAGACTGCTATTCGGAGGGGAGAACAATTACTTCCATTGACGGTGGCGTACTCGGGGAGAGATTGGAGAAATTTCATTGAGAAAGTACAATTTCAGTTAGTAGTGTCCAGGAATTAGATTTTTAAAAATAGGAAAAATACAAAGAATGTATTTTAAGTAATGACTCAATCAGGAAAGCAAAGGAGTTTGTTAGTCAGAAGTTATGATTAGTCAGTAAGTTGGTACAGAAAAGGGGAATAATGAAAATCTGAAAAGATAAGTTGGAGCAAGACCCTGGCAATCTCAATTGGAGAGTTTAGATTTTGTTCTCATAATACTTGGAGAGCCATTGGAACCCTTTGATTAGGTAGGTGACGAACAGAATCCTGCCTCAGGAAGACAGATAGTTCCTACGAAACTACCTTCTCTTAGGAAACCAATTACAGAAATATAGATTCAACCTATGTGTGTAATAGCTGGTATAATCATTTAGCAGTATTGAACAAAAGCAGCTTTTTAAGATTTTTGTAAAGAGAGATGGTATCAAGATGATGTTTCTTACCTTCAAGCTGAAAAGGTGACAGTATGCCTGTTCACCTGTTCCCTAGGTTAGCCTCTGTCTACCAGGACACAGACCTGGTTCAGGTCCCTATCTTTTGTCCCTCTATTGTTGATTTATTAATGCCTGTTTTTTTTTTTTCATTGTTTGCTTTCACTTTCAAAGTGTTTTGATTTGAGCAAAAAAATACATTGTCATTCTAGCTGAAGGAATACAGACGCTGTTTTCAACTCTCAGGTTACTTGACATCACGTTTAGTTTGAGACATACACATGTTCGCAGTTAAAGTAGAATTATAACGTGAAGCAATAAATCCCTAAGTTCAGAAATGTCACAGAACGGTTCGTGATTAATCACCAAATGAGTATGTGGAGCAATGATAGCTTTAAGCTTAGGCGAAAGATGAATGCAGCCGCATCGCTAGCTGGTTGAGACTGCGGTGTTTGCACTGATTAGAATTTTGAAAGATTCTCCTCAACCCTTCCCCTTATGGTCTACTTGCTGGTTTCCAGAATTATTTTGGCATGTTTGAATCATAATTTTATGTGCTACACATTTCAGGGCAAATGCCATTGTGTTTTTTTATCATTTTATCTAATTATCCTCTTAGGAAAAATCATTATTACTACTCAAATAGAAATAAAGATACATACCTCAGGTTGTTAACTCTAGATAGAAGAAAAAAGGAGAATATGTTTTGTCTTTAAAACTGCCAGACGTCTGTTGTTGTCACCCTTCTAAATAGATATCTCAAGCCAGTCCTGACTCTTTAATTACCACAGTTGAAGTGTAACATGTTAAATGTAGCATTTTTCTTATTTGAGGCGGTTTGTGTACTTTAGTGAAAATAGTCTCTTTAATGCTGAATGGTAAGCGTATTTGATGACGTCCTCTATCATATCCTTGTGGAAAGTGTGATAGAGGAAATTAGGGGAGAACTGGGTCTAAAAAAGACTTGATCAGGAAAGTTGATCTAACACTCCCAAATTTCTGCAGCAAGTATGTATGTTAGTGATTCCAAATAATATGTATTAAGAATTAAAGTTGTATCTCTTTAAAGTATGAAGAATAAATTAATGCTGATGTATATAAAGTAAATCCGTCAAATATATTTTTTAGGTTGAAAATACAATTTATGGACAGGAGCACATATATACATATAGGTATTAATTTAAAAGTTCTTAAAAGAAGAACTTGTGAGTGTCAGTCGCATTTATTTGATTAGTTCAACTTGAATGACCATTCAGACAATTATGTGTATAATACCACACCTTATCTTTTGGTTTGTTTCTTTGCTTTTTTTAGAGCTTGATTTTTATATATAAAGAATATTTTAAATGTTGTGAAGGCTTAATTTTTTGCCCGAGTCAAGAATTGTCCATGTGAGTCATAACTATCAAAACCAACAGGACAAAAAACAGTGTTGTCTTGGAGATCTTCCAGCTCATGGACTATATTCTGTACTTCAGTTGGCCCATTTTTTTTTTCAGTGCTTCCAGTATTGATTTTGTAGATAATGTGCTCAGGTTTTCCATCAGTAGAGTGAATTACTGTCATTTCCCATTTATGTAACTTATAGAATAGTAGAGGTTAGAGTAATAAATCCAAACTTATGAGAAACCTCCTTTAAATAATTGGAGTTCCGTGTAGTTCTCTGGGATCACAATAAAATAAAATTACAGTAGCTCGAAAATATCACCCTTCTTCACTGTGAAACTGAATTAGAGCAGCAGTACAAATCCTGCCATATGACCCATAAAAAAACCAGGGGATGGGGATTGAGCTGTACTCATAAAATAGTTACTCCTGCCCTCTGCAAACAAATCTATCACTTACTTTGGAAGGCTTCACATTTTGCACATCTGTACCTTGAACCACCTCAGAATATACGGAGGAGAAAGTTAGGTTGACCACTTTTTAGAGACCCCTGATTGTATTCCATGAATGATAAAGAAAAACATTAAGGGTGTTGATAAAGTTAAATGCAAGAGGAAAATAAGGACGTTAATTTTTTTTTTTTTTTTTGGAATCAATTTAAAGATCTATAATGACTCAAACAGATAGTTGATTTCCCATCCAGTAATCATTTTTCCCTTTCTTCCTTGCTTTGTAACAGGGGTCAGCAAACGTTTTCTTAAAAGTCCAGATAGTAAATATTTTAGGTTCTGTGGACCAAGAGACAAAATCGAGGATTTTACGTAGGTACTTATATAGCCATTTAAATGTAATCAAAAACTGTAAAAGCCATTCTTAGCTTGCAGGCTGTACAAGAACAGTCAGGTGGTTGGAACTGACCCACAGATCGTGGCTTGCCAGCTCCTTCTATAGGACTCTGTTTTGTTCAGGTGTGGAAGTTCAAGGGAGGAGGGTCTGAAACAGCTCTGGTCGCCTCATTCTCTTTTGCTAGTGACTGATGGAGGCATAGATTCAGGAAACATTTCGGGTCCCAGCCATCAGGAGAAGTCCCCTGGGAAACACTTTCTTCTCTTTTAAAGTAGACGTACGAAACTCCTTTTTGGCCTTGGACGGGATTATATGGAGTTGATGCATGAAGCTGCCACAGTCAGCTTTTGACCTTAGAGGGAAGCCTGGGTCCTAAGATTGGGGCATCTGAGAAATTTATGACATTGGCCTCTAGTGGGGAATAATCCTTCCTCACAAAACCCCTTATAGAATGTCTAATATTTTCCCTGCTATCCATTGTTTTCTTTCCAAGTGGGTTGTGCAGAGTATCACCAAGCTGTTCTAGTTTTGTTATTCTGCTTATTTCCATGGAATGAATGCTTCTATTACAATACTCACTGATACTTTTCTATGACTTCTTGTAGTACTTCAGCTTTATTGTCTGATAAAGCAGTCCACAGATGTTCTTTCATGTTTGTGATACTGTTTAGAGTTTGAGGGAAGAATTACACTTTCATAATAAAAATATATACATTTACTAAAGCAAAGAATTTTGTGTTACATTGGTCTGTCTTGTGCTTTATCTAAGAAAGTTTGGCTTTCTGAAATACTAGAATATGATACTACCTGTAGGAATGAGTAAAAGCTTATATATGTAGGGATGAGGACATAAAGCTTCAGTCTGTGATCAAGTTTTTATCTTTCTAGGCTTGTCAATCAGTCCTCATCAAATAGTTGGAGTTTTTTTCAGCTAAACATAAAAGTTTCTTTTATAAATTAATTCTAATAGCCATTTATGTATTATTCCTATTTTTATTCCTTC
Source organism: Equus przewalskii (assembly GCF_037783145.1). NCBI lineage: Eukaryota > Metazoa > Chordata > Mammalia > Perissodactyla > Equidae > Equus > Equus przewalskii. The sequence goes on along the minus strand of NC_091858.1, from coordinate 13,915,765 downwards.
AGCAGACATTTATGAAGCTCCAGCTATGTCCTAGACATTGTCTTTTCTTGGGGGGGAGTAGAAGGAAGAGTTACATTTAAGATTCAGTCATGGTCATTGCTTTTAAATAGCTTACGATTTACAAATAGCGTCTAGCACAGAGCGTAATAACGTGAGCACTTAGTAAATGTTAGTTGCATCCCTTCCTCGTGAGACTTCTTAGGTGGCAAACAACTTAGTTCTAATTTTGACAGGTACATACCAGAGGGAAAGAATGGGAAGCAGAGAGAGTAGCACAGCCAAGAAATGAGAATGCAGAGTGTACAGCAGAATTGCACTCAGGACCACCTCTTCCAAAACAGAGACGGGGAGAGGAACAAGAAATATTAATTTACATAATCTTAGGGAGGGGTGATTTTTACTCAGTAGTATTTAGTCCCTGAGTGTGTGCCGAGAATGAATGAGAGAAGGAGGAAGTGAATCTGCTGTTTTCTAAATTGCACTCAGTTCCATCATGCATATTTATAGAGAGAACCTCTTCTTACACATAGCGTGTTTTTATTGTTTAAAGATACTGTATATACGTTATGTGCTGTTCAGTTGATCTGCTCAGACACTAGGGGTAAAACTGGCTGATATTGGATTTACTGAGAAACTTTACATCTGCCTCTACTGTTGCATTGCTAAAGTGTTTTCAAGGATAATCTTGACCTTAGAAACTAACACCTTCATAAAATGGGGCTCCAGTGTAATCTAATAAAGCTGGAGCATAGCAGGCCTATTAGATTGTGATGAAAAAATATAGTAGAAATTAAGGTGGTGCAAAAGTAAATTATGGATGGTCTTGAATGACATGCTGAGGGACTCAGGTTTATTTGAAGGCTTTGAAAAGTCACTAAGTTTGCGCCGAGGAATAACTTGGTAAGATCTATATTTTAGAGTAGTAATTCTCAAACCATATTCCCATGATTTAACGGGTCAGGATTTCCGTCACTATAATTGAATAACATAGTGGATTTCTTACCCAATTTTCAGAAAAATGTTAATAATTAGAATGTTCTCAATTGTAGGTTTTTCTCTTATGGTGAAGAAGTAAGAAAGAAATATTCATAGAAGAATTCAAGAAGTTTAGTTTGGCAGCTTGTGTTTTCCATCAATACATGCTAATGACTGTGCTTTTATGTTGTCTGTGTATAAAAAACCATTTTTCTGATAGCAAATGTGTTATAATTAAATATGTAGGTATTTCATGGTGACTTTTGTGAGACACCATTGAGAGTTTAGATGAACCCTTGCCTGAGCCTTGCTCATTGTGAAGAAAGACTGGAGATGGGGAGATGTTTGTCTTAAATGCTTTCTTTTCTTGAGCTTGTATCTGTAGGTGTGCACAAATGTTTTGAATAACCAGCCAGCATATATTTGAAAATTTTCTATGTATCGTTAATAGGAGCTTCCTAGAGGACCCAGAAAACCTATAGAATGCAGTCCATATTCTCAATAACCTTAGTTTTACTTGGTAAACAAAAACTACCCCAATGTCATAATTTCTAAGAAAGTGCTAAAGTGACACAGGTATTCAGGAAAGAAGGAAGCATTGAGACTTTTGGTAATCAAGGGAGACTTGTAAAAGGTGAGACTTGCACTGTATCTCATAATCCAGAGGGGCAGAAAGAAGGGCTTCTCTGAAAGAAGCAGCGTGTACAGTGAACATGGACTTTGATCTGAGTGCAGTAGAGATATTTACTGGGCATCTTGGAAAACAGGTTAGGACCAGTAAGATTTGATCAAATTATGAACGTGATCCCAAAGTTTAACATTGTCTTTGTCTTAAAACTAGCTAAATTATTCTTCTTCCTCCATAACTCTTCAAAGTTTTCAAAATGGAACATTTGAGTCTTTGAATCATTTTTTTGGTGAAATGTGTTGTTAATTCACTTAGGACATATTATCATAATTATTTACTAAAATTAGAAAGGAAACATAATTAGCTACTTTGACTATCTTTGCTTACGTATCCTGTTGTCTTTATAGTCTGAGAATGAGTTTGGTAAAACCCATTCATCCAAAAGTATTTAATGTGCGTCTTCGATGTGGCAGGCAGTGGATATCAGACAAGAGCCCAGCCCTCAGAAGCCTTACGTTCTAGTTGTCATGGGAGTGGCAGGGAGTGGAGGATGGACAGAAGGATGGTCATTCAGGGAAGGCTTAGGTATGTGTAATTTTCAATAAGGTAGTCAGAGAAAGGTAACTAAGTAGGTGATAGTTCTTCAGAACCAGGAAGCAGAATTTAATAATGAAGTCTTTGGCATTTTTCAAAAAGCTTTGACAATTGATTTTTTTCATAAGAATATGTTTGCTAGGGTGTAAAAGGGAACAAAAATAGATGGTCAATTCCCTGTGCCCACCTAATGATTTTTCAGATGAACGCGCTGGACACTCTTGGTCAGACTGCTTTGCACAGAGCTGCCCTAGCAGGTCACCTGCAGACCTGCCGCCTCCTGCTGAGTTACGGCTCAGACCCCTCCATCATCTCCTTACAAGGCTTTACAGCAGCGCAGATGGGAAACGAAGCAGTGCAGCAGATTCTGAGCGGTGAGTTAAAAGAGATGAATACTGCATTCTAGTCCGTCTCTTCCGTGTCCACCGATATACACAGACAAACTTTATGCCACTTGTTTTAAGTAACTCTTTGGAATGTTGTTTGCCTGAATATTTTCTTGCCTTTCCTTGCTTGCAGTTTAGCCTGTAGCCCTGTTCATCAGCCTTTTTTTGGTGGGATGACGTAGGTGTCATAGTAAGAAGGAGGCAAATACTCTCTTTAAAATTTTTTAGTTTTAAATTGAAAACTTGACTCATGGGTCTTAGGATCAAAGGTTACTTAAAAGTCTGTTAAGCAGTGTGGAATTATGGTAGCTCTACAATCTATCAAATAGAGAAAATTACAAATATTCATATGGTAATGATCCTTAATTAATTATTCTTACCTGTGTTATATTCTGACCTGGTTTTTGTAATTCTTAACTTCATTGCACTATTATGAAATTATCTTGTCTTTGCCTGGTTTCAATATAATTATAAAACCTTGCTGAGTGTTACAGTGCCCAGTGCCCACCTAATACAGTGTTAGATACTTTAACTGTTTAGTTTATTGAGGGAGGCCAAACGTGAAACAGATATGACAATAGACAGTGGTTTCTGAAGCCCAAAATTTAGAGGAAATAACATAGTCTACCTACTTAAAAATGATGAACTAGATACAAAAGAAATTTAATATAACTGGCTCTTCTTTCTCATTCCTTTAATTTTGTCTCTGGATTATATCTTCTATAGAACGACATAAACCAGAAGAGTAAAACGGAGAAGGCTACAGACTAGGAATCAGAAGTTCTAGTTCTTTTTCCTACCTGTAGTCCAATAGTTCTTTACTCCATCAGGCACAGGGCCCACTTTTAACGATGAATATTTTACAACATCCCCTTTACCGTCCAGAAATGAAATTCATAGATAATATGACGTAACTATACAGATAACTTCCAAAAAAATCTGTATTGAATTACCTAACTGTAATATAAAGGGAAAATGACAGTAAGTTACAATAAAATAATTTATTATTATTATAATGGTAATAGCTTGGGCATGTCTACACTAGGAAACAAAAATTGACCACATAAATTTCTGAAGGGCCCCCAGAGTACAGCCCAATAACATTACACTGAAATAGGGGACGTTACTCAACTTACAGAGCTCATGACAGGTGTTGTTAGAGCTGAATCAGAGCTAACCAGCCTCATAAGAGTAACTGTGCTACATTGTGAAAGCTATTGGTGAGGATTTATTTTCCTCATGCTACTTCATTCTTAGATAGTGATCTTAGATGGTGATCTTTAGACAGCTGAAGACAGACCTGTCTAGGGCATCTTCACTATCAAAATGAGTAAGATTCTGTCTCAAGGAATGAAATTTCCTACTATAGGATTTCAAGCTTGACCTATGAAAAACATGGCTTCATTTAACTGCTTGTTTCAGAGCAATAGTACATTTGCTTAAAGAAGATAATCACTCTGACTAGGAAATATTTCTGCCTTCTTAGTAAATTCTAATAATTCCTGAAAAGTGTGATTTTTGTTAAAACATTCTTAATTTTTGTCTTATACTTTTTAGTAAGAACCATTTAGTACTGAATTTTAAGTTAGTTTCTGTAAACTGTAATGATAAATCAGGCAAACATACATCTATTACATCAAAATTTGTAATAATACTGTGCATGATTTTTAGAAGTAATTGACAAAATGGGGAGGAAAGGATTGAATAAATTAAGCAGATTAGACCTATTAATGCTTTTAAAATTGTCTTCTAAATAAATACAGTTACAATATGTGACTCCTGGTAAAAGATAAAATTAAATGTTGAATCACAAATGAAATATTTTTCTCCAATTGTTTTGATACTTCTTAAAAATTGATATGTAAGATAAAGCATTATGTAGATAATTAAATGCTTAATTTGGTACATGCCAGAACTTTTTAGTTTAATTCTTCATGTTTTTTATTGATCTGGATAGATAATACAAATAACAGAATTATATGGTAAAGTCTTGCCCTTCAAAAGGTTTTTTAAAATGGGAATTGTTTCTTGTTTAGAAGAGAATGTAATTGTTTTTTCTTTTTTGCTGAGGAAGATTTGCCCTCAGCTAACATCTGTTGCCAGTCTTCCTCTTTTTGTATGTGAGCTGCTGCCACAGCATGGCCACTGACAGACAAGTGGTGTAGGTCCACACCTGGAACCAATCCCAGGCCGCCAAAGTGGAGTGTGCCAAACTTAACCACTTGGCCACCAGGACTGGCCCTAGGATATAATTTTTTAAACTAATATTTCCATGAGAAACTTGTGTGTCTGTAGTCTGTGAACCATGTGCTAGCTCAGCTTTGCAATTATACCTACATTTGCTAATCCAATTCCAGTTTTATATGTGTAATGACTCCTGAAAGAAAGATAAGTCATAGAGGCTATATAGTAAGTTTCTGGTGGCTCTGTCCTGGGTAACATTGTATAGATTCATTTAAATACACCTGTTAATACCGGATTTGCGATCCATTTTTAGAAACCTGCACTTTCAAAATTAATGTCAGAGTAAAGAAAATAAGATAAGTAGCTTTTTATAAACTAGCATTTTAAAACCTTTTTTCAGAAGATTTGACTTTTTTGTGTAGACCTGCTTTCTCTGTGCCTGCTCTGTCCAATGTGATAGCCACCAGCTACATGTAGCTAAATTTAAATTAATTAAAATTAAATAAACTTGAAAAATCTGTTCCTCAGTTGTACTAGCCACATTTCAAGTACTCAGTAGCCACACATGGCTAGTGATTACTGTATTAGCATAGATAAAGAATATGTCCAGCATCACAGACAGTTCTTTTGAATAGCACTTTTAGGCTAGATCTTGACCCGAATTCTTCTGATTGTATATTCCAGTATAGTTAGTTGCATTACTGTTACCTAATCATTTACAGAGGTGAGGATTAGGGGGTTTATGATAGCTAAATTAAACATTGAAATAAGCCTCTAAGACCTATTGCCAGTCCGGTAGTCTGATACTAACTAAATGGTCAGTCTACAGGAGATTTTTTTAAAAATAGCAAATAGCCTTCCAGCCTTTGAAACTTTACGTTTCTTTCCTTTTTTTTTTTTTTTTCAAATTCTAGTGGGCCAGAATAGAGTTGGAGAAAAAATTAGAAGTTCATCTCCAGCCTTTGACCTTAGTGAGATCTTTAATTTCATACTCTGCAAAAGCCAGTGTGCTTATAATGGATTTTACTAATATAGTTCTTTGCATATCAGCTACTCTTCTTTTGCCTATATTCCATTTTTAAATTCATTTTTATATCACTTCTTTAAATTGTGCATCTCTTTGTACAAAGTTCCTGGGCTGTGTATATATTCTTTCAGCTAATACTTTGTTCACATTGTTTGTAAAAATGAATCTGTTCTAAGCCTGTTCAGAATTTATAATGGATGCAGAGCTCTATAATTTGAATAGTAATTAATCAATATCTTTAAATAACTTCTTTACTTTCTACTCTTTGGCTAGGACTAAGAATTTCTCATAGTTCTCAGAAGCATTCTTGTATTTGCATAAAAATTTTTGCTTGGTTATAAAATTATACCCCTTGCAAGTTAGTCTACACCAAAAAAGATGTGCCAATTTCAGACAGTTCTTAAAATTAAGAAATTCAGCCATGTTAAGTATCCCTCAGATGCTAGAATCTGAAAATATCTAAAGTTCTAACTCTATATACAAAAACAATTGTCATTTAATTTTGTTGAAATGATAACTAAGACTATTACTTATAGATATCCAAAGGATGTCCCGGTGAGTTTTACCAACTGCCAGAATGACTATCATAGAGACAGAATGTACACACAGACTTTCTCACCTATAATGCCGCAATGTCATGTGCAATTAGAATGGAGGCAAATGAGACATGAGAGAACAGAATAAGGGCAGCTGAAGAAAGAACTATGATTTGCAATACACACTGACCCCAATATTATAAAATAGCCTGGAAGTCAATTCAGCAAATACTTTCTGCATGTTCTCTATGTGAAAAGATGAACAGGGCCTGGTTCCTTTTCTCAACAATTCCACAAACTAATGAATGTAATAAGCTCCTTTTTAAAGAAAAATAATTGTTGACATTTCAGAAATGTGTACTTCATTATATGAGATAACTCTTTTTTCCCTCCATTTAATCTTAGCATTTTATCTGCTAAGTGTTATTGTGACTAAATAAGTACAGTATGTTCCATTGAAGAGTTTTCATGACTTAATTTGTAAAAGCCACTCTCCTGAATGAAGCACTTTGGATAGAAAGAGCCAAAATGTTTCTTTTGAAATCTAAAACTCGTTTATAGCATCACTTGATCTTCCCCTTTGGTATCTCTGATTATAAGATAATGCAATCGTAAATCCGAAAGAGAATTTAAGGGCAGCCAACACTCACTTTATAGGTACAAAAGCTAAACTAAGTGATATGTCCGTAGTCACAGTTAGTGGAGCCCAGTATAAATCCAGGTCCCCTGGACTCGGGTCCCTTGGTGTTATGTGAGTGTGCACACATGTGCAGTATAAAAGCCATATTTAATGTCCATGGACAAACTTTGAGTGATAGATTATGCACTGTTTTCCTTAAAAACCCTTTTATTTGGGCCAATATGTAATGAATTTTTGCTTTGTTTATATTGGATTAATCAAAATACCTCATTTGTTAGTCTCATACTTCTAGATGTTGACGGCTTGATTTAATTATATTCTATTTAGCATTTGTATCACATCTCCCAATTATATAGACATTTTAAATTACATTTCCCTGAAGCCATTCAATAAATGTGAGTTAAACAAATTTCTGTATTTAATAGGCCTGTTTTGTACACTGATTATATTTTGTAAGATCACTGATTTCAGGAGTAGTATTTCTGTTTCATAGTGAGGAAATGGAGACCAAAAAGAAAGGCTAAACGTTAAGTACTGAAAGATGAGTGGCTTCCCTAGGTTTGCATAATAAAATCTATGGCAAGGCTTTGCAACAGCACTTTGCAAGGCCAGTGTATCATAAAGGTGTTCTTGATCTCATGGTTCTGTGTTTCTTCATTTCCCTTTGCCAAGTTTTGACCAGAAAATTAGAAGGATAGAGTAGTAGGGATGGAGAAAGATTTGTATGTCTTTGGATTTATTTAAATTTGGCTTAGGATGAGATGGATATAGATTGAAGTAAGAGACTACTTATTTCTTATCTGAAAAAGATTTGGAAAAAACCTTATATTAGATCTCAGAAATTTCTGACCCCTTGATCTCACTCTTTCCATTCACCAAATAATTTTCCCTCCTTAACTATTCCTTAGAAACTAACGGTACTCTTTCTTTTATGCAGAAAGTACACCTATACGCACTTCTGATGTTGACTATCGACTCTTAGAGGCATCGAAAGCTGGAGACTTAGAAACTGTGAAGGTAGGTCAGTGCTTTCAGCGTCCTGGGTAGCACTGTTGAAGCTTTGCTAACCAATTCATTTTAAGCTTGTAAGTGAAACTACTCAAATCCAAACAATAAAAGGGATGAGCAGAGTAGATCCACAAATGAGAGATCTTTAACCACGAAGAGTTTCCTAGCACTTGCTTTATATCCATTAAACCACTGTTTTGTCACTTATCTTCTCGTTACATGAAAGCTCTTTTATTTCCACTTACATTAATTAAGGTGTTATTTTTGTCCACATTCATAAATTTTTAAGCTGGTTCAAGCCCAGGTAATAGTGCAATAAAGTTTGAAAAAGTATTTCTTGAACTTTCTCACATTTGCTCCGGGAAAGCATCCTTATCATTCTTCAACCATTTGGGATTATTTATATGCAGAAGATGGATTTTCTTTTCTCCTTAATTCTGCTTGCCAAGAAAATTGTATCAACCTTTGTATGTGTTATAGAAACAATGGTTATAGATTTAAACTTTTTCAAATGTAAAATTATATTCTAGGGTCTGGCCCAGTGGCATAGTGGTTACGTTCATGCGCTCTGCTTTGGCAGCCTGGGGTTCACAGCTTCAGATCCTGAGCGTGGACCTACACGCCACTCATCAAGCCATGCTGTGGCAGCATCCCACATACAAAATAGAGAAAGATTGGGACAGATGTTAGCTCAGGGTGAATCTTCCTAAAGTGAAAAAAAAAGAGGAAGATTGGCAACAGATGTTAGCTTGTGGCCAATCTTCCTCACCAAAAAAAAAAAATATATATATATATATATTCCAATATGGAATATGCTTTTTAAAAACACACACATTTCCCATCTATAATCATTCATGCAGGGATGAAGATAGCAGAAAGGGGTATGTTTTTTGTTTTCGTTTGAGGGTGGTCTTGTGATTTTGTTTATATTTCTTGTTTTTTAAAGGAAGACTAATTGCAAAATTGGTATTGACAGTCATACAGCGTTATTTTTTACAAACTAAACTTTGTCGCTTCTTATTAAGTGAACTTTATTTTTGTGATTTTTAGCACTTTTATCACTCTTGATGTATACTGGTTGAAAATGACAGTGAAAACTTTCTAAGTTCTGTTGCCCAGAAATTTTATTGTTGTTTCAATATGTGGCCACTTCCAACTTCTCTTCCATCTTACAACATCATCTAAATTATTTAAAGAAAAATAGTAAATTTCAGTTCCAGTAGCCACCGGGGAGAAATTCTCTTCAATCAAAAGTTATATATTTTTTCTTAAAAATACTTTTATCACTTGAAATGTATCCTAATAAAAGAAAATCTTTAAGTATAAAAGTGATTAGGACTCCTTTTCTGTATCATAGCATTATAACTCAGCTATGTGCCCATCATAATTAAATTAATAGTTTATTTTTTTAATGTATAGTTTTTACATACTACACATTAGTTCCACTTGTTTTGTGTATAATAGGCAAATATGCTACAGCTTTTAGGTTTCCTAAACAATCCATTCACAGTACAAGCCAAATCTATTTTTGTGAATGGAATGAAAGTGGCAGAAGAAAACAAAGCACAAATTAAGTGAGAAGCCTGGTAAATTTCTTTTGCTATAGGCTTTAGAAAGTATTAGAAATTAAGGATTAGGAAAAAAGGCCGTTTGCTGAGTAAAGTATTTGAAATTATGAAAAGCAGGTACAAGGGATGTAAAATTGCTTTGGCATTCAAAAAGAAAGTGAAATAGAATAGAGAGTAAAGAATTTCCAAACATTTAATAAACAGAGTGGGCTTTTATTTTTGTAACCTGGCAAAATGAGTTGTGTTTCCTTCCCTGCCTCTTTTTGCCAGTATTCTCTGCAAAAAAAAAAAAAAAGTTACTGTAGAATACAAGGAGCAGAAGAAAAAGCAGCAGCAGCAGGAAGCAGCTTCAGCCATGTGAGGCACCACAGAAGGTGTTTACTGCCAATTTTTTTAGTTTATCTATTATTCATTTTTATTTAATTTTATTTTTTGATTCTATAATTAATGGGTTAAATGGCCACAGACTCGCTTTTGCTTAAAGGATAGGATGTTTGACCTGGCCAGATTACAACAGATCTTCAGATTTTAGAGTTTGGTGCTTTTCCACATAGAGTTGATAAGATTGTAGGCTCTCTCTTACTGCCCAGACTCCTTTCTGTCACGTATGAATTGTAACGCCTGAAAAGTCCTGTTTTTACCCTACAGTGTGAAAGCCCCAACTCAGTGTATCAGTAGAAACAGATGTCTTATAGGTTCTTGGTTTTTGTATAGTAATAGCTCATTACAGTGATGGAGCAGGAGCAAGACTGTCAAATACCTGGAAAGCCCTGCCTTCATGCCTTGTAGCCTAGAAAATGTCACCGTTTTCTCTGCTTTTTGACGTTTCTTCTTTTTATTACCTTTCTCCTCATCACTTCCCTGAATTGAGGTAATTAAGAAAGTAAGTAATGATGTAGCAAAGAGATCAAGAGACTAAAAATGAAGGAAACAGGGTGTGAGTCTTTATTTGGTCCCTTGCCAACTGTATGAAAAACGATGTCACTTAACCTCTCTGAGCCTTGGTTTATTTATCTGTAAAATGGAGATAATGTTCAACTTCACAGAGAATTATTCTCTCACTGAAAGAATCTGAAATCCTTTGAAATTGTAAATTATTGTGTAAATGTTGTCACTGTGATTCATCTATCAGTCTGATGATGCAATGCAGCCTGTCCATCCTTACTTTGCTTCCTACTGCTTTGTAAGTAGATGGAATGGAGCCTGTGCTGAAATGACAGCATTCAAAAGGAGGAAAGGAGACAGAGAAGAGATTTGGAGGGCGCAGCTGAAGGACATGGAAGTAAAGGCCAAAAACTGGAAAATGATTAGAATAAGTTTGATTCATAGAGTTAGGCAAACATCCCCCGAAGACCAAGTAAAGCATTGTTGACTTCATGGCTTTGCTTAGTGAATCAAAGGGCCAAGTGGGTAGTGCAAAGGGCCAAGTGGGTAGAATTAATATGATTTTTCCTCCTTTGCTTGCCAAAGGAGGAGACAAGAACTTTGGGTAATTCTGCAGTCAACCAGAGTTGGTCTTATTTGAGCACAGAATGGCTAAGTGCGTGTTGATACAAGCAGACACGTGACAGGTAGTCTTAGGGAGGACAGCCTTATAAAGATGGAAAAGGAAGGCATCATTTGCCTTGGGAATGCTTGCTTTATTATGAGTTTTTCTTTTTCATTAGGATTTTGGCTAGGAAACATTGAGAAAGATTAAATTGCTCTGTAAACAGTAAGAATATTTGTAGACACTGTAAGGCCAAGCATAGTGCTGATTTTTAAAACATCGCTCATTTTATCTAATCTTTACAAGTAAATATTCATTAGAAAATTACAATTTATCCAAGATGCCTGCAGTATTTTGGAGCAACATCTATGAATAAATATTAATGTTCTTTTTGTGTTTGTCTGTGTGTGTGTGCCATAAAGCAACTTTGCAGCCCTCAGAATGTGAATTGCAGAGACCTCGAGGGCCGGCATTCTACGCCCTTACACTTTGCAGCAGGCTATAATCGCGTGTCTGTCGTGGAGTACCTGCTCCACCATGGGGCCGATGTCCATGCCAAAGACAAAGGGTATGTGCTGGAATTTGGCTGCGATTCAGTCACTTAAGACTTAAAATTTTTTAAGTCTTAGATTTTCTTCCTATTAAAAAAGTAATGCAAGTTTTTTTAAAGTTTAAAGTGTAAATTAAAACATTATAGTAATGTACAGTATAGAAAGTTAAAATTCCCTATCACTCTACCTCCTAGAGATGATAACAGTAAAATATTACTGTAATCCTCCAGATTTTTTAAATGCATGTACCAGTGTATGGGCTGTGGTGGTGGTTTTTAATGTAGGCGGTGATACATACGGTCTACTTTGCAATATGCTTTTTCATCCAGTAGTATATCTTGAATGTCTTTCCATATCAGTATGTAATGGTTCATTTTGTCCTTTTATTGCTTGTATATAGTATTTTATTGCATTATATGAATGTGTCTATATAGTTTGTAATTTATTATTCATCCTTTTTTTTCTATTAAGAATGTATAATCTCATCCGAAAAGAATCCATCCATCCCAGTCAATCAGTATTAATAGAAACATAATTTTATTTTTACTAATTCAGATATTGTGTATTTTTATATTAGTTTATTAATTTATCTAGACAGATTTTAAAGCAGCCATGGAAGCTATTTAGAAATACAAGAAGGAAGTTTTAACTAAAATGAGCTTGCATATTCTGAGTTAATTTCATATCATCGGAAACTATAAATAAGCAAGCACCTTTCTATGCAATTACGTACGAGAGTGCTGTGGAATTAAACTGTACAACTTAGACTTCAGTTAACCATCATGGGTTTATCTTGTAAAAGGGACACATCAGACATGAATAATCAATAATAATATCACTAGCACTTTCAAAACACTGTAGTGCATTGGAGAGCAACCAACATTTGTTTCTGCTGCCCATTTTAGCACTTATTATTTTTGCTCTCAAAACGTTAAAAAAAAAAAAAAAAGCACTGATTTCTCTAAATAAAAATACACTTGATACCTTGTTTTTGCCATGTCTGAAGTGTAACTTTAAACTTATCCTTTTGGCGAAGCCTTTTTTGTGAGGATGTTTTTGTCCTTTTTGAATGCCAGCTGCCCTCTAATCAGGACTTAGAATCATCTCGGAACAGTTTGCTCAAAAGTTGACCCAGCCAGATTTTCTCATCTGATAGAGTTTATGGTTGACATCATTATTTTTCTCACTGAAATTTCTGTATCTCTTGGATTGTGAGTTTTCATTGCTTGACACCTAAATATTTAAACCCATGCACATAAACCACTTCTGAATTGTTAGGAGAAAAAAATGAAAACCAAAACAAAAGATAGAACTTGCTTAAATGAAAAAGTTAAATTGCACTCTATGTTTTATAAGTAAGCCTACAGCTTTCATTAGGAAAACCCAAATGGAAGAAAATCTGAGCGATAGTAAGATCAGATTATTGATTAGTTATTTCTGAAATCACTTTGTGCTCTTGTTCTTTATATTGCCAGGATGAAACCTAAATTAAAAGTATGGTAATGATGGGGCCAGCCTGGTGGCATAGCGGTTAAGTTTGCACGCTCTGCTTCTGCGGCCTGGGGTTCACCAGTTCGGATCCTGGGCCATGGACCTGTGCACTGCTTATCAAGCCATGCTGTGGCAGGCGTCCCACATATAAAGTGGAGGAAGATGGGCACAGATGTTAGCTCAGGGCCAATCTTCCTCAGTAAAAAGAGGAGGATTGGTGGCGGATGTTAGCTCAGGGCTAATCTTCCTCAAAAATAAATAAATAAATAAAAGTGTTGTGATGGAACCTTTTTCTGTGGATACGTCTGTATGTATTTTAAGTATAAAGATTGCTATAAGATTTGTATCTATCACCAAGAAACTAGGGAAACTCGTTATATTGAAAGGGACATTTTTAAAATTATGAATCCTTATAATGATCATTTTAACTCAAATATTTGTTATATATCTTTAAAATAATTTTCTTCTGTTTAGTGGCTTGGTACCCCTTCATAATGCTTGTTCATACGGACACTATGAGGTGGCTGAGCTTTTAGTAAGGCACGGGGCTTCTGTCAATGTGGCGGACTTGTGGAAATTTACCCCTCTACATGAAGCAGCAGCTAAAGGAAAATATGAAATCTGCAAGCTCCTTTTAAAAGTATGTAATTTTAAAAATTATGAAATATGAAGTATATTTATTCGTTGGTTAGTATGTGAAATTACGTCAAAGTAAATTATTTTCTTAAGTGCGGTAAGTGCTGTAGAGACTGCTTCCATTTTGATTTTAGGGGATGTTTCAGTGTGATCTCATGATACGTGAGAAGCTTTGAGTAGTGTCTGAAGTGCCTTTCTGGACTGATTTGATTAAGTTCAGTTCATCACAGTTCATCAAGGTAGGTTGTGCAGAGAGTTGAATTAGTTTGCATTGCTTATCTAATATAGCATTGATATCAGAAAGCATTTGTACAAGGAAAAGCAAGTTTTTTGATCAAGTTTGATTTTTTTCCTTACTGGCTATTTTATTACTGTTAACAAACTCATGCCTCATTATGAAACATTATTTAAATGCATATATCTTATAAGAATGTTATTTTAATATCAGATTTTTATTAAAATATAAAATAATCTCTAAACAAAGTTATTCATATAAATTTGGGGGATATACATGAAATAGTAGAAACTAGTAGTTATATGAAACTAAGTTAATATTTTTGTGTTCTTTTTAAATTAAAGTATGTGAAAAATGACCAGACATGTATTTATATAGTTTTCTCTCTTTTTTGTAACTAGAGAAAAACTGATCCTGGTTAAATATAAATAAAATTATTCTCTCACCACTTTTATGGTACCAAATATGTTCTTATGAGTCTTGAGAATAATACTGTATTTGATACTTGTTCTTATTATCACTGGTTGTTAAGAAATAACTTCCAGGTCACCATGAATTCATTGTCTAGCTTGGTTTATTGCAGATTTCTCCACTGGGCCAATAGTCTATGTCAGGCTCATAATAAAGATTCTTGACTTTTATTTACTTTATTTCATAGGTATAGGTGATTAAGCTTTAAAAATCAAATTAATTGTTAATACGTTTGTATGTAATTTCATGCTAGGTGTTACGACTTACAAGACTTACTAACCTTTCTTCTTACTGATTGCATTTAGAGTTAAGTGCTTTTTCCACCTGTGTGTCTTCCTCTTCCACACTTCTTTTTCATGATATACACTGAATATCTTTATGTAATTGAAAGCTGGTCAAATTAACATTCAGGCCATTCTTAAAAGGAAAAGACGTTCCCAAGACCACTTGGAGTTTGAGAAATTATATGATATGAGAAGTAAAAGGCACTCAGCACCTTCCCCAATTCACTGTCACTGCTGATCCTGAGGCTTGGGGTTTTGGTTGAGAAGTGGTTAGGAGCTGATTCAATATATTGCTAAGTAGGAAATTTGGAAAATAAAATAGAATTTTGCTCTGTTTTTCAAAATGCATATAGAATAGATAGCTTTCCTTGGATGAGTGAAGGTGAAGTTAAAAACAAATAAACCTTAAGAAAGATGCCACAAAAATGCAAACCCCATTTGGTTTTTTTGGTGTTTTTTTTTTCTTTTTTGTAGCATGGAGCAGATCCAACTAAAAAGAACAGAGATGGAAATACACCTTTAGATTTGGTGAAAGAAGGAGACACAGATATTCAGGACTTGCTGAGAGGAGATGCTGCCTTGTTGGACGCTGCCAAGAAAGGCTGCCTGGCCAGAGTGCAGAAGCTCTGTACCCCAGAGAATATCAACTGCAGAGACACCCAGGGCAGAAACTCAACCCCTCTGCACCTGGCAGGTAGGGATCTCCAGCACTTCAAGTCTCGCTGTCCTTTCTTGGACACCTAATACAGCTTACCAGAAGGTGAAAGAAATGCTGAGCATGGAGGGAACTAGTCAGTAAAATGGTTTTGATGGACGTAATTTTATATAGTGTCTTATTGTAAAAGCTGTTAATTATATGATAATAGTATTCGCTTTTAAAGTGAAAAGTCTTAAAATTGTAACATTTTTCAGTTATTTTTATTTATATACATATATATTTTTTTCTTGTAAGCTGACATGTTTGCCTTGTTTCACTCTAATAGCAGGCTACAACAACCTGGAAGTAGCTGAATATCTTCTAGAGCATGGAGCCGATGTTAATGCCCAAGATAAAGGTGGTTTAATTCCTCTTCACAATGCAGCATCTTATGGGGTGAGCATGCTAGAGTTCAAGTGGAGGAAACTTCCCTGAGATTTACTACTTTATTAAATGTATACTGTACACGAAGTAAGCAGATATCTAACCAATAGCATAATGTAGCGCAATTTTAATCTTACTATTCAGAATGTTTTTTAGCCTATCTTTTGGCCAAGGACCATGCTTTTTATAGCTTTTTGGTCTCTTCACATTATCTAGCACAATAATAGGTGTTTAATGACTGCTCAGTTAATATTTATTGATACAGATAATAAATCTTAACTCTACCTCAAGTAGATTTTAGAAACTGTAAAAGCCAGTAGGCCTCTTTATAGGCATGGAAATTATAGTTGCTTTTATGTTTATCATTAGCATCTTGAAAATTTTCAGGTAAATGGTTGAGCTATTTGTAAATATGGTTTCTTAGAGTTTGAAAGACTAGTGAAAACCCCAGAGTGAAAGTCCCGAGTCATTCCTTCAAAGCACTATAACCATACTCATCAGCTGGGAGAGGAAGAGGGATGTCTTGCAGCCTTGATGACCTTTGTTGGAACTGACTGCCTGGCAGTCACCAATGCCCACTTCAGACCTGACGAATCACACAGGAATAGATAAATTCTCCTGTGCTTGTCTGTTCATCTACTTAATCCCTATTTGACTGTAACAATCCACAGATTCCAGATTGTACCTACCAGGGGTTCTCACAGTTGGAATCACTTGATGAGGACAGTTTCTGGATTTGCAAAAGCCTAGCAAACTACAAGTAAAAACTAATCGTTGTGATTTCCCTATGCTCTTACTCTCTACTCCCTTGCCCTTCATAATGAGAACGTCCTCTTCCTCTCATGCCCCCTCTGCAAAGACCAGTATTTGAGGGAGATGAGAAATCTGAGTGGGAATACTTTAAGGAAAGCAAACAATCCAGTTTTGAGTTGGACAAACAGAAAAGAAAATTATACTTCCAAGAGTGATATAAATTAATTGAAAGTTTTCTGATTTAATAAATATTTTGTTAGTACTAAAATCCTCTTGAAACTGTAGTAAAACTACCTTTCCGAAGATGATTAATCTTTTATTAAAATTGTTAGAATTTTCTTTTAACCTTCCTTCCTGTAAGATTCTCATGTTCACTGTACAGATATTTGTGCTGAAGACCAGGCGTGGTAAATATTTACCGCTACCACACTACATATACATTTATGTATAATCCTTTTACCTTTGAGTTTTAACTATAAATATATATCATTTGGACATTAATGTTTACCACTTCTTAGCGTGATCCTTCTCCCCACTAATCCATTTGCTAAGCTTCAGTTAAGAGTTTATAAAGCTGATGGAATCAGTAGAACTTAAATCAAAGTCTTTTAACTTCTTTATAAGCCTACTAATGAGTAAGGGTCGGTGTGGGCAGTAGCATTATAATTCTTGACCTGATCTAGTAAAACTTAGACTATCAACTCTGTAGACTCTGTGGATCATGTCTTTCAGTATATCCCATACATTGTGGGTGTGGAAAAGTTCTGTCCCATCAGTCTTCCTTTCACAGTCCTCACAGTTGTCACAGAGGGTGAAGAAAGTAAAAATTTATATGAGTATTTTACCTTTTAATTTCCATTCTTCTGATGGGAAAGGTGTTGAGATGTTACTTATTATACATGTGTGTCATTTGGTGACCAGTGTGCGAGAAATAAAATGTATAGTGGTTCTCTTTTGTGGCTAATAGAATTGTAGTGTGCAGGTTGGCCTTGTCTTGTCTCATGTTCCCTTGAAGCTCTCTGGCTGTTAGCTGCAGGGAGGTGCAATGCAGTCAGTCTGCTGACCTCTGGAGGCCCATGGTTCCATTTTTATAAACTTGTTTCAGCATTGTCCACCACTCCTGCTCTCCTCTGTAACTCCAAGTGAGAAAAATAATGAACATTTTTTGTTTCATTCTCTTTTTATGTTATCCTCTTTGTTACTTCATCCCTACTAACCTCTTTGTGAATGAAGGTAACTTACCAAGGTGGAAATGAACAGATGATTCTCCACGCTGTGTAGAGGACATTTGGTAGAGGTTTTGATCAACCTGGTTCATCCCATCCTTCTACTAAGGAATGCTTATGAGCTAGATAATGGGTTTGTAGCAGGTATTTTTACCTCATGATGTGGGTGGATTTTTTGAGACACTCTAAACGTCCTTCATGTGTTAAACTTGTAAATTCAAAAATCAAATATCTGTGAGTTTTGGATTATGTACTGTTATTCACTAAAACCTTTACTTTCATGGTTTCTTGACCTTTTTTGGTTGCCATGTCTTTGCCACGTGCAACGTGTACTCTTTCCATTAACATCTCTCATGACACACAGTGATTCTCTGTTGGCACTAGGTAAGGTCATCCTCCCCACTGAGAATCTCTGCTCTACAAAATAATTTTATCTAATGCAATCTGTATACCATATAATCTATTGTCAGTAATCGTATCAAATTAGTATTTATCTCAGTCTCAGTAATCTTGAAATAAGGACAAATGTTAACACCATATAAAAATTTTAAAAGCTACTTTCTCTTCCTTTAGCTAAAGGGTAGGTATAATTATATTTTTATTATTTCTGATATATAAATCTATTGTATCTTTCCAAAGTCCTTTTTTGTTTACGTTACACATAAGCCTTGGTTAGACATTTAAATGAAATTGTAGGGCTCTGGTCCACATTTCTCTGTTAGGATGGCAAAACACTGGTTATATAGTCTTCATCCCACTGATGCTTGAACTGGCCTGGCAGCAGGGTGTATATGATGCACTGCCCTGAAATAATAGTTTTGAGAAGATTTCTGTGGTACTTCATATGGGGTAGAGGCTTCTATATAAAAACAAAGCTATTTGTAGAGTAGTTTGAAGTATAATGTTACCCAATGATCTCTACTTAAATAGCTTCTCTCTAATATCATAAGAAGTTTAAATAAAAGTTGCAGCCTTCATGAGAGTTTATATTAATGGTAATGGGCCTTATCCTGTAGTGTTTTTATATTATAATGCCTTATGTTAACTAGTCTTTAATATACTTTTACACAAGACAGTTCATTTTTCTGCCAGTTGGTAAATTTGATGCATTGATATTTATTTACCACAAAGCATGTAACTTTCTATTATAAGAGTAAGTGATTTGCTGAGTTTTCTCTCTCAACTTTTTCATTTTTTGGTGCTTTCTCTAAAAAGTATAATATTGGAGGGATTTCATGACATCATTGTAATAAAGCCTCTGTAGAATTAAATAAAATGGTTCTAACCAGAGCCTCAGCACATTTCTCTTCTTCCTGCTTCCCACCTTTCTTAAATTAAATGAGGGCCCTCACAGTCTTTTTGTGTAGTGTTTGTCATTTAAAGCATTCTGTGCTGCTGCTGGATTCCGAAGGCGTATTAAACTGACTCTTTCTTCTGGAAACATTCCAACAGAGTTCCGCTCCTTTTCTAGACCTTCCAGTTCAATATTTCACTGTTATATAGAACTGAGCTGTAGCTTATTTATTGCATTTATCAGCCTTAAAATGTCAGTTACTATTTCTGCCCCAGTGGTGTAGCGATTTAAAACACCTGAGAATTGTATTTTCAGTCTAGTTGGGTAGTAGTGCACTTCTTCCTGTTTATTGCTCTTTCAGATGTTCGTCAGCAGATTTAACAAGTATGTAATTGGTTTCTCTGAGCATAAACTATAATTACAATTCAATATAAAGAAAGTTTAATAACACATACCATATATGCAATTCATTTACACACACACGTAATTTTCCTTGGACTATCTAATTTTGGAAGCCTTTGCAAATTAGTCTACCAAATTACATTATTCTGCCAGTACACATAAGAGTAGAACAAAATTAGTCATCAGCAACACAGTTTACTAGCCTATAGCCTTACTGGAGAAAAGCTGGAAATTATGCCATGCTTTTGAGTTAACTGAACAAAAACAGCTATCCTTTTCAACGTATGTCTTTTGAATAAGGGAGGTAAATTACTGAATTTTGTTTGGTTTTGTTTTAAGTGATTTTGATAGTACCACAGATGGTACCTATTTCTGCCTTTTGTGTTACGATCAATTTTATAATGATGGTATATCATTCATAATCCCAAAAAGATCACAAAAAATAGTCTGTTCTCAGAAGCCCTAGTCTCATTATACTTTTTTTTGGTATTTGTATTGTCAGAACAAATGTGGAAGCTTTCTTAGAAGTTGTCTGATTTGTATTTTTCTAATAAATTTTCTTCTCTTTGTTCTCTGAAATTACTTTTCCTAAAATTGATAAATATTTGTATTATATTTAAAAAAAACCTTTAATACTACCTCAGAAAAAGTGCCTGTTCTTTTTGAAACGAGTGTCGTCAAGAAAGGAAGGACTGTCTTAAGGAAGCTGTGAAGAAACATGCCCTAAATTCCATCATGGGATGTTTCTGTCTGTGTCTTCCCCATCTCTTCCCGTTTTGTGAAAGTCAGCTTCAGATAACTCAGTTTATTGCAGTTGAGCAACAGAGTAAGTTAGAAATCTACTCTCAACAGAGAATGTGCTTCTGAGTTAATTATCAAAAGTGATCAAATTATACCAGGAAATGTGTGCATAAGGAGTATAATACCAGTCGCACAAAATTATAGAATATTGGAGTTGAAATGGATTTCAGAAATACTTCAGTGAAATCCAAACTAGCATCCCTAAAAATGTTTATAAAAATAAAGTTATTTTTAATATTCTCAAAAGCCTAATCATTGAATGCATATTATCTTTGCATAATCAACTGTCTTCAGCTTATTTTATAAGGACTCTTGGGAAGAAGCTGAACCCTTTTGTTATATAGAACGTATTATTTGAGAGAAAGTGCTCTCCTTGAAGCTTTCTCCTACACTGTCTTGCACAGTCCTGCCCTTTATCATTCTTCTTCAGTTCTTACTGCCCCTTTGTCCTCCTCTGAGGACTCTTCTTCCAGGCTCCTTTCCCAAAAGATTGTTGTTCTGAAGGCTTTTTCCCTGTTGTAATTATCTTTCTGTGTTCCTTTTCTTAGTGAGCTCATTGATCAAGTAGCTACGACTATCAACTCAGTGTTGCATTTTGTAATCCCCTAGGGTCTCTACCCCAGGGCCAGCACTTAGTAGGTATTCAGCAGATGTTTGTTTGGTGGGTGAGTGGGTGAGGAGAGTAGGTGAACAAGTAAGTGATGCCCTCTTAGCTGTGCTGCAGCCTTTTGTGTCAAACCATTTGCAGAACATCTGTCCTTTGATACTTTACCTCAAAAGCTACATACCCCGAATACCCCAAGTGAAACTTACCTTTCTTATGGTTTCATTCCGACTTAAACTTTTGCTACTCAATTACTGTTAATGGTTTTACCTTTGTTTTTTAATCTTCTAGACCACATTTTTAAAAAAAGGTAGTCATCTTTGATTTTTCTTTCTCTTTTTTCCTCTGTAGTTAATTTATCTTTCTAAAACTTTGTATTTTTCTTTTCCTTCAAAATTTCTCATGTTTAGCCCTTCTTTTCCATTCTTCTCTAACCATCACAGTTCAGGATCTCGTCACCTCACGTCTGGGTTATTAGTTAATGTGTCTGCTGCTGACATTTCCTCCACCCCCTATGTCATTTTGGACATGACTAATTTTTGTAAAATATTGTTTTGTTAGGTTATATTACTTTCCCAAAGGCTGAAGAAAGAACACTGAGAATCTTTGAGATATGTGTTTCAATCACTAGATCAGATTGCAGTGGGTTAGAAGAGACGTGGGCAGATAAGAGAAGCAGTGGGTATAGGAAGCTTGTTTGAAAAGTTTGGCAGACAGATTAGAGCATTAGTAGGAGACTCGGAGTCAGGTAATTGTTCCATTTTATGTGTTTGTTTTCAAGCAAAATCTGACTATGTTAGAAGGCTAAATAAAACATTTTAAAAGTGCCCACAAAGAATTACAGGATAAAAGAGTAATTGTGAAATTGAGATTTTGGAAGAGGCAAGAAAAGATGGAGTCAAAAATATAGGTAGAGGGGTAGGAATAATATTCTTTTTTAATAGAAGAAACTTCTATTAAGGATAAGAATACAGATACAGAGAGAATGAAATGTTAAATAAAACAGTGTCCCCAATGGTGCTTTACCAGATGATCTGATTCTTAACTCTTCACATCCTTTTTCTTCAGCATGTGGACATAGCAGCATTGTTGATAAAATACAACACATGTGTAAATGCAACAGATAAGTGGGCATTTACTCCTCTTCATGAAGCAGCCCAAAAAGGAAGGACACAGTTATGTGCTCTACTCCTAGCACATGGTGCAGATCCAACCATGAAGAACCAGGAAGGTCAGACACCTTTAGATCTGGCAACAGTAAGTTCCCTTTTCAAAATATTCCTTTCCAGAAGTTCCCTTTTCAAAAGTATTGCTTTCTGTACTTTCAGAGATGACATTAAATTCCAAGGCTTAGCAGGTTTACTTTTAGCAGTGCATATTTCGCTTAGAAGAACAAATTTCCTTCCTTCTGAAATTTTTTAAGTTCTCATTTTTTATATAATTTAAAACTCTGAAGGTGAACTAAGCAGTAAGTTAATTTACTTCTTTTTGCCATGCTTAACTTGGAGGGAAACTTGAACCATAGAAAACACATACTAGAGTGATTCCTCAAAGAATTACATTTAAGTATCTTACATATTCAAAATTATTTGGCATGTTATTCTAGAGCAACTGATGTTCATGATCATTTAACTGAGGCTATGAGATAGTCAACGGAAAATTAACTTCTGGTCAGTATATTATTATCCTGAAGATGGAAATTAATATACTCTAGAAATATTTTCAAAACAAAGAATTAAATTTAGTGGTTAAATATTAACTACAAAATTAAACAACAGCATCATCTTCCCTGAACTTCTTGAAAATGGCCACAATTATGTATAATTTTTATGGATAATTTTTTAAACCAGAAATACTTTTCCAAGCCACATTCTGTTTCCTGTATCTACTGCTAAGTAACAAAGGATTTCAAAACACTTAGTAACTTAACCCAAACTGAGGGAGTGGCTTATACAGTTACTTAGTATTTCTCACAGTTCTGTGGGTTGACTGGGCTCCGGTTGGTAATTCTGCTGTTTGTTCAGCTCCCTTCAGCTGGGAGCTCAGCTGAGGCTGCAGCATCTAGGATGGCTGGTCATCCTACAGGGCCTCTCTCACCTGCTATCTCGTCTCTCGGTATCCACTCAAACTTCTTTACAACATGGAGGATGGCTTCTAAGACAGAAAAAGTGAAGCTGCCAATTCTTTTAAAGCCTGGCTCAAAAACCTCAGAACATTACTTCCTCTGCTTTCAAGGGGCAACCCAGATTCCAGGGAAGGAAAATAAATACGACTACTTGATGGGAGGGGTGGCATACGTGTACACAGAGGAGGGAATTAATGGCTGGCTAGCTTTGGAGGCTGTCTCCCACATCTTCTAACAGCAGTTAATGCCTAACAAACTGGAAAGTTCATGAATAGCTAGCCAAATTAAAGTGCTGCCGCTTTAAAATTGCACCAGATTTTAATTGTACATTCAATTTTTGAGTGTGCACTAAATAACTGAACAAAAATTATTGTAAGTTGTTTAAGCATAAACAAAACATAGTAAATATGGAAACTCCTAAAGAAGAGATTAAGAATGAACACTCTGAAATATGCTTTTTTGTTAAATGAAAGATGAAATATTTTATTTTTTAACTCTATTCAAATCTTTATTAGTTTACATATTCTTTAAATGCATATGTAATCAGTATGAACAATCGGAATCGTATGTACACTTTTCCCTTAGTGTTCAGAAAGTGTTTCCAAGAATCAACATAGCCCACATTCTTTTTTTTCGGTTAACCTTTTTTGTTTGTTTGTTTTGGTGGCAGGAACACCTAAGATGTATTCTCAGCAAGTTTCAAGTATATAATATAGTATTAACTGTAGTCACCAAGCTGTACATTAGATCTTCAAAAGATAAAATATTTCTTAAAAATTGTATAGTTTCTCCAGTTCTACCCGCTGAAACTACTGGGACTCTTTGGAGCTGCAGATTAGAGAAGGAAAGAAGACGGAATGATCAAAAACAAATAGGGAATAGGGAGGCATTCATTACAGAAAAAATTCACAAAGCGTTTGGTCCTTAGTGAAAAACTTACCGTTTTAAAATGTACTATTTTGTGTTTTTTGTATTACTATTTTTAGGCTGACGATATCAGAGCTTTGCTGATAGATGCCATGCCCCCAGAGGCCTTACCCACCTGTTTCAAACCTCAGGCTACCGTGGTGAGTGCCTCTCTGATCTCACCAGCATCCACCCCTTCCTGCCTGTCCGCCGCCAGCAGCATCGATAACCTCACTGGCCCTTTAGCAGAACTGGCAGTTGGAGGAGCGTCCAACACAGGGGATGGTGCAGCGGGCACAGAAAGGAAGGAAGGAGAAGGCAAGTATGCCCTGGGAATGCTTATTTGGCTTTTGACTTTTGTTCTTTTAAATTAACAGATTCACTTTTTAATATTGGTAATTCTTGAACATCCTGTCTGCAACTTTTCATATCCATAACAGCTTATAAGAAATATGTCTTCATAAAATAAGTTCCTTGATATCTACATTGTTCTTACTTATATATAGTCCAGTACATCTGTTTCCAACCATAGTATGTTACTGAACTACTGAATGAGTCTTATTGCTGAAATATATCAGAAAAAAACTGAAAGATTACATAAGGAGAGAAAACTAAACAATAGCTGATAAATTTGGAGTTTTAAATCCACCATTAAATATTTTACAAAAGAATTAGATTATGCTCTATAATATTAAAATTAATGTAAATACTACTGATTTTATAAAGATAAAAATAAACGCTGCTTTAACTTCTCAAGCAAATTCAAAGATCACTTGAAGTGCCTGAATGAAGTTTGTGTATTCTGGATTATTTTATGCTATGTAAATTCATCCGCACAGCCACGGATGTCAGAGAGCCATGGCTTTAAGTGAATACTGGACCTTCCTTTAGCTTGATAAAGTTCTTTCTGAGAAACGTTAATATATGTCTGTTTTAGTTGCGGGTCTTGACATGAATATCAGCCAGTTCCTGAAAAGCCTGGGTCTTGAACACCTTCGGGACATCTTTGAAACAGAACAGGTAAGCTCTCTTACATATAGTTGAGAATGTTAAATTAAATATCAACAGTTACTAATTGCTACTCATTGTTTCTTTTTTGCTTCTTAACTGCTATTTTAAAACTCACAACAAGTTTCTAAAGAAGCCAAGGGAATCCAGTATTGTATACTTCTCCCCAAATTGCCTAACAGATGATGGGAGTCTTTGTTATTTTGTTATATCTTTATAAACAATCTGGCTCTATATGATTTATTACATGTCAGGACTTAGGCTGTGAAACTGCCTCAAAAGAATATTTTCAAAATCTTCCTTCACTGTTGTGTTTCCAAGAGATATTGACACTTACTCATCTCATTTTACTACTAATGGGACTAGACTCCACTTAAGGAGTGAGAAATTTTTATATTAACTGTTTAGTAAAATCTTCATGAAGCAATTGTCCATTAAATTGGAAAGCGAAGTAATTCTTGGACAAGTATACCTTTTTAAAATTGCCCCTCTATGAAGTTTCTGTGGTTCAGTTGGAGTCTAAAATAATGTTGAAGCAAAACTTGGCCATATATTCACAGACCTATCCTATTTTCGGGTACATCTTAAAGGTCTGTGAAGTATAGTGTGAAGTCATCATTAATGTGTTTATGAACTTAGATTCTTCTGTTTGTCATTATGTTTTTTACAAAATAATGAGTTTTTAACTTATTACTTTATGCTTTTATTACCATGATCAGTGTTAAATATTGAATAATAATAATGAGTTTAAATTGATATACATAGAACCTTAGAATGGGAAAGATCTTTAGAGATCATTAAGCCATTTTCCCAGATGTAGGAATTGCCCTTTTAACATCCACCGGGGAGGATAACTTGTTACAATGAGGGCCGGTATAATAAAATGCTTGTAATTAAAGTGTGCCCAAACTGCCCCCGTGTATAATCCCTTGATCTCATGTTTACATTTACCCTGTTTTGCACAGAAATGTAATCTCTAGTCTACGTAAGTATTCGTCTGGTAGAGCTGCTGTAACAAATTACCACAAACTTGATGGCTCAAACAACAGAAATTTATTCCCTCCCAGGCCTGGAGGCCTGAAGCTCAGAATCACAGTGTCAGCAGGGCTGCAGTTCCCGCAGAGGCTCTGGGGAGAATCTGTTCCATGCCTCTGCTGGCTTCTAGACCCCTATGGCTTGTGTCCACATCACTCCGGTCTCTGCTTCCATCTTCCCCGTCTGTCTTCTCTTCTGTGTGTCTTTTAGAAGGACATTTGCGTTGAATTTAGGGCCTACCTGTATAGTCCTAGGTGATCTCCTCATCTTAAGGTCCTTAATGTAACTACATCTACAGAGATGTCAAGAACAGTTTCCAAGTAAGGTCCTCCGCAAGTTCTGGGGGTTAGAACATGGATGTGTCTTTTTGAGGGCCGCCATCCAGCTTACGACAGCATAATACAGCCCTTCATGTGATTCTAAGACCATGTCAACTTCTCATGGACTTACCCTTCCAACCACTCACTCCTACAAGGTTTCTCCTCTTTAAGGATAAATTTACCTTCTTTGTCAATTATTCTTTATATAGATACAGTTTCCACATTCTTTGCTGGCCTCTTTGCCCCATTCTGGCTTCTTTGTAGATATATAGTCAATTTGGAGTTCGTTAAAATCCCCAAGTCTTTTTCATATCAGTTAATACTGGTAAGATTTTCTAATGTCTTCTTCTTTTTTTAGCTAAATTTCTTTATATTATTTATTGTAGTTCACCTTTAATCCTCTTAATGATCAAAACCGTGGATCAGAAATAGCACTGGGCTAAAAGAAGACCTTGATTCTGATTATTTCCTGCTGCTTCTTAGCTGTGTGACCTTGGTGAAGACATTTAACCTATCCCTTCCCTTACCTGTAAAATATAAGAATACCTTCAAATGTCCAGGTAGTTAAAGTTCCTGGTCATACTGTGCTTCTCTGCCAGTTTTCAAATATGCTCTAATGAAGCATTGGATGTGTCTTTTGTCCGGTGGTAAGGACTTCATAGACTGCTAGAATCATTTCCTTTCCTTTAAGCTTCAACTACCATTAATTCACCCTCTGGTTTGGAGATTTCTTATGAGAATATCCTAAACACTAGAATCTTTTTGCCTTCTTCCCTGCCTGAAGGTATTAAAGCTGTTTTAAATCGTTATCCTCTGCTATAGCCATATTCCAGCCATATCTCTTATTCCCAAATCATATCCACAATAACTGTGAAATTTCACACATCTTTACTTAATAAACCAAAGACCCTAATTCAAACAAATAACTCCAATTGGCTGTTGAAAGTTTTTCAAAGGACTTGAGTTTCTACTCTTTCACACATTTTGCATCGTAATTTTATTTTCTTTTTTCTTTTTTTACTTTACATATTCTCTTTTTCAGTGACTGATTTCCTGTGGCATGGTTATCTCATTAATTTTAATAGTTTAATGGTTTAGGCTTACAGTTGGTCCTTTTGACAGCTTATCCTGGCTTCATCAGTTTCATTGTTATCTTTTTCACTGCAGTTTTGTTCTGAGTAAATGGTTCCATTGATTTTTTTTGCCAGAATAATTTCTATATCCCTTTTTTTGATCATTATGTTGACTATTCCATTAATGTATATTACCTAGCGCAGTTACCTTCCTCCAGACAAATGATACTGCCTTTCTTTGTATTGAACTATGTTTGACTGTCTGCTGGCCCAGTCATTGAGCAATCAAATTAATTTTCATTTTGACTGCAAGTGTTACTTGACTAGCCTTCAGTTGTGGAGTAATAAATTCTGTAACCGTTTCCATTACTTACCCATAGAATTTTCTCCTGTTAACATTCTATATCAGGCTAATAATATGTGATGATGGTCAAGATATTTGTGTAGGCAGGGTTCATGCATTGTATTCATTTAATTCATGCCTATTTAGCTTAAGCCAGAGAGTCATTCTCTTTCCTAAGATACTTTGACACATAATATCTTATTGTTTCTCTTTGTACTCATGCATACTTCTCTCCCAGTGGAGTTGGAAATATAGTTACTCTGTTTCTGGTCCCAGGAAAACTTCGTTCAGAGCATCAGAGCCTCACATCTTATCTTCACAGTTGTTCTTTCAGAAGTCTCTTAACTAACTTGTCTTGACATATATACTTTACCAAGTTCTATATTAAATAACGTATACTTGTATTCTTTATAGCTAGTTATATACAGTACCAGTGTCACCTTGGCCCTTTATAATGTAGCTTTCTGACTAGCACACTTTTCCATGGGAAAGACCGATTCGATTTACACTGCAGTCCTTGGAACAGAATGCCGTGACTTAGAAGACTCCTTGTGAGCATATGTATGGTCAACCTGTATATTTTCAGGAAAAGTGACCATATAAATTTTTATTTCAAATTCTTAAAGACAAAGGCATGGACTCAAGTAAATTCATTGTGAACATGTTTCTAAAGTTAGTTCTAATAACTGTTACTGAAGCCTGCAACCTTGTAAGCCCAAGTAAAAAAAAGACTTTTTTCATTAAAACTCTCATTTTTCTGTCTCCATTCCAGATAAAATGAACAAATCTTAGAAAGAAGAGGCAGTCCTTCTTGAAGTAACCTTCTTGAAGTGACATTTGCTTTATATGCAAGATGATTTAGCTGATACATGGATGGTCGTTATTTTAAAGATTGTAATTTGATTTTACTGTGTGCTAGATATAAATAACTGGTCCGACAAACTTGTAATTTCTTGGATAAAACAAAGTTAAGATTTTTTTTTTAAAAGGAGTCAATGTAAAGATAATTTCCAGAAAAATCTTTTCTAGAAGTATAAACTAAGCCCTGCATCTTGGAGCAACATGTCTGAAATCCAGATAACCTGCTTTACTTCCAGGTGCTTCATTTCTTTTCTTGATACAATAAACTCATATTTACTCAGCTTCAGAATTTTTGAATAATCTTTCCTTCCATTCCTTTTTTCCCCCCCCTTAACCATTTCTATGTACCAGTCCCTGTATCTCTCCCTTTGAAATTGCTCTCTGATTCATCTCTTTTACCCCACTCCATCTTTATCTTGTTCAGTCGCTTTCTCTTCCAAATCTGCCCTTCATAGCACCACCGTTCTCCTCCTAAAACACAGCTTTGTATTACTCCGCTGAAAAGGCTTCCTGGGACCTGTCGGATGCTATCTTACCTTGATACGTGGAGCCCCTTAAGATCTGCCCTTTGCCTGTGCTCTGTCCAGCTCTTCTTTTACCCCTGTGTGTACGTGATACTCTTACCATTTTGAACTTCAGTACTTAGTCTCTCAGACGTTCTGTATTCTCTCACTTAAGTTTCCTTTTGCACATGCTGTTCCCTTTCTGTTAAACATCTGCCCCTTCTTCCTCTGCCTGATTGACTCCTGCTTCTTAGCTGAATTACCTTCTTCTAACAACCTTCCTTGACCCCCTTTCTTCCCTCCTAGTCCTCCTTACGGCCTTGACCAAGTAGGTAACCTCCGTAAGAGTTCCCGTAGGGATTCCCCCCAAATTTACCAACCTTTACCATATTTTTTGTTTACTTTTTATCTCCTTGGAAGAGGAAATAGCCTGAACTTTGGTGGTAGTATCCTGCTCATTTCCTGGCCCCACTCTTTTACTACCATTTTGGACCAGTTATTTAACTTTCTGAGCTATAGTGGGTTGTTTTAGAATTAAATGAAGTGTTTATTTAGTTCCTTTTTTGGAAATATCTAGTATGTAGAAGATACTCGTTAAACATCTTATATATGAAGGAGTGAACAAATGAACATAAACCTAAGTTCCTTAGCTTATCATTTAAGGTTTTCCAGTGGCCACTGCCTGATGAATATGGGGACAAATTGGGCATGTGACTCAAAGCAAGTAAATGTTTAGTTATTTTAGTTCTCTAGGCATCCTTTTCAGGAACATAAGCAAGGGAAAGATTCCTATGGCAATACATCTCAGCTCTTCGGTGTACTGTTTTTATGACTTCTCTGAGCCTCAGTTTCATCATAAGGGTGTTAATAGTACTTCATAGGTCATCATGAGGATTAAATGAGGTATTCATTTTATGATTGGGGATATATAATGAGCAGATATATTAAACGTTCTCCATTTCTTCTCTAAAACCTTGTAGAACTACTGTGTTGTGCTGGCCTGGTTTCTGCGTCTTCCGGATAAACACTATATGTATCAATTCAGAAAAACTTAAGGATTTTTTTAATTGAAGCTACCACATAGATATGAGATCCTGTTTTTTATGTTAATCTTATTTAAACTGAAGTATAGAATGCTTGGAAGGAAAAACATGGCATATCAATAATGTAGTAAGCCCTGTATACAGTTTCCAAATTATATTAAAATCACATTTGCTAAAAATGTAAGGACTTTTATTATTTTGTGAAATATTCTGTCTCAAAGATATATGTTTCAGAACTGTTGCTTTTTAGAGCTCTGCTGTAAACTTCCTTTGAGTGAGTGGAAGTGAATTGCCCATTTTGTGCAATGAAGCAATTATTTCTTAAATGGCCACTTAAAAGCAATATAGTAAATTATTTCCAAAGAACGAGTGATGTATGCTTGTTGCATTGAGAAGATCGGACGTATTATATAATATTTCATTCTGACAATAAAAATCAGCAGAGCAGGGCTGGCTCTGTGACCGAGTGGTTAAGTTCGCGTCCTCCGCTGAGGTGGCCCAGGGTTGGGATCCTGGGCTCGGACATGGCACCACTCGTCAGGCCACATTGAGGCAGCATCCCACATCCCACAACTAGGACCTGCAACTAAGATATACAGCTGGTGGGGGGGTGTGTGTGGGGGGGGGTTGTTGGGGAGATAAAGCAGGAAAAAAAAAAGATTGGCAACAGTTGTTAGCTCAAGTGCCAATCTTAAAAAAAAAAAAAAAAAATCAGAGCTCCAGGCCTAATTTGTCAGTCTTTTAAAATGTTCTGTGTAAGTATAAAGGTAGAGAAGCTATGGATAAATAAAAATATCCCATTTGAGTGGAAAAAGGGTGTCTATAAAAGAATTTCTCAGTTTTCTAAGGAAAGAGAAAATCAAAGGCTAGTCTCAGGAAGTAGTATTTGGATTGTCACAGGGCCAGCTTCCTCTGAGCTGGAAAATTGCGTATTGAGCCCTCAAGAAGTGTGGCCGCCCAAGGTTTCACCTGTGCGTTCAGAACGCTGCCACTGGGTGGCGGTAGAGTCACAGCTTCATTTAGTCAACAAAGGGAATTCGGTGATTTTGAGTCATGGTGGTAGCTAACTAATCATCTCCATCTATAGGGACGAATGACCAACAATTAAAAACCACTGTTTTAGACAACAATAGATATGTTAGTTAGGCTTCAGGGATTGTTAATCTGAGAATTTATAAGAAAACTTAAAAACCACCTACTCTCTCTTTTTCTTCTTCAAATTAGAATTCTTTATATAGCTTCTATATAAAATGGTCTGTAATCTAACAAAATACTTGTGACATAAATCTCACTGTTTTATAAGGCAGTCTTTCTGTGCTTGAATATTTCTTAGCCCTGGGAAGTTCTTCCTTATCTTTATATAAATCCTGCTTACCTAAAACCGATTCCTGCTTTTGCCACGTTCTGTTTCGTTGTGCTAAGCACCTCTCCCTTTCCCTTACCATTCACCTCTACTGCCTGCTGCGCACCGGGATCTGGGATTTCCGCACTTTCAAGCTACTGGTTGCCCTCGTAGATCTTGGGGCAAGCAGAAGGTGGTAGAATTAAATAATTAAAAGGAAATATAGCAATGATCATTTTATATTTCCAGAACATTGTTCATCCCATTTTAATTCTCCATCTACTAAAAGCAAATTAAAGAGTATTTCATGTGAGCAAAAGGCAGATAAGATTATCAAGACAATTTTAAGAAGATTATAAGTTCGTGCATATAAAGGACACAGTAGAATTTTCTTAATTTGAATGGGTATTCCAGCGTTGAAGACATGGAAGAGTTTTTGTTGTCTGAGGAAGTGTTAAAGATTTAACAATTAATTCGGTATCATTTTTCAGATTACTCTAGATGTATTGGCTGATATGGGTCATGAAGAGTTGAAAGAAATAGGCATTAATGCATATGGACACCGCCACAAATTAATCAAAGGAGTGGAAAGACTGTTAGGTGGGCAACAAGGTAAGCTATTCAGAGAAAAATAAATTTCAGAAATTAGTGGTACAAGGTAAGTGTCAGGGCTGGCATTTGAACTCAGGCGATCTGACCCCAGAGCTCACACGCTCGATGGGAAAAGCACCTCCTGCCTTCCCCATCTCAGTTATTGGTATTGCCCTTCCTCAGTGCTCCAGCTAGAATTTGAGTCATTCTCTCTCTCCTCACACTTTATATCCTAAATATCTCTGTAGTCTATACTTCTGCCCTTTCCCACTTCTGTTTGTTAGAAGTTTCATTAGAAGAAAGCCAGGGGAGAGAAAGGAAACAATTTGAGTTAGTTAGTCTGCAGAGCTAATAAAATTGCAAGAGGGATGTGAAACAAAACCATAGGTTTTTGAGCTTGAGACTTACTTATTTATCTGTATTAAATTAACAAGGATAATGAAATTAACAAGAATTATGTATTTTAAACTTACTGTAAGTGACCATTTCAAGCTATTTCACAGTTTTTAGAGGATAATGCTTCTTTTTAGAGCTGACTACATTGTAATTAGTGTGTTTCTCTTTTGTATCAGATATAGCTTCATGTACATTCACGGTAGAGTTCAGTTCAACAAATAATTGTGGAGCCCTGCTGTATGTACAAGAAACTCTGTAAGAACAGATGAAATTGATCCCCAAACACATCTCCATTACTTCTCTTGTCTTTGGATGTACTTGTTTAATATAACCTTATATATTAGGTTCAGATTACAAATAGTTTAGACTTGTTACAAAATGTCAATTATTTATGACAAAGCTTTCCCTAAAATAGAGCCTGAATGGTTTTTTTTAACATGTTGATTGTTCTTTCCCACAGGCACCAATCCTTATTTGACTTTTCACTGTGTTAATCAGGGAACTATTTTGCTGGATCTTGCTCCAGAAGATAAGGAATATCAGTCAGTAGAAGAAGAGGTAATGTACATCAGAATTTTTAATCTTTTCCTGAAATCTGTGCTTCAACCTATTTTTCCAAGAGAGATAAGCTTGTCTCACACTGACTCATGGTCACTTGCCTATCTGTTATTCTGTCCCTTAGCCATGCGGTGGAATATTCCCAAAATTAAAATAGGTCTGTGGGTTAGAACTATGCCACGTTACTCTTACATCATAAAGCTCAGGTTTCCAATGGGTAGGCCAGATCTGTCTTTCTATTCTGGAGACTTTCTTGAAAGTCATGTAACCCTATTACAACTATTTTCTTACATCGTTAAAATGCTACCTAAGAATGATATGAAGTGAGAATCTCGCCTCTTAGATAGCAAATATCTTCTCATCTTTATTTTTATTCAAAGTTATAAAATGTGATTATAAAATAATATGCCTAATTTTCAGGTATGCCTATGAAATCTGCCTCATTAGTGGAGTCACCTTTCATTTGTCCAGTCACATTATTTGAAAGCACCAGAGTAAGGGTACTTGTATGAACCTCCTGGTGGACGGATGCCTTAGAGATTCCCTCTCTACTGATGGTGTATGCCTCACATCTTAT
Organism: Equus przewalskii; assembly: GCF_037783145.1. Classification (NCBI taxonomy): domain Eukaryota; kingdom Metazoa; phylum Chordata; class Mammalia; order Perissodactyla; family Equidae; genus Equus; species Equus przewalskii. Next base: position 13,882,220 of record NC_091858.1, on the reverse strand, counting down.
GCATAAGAAACAAAGTGCATAATGGCATCAGCATAATAAATAAGCTGGCTAACCTAATTCCATTATTTTGCAGAGAAGGGCATCCCTACATTTTTGTTGTTTGTTTTCTGCTTTTGACTTAGTGCTCATATTCTTCCCATTCCAGGAACCAAGCCCTGTTACCTAAGAGTAGTATTTCAGCTCGTACTTAGCCAGTCTATCAAGAAAGCATCTTGTCTTCTAGTGTCATATTGCCTAGTCATTCTCCTGATAGTAAATTTTGATAATAATGTCAAAAATGTGGTGAATAACTTCACAAATGGAGCGGTGAGATAATTAACTCTTTGAGTCACTTTTGTGAGAAACTTAGGTCTTTAAAACATTTTACTTTTCCATAATAATTCTTTTTAATTTGAAGAGTGGAAGAAGGATGAGTAGTGTTCTGAAGAAAGTTATTCTACTTATCTACATGTTTTATTTAACTTCCCCTGATCTGTGCAGTTATACTTTGAGATCCCAAATTAAAGAGATGATAGGAATATTTCACCTAGGGAACAAAAGTTTTTGGTTTTTAAAAATTCTTTATGCTTATTTTTAACAGTTGTTCAATGGGGTATTCATTGAATGTGGAGAGTTTGACTTAATCAGAGTGTTGCTTCTCATTCTCAGTACCATAAAACAGTAATGTGGATGACTTTAGTGCAATATTTTATTTATATGTTTCCCTACTGTATTTGCAGAAAAATCTTTCAAAGCTTCTAGTAGAAAATAAAAAGAAAATGCAGAAGTTTAATGTTTATGTCTGTGACTATTTTCTCACTAGAAATACTTATTCATTAAACGTGTTGATCAATTTATAGTGAACTCCTATTTATTTATAAGTGCTGAGTCTTAGACTCATTAGTGAAACAATGTGATAGAATTGAAATGTTGAGAATAACAGAAGGAATGTCTTTAGAATTATACACTGGCATATATTCCCAAAGTTAATTATTTTATTTTATTCCATAGATGCAAAGTACAATTCGAGAACACAGAGACGGTGGTAATGCTGGCGGCATCTTCAACAGATATAATGTCATTCGAGTAAGTTTTTAAAATTTTAGGGTGAAAATTGGATTACAGGGCTTGCCTGAAAACCAAATACAGACGATGAAAACTTTTTGTTAAAAGTCGTATTTTCAAACTGTTGAAGATAATCAGTCACCTGTTGCCCTGCAGTCAGTGTCATCCTCCTCCCTCCAATATAATCTAACCCCTCAAGACCATTCTTCCCTAGAAATAGAGACACCCAGGAGACACCAGCGTGACAAAAAGAAGGCTGGATCAGCTGGTACTGGTGATTCAAATATGTTAATGTGACTCCCAGCTCATCCACAAATGTAGATGATAGCTGACAGTAATTTTTGTTATCACCATTTTAAAGTAGCATTACAGGTCTGGATTTCCAATCTAATTGAGGCAGTAATTATATCAGAATGTATACATCTCTTAATCTTAGTATCTTAATTTATAATATGGGATAGTTGACTGCTATATGCTTTTTTCCAAGGGGTATCATGAAGATGAATAAAATCTGTTGAGAACTGGTTTAACCCTTTGGGTTAATAGACCTGTGAAAGTCACACCAGTGTGCATCAGAACTACCTGGGAGGGGCCGGCCCTGTGGCCAAGTCGTTAAGTTCTCGCGCTCCGCTGCAGCGGAACAGGCTTTCGCTGGTTCGGATCCTGGGCGCGGACGTGACACCACTTGTGAGACCACGTTGAGGTGGCATCCCACCTGCCACAACTGGAAGGACCTGCAACTAAGATATACAACTATGTACTGGGGGGATTTGGGGAGATATAGCAGGAAAAAAAAAATTACCTGAGAAGTTGAAAAAGATAGATTTATGGACCCTTATATCCTAAAATTCAATGAGTCTGGGGAGGAGTCAAGGAATAGCCTTTTTTCTTTAACTCCTCAGGTGATTTTGAGGTATAGCCAGGGTCTAGTGCAGAATAACAAAGAAAAACCATAACTGAAAATTAGGTCACTGAAAGCCAGAGTATTAACTGAATTACACTGACCTGGCAACTTTATCATTTTTACATAATGTTTTAAGCAAACAAAACAAAAAACAAAAGTTGAAACTTCCTAAAGGAAAACACACTTTTCATTTTAAATCAAACTGCCAATTAATATATATTTCAGTAATTTGCTTCTTTCTTCCTCATCTTAAAGATTCAAAAAGTTGTCAACAAGAAGTTAAGGGAGCGATTCTGTCACAGACAAAAGGAAGTATCTGAGGAGAATCATAACCATCACAATGAGCGCATGCTATTTCATGGTGAGTGTCATGACAGTAATTATAGACATCTCTGAGCTTTTGCAAATTCCAATAAAGTGGAAAGCTGTATTAGTGTTGTGTTAAAAATGATTTGTTTTAATTTTTTTTTTAATTACATCCTGGTACCAACTTTCTAGTGCATTACATGTTAGTACTGGCTTTCCAAGGCATGTACAATGAAAATGATTCATCCAGAATAGTTTCGGAATGTAAATTGCAAGTTGAACCATCTAGATAGTGCACTATTTCTATTGTAATTTAGTATAATTGTTTTAGTTTATCAGATTATCTATTTTGCTTAAAGTAGGATTGAGTGAAATAATCTGTATTTTCAAAGCCACATTGTACTTTGCTATCTAAAATCTCATGCTATCTGCAGAATCTCTTTAACATCCTTGCTTGGTAAACCCAGTGGGTTCCTGAAAAGATTCTATTACATGATAATAATCTATATGTAATAGACCATCTTACAAAGAAACTTTTCATGTATGCGTTATTAATAAGTTAATCTGTCAAGTGCAAATAGTGTGTAGGTAATTGAGATTCTAGGAAGGGGTTCAAAAGCAAATCTTTCTATCTTTCTGTTTTTAGGTTCTCCTTTCATTAATGCCATTATTCATAAAGGGTTTGATGAGCGACATGCTTACATAGGAGGAATGTTTGGTGCTGGGATTTATTTTGCTGAAAACTCCTCTAAAAGCAACCAGTATGTTTATGGAATTGGAGGAGGAACAGGCTGCCCCACGCACAAAGATCGGTCGTGTTATATATGTCACAGGTGAGCATCTTGCCTTTCATGTAATGGTTGCTGTCCTCAGGTCATGACCCAAATTAGTTTCTCAGGCTCTACAGAAGCCACAGGTTATCCTCAGTCCTACTCTTAAAGAATCAGACAGGTTTGGAAGTTGGGTAGGAATAGCTTATCAGCCTCTGCCCTAATAGGAGCAGTGACAGCAGAGCTGATACCAGTGGTTGTAAAAACCTGACATATGTCAACTAGTCCTAGGTTACAATGAAATTCCCTCCATCTTGGCTTTCTCCCTGGGTTCCACTTTCCTTGCTTCAGAATCAGAACAAGAAAAGATTGAGAATTATTTCTGTAGAGCAAAGAACTTCTAGCTGTAGTCACTTTTGACCTAAAACACACAACTTCTATAAACAAGTAGAATCTTCAGTGTGTTTCTGATGTTGTTAGTGATGTTTTAAGTCAGGGTATATAATTAGCTTTGAAAAGTCCAACTTCAAAATATTAACTTTGGAGTTAGTAGTAAACAAGTGAATATTAGCTTTTTAAATAGGATTTTAAAACTCAGAAACTGAAAAGAATAATAGTATACTCTCTCTGAAGTCAGTGAAAAAAATTCCCTTCCATGTTCCCTTCCCTGCCCAATAGAAAAAATAAAAAGAGTTGTACTTTACAAAGATTGCAGTTTATTACATTTCTCTTTAAATTAGCCAGATGCATTATTTTTGCAAAGTCAAGTTAATGACATCTTGTAATTCAGTTAAAACCTCAAAAAGACCCATATAACCTTGAAATTCATTATAGTTGTTGACCTTAAAACTTATCTCTCTTAGTTACATTATGAAAAATATTAGAGCAGTCACTGTTTCTAAGATGAATGCCGTATGTCCAGAAGAAAATTTCTTTCCCTTATGGCTGCTGTGGCTAGTAACACATAAAAATTACCAAGAACATGTAACATGCAAAAGTTTCTCTTTGTTGCTTCAAACCTAACTCCTCTGGAGACAAAATGAACCTAAATAAGCAATAAAAGTGAACCTAGATGAGGATAACAGTCACTCATTAAAGTTAGACACACAGGTGTGTCTTAGCCAGGATTTCCTAGAAAATGGAACTTGAAGCAAAAGCCTATGTACTAGCACTTTCTTGGCAAGTGCAATCCCAGAGAAACAGGAACGAGGGCGCAAAAAGAAGTAAGGTGGAGAAGGAGGCTGAGCAAAGGCAGTGAGGTGCCTGTGAGCTGGCCAGTTTCATAACGGGTGCAGTTGCTTGCTCAGTCCATGAGACATCTTCAGAGAGGCTGCATGAACTGCTATATCTCAGAACAGTACATCATGGGAGAAGAGAGCTGAATTATCTGCTGGTCGGCAGCTGCCCCACAGGGCATTGGTACCCCGCCTTTTGGGCTGCTGCATTGCAGAATGCACCACAGTGCACAAGGTGAGCCAGTGAGCAGGCATGAGTTGGTACTCTCCACCTGCCCATTAGCAGCCTGCAGCCTCATGGGCCAGCCTGGCAGGTTCTGCATCTTCTGCCTCTTTAGCAACAGGGAATCCCTGGGGCAGGAAGCAGAAGGCAGGAGGAAAGGCCTGTCGGGTCAAGCTTTGTGTGACATGTGGACTGGGAGTAGCCACGGCAGTGGGCCCAGCTGGTTGAGTAGGCAGAGTGCATTGATACCATAGTGTTGCCACAATGTGAGGATGGAGTTCAAAGAGCCTCTGTCTAATGTAGATCGAAACCCTTGTCTCTGGGACCTACAAGAGAATACAGTTGACACCAAGCTAGCATCCCAGTGGGTCATCAATAGCATCACACTAAAAAAGCCAGCTCAGGCAGTACCTAGTTGTACTGGGTATGGCACCATTTTTAATTGACTCAAAGTAGTGTCTCTGATTAGTCACAATGCAAAGATCATACTCCATTACTGAAAACAAGCTATTTACATTTAACAGTATGACCAATCTTACTGATTAGTTAAAATGTTTATTGTTTATGTTAAGGGCTTGGCAAACTTTTTCTTTAAAGGGCCACATAATAAATGTTTAGGGCTTCACAGGCCCCATGATTGCTGTTACAATGACTCAGCTCTGCTGTTACAGTGCAAAAGCAGCCACGGCCAGTATGTAAATCAATGTGTGGCTCTGTTCCAATAAAGTTTTATTTACGATAACAGATAGCAGAGTAGATTTGGCCCCTGGGCCATAGTTTGCCAGCCTCTAGTTTATTAACACGCTTTCTTCCCAATCAACCTTTCTTCTCTAGAATATTTAACATCTGCCCCAATTCATATTTCAACCAGATAGTATGATTTCCAGCCATACATTTAAGATAAGTATTTTTGTGTATGACCCAATTTTACTGTTATTTATCTCATCCTAGTTTTTACTTCTCCATAATGAGTAAACCCAATCTTAATTTCAGATGCTGCTGCCGTCTGCTTAATTTTCTTCACTTTCCTCCTATCCATCCATACAAGAACTCAGTTTCCGCTGGTATTTCTTTCTTTCCACTAGTCAAACCTTGCTAGGTGTTTTCTGTGACTGATTCCTAAACCACACCAAAGCTACTTTGTGTAACTATTGAGCCTAACTGTTTATGGTAAATCAATATATCAAATCCCATTCCATTCCTACTCATAAATTTGAAAGTGACATTTAAATTAGCTTGCTTTATGTTAAAACTTTTTTAAAAAATCAATAAACCTAATGGTTATATCATTCTAAGATTTAAAGCTTCTGTCAAAGTATTGCTTTCCTTTTTTCTTCAGACAAATGCTTTTCTGTAGAGTGACCCTTGGAAAATCCTTTCTACAATTCAGCACCATGAAAATGGCTCATGCCCCTCCAGGACATCACTCAGTTATCGGGAGACCAAGTGTGAATGGGCTGGCATATGCTGAGTATGTCATCTACAGAGGAGAACAGGTATCTTACTCATCAAATAAGCATAAGAAAGTTACTAAACATGTCAGTACAGAATATGGAGACCACGCAAAAGTTAAAGAAAATCATTTAATGAAATATCTACCATATAGCATTAGTTGCTTCAGGTCAAAATGAAGATATCAAAATTCTTTGACATCAACTTTGCATACAAAACCCATTAGTCACCTGTTAGCCAAGTAACACAGTGTAATCAGGAGGGCTGCTGGGAAGTAAAGGCATGAGATCTCAGTCTGTTCTGAATTAAAGCTTTGTATCCTTCTTACCCCAAGATGGCAATGGAGAGCTAAGAGCAGCTGCCATTTAGTGGGTCTTCTTCGTGGATATAGTTGCCACAGGCTTGGTCACATGAGTTGAGTCTCTATACTTCTGAACATGGTACTTTACAGAGAATGAAAGATTTCTGAGTCATAAAGCTACAGCACTTTAAATTCTGCCAACTGCTTGAGGCTCCAAAATGAAATTGTCAGCAAGCAGGAAAGCTTTCTATCATTTTCAACCCAGTCCTTAACTCTTACAGTAATGCTAAATGCATACTGATTTGTCTAAAAACAAAAATCAATTTGAGCTTAATTGAATTTCAAATGGATACTTAACTATCCTGATGGAGAAGAGAAGAAAAGGAGAAAGAAGAAATTAACTAAATACAAGTAAACTATGAAAACAACATTTCATCATATGCCATCAGTCTTGGATCGGGTCGGGCGTGGGTTTGGGGGAAGAATTGCAGACAAATCCTACACTCCACATAGTAGACGTGCTGATTGTGGTGGTGTGGACAAAGCAGTGACACTCTGTTAGGTGTGTTATAAGGTGGAGGAAATGAGTCAATGTGTTGACATGTTGATTTGGGTAGCTGTGGCTCTCACTGTGGAAGAAGGGACATACAAATATGGAATGGGAGAAGGTAGGAATGACTCTGTAGGGATGGACTGAAATTGGAAGTATTGATGTGAACTCAGGGTTTCTAACATATATATGTGTGTGTGTGTGTGTGTGTGTGTACACATGTAAATATATGTAAGCATAAGTATATGTGTAAGAGTGTATGTAAACTTATGTATGTATATGAGTGATTATGTGCATATATTTTTTAGCACTGTCTGCTGGAAGTAAAGAAACCCCAGTAGCAATGAGTATACCTAGAACCCAGATTTTGGCCTCTAATACCATTCTCCACTGTAACAATCCTGGGCTCTTTGAGGAAACAGTTAATTCCACAGCTGGAGCAGATTAGGAGCAAGATAAGCCTGGAATATCTTGTTGCATCAGAAAGTAATGAAGTGCTCAAAAAAAATGATGGGGGCGTGTCACAAGGACACAGAGCTAGCTTGAAGGGTAGCCCACTGGCCAAATCTGGAACAAAGTCCACACCAAAATAAGCACAGTTATAAATATTAAACTATTGGAAAAACTAGAAATTCGTGATTCTATACTGACAAGAGATAAATAAATAAATGAAGGGGGAAAGAAAGCTTTTACTTACTGTAGAAAGCCAGGATCGGATGGGTAGATGCAGAGGGAGTACTGGATTTGGAAAATCATCATCTTGCAACCACTGTGGTAAAGATTAGGTTGGGCAAGAATCAGGAATGGATGCTAAATTTAGGGGATGATTTTGAAAAGGAAAAGGATATTTGCATGGTAGCCTTATTAGTTACAAAGAAGAAAAAAAGTCACAGTAATTATACATTGGAGAAAGGGGACATACCTTGACCAGATGATCAAAATTGACATTATCAATGAGGGGCAAATAGACATAGAGTGTGCCTCCAGATGTGATATTCTGAGAAGCGTGTAACGTCATCTATGCAGTATTGCAGCCAGGAATGTTTAACCTCAGTCTAATCAAAATGAGAAATGTGCTGTTAATAAAAAATGTGGGAAGATTCGATTCTTCAAAACTGGCAATGTTATAAAAGACAGAGAAAGACTTTGAAAACTTTCCAGATTAAACGAAACCCAAGAGACAAAACAACTAACTTAAGGTTCTGCCCCCAAATTGGATCTGATACTGGAAGAGAAAGGACATTATTAGATCAGCTGACAAAATTGGAATATGAAGGGTAGGTAGATAAAAGTATAATATCAATATAAAATTATAAAGCTGAGTCTGTTCTTATGTAAGAATATCCCTATTCTTAGGAAATAAATACTGGCATATTTAGGGATAAAGAAGCATGATGATGTCTATAGCTTACTCTCAAATTATTCGGAGAAAAAATGTGGCTGTGTTTCTTTCTGTCTGCCTAGTGTATGTAGAGGTAGGGGAAAAGTGCACATGGTAAAGCAAATGGAGTAAATGAAACCTTAACAGTAGGTGGATGTAAAGGGTATAGGTGAGTAAAGGGTGTACAGGTGTTTGGGTTCCGTTTTAATTTTTGCAGCTTAGTGATGGTCAGATCACATACAAACACGCAAAACTATAAGTATGTTCATCACTGTCTTGATTATTATGATGAGAAATTTAAACAACCTAAATATTCAACAAAAAGGGAATGTTCAAATAAATATTAGTATATTTGTATGCCTGTGATTAAATTTAACATGACATATGTTAAACTAAACATGAGAGCAGTTATCTCTGGATATTGAGATTATAGATGATTTCAGTTTTCTTTATCATACACTTTTCAAGATTTTGTAAGTTACCTATGGTAATATAATTTCTTTCATATTTGGGTGGAAAAATAATAAAGGATATTTCAAAAATAATAATAGGTAGGCATTTCTAAAATTTACTGATCATTCAACAATTTCCCAAGCACTTTGGCTTGATAACTTGTATGAAGTCTCTTTCTAAAAGAATTAAGAGAATGACATGGTCCAAACCTTATTTGAAAGAAAAAATTACCTTGAAAAATGAAATACGTGTAGTATTTGTTTTATATCAAGGGAGCACACTTGTTCTTCCATATCTCAGTGTTCTTGTCCGCATGGATAGTGTTAACTGTAATGTCTACTAATTGAGTCATTTCCTGTGGGCAGTTTCCCCAGTTATGGTGAAGTTTTCCTTTACTGACTTTTATTTCATTCCCCTTAGTTGTAGCTTAAATCATCCTTCACCCTTAGTATTTCAAACTTTCAAGAACAGACAAATGTCTTATTCAGAGGGTTGATTTGAGGGGTATTATTCATTATTGATGGGATTGTTTCTTTCTTTAGAATTAAAAAGATATGTTGAAAATTAACTGAACTTTGCTTGCAAAGGAAAATGCCTCTGATTTGAATATATGACTGAACTTAAAATATCAGGAATCTGTGTGTGTGTTGTATTTTAAGCTTCACATTAAATTCGGCTTAAAGAAGAGGTGTTCTCTGGTCACTGGTCGCTATAGATGTTTAGCCTATTTTACTGAAATGATATGAACAATGCAGAATTATTTAACCTAGAGAATGGAAGACTATAGAATGATTTATAGAATGATTTTCCAGTATACCAGGTTATTCAAGAGAGCATGCTATCCCTTCTTCCTCTCTGTGAAGAATAAACTGAAAGCTTTTGAGTTTAAATTTTAGCATTAGTCATTTGGGTTAAGAAGAGTCTCCTGAAAGTCAGTTACCAAAAATGGTTGTTGAATCTTTTCTTATAGGAACTTTCTTTTTAAAAGATTTTATTTTTTCCTTTTTCTCCCAAATCCCCCTAGTACGTGGTTGTGTATTGTAGTTGTCGATCCTTCTATTGTGGCATGTGGGACGCTGCCTCAGCATGGCTTGTTGAGCGGTGCCATGTCTGCGCCCAGGATTCGAACTGGTGAAACCCTAGGCCACCAAAGCAATGTGCGAACTTAACCACTAGGCCACGGGGCCAGCCCCTATAGGAACTTTAAAAAAAAAATATGGTCTGTGCTTTTATAGCTAGTATGGATTTAAAGTGACTTGACAGGAAATAATTGTTGGTCTGTCCTGGGCCCTTCTGGTCCTGCAGTTTAATAATTCCCTCACCTTAAATCCCTCTGGACTTTGAGGTGATTAGTCAGTGCGTCAAACTGTACACAGCAACAATGCAGTAGCCTAACCAGTAGGCACCAGAAGCACTCCAATAAGGACCTTTCCTTAATGCACACCGTGAGCATCTTAGACTCTGCCTGACTGAAATTTACGTGTCAGGATCTCCTTCAGTAGTGTGCTACCAAAATGCAAATACTGCTGTTACTGACCCTTCTCCTTAAGCAACTTTTCTGCAAAGAAAAAGGATGTGCCGTACACAGTATCATAGATATTAAATTTCACTGGGACAAAAGGAAGTAGGAATATGCCTCACGCTCATTTTGACACTTAGCATCTGCCAGCTTGGGTTATTTTTGAATTCCTTTTTTTCTGTGTCTGGTTTATCCTCTCAAACAGCAGGGTCCATATCTCACATCAGAGTGCTTTGTACACAGTAGATGCTCAATATGTGTATATTGGTGTTGAGTAAATAATTTGCTTGACCATCAAACCGTCTGGTTGACTAATCAGTTTTTCCATTTTTCCACCAGTGTTTGAGCTTCTCTAGATTCTTTATGCCCAGCTCTAGAATTCGCAGTAGATAGCTGCCCTAGTTTGTTTCAGTAACCAAAAGCTAAAATGCCATTTAAAACCATTTCAAGAATTAAGTAGTGTTTAAATTATAATAAAATAAAACCACAAACTATTCAGTTATTGAAATTTCAGATTGGAAAGTCAGGAGAGGTGAGGATTGTTAATCTTGCTTATTCCAACTAAATGTACTAAAGATGGAACCATTGCTGTTTCTAAGCCAAACCATAGCAGACTGGAATTTTGGAAAAGAATATTATGAGTGATAATGGTTCCTTATGTGTGTAGAGACAGTTATCCATGTAAGGAACTGTAACTTTTGAAAACACATTTAAACTTTTGTTCTTTTTGTCCTTGCTGAGACCTTCTTCAGGAGGGACTAGTCTCTGACAAATGATAATAGTAATGACAGTAACATATTATTAGTAATAACTAACATACTAGATTCTTACTCTGCCTGACCTGTCCTAAAATCTTTGTATTTAATCCTCACAAAAGTCTTAGTATTATTACTGTGCCCGTTTACAGATGAGAAAAGTGGAGGTACAGACATGTAACAGTTTCTGCCTCCTAAGATCAGAGGTGTAAAATTATAAAGAAATAATTTAGGACATCTATTACATGTTTATTTATGCATTTTACATATTGAACAGTCCAGTTTTTTTTATCCTTAATTCTTTTTATTATCTTACTCCATATCTATATGCAAGTAATTTGTAGGTCTGCATTCAACACGTTATTTTGGGGCCCAAAACACTTAGCTCACCAAGGAATCTGTTTTTCAGCCACACACCACTCTGAAATACTGAGTGTAGTCTTACCATTACGTTATATTTAGGGTTGCAGAATTCCTGTGTAGTATACATGGTTTCAAGGGGGTTTGCCACCCCCCGACCTGCCTTGGGTTGTCTTCGCAGTGATTTCTGGTTAAGGTTTAGAACAAGTTCCTCTGGGCAGGCTTCCCTTCCTACTACAATCAGCAAGTGCTCTTTCCAGTCTGGACGCTGAGCCTTTGCTTTTACACACTACAGGAAAGAAGAGGCGAAAGAGAGAAGAGAGGGGGTGGAAGGTCTAAAGCTGAGCCATTATCTGTCCTGTGAAAGTTGCCTTTAATTAGTCAACTTAAAAATTATCTCTCAACTGCTGCCTCTAAGTTATTGGTGACTCAACACACCTCACCCTTCCTCCTTCTAGCTCAGTCACATGATCATCTTTGATTAATTTGAAATCAGTTCAACAGAAATATTCTTTGATGTAACTAACTCTTATTGAATACATGCCGTGTGCCAGCCCTCTGCTAGGTGAGGTGAAAGAGATAGATTTTCTCTTGCCTTAGTTTTCCTGTTTATGGTATGTGGCTCTCTAATGAGGGATGAGTACAGTGTAACTAATTTACAGTATTCGAAGTAGAAGTAATACAGTTCTCTAGATTAAAGGATTTATACATGTTTATATACAGATATGTAGATGGACCTCCTAGTTGTTCAAGCGCTTAGTAATTGGCTGGCCTTCACGGGCTCTTGGGTGTTTGTAGAATATTGGTTAGGATCAAGAGCCTCTGAGGCTTCCCCATTAAGTAAGCTTTAATATTGTCCCTGCCCAAAGGGTGATGCGTTTTCCTCCTGTCCTCTCCAGGCGTACCCAGAGTATCTCATCACATACCAGATCATGAAGCCGGAAGCTCCTTCCCAGACCGCAACAGCCGCAGAGCAGAAGACCTAGTGAATGCCCACTGGTGAAGGCCAGGTCGGATTAGAAGCTGGGACTGGATTACAGTGGATTGTTTCCAACAAAATCAATATTCTCGAAATCCCTGACAGCCTAGAAATAAGCTGTTTGTCTTTTATAAAGCATTGCTATAGTGATGAAAATAGTATGAGTAACTGATACATACTCAACTGCTACTGTTCCTTTTGAGGAAATGTTTACAGGGGCGGCCTTTGAACATATCTCAGGCTCATTTTCATTGCAGTTATCCATTTCTGAAACAAGATTGCTTTGATCTAGACTTGGAAATGGAAAAAAAGAAGACATAACCAGTGCTTTCCCAGATGTTCACAATTCACACACTACATTTGCTTTGTTATATATGGCGCTTGTATATAACAAATATACACATACTACAGGCTCGTTTTTAGTTTTGTCTAAACATGCATCATTGGCTTTTTTTCCCTTTTTTTGGCTTACTTTGAAAATGAGCCAGAGCCTTCTTGAGGACATTTTGCACAAAGTCACACTGACTAAAATCATTAGCAATGCAACCCAAGCTTCTGGCTGAGCAAGACTTAGTTTCCACTTTTTTTTCACTTCATTTTGTAGCCGCACTTATCAACGTAAAGTGAGATGGAAAGGAAAAACATCAACTTTTGGTTTCTTTTTGTGAATTGGCCAGTCTTACAAGGGAAAGGCACAAACGTGAACCTGACTTAGGAGCTCCCAAGTTCAGAAAAGTCAAAGCCGACGGGGGCCACTTGCTCTTTCCCATACAAGCCCGCTTCAGAGGCGTCAGGTCAGTGCTGGAGGCCCAGGAAGAGCACAGCAGGAAAGGTGTGAGGGATGCCGCGTGACGTTCGGAGGTGAAACACCTGGGGGGCTGCGGAGGAGCAGCCTCCAGAGGACGTGAGGAGCGTGTGGTTCTATAAAACCGCAGCAGGGAAGGATTGCGGGAGCTCCTCAGAGAAAAAACGCTTCTCTTCACTTAATCCGTACCACCAGAATTGTCGCCCCCAAAATTTGCCTTATTTCCAAGTTCAGTGGAATCATTGTACTTCATTAAAGTTACAAAAATATTGCTTTATTGTTTCTCTAGTTTGGAAAGCTAGGATTCAAGTCCTATTTAGGAGATAGGTATACACAAAGGCAGGAACTTTTTTGTTTATTCAGTTGGGGTTTATTTTGAGCGAGGTGCTTCAAATAGTTTATGTAGGCCCCTGCACTAAACTTGTGAACCATTTCTTCAAACTGCTTAAGAGACAAGGAGAACAAAAAGTGAAACCAAAGCTCCTTCAGTTATTTTTTAAATGAAGGTGAAGTACCATGCTGTTTCTTCGTGAAACAGTGTTTTTTCTTTTGTTTGTTTTGATCACCATTTGCCAAGTGCACATTGACCCTGTAAAGAAGTATCCCTTGCAGTCCTTACACTTGCCCTTTTCACCTTAACTGATGTTGAATTGAGTGCATTAATTTGTTTACTTCCACATGCTGTGCATCTACTCAGCTTTGAAGCAAAAGTAATATAAATGTGGTGAAAAAAAGAAAAAACAGTGTGACACAAACTTGCCATTTCAACTTAAAGTCCTGAAAACTAATTTGTTCCGTTTTTTAATGCAGGTTGATTAAGCTGTGACCTCATTTAATCTCCTAAAGAAAAATAAAATGGTTACATGCAAAAATTCTAGACTAGGCTCTTAACATATTCAGTTTGCTTTCTTTGGGGCTTCAGTCAATGCTAGACCTAGGCATCGGGAGCTGGTTTGAGTTTTATAGCGGAATCTTGCATGGGTCCTCAAAATTAAATCAAGAATTAGCCTCAGTTTTTGCTTCTATTGAAGTTTTAGTGACCCAAGCTGGGTGTTTGTGTCTTGGCTACTTGTTTAATAGCACTAGAATTCCATGCGAAGCTGCGAAGTGTGATGTTCATTAAGAGGGCTTTTTTCCTCCTTTCCTTCTTTTTTGCTGTGTGTAACAATGGGTTGAAGGATTTGGCATCTCTGTAGTTACCAGTAGCTGTGAAAGTGTATGTTACTTGCCTCCCCACTTAGATATAGTTTAAAATGGTAAACACAGCTGTGATTTTTACTTATGTAAAAGGTTAATACGGTATACATATGGAAAGCTTTAAAGCTTCATTAAAAAGATAAGCCACTCCCCGACTGTGGTTATATGTTGTTTCCATCATCCTGACTAGATTAATGGACATGCCAGTTTTAAACTTCAGCCTTACACTTGAGAAGTTAAACTGTGGTTCAGTATTTAAACTGCCAATGTTATGTATCTAATCTGTTATGTTCTGTGTGCCGAGTAAAGGTACTGTGTAAGGAAGACATTTGCAGTGCTTCGTGTCTTGTAATGAATCAAGTATATAGTAGTTCTCGAAAGAATGTGTATATATTATTCATCTACTAAAGAGAATGGGTTAATCAATATCTCACAGGAGCCAAATACATTTCTCGAAACTTGAAAACCAAAGGTCGTCATGAGTGCACTCAAGTTAGCAAAAGTTGATTACATTTGGAATTTTCCATCTATAGCAGTGTGAAAAATCCTTTGGATTATAAAAGTATGGCATTAAATTAGGCTGAAATCTACTTAATTTCTTGTATATGCTCTATATAGAAACACTACCAAGTTGAGGACTTACAATATGGCCTCCCCTGAAATGACCCTTCTGTTTCCCAAACCACGTAGAAGAGAGAATCTGGACACCTCCACCAGCTTTACTGCAGTTCTAGAATCAAAGGACTTCTGGACCTGATGGTTCCAGTTTATTGGGTATTGGCCAGCTGGATACTTGACTCAGGTATAAGTTAAGTGCTCTGGACTGGACACTTGCTCCTTGTACTTGGCCTCCTTCCCTTTTCCCCAGATTGCTAGTCAGGAACTGTAATTAGCTCCAAGAGTTACCTTTGACCCAACTCATTTTCCTCCTTTCTTCATCTTGAGTCTTGCAAAAGGAGACTGTACCTCTCTTTCCATCTCAGAACCTGAACCAGGTGTTAGGCTCATGTACTCTGCTCAGAAGGGTCTGCCACTTTGTTAACAAATGACAGCATGGAACCCAGAGTTTTAATTCTATGCAAAATAATAGCCGTACAATGAGAAATCTTATTTACCTTTTCCTTGTTGGAAATTGGAATTTCCAGCTTTTCAGTAACATAAGTAGAATAAACTATATTAGTATGTTTTCATAAAGTATCATCCTTATGCTCATTTAAGCTTGATGTTAGTGACTAGACTAATTCCCCTTTGCTCTCAAAATAGCAAAGTGCATTGATATATACAGAGAAATGCCTTAAAATGGCAAATAAAGTAATATAGATTAATATTGTATTATTATAGCCTTTATACAAAAAATAAAATTTTGGTATGTACTGGAAGAACAGCGTTAGAATGCAGTAAGCTGTCTAGGTTTTTCTCTATTTCAGTACATCTCCCAGTTGCACAAAGGGTTATTTTGGACATTGCTCACCCTCCCTTTTTAAACATATGCACTCTCTGGAGTCCTGTAAACAGCCTTTCAAACAGAAATGGTGTATATTTCTAAACACCTTTTCTGCTAGTGTGTCCAGATCCCATTTGTGTGATAATCTGTCATAAACAGGCTTCTGACTGTGTTTCCTATTGGGTAAGTAACTTGCATGGAGCTCTAGATTTTAGTGATTCAGAGGCCACTCAAAACTGACATTAAGATAGGGTTTCATGTTCAGAAATTTATTGAAAGACTAAAACTTGTTTGATGTCAAATCATTGACAGAGAAATGAAAAGAAAGTAACTGTGAAGATAATATTTGAGCTTTGGTTGGACACATCTAGCATTTGAAAAGGAAATGCATCTTTTTAAAAACCACTCTAAAAAGTGAGGCTTCTTCAGATACCTTGTGCATTCTGAAATTAATAAACAATTAAATACTTCGTAAGAAACCCTTAGCTATGGCAGAAACTTTTTAACCTTTTATATCCTAATAAATAAAACATTGTAATTCCATTTCTTAGTGTTTGAAAGGTATCAATGAGTCAGGTCTGTCTCCATGTGTCTCACACCTGTTACGCTTATTTGATGAGGTGTATTTCATAAGTCTTACTCCCTTACGTGGAAAGGAGCTGATGGAATCAATCCTCTCCAGTTTCTCTATGTCTGAAACTTCTCAGCTGCCGGATCTACTGGTTTGGAGGAATGCTAGAAAGATCTCAGAACCTATTAAGTTTTGTGTATGTGGGGCTACAGCAACGACTCTCGAAGCGATACTATGTAGAATTTGCGGATTGCACAAGCTGTTTTTAATCACTTTGAAATATAAACCATGGTGATAAGTGAAAAGCAGTAGGAAGCTAAAGATTTTATAAGCTCTCTCAGCCCAGATCTGCTCGTGGTGTGACTGGTTTTATACGTCTACCAGAGGGTGCTGCCTCCTTTGAAATAACATTCACGCTGTAGAGATGGTTGCATTTTGACTCTTCGTTCTCTCACATTTTCTTTTCTGATTTACACTTTCACATCCCTACTCTCACCATACCACCCATCTTTTCAAACAGATTTCTTGTGCTTCAGAATTCAGATTTCCTTTTTTATGTGTCTCCCCAGTTCTGCAGGCAGCCCTGAGAGCCCTTTGTTGACTCAGAGTGTTTGCAGAGAAGTGCAGTTAAACTCTTGTAGTGGGGTGTCCCTCACGCACTCCAATGCCCCTCCCAAGGCTCTGAATGAAAAGCTAGAAAACAGACAGTAAAAATCAGGAAGGAACCAAAATCTTGGAGGCTCATAGCCTAGACCTAGAAGATGACCTCGACTGTATAACCATTGTATTCATTACACAAAATATTTAAACCCTTCATGTGCGTATAATACCTGCTTCTGCTTCCATTGTTTCAATCTCATCTGTCTTTGTGGTAGCCATATTTGTCTTTGATCCCTACAAACTAAAAAGGTACTTTTATCAACAAGGTTTCTCAAAAACATTTACAAAACCAGCTTTGAGGAAATCTAGAATGTTGCCTGGCAACAGCATTTAGAGTAGTAATTGTATTTTCTCATTGTGATGTTGGTCTGTGTAAGTAACCAATGTAGTGACTGCTTGGTTCCTTATTGGTGTTGTTTTTATTTCTAGTCTCTGTGGGACCCACCAGTGGCAGGGGGCTCCAGTCCCCTTCCTTTGCTTTTTTGCATTCGTCTGTTGGTAGGATTGCCGGAAAAATGCAAGACACCCAGTTAAATTGGAATTTCAGATAAACAAATAATTTTTTAGCTTAAGTATGTTTCATGCATTAATTGGCATATATTTACAGTAAAAAAATTGTGTTATTTATCTGAAATTCAAATTTAACTGAGCATCCTGGTTTTTTGCTTTTTTTAATTTTGTTTTACTAAATCTGGCAACCCTTTCAATTTGGTCATGGAAAATCGCTTACAGCATGTGAATTCTTCTAGTCTTCACTGTCTTTCACTGGAATGGAAGCCTTTTTCTCCTCACCCTTTGCTTTCCACAAGAGGGCATCAAGGAACTTAACCTGCCTACATGGTGGGTTTCTATTTAAGACATCTTTATGATTATATTTAACCTGTAATTGTGCTTTGGCTAAATGTCTAACTTACAGTACTTGTAATTGTTTAATATTCAATAAAAACATTTTTAAATATACTGTATGTGGATAGCACTCAGCTCTGAAGTGTTTTCATTTCCCTGTTTGTTCATTTCAACCTGATCAACCGTAATGCAACTGACCTAAAACTGTGGGAATACCAATAACAATTCTCCCTCTTGTCTTCCTGGTGAGATCTGGATGGGCAGAGCCTTGTCCTCACCCGTAAGCCCACAGGAGAGTGACTCAAGTGCAGCAATAGCAGGAGCGGCCCAGCTTCCTTTGAGAAATATCTCAGAAAAGAAGGGGTGCAGGCTTTGGAGGCAGACCTCGCACCAGTTCCCGGGGCAGCTCAGAGTCCCCACACAGAGTCTATTACCCAGAGACTCACGCCCTCCACCTGCTGTATTTTGGGGGGAAGAAGGGAGAGACTTCCTCCCTCATATAATGGTAAACATGAAATGCCTAGCACAGTGCCTGGCCCAGAGGAGTAGGAAAGTTTTTTCCCTTTACTTCTGCTCTCCTTTCTCCATGCCTAGTGATTCATTAGATAGTAAA
Organism: Equus przewalskii; assembly: GCF_037783145.1. Classification (NCBI taxonomy): domain Eukaryota; kingdom Metazoa; phylum Chordata; class Mammalia; order Perissodactyla; family Equidae; genus Equus; species Equus przewalskii. The sequence continues at coordinate 13,863,852 of NC_091858.1, read as the reverse complement.
CTGAAAACCAGAATGTTACCTGTAATTTCTTCTCCAGAGGGATTGTCAGAGTCACAAGGAGACATAAATTAAGTACTTGGAAGCACTGTAATAACCCTGCAAATAACAATGAACAAGATACTTTGTGTACATTGTCATTAATGCTAACAACGCTGCAAAATATATATTTTAATCCTCATTTTATAGATGGAGAAACTGAGACTCAAAGTGATGAAATATGTTATATCCCAGAATTCTTTCCACTATAGACTGTGATACCAATTGATATTGTAGGAAAACACAACTTGGGACCCCAAAATATGTCTCTTTGTCATAAGGATTATATTAGGCTGGTTGTTTTTAAGAAACAGGGAACATAGAAGAATCTCTGAAAACCAAGTAGAAGTTACCCTTTGTAAAGACATTTACATTCCTTAGGGAAATCTCCATTTGTAAGGATGTCTTCTTCACTGTACCAGGAAAAGGGAGGTGAGCTTATCTCTAGAAACTCTTATCAATGCAGAAAGCTGTGACTTAAATCTGCATAACAACCTTACCCTTGTTTACTGTGCTTTCTCGATAACCTCTCATAACTGACCCCCCCACCACAACATCTTTTGTCTTTAGCTGAAGATGGTATTTGTGATGGTGGTTTGGCCATTTTGGCAAGTTATTCAGTTTTCCTGGTTCTCTCCCATGTATACAGGAGGTATACATGTTATTAAACTTTTGTTTTTCTCCTGTTAATCTGTCTCATGTCAATGTAATTCTTAGACCAGCCAGAAGATCTTAGAAGGGTAGAGGAGAAATTGCTTTCTCCTCGACAGTTGGTAAGCCAGCCAGCAGACTTCACTAGTAGGACGCTGCTCTCTCTGGGAGGACTGCAGCTGAGAGATCCTGGACCTCTGACAGGAGCTGGCAGAAGGTAAGAGTTCTTACCATGTCAGTCTTCTGGATCTCTGCTTGCAGGGTCCGAAGGAAGTGAAAGCAGAGATTTTTCCTTTCCAAATTTAATTTAGCAGGAGAAAATATTTGTGTAGCTGGTTCCTTGGACTTAGCAACTCTGGTAAATTTGGTAGAGTACTCTTGGCTTTACTGACCCATTTCCTCCTGGAGATGATCATTGTTTGTCTTTGTCTCTGTCTGTTGTCTTGTTTATCTTGTTTTGTGTCTTAAGAGCTTACTTTGTGACCAATGAGAATATCATCTCTGGTCTCCACCGTCCGGAAGGTGCACTTACTTGGGTGCATCTTGGTAGCCAGTTGAATGGACCAGGGTTCCAAGACACAAGGTCAGAAGCAGCACTCTCTCTGGCCATGCCAATTCTCAAGGGATTTGTCGTAAGGGGTCCTCTTCCATAAGGGGCCTTTGTCATCTCAACCTTCGTTGCTTTGTTAGTGCTGGAAAAGCTCATTCCAGTACCACCTTCCCAGGGTCACAAATTAGCAGTTTTCTGACTGGAAGTATCTCACATTTTTGTGGAGATCGGAGACACCATTTTCACTACTCCATCCTTACTGCCTGTGCAATGAAAGCCTTTGCTTTCTCAGACTATTTTGAGAGTGAACTTTCTGGATCTTGTGAGGGCTGTATCCTTTGCCCTTTCCTTTTGGGCCACCTCCATGATTAAGCCATAAAAAGGCTCATTGGTTGGAGTCAATATTGAGAAGATCCTACTTGTCAATGACCAGACAATTGACCCTGTAGATTGGAAAAACTTCTAAATTTGAAAAATTTTTTTAGAGAGTTCTCAGTCTAAATAATTGTCCTGAAGTTCTAGAACATAGAAGTCTTTCAATTTCCATCTTAGTTGAAACTCCCTCATTTAAAAACAAGTTTAGTTGGATGGGCAGGTCAGTCCTTTGATAGGCTAGGAATTGAAAACAACTGTCTTTGTCTTGCACATCTGCAAAACCAGGAATGGCTCCAGAAACAGTTCAAAAGCTCACGTACATTTACCATCCCCCAAACCTGCTCTATTCTTCTCAAAATGCTTGGAGATATTAGGATATTAGAAATAGAATTGTCCTGCACTTAAAAATTTAAAGTGCCTGAGACCTCTGATAATAGGCAAAAATGCCCCAAAAACTCCATCTTAGAGAAAACTTGAATACTTTTCTCTGTGCCTTTGTAATGTAAATTTTATACCCCCATCTTCTCTGGGAACTAAGATCCATTCTTTGATATTCAAACCTTAGGGAGAAGTTTCTCATCAGAAGGAAGGAAAAAAAGGAAATATTTGGAAATTGGTCAAATGAAAAAACTTTAAATGTCCTCTCCACAAATATTAGTAAAAAGCTTTAGCAAGTGAACTTAACTTTTTCCAACTGCCAAAACAAAATTTGGATCCAACTGTTCTTTTTTTTTTTTTTTTAAAGATTTTATTTTTTTTCCTTTTTCTCCCCAAAGCTCCCCAGTACATAGTTGTGTATTCTTCGTTGTGGGTTCTTCTAGTTGTGGCATGTGGGACGCTGCCTCAGCGTGGTCTGATGAGCAGTGCCATGTCCGCGCCCAGGATTCGAACTAACGAAACACTGGGCCGCCTGCAGCGGAGTGCGCGAACTTAACCACTCGGCCACGGGGCCAGCCCCCCAACTGTTCTTTTATAAACTAGTAAATCTTGTGTTGCTCCTGATTCATAACCATAATTTAATGAAAGCTATAAGATCTCTGTTTGCATCTATGTGTTTGTATGTGTGTTCATATATGTATGTTGTGATTTTTTCTTTTTTTACCTCTGGATAGTATTGCCAAAATTAGTTGGTAATGAGTGATATTCAATTGGATCTAAAACAAACAATCACAGTAATTAAGGATTGAGTCTTCTAAATTCTCAGAAACATACTAGAAATGAACCCAAATGAATTTCAAGTTTATGTGATCTGGGAAAACATTAGGTATTAAAGCTAGTTTAAGTTGGTTGTTAATTAAAGCAGACATGTCTTTAGAGTTAGTAACATTGACTATAACACAGATAAACAACTTATATTCTACCTGGGTTTACTAGTCAAATTTATCTCTGTTACAAAATTTGTCAGGAAAATATGTATATTTTATAAAATAATATATAATATTAAAGTATTATATATCAATAATATTTATAATAAATATACAAAGTATATTAAATATATATTAAAATAATAAAATATACATGTTAGCTTAGAATTATAGCTGACTTTGTCTAATGAAGTTATTGTAGATAATCTAAACAATTGATATGAACAGATGATTTAAATAGATTTAAATAAGAAAAGGTTTTAGGTGAACTTTTTCACAATAATTATGTGTTATGTTTTATGTACTTGAAAGTAGCATGAAAATCTTTTTGGTAACTTGAAACCTTAGAGTTTTGCTAAATTAAGTTAAATGATGGAAATTTATTGAATATCTAGATCATTTCCAAATAAGATAAAATACTGAACATTAATTACTAAACATAGGATTATCTACTTTTGGCTTCTTATTATAGAGAAACTAAAAGATAAATTTAGGTCTGGTAGTAAACATGTCTTATGCTTTATTGAAAATTGTGCTATAGAGAAGCATATGTCTGTGGAAATTATAAAGTGTATTTATAAGTTTGCCAATCAAAAAAATACTGGTATAAGAAACAATTCACAATTGCTTACTTCTTAGTTTTCACTAGGAATTAAGGTTTCTAATGATTAAAAATTCTGATTAACATATATAATTAAAACTACTAAAATAATAAGGGGGACATCTTAGTATAAAATGTGTTTTCAGTAAAACAAAAAAAAAAAGAAGTATAAGGAATGAATCGCATTTATTAAGAGAAAACAAAAAGTTCTTTTGTCCTAAAAAGAGGTTAAAGAAAAAGAGAGAAAAGGAAAGCATAGGAGAAAATCTGAATATAAAAAAGGAAGTTATAGAAGGTTTGTGGAAAAGGAACTTTGAGAAAAGAGTTTTATGCTTAATCAAGCCAAGATTGGAATGAATTTAAGTAAGTGAGTTTTAGTATCAAAAGTAAGCTGGTACAAAATTAGAATTTGGTTTTTTCTCTGTTAAAAGGACAAAGTTATTTTGAACTTTGGTCTGCTCTTGGTAAAGAGATTATGAAAGATTTTCTTTACCTTTGATTAGTCTGCCTAAAAAGCAGGGATTTATGTTTTATCCAAATAATTTCCTGTGTTGTTTTATCAGGTCTTTGATTACAAGAGCTAAGTTTTACTTACAACTTTTTCACTTTCTATATTTGCCTGCAAAGTCTTTCTCACCACGGTTAAATGCATAACTAAGTATTGTTTCACAGTAACCTAGGATCCTATATGACCAAATGTTCTAAAACCTTTTGATATTTTTGGCAAACTTCCCAAAATAAAATTTTAAATCAAGTCTTTTTGACTTCTAGCTAACTTTGGGATTTTTCAGAGGGCTCCTGAAAAATCTCAAAGAGAGATATTAAACTAATTAGCTTATTTGGTATGTTAAATTGCATAGGAAGCATTGATAAGCATAGGAAGCATAGGAAGTGATGATAAACCTTAAGTTATATTGCATGGATGAATGTTATTAATATAACTGTTCTAAAAATTATATGAAATTCCTAAAAATCTGTTATGTCCTGGTATAATGTTATCAGTCATAATTCTAGTTACCATCATAAAATGTGTGTTATAGAAATAACCAAATTTCCTTGCAATTGCATTGTAATCAGATCCTTAACCATGCCATTTTAAGTATTTTGTTATTTACAGACAGTTATTATTTTACTCTAATGCTTTTGCAAATATGTTTCACCTTTAGAGAAATTCATTGAAAGGACTCTGACACTCACTCTAGAGTGCAGCTTTCTGATAAACTTTCAGATCATACCACTGACCTGGTTAAGAATTTGTGGAACTCTAATGAAGAAACAGATGGCTTTATAAAACTGCTAAAGATAAAAATCAAGAATTAATTTCTTAGGACTAAATGAACTTTTGAGAATGATTATAATTTTTATAACTTTTTGTTTGAAATATTGCTGATTTTTTCAATGTTTTGTTTTTCCAAATTTAAAGAAAGTATTTTTCTCTTAAGCTACCTATGACTTAGAGCAAAAAACATTTATCTTTTTTTCCCTACCTGATCCCTCTAGAATTCAGAAACTAAGTTCACTAGGAATCTGTTCTTGTAAGAGGGCACAATCGGAAAACATTGGTTATATTACCATGGCTTTGACTGGAATGTCATGTTTGAGAAAGACATGCACAGACTCAGATGTGACCAGACAGCATAAGGAACTAAGATTGACTTTACGGAAGCCAATAAAGCCCCCTTAGAAAAATTGGCCTTGTACCTTCCTTATATGGTTCCTAACAGCCTTACCAGGTGAATAAGGAAGGTCACTTCCTGGCAGGCAAAAGAACCTCAGGATATTTTGGGGACCTCAAGAAGAGAGGAACTAACCCAAATCTAAACATATTACAGGCAAAGTGTGATGGTGCATATTTGGCCTGGCTTCTTACCCTCAAGAGGCTGTTAAAGTTCAATCTGGAGAGTACTTATGAAAAGTTTCAGCAAAGAAGATTTTAGAAAGCCCATATGATCAATTGCTATTCTTGCTGCATTTATGTAAATAATGAGGCCAAATTTATTGAAACTAGGTTTATTTTGCAAATAAATTTGTCTTATTTTGTCTATTTTTGATAAAAATGAGGGTGATTATAGAGAAAAAAATTATGTTTCAATAGAAACTATAACAGGCACTTATGGATATTAGATTCTAGTTCTGTTAATTGTCTTTGAGATTTTGTTTTCAACCTATAAACTGAACTGAGTCCTGAATTCTTCTAGTTTCCTCAAATATTTGGCTGCAGCTCTCTAAACTAGTGCCTCCAATTTTTCTCCCACTTTTGACTTGGAATCATTGAGAACTAAAGCTGCCCTTTTCCTGAAGCTGTAAAAACTGAAACTGGACAACTAGATATAAACTTAAGAGTGATCACCACAATAGCCCATGCTTTAGACAATCTTCATGCCTGTTGCTGTGTAAGCCACTCAGAAAGTTGACCTGATGTCATCAGAGACAGTTCAAACTGCAAAAGATACTTTGACCCTAGAAACCTTGACTGGCTGCCCCTGGACTCGAAAACTGGTTTATAGTCTACACCAATCATTAACCTTTGTTTTTCTTTTGTTTCCATAGAAATGCCTCATTAAATACCTGATTTCTCACACAATATAGGCCTAATTTTGGGAACCCAGCATGACACCACCTCCTAAAATGAGACATACCTGTTTAACTGAACTGACCTATTCTCAGGGCTGAGTGACTGGTTCAATGAGATGAAGCAATCTATCAACTTCGCTTCTGGACTGTGAAACTTCTTGTTTGAAGTCACAAAGGCAGGACTGTAGGGGGGCAGAATTTGTCAGCCCAAAGTATGTCTCTTTGGCATAAGGCCTATTTTAGACTGGTTATTTTTAAGAAACATATTTGGGAGGAGCTCTGAAAACTAAGTACAGTCAAACATCACTTAACAATGGGGATACATTCTGAGAATGCTTTGTTGGGCAATTTCGTCATTGTGCAAACAGCATATAGTATACTTACATAAACCTAGATGATATAGCCTGCTACACACTTGGGCTGCATGGAACTAATCTTATGGGACCACCATTGTATATATGGTCCATCATTGACCTAAATGTCTTATGTGGCACATGACTGTAGAAGTAACCCTTTATAAAAGATACTTACATTTGTTAGGGAATTCTCCATTTGTGAGGATGTGTCCCTCACTGTACCAGGAAGAGGGGGATGGCCTTATCTCTAGAAACTCTTATCAATACAGAAGGCAAAAACTTAAATCTGCATAACAACCTTACCCTGGTTTACTGTGCTTTTCTTGGTAACCTCTCATAACTGACTCCCTCCAACCCCAACACCTTCTTTTGTCTTTAGCTGAAGATGGCATTTAAGGTGGTGGCTTTGGCCATTTTGGTGAGTTACTCAGTTTTCCTAGGTCTCTCCCATGTATACAGAAGGTATACATGTTATTAAACTGTCTCATGTTAGTTAAATCTTAGACCAGCTAGAAGAACTTAGAAAGGAAGAGGAGAAATTTCTTCTTCCCCAACAATATGCACCAAACTCTGACTGTATATGGAGTTTCAGTGTTTAGGCAGAAATGAAAACACCAAGGTGACTCTGCTACATGAATTTATATCCTGAGTGTCTCCTGAGAAGATCAGATGCTAAATGCTGTTAGACTCAGGTGCTCGCCTTTGGTTATTGGTGTATTAGAAAATAGAAATTATCTGAATTGCGCACAAAAAGCAAGCAGAATATAAAATAACAAACAACTCAGAATTTCAGCAGCTTGGTTTGGTTATTGATACAGAAGTATTCCAAGGGCTCGCTTTTATAGCTTGAGCCACCGTGGGTTGGGGGGCTGGGGAAGTGTAGGGGAGGGCTACAAATCACTTGCTGGATTGGATTTATTTTCTGCAGAAAATTACTTGCCAGAAAACTAAATCCTATTAATAGAAAGGGGTGGTGCTTCCTGGGCAGCAAATTTTGAAGAACTGTTTTTGAATTCCATTGGCTACATTGAGGGCTTTGGTTGGTGTGACCCAGCGCCTCAGGTTAGAGGCAGCACACCCTATTAATAGCACTTGTAAACCTCTATCATTTGTCACGGTTCACTTTTCTTCATTATTTTATAATCATAAGACAGTACAATAGGGCAGCCTCCAAGCTGAAGGAGTACCTGGCACTATACTGGGAATGATAAAAGGTCATCAGTTCCCCTTAAGCTGGGACCTAGCTGCCAGGTTTTCTGGTTGGCATCTACTCTGAAGACTGCTATATGAGCAGTCTCTGAAGAGACAGCAGAAGTGGAAGGAGGTGGTGTGTGTGTCTTCATTTTGACCAGTTCCCACCTGTCCAATAGTGCTAATAACAAAGCTTTGCATACCTAAGACAACACATGGGTTATAACTCCATTTTGGTAATATCACTCTTGGCATATTTTTCTTGGCAAAGGACTGATTTGCAATGTAAGTCTATTCTGCTTTACTTTCATAATTCTGCTTACAAATAGAAGTATGTAATACAAATCATGAAGTATGAGATAACCATGGATGTGAATCACTGGGGGTATGTAGAGGCTGAAGTTGTCAGGAAACCACGGCTGCCATGTATCACTAAATTGCTTCACAACTCCAAGGAAATTCCATGAAGCCTGTATGCCTCTACTCTTCTATCTCCCAAGTAAGAATACTGTCTGCCAAATAGTTATTTAATAGGAATATTTGGAAGATGTACAAGATGATACAGATGAAATGCTCTTGGGGTCCTAGGAGAAAACAGAAGAGTAACAATGATAATTTAGGTGACTAGAGAGTCTGTTAGTGCAACGAGTTTGCTGAAGGATTAAGACTACCACCTCTGCCCTTAGGCGGCCTGAGTTCATAGCCTGGCTCTGCCGCTTGCTTACTAGTCATGTGACCTTGGGAAGTTCCTTATCCTCCCTGTGCCTCAGTTATCTCATCTTTAAAAATGAGTACACTGCTACTACTATGTCATAGAGTTGCTGTGAGACTAAATGAGCTTTCTGCTGGATTGGAAGCCGGAGTGCTGCTGAGTGGACCTGGACCTCCAAGACACGGAGTGAGAAGCTGCCCTTTTAGGCTCTGGGTAACTTCCTCTCCTAAGGGCAGGACTTGTTAAGAATGAAGCGCTCCTGTCTATTTCAAAATGGTTCCTGTCTCCCTCCTGCCAGAAGCACAAGGAGATTTTTCTCCAGTATTTACCATGGGAACCTGTTTGAGCTCCTGGAAATAAATCTCACAAAATTGTAGTAGCCCCCTGACTGGGTCCCCTTGGCGTTTTTACCTCTCAGAATTGTCCACGTTGGGCCTCCAGCAATTTGTCAGTTATAGTTCTTGCTCTCCCACCCAACACCGGTTCCCATAGCGCTTCCCACTCATGAGTCTCGGCTCCAGCAAACTGTTACTCTCCGTATTCGCCTGTCAGCCTCTCCAGTCTTGGGGACAGCAGTCTTCCCTGTGTCCTCACCTCTCACCTATCCTACAGGAGATGATTTTTCAGTCTGTTCAATTTTTTACATGTGGTTGGGACAGAGTGGAGGCTTCCCAGCTCCCTACATGCAGAACTGGAAACCCCGTACCGCAATGACTTTTTAAAATACAACACCAAAGACCTGATGCATGAAAGAAAGAAACTGATAAACTAAACTTCATTAAAATTAAAAACTTTGGCAAAAGACACTGTGGCAAGAATGAGAAGCCACAGACTGGGAGAAAATATTTGCAAAAGACATATCGATAAAGTACTGTCATTCAAAATATACAAAGAACTGTTGAATCTAAATATTAAGAAAATGAACAACCTGAGTAAAAAATAGGCCAAAGACCTGAACAGACACCTCACCAAAGAACACAAACAGATTGCGAATAAGCACATAAAAAGATACTTAACATCATATGTCATTAGGGAGGTACAAATTAAAACAACAGTGAGATACCGGTACACTCCTATTGGAATGGCCAAAATCTGGAACACTGACAACACCAAAAGCTAGTGAGGAGGGGAGCGAGAGGAACACACTAATTACTGGTGGGAATGCAAAATGGTATAGGCACTTAAGAAGACAGTTGGCCAGTTTCTTACAAAATTAAACATAGTCTTAACTATGTTCCAGGAATCGTGTTCCTTGGTATTTACCCAAAGGAGTTGAAAACTTACATTAACACAAAAACCTGCACACAAATGTTTAAATCAGCTTGATTCATAATTGCCAAAACTTGGAAGCAACCAAGATACCCTTCAGTAGGTGAATGGATAAACTGTGGTACATCCAGGCAGTGGAATATTATTCAGCACTAAAAAGAAATGAGCTGTCAAGCCACGAAAAAGACATGGAGGAAACTTAAATGCATATTACTAAGTGAGGAAGCCAGTCTAAAAAGCCTACGTATTGTATGATTCCAACTATATGCCATTTTGGAAAAGATGAAACTATGGAGAGAGTTAAGAGATCAGTGGTTGCTAGACATTAGGTAGGGAGAGAGGGGAGACTAGGCAGGGCACAGAGGATTTTTAGAGCAGTGAAAATACTCTGTATGATACTATAATGATAGAAACATGTCATTATACATTTGTCAAAACCCATAAATTGCACATCACCAAGAGGGAACCCTAATGTAAACTATGGACTTTGGGTGATAATGATGTGTCACTGTAGGTTCATCATAAGTGTTGCAAATGTACACTCTGGTGGGGGAGGTTGATAATGGGGAGGGTATTCAGGTGTGGGAACAGGGGTTATATGGGAAATCTCTGTACTTTCTGCTCAATTTTGCTGTGAAACTAAAACTACTCTAAAAAATTAAGTCCATTTTGGAGCTGGCCTGGTGGCATAGTGGTTAAGTTCGTGTGCTCTGCTTCAGTGGCCCAGGGTTCCCCAGTTCATATCCCAGGCATGGACCTACGCACCACTTATCAAGCCATTGCTGTGGCAGGCATCCCACATATAAAGTGGAGGAACATGGGCACAGATATCAGCTCAGGGCCAATCTTCCTCAGCAAAAAGAGGAGGATTGGCAGGGGATGTTGGCTCAGGCCTAATCTTCCTGGAAAAAAAAAAAGATTTAAGTCTATTTTTAAAGGGAGAGCAATATAAGGACACAAAAGTATGTACAAGCCAAGTATGTCCATAGATACTTTCTCTTTTAGTTGAGAGAGGAGACATAGAGATGCACATGAAGAAATAAATATTAAATAAATAAAAATAATTAACTTTGTCTAACTCCTTTGACTTCAAGGAGGTAAATAGTGTAAACGTATTTTACAGAATCCTGGTATTTTTTAATTAGTTTGAAACTAGGGAGAATAAAGGGGAAAAGCAAATACTCTTTATGTTTCCTCCACTTTGGACTGAGAGCCTGATTTTATAGACCATTGCTCCAAAGTTCAGACCCAGGAGAATTATGAGGAAAAGAGAGCAGGTGGGCAGACAGCTCTACTCTCAGGCCCTCACTCAGCACACGACAGTGAAATTGAACTGAAGCTCCCTTACATGGCGGTGGGTGCCCAGCCACAGGTGAGCAGCTTTGTTCTCTGTCTAAATTTAAAATAAGGCAGGATAGTATATACGCAAAAGAACTGAAAGCAGGACTCAAGCAGGTATTTGTTTAAATATATGTGTGTGTGTATATATATATATATAAAAAATTAAAAAGTCAAATGACAAACTGGGGGCAATGTTTGCCATTCCTACTATAGACCAGGAGCTAATCTCTTTCATACAGAAAGAGTTCTTAAAAATCTGTAAGATAAAAAAGGAAAATCAGGGGCCAGCTCCGTGGCCGAGTGGTTAAGTTCGCGCGCTCCGCTGCGGCGGCCCAGGGTTCGGATCCTGGGCGCGGACATGGCACCGCTCGTCAGGCCACGTTGGGGCGGCGTCCCACATCCCACAACTTCTTAGAAGGACCTGCAACTAAGATACACAACTGTGTACAGGGGGGGTTTGGGGAGATAAAGCAGAAAAAAAAAAAGATTGACAACAGTTGTTAGCCCAGGTGCCAAGAAAAAATAAATAAATAAAAAGAAAATCAGGTAACAGTTATGAACACACAGTTCATAGAAGAAACACAAATGGTTCTTGAATCTATAACAAAATGCTCAACCTCATAATAAGAGAAATGCAAGTTAAAAGAATAAGTTAATGCAAGTTACCTATCAGATTGACAAAACTCGGGAAATTTTATAACAATGTGTTAGTGAGTGTTGGGGTGGAAAAGCAGTGGGTCAGCGGAGAAATTATATAAACATACATACACCTTCATGCCTTCACGTGCTTGTAAATGCATGGAATATCTTCTGGGTGAATATGTAAAAATCTGGTAACATTGGTAAACATGGCTTTACTGGGTGGCTGGGTGCCATAATTGAGGAGACATTTTATTATATACACTTCTGGATTTTTTTAAAATTTTGATCTATGTGAATAAATTATCTATATAAAGCACTAAAATTTGGGAATGAATTAGATCATTTATCATTTGACTTGGAGGGATTTCCACACTATATTGAAAAAGCAAGATGCAGAAAATTGCATATTATACGTATAGTCTTGGTTTTTCTTTAAATATGTAGAACATGAGGTTTTATTTATTTATTTTTTTAAGATTGGCACCTGAGCTAACAAATGTTGTCAGTCATCTTTTTTTTTCCTTTCTGCTTTTTCTCCCCAAATCACCCAAGCACGTAGTTGTATATTTTAGTTGTGGGTCCTTCTAGTTGTGGCATGTGGGACACCACCTCAGCATGGCCTGATGAGCGGTACCATGTCCACGCCCAGGATCCAAACCAGGGAAACCCTGGGCCACCAAAATGGAGCACAAGAACTTAACTACTCGGCCACGGCCCCCCGCCCCCCACCCCCCCCATAGTCTTGTTTTTACAAAGTGTCAACACAAAATAACCAATAACCATTTTATACATAAGAGAGAGAAGGTTAGCTTTTCTTGAACCAAACTGAGGATTATATCCTAGGAAGGCAGTTTCCACAAAGGAAGAAAGTGTTCCAGAGAAGCATGGGTTTTCACTACAGTTTTATACCTTTTTAGAACACAGACCATAAACACACCCAGGATACATATTCATCAAAGTTTCAGAGAGGTATTCAGTTGCAAATTAGCAGGTCAACATGACCCTGATGTCCGGGAAAGGGAACTTACTTACCTTCAGGAGCACCAATACACCAATATGGGCTTTACCCATACTGGTGGCTCCAGGAGGGGAAGTATGCATTCTTATCTTAAAAGAGTGCATCCTTTGAGATAATATTTAATGCGTTCTTTAATAGTTAAAGCAGATGTACGATGTAGGTTTGATAGGCCATAAGTAGGCTTCTTTAGTTCAAGCCAAATCAGTTTGGAACCAGAATAGCTACCCCATATACCTCAATATGTGAAAATCTTTTGTCAAAAGCAAACAATACCAAGTAAAATCCCTATATGTAATTATACATGTAGATATATGGTATATGTAGTTTATACCGTTATACTGTATAATACATTATATTGTTTATGATTTTATGACCATGGAGAGCTACGGAAGGACACATGATTGTTAATAATGATTGTTTGCAAGGTTGGGGAAGGGAGGGAGCTAAGTCAAAAGAAAGTATTCTTTTACAATATGTCTGACATTTTTGAAAGAAATACTGCGTGTATGTGTGTATATATACATATATATATTTACATCTATCTATCTAAAACATAGAGCAAAGAAACATCGTCTATAAGCCACGAGAAAACATAACTATCATGACTCTTTGTCCATGAATTAGAACATCAAAGCATGTGTATGTATGTATATATAAATGCACACACTCATATATACATATATATACCTGTATACATACATATATAAACATATATACATATATATAAAGATGCACATGGAATGTGGAGAGTGGTTGTTTCAAGATAACAGGGTTTCGGAAGATTTTTTGTTTCCTAATTTTTTTAAAGATTTTTTATTGTTTTTTAAAATTTTTCCTTCTTCTCCCCAAAACCCCCCAGTGCATAGCTGTATATTTTAGTTGTGGGTCCTTCTAAGTTGTGGCATGTGGGAGGCTGCCTCAGCATGGCTTGATGAGCAGTGCCATGTTGGCACCCAGGATCTGAACCGGCAAAACCCTGGGCCGCTGAAGCAGAGTGCACAAACTTCACCACTTGGCCACCAGGCTGGCCCCATGTTTTTTTAATATTTTGATGCGTTTGAATTTTCCAGTGAAGCTATTTCACTGTGGGAAGGAAAAAAATTGAAACAAGAATAGTTTTTAAATCACGTGGCTCAGTAATTCAAGGCCTCTCCTCCAAATTTGGAGTCTGATTTCCAGGTGAATTGCTTTAATCTGTTTGGAAACTTAAAGCAGGAGCAATCACCTTAGAAATGAAAAAAGTGATGATGACAACAGAATTGTAAATACGCAATTCTTCTAGTGCCTCTGCTATTTTTTCCCATTTTCTCAGAATGTTGGAAGAGAATCTTTTCCGTTGGAAGGTGGAAATGAAGAGGACTGAGAGAAATGTCTCTCTCGGCTGAATCTTGCTGTATCTACTCAAAGCAATGGATTATATGTTAAATGCAGTTACATTGTTGTAAGCAAAATATCCAGAATCAACATTTGGCCTAATTACAGAATGCAACCTACACTATAGTCATATTTCTATTATTTAATGGTCATGTTTTCTCTATAATGGAAAGATAAATCCCCAACTGTTAGTTAAAACTAAAAGGAGACACATAAAGACACACCAGGCAAGTGGTAACTAAACAAATGTAGAAATGGTATTATTGATTCTAGACAAAGGAGAATGGAACATTGCATGGAACAAAGAGAAACATCACCTGTGGGCCACAAGAAGCCATAAAAATCATAACTCTTTGTGCATGCAACTCAACGTTAAAACATAAAAAGTAAAACCTGTTAAAATCGTCCACTATGATTCTGACTTTATCAAATCCTCCTTATATTTTTAATACTTTCCTCTAAGAAACTGACAAAGAAAGCAAAAATAAATAAAAACATCAGGGTGTTGAATATCATGTTTAACCAACTTGATTTTAACAAATATATAAAACTCTGTACCCCAAATCAAGAAGGTACATTCTTTTCGAATGTCATTGAAACATTTACAATAACTGACTTGTACTCAATCACAGTAAACCCTCAAACTGCAAAAAGTAGACATCAAACATGACACATTCTTTGACCACAGTGCAATAAAACTAACAATCACAGAGAAAAGTTAAAAAAACAAAAACCTAGCCACTTGGAAGTTAAAAAACAGTCTTGTATACCATTCTTAAGCCAAAGAAGAGATAAAAAGTAAAATTAAATGCTATTTAAAAATAAAGAATTTGTGCCTATTATACAATATTATGCAGCCATTAAAATGAGTGAAATAAGGGGCCAGCCTCATGGCCCACTGGTTGGGTTTGTACACTCCACTTTGGTGGCCTGGGTTTGCAGGTTCAGATCCCAGGCATGGACCTACACCACTTCTCAGCCATGCCGTGGTATCGACCCACATATAAAATCAAGGAAGATTGGCAACAGATGTTAGCTCAGGGCAAATCTTCCTCAGCCAAAAAAATAAAACAGGTGAAATGGAACTGGTGGTAGGGATACAGGACATCCACAGAATGTGCTGTTAAGTGAAAAAGCAGGCTTCGGATTAACAAATGTGCACCATGATCCCCTAGGGCAAGAGGATCCGATGGAGCAAACACAGGTTTTCCCAATTCTATTGATTTATGCCTTTGCAACTCAAAAGACAGGAGTGCGATTCTTGAGTTTCTGTGTTCTCCAGTGCCATCCCTGGGGCACTAAGTAAATGGTGCTATCAAGGTGTGGCCAGGCCAGGAGTAACAGGGATCAGTGGGGGGGGGGGGGGGGGGGGCGGGTGGAGATCTTGGCTAATGTCATGAATGTTATCCTGTCAAACATGTTCATTTATAAAATGTATAAATAAGAGTCTTGAAGTAATTAGACCAAATGGCTCAGTTTGTTTACTGGAAGGCAAAGTGGGATGTAGAGAAGGAGGAGCTTTTACTTTTTACTCTTATGTATATGTGTTATTTGAATTTTTTGTCAGCATATTTTCATGTATTACTCATTGAATAGCTTTATTGGAGTATAATATACATACCATAAAATTTACCCATTTTCAGTGTACAATTCAGTGATTTTTAGTAAATTTATTAAATTTAAGGGTTGTACAACCACTACCAAAGTCAGCTTGGGAACACCACTATGGGAGGCACCTGGAACCTCAAGGTCAAGTTCAGCAGCATTCCAGTGAACTTCCTCGTGGCAGGAAGTGGGGAGCCAGTTCCCTTAGGTACCGCTAGGAGAAGAACAGATTCCCTGCTTTCATGAGAGACCTGAGCACCACTTCCAGAAGATCATCCTGGCTTCCTCTAATTCCATCTGTGCTATCAGCAGTGAGATTCCTGGAAATGAGATGCTCATTCCTGGAGGATAGAGTGCACACCACGTAGACGCATGGGTTCTGGGGCTGGACAAAGCCTTTAAGGAACAAGAGCTATGAAATCCCCAATCTCCTGGGTAATAGACAACTTTTCTCTAAAGGCTTCTCTCCCTATGAAGGTACATGTTGGAGAAACTGACCCTTTTCACCTTGTGTCTAACCCCTTTTCTGTGCCTTTGCCTGTCCATCCATCCTCTCACCAACAACTCTCTCTCCCAGGAAGAGGAGTGGCCCATCCAACTGGTCATAACCCAGGACACCATTAGACTACATTTTTTTCCACTGAGTGAGGTACCTCTGTCTCAAGATTGGCACATTCCTCTTGTTCTTTCTCCTGCCACGGACAAAGTCTGTGCCTTCTCCTCTTCACCAGCAACTGCGAAGGTCACTTAGTGCGGGGATTGCGCTATAGATTGTAGCTCTTTTAGGTTCCTGGGTAGGAAGCTGAAGGTCTAAGCTGTCCAGCCCAGCTCTTACCTAAGAGCCCACTGTAGGGAGGGAGCAGAGGCGTGCTCATTTGATGGATGTTACTGACACCCTTGGATGAAAATCCCAGTCCAAACCTCCCCACCCCCATTGCACTGTATGTGACCCCAGAAAACCAGGGGAAGAGGTTTTAGCAGGGGCTCCTGGGAATGTGTCTGACTTACCCAGACACCCTGGAACTCCCCTTGTCTGCCTGTCCAAACCCAATTGCCAGATACAGGGTCTCAGTAGCTCTGGATTCTGGTGGTGGAGGATCCAGCACACATTTTCTCTAGCTAATTGGTCTCGTATGGTGCACTCGGTTGGTCTCTGTGCCACTCACTGTGCAGCAGGAAAGACAGCTTGGGTGGACATAGCTGTAAATAGACTAGAGGAGACTTGAGGTAAGCCCTAATGGGGAGGGGGCTGGTCTGAAATCAGTCGTTACTTCAAACCCTCCCTGCTCCCATTCTCTCCTTGCATTATGCATTTACAGCTTTCTACTTTCCAGCATTTCTTTATCTCCGGATCAGATGGAGCCGATGTAGCATAAGCGAGCAGTAATGCATAGTGGTTGAAAGCTGTGTTTTGGTTCTTGAATGAGATCTTGGAAAGAGGCGTCTCTGGATTAGGGGTAAATCTTGCATTTTCAGGTTTTCTAGATAACCATTTATTGGCATGTTGGTTTTAAAAAATGGCTAGAAAAATTGTTTGACTTTCCTTCCATCAAGAGGCAGGGTCTTTCTTGCCTCCTGTTGGATCTGAGTCGGCGAAACTGCTACAACCAATATAGAGGAAGTGCCGCTCTGTGACTTCTGAAACGAGCTCATAGAAGGGGGTGGAGCTTCCACCTTGTGCACTGGAATGCCCGCACTGGAGCTCTGATCTGTGTTGTAAGAAATCTGACTACTCTACTGGAGAGGGCATGGGTAGATGCTCAAGGCGACAGTCACAACTGAACTCTGAGCCGACAGCCAGCATCAGCTGCCAGTCATGTGAGCAAGCCATTTGGATGGCCAGCCGCACTGAACACATGACAGCAGCCCAAGCCAACATCGACTGCAACCACACAAGACACCCCAGGTGAGAAGTGTCCAACAGAGCCTTTTCCAGGTTTCTGATTTCCAAATTCATGAGCAAAATAAAGTGGTTGTAGGTTCACACAACTGAGTTCTTGGGCAAATTGTTGTAGTAACAATGATAGAAATCAGACAGTTATGGTCTGTGGGTTGTTATGATGGCAGATCGAATGGAAGGCGGGTCAAAGGGGACAGCCTGTATCAGGTATTCCTGAAATGGCAGTCAGTCCAAACCTCTTGCAGGAGTTTGCAGAGTTTGACTCACTAGTCTTAGGTGGGCCCAAGAATCTCCATATTTTTAAAATTATCTCTGATAAAAAATTTTGAAGTATTTTTATCACAATAGTGATAGATGCACCATACAAAAGGAGATAAATCCCCCCTCCTTAGGATTCCCTCCTCATCATTTTTCCCATTTTCCTACCTATTTCTGCATATTTATTTCTCTAGGTGAAATCAGGATCATGTTGCCATGTTCCTCCCAAATCCTGTTGGTGTTTTGATTTAGATCACATTAAATGTATAGGTTAATTTATGGAGAAATAATATCTTTTCAATATTGAGTCTTTTTTTATCCAAGAACACAGGATGTCCTTCTGCCTTTGTCAAGTGCTCTCGTTACGTCCCATGCTTCTGGTTTACGATTTGGGGAATTTGTACCAATGGAATCTGAAACAAGCAATCCACAGATCAGCATTGGGTAACCACTGATTTGTAGCATCTTCAACTGTTTATTTCTTCAATCTGGCCTTGAAACACAATGCTTATTTCCATGATTCCAGGAGAATGTGAGGTCAGTAAAGTTTCCTAGGATTCTGTGAACTGGGCTGGACCCCCTTGTTATGGATGGGCAGGGGTGTTCCAGCGGTGGTCACTCCTCATACACTCTTCTGTTACAGCCCTAATCACCCGTGCTTAGGCTGTTTCGGCCAGCCCGCTCCCACTAAGCAGCCATCCTGATTGCTCCATCCTGTCCTTGGCACAAAGCAGACTTTCAGATGAAGGACACTCCCTGTCTCTTACCACTCAGTTCTTCCTGCCAGTCTCTCTGCCTAGAGAAACCAGGTTCTTAGGGCTTCCTATTAGCCTTCTCCTGTCACTGACCTTGAGTGGCGTCCAGGGAGCCCATGCTCACTGATTTGGGGGCCAGTCTCCACTACAGACATTACTAAACAAGCAAGATGGTCAAATGACCCAGATCTTCTCTCTCCCCCTTCCAAGTCACTGTAGCAGCACAGTTTTCAAGGAAAAGATGAACCAAGCCAGAGGTGGTTGGAAATGTATTTATTTTTCTTCAAATGATCTTTTTCAAGCAATAAATAAAAACAGACATGTTGACTTTTCTAAAAAAACAAAACCAAACAAAAAAATTCCCTAAACTATATACATCCTACGGAAATACAAGCATATCAAATGTAGAAATGACATCACTCTGAAAGATGGGGCTATTTACAGAAGTTACAAGTATTGCATTGCTCTGTCTTGAAGAAGCCTCTTCCTCGTGTGACTCATAAACTCTGAGGAAGGGCAGGGTGCTCCTGGGGGGAGGGATATCTTCAAAGAGGAAAAACATCAACATCCAGACACTGTATTCAGTTTCCCAACAATGCTGCACAGATCAGCTGACTTGCAAGGGGCATGAAAGGGTGCCCTGTTCAGGAGGTCACATGCTCCTTGAGCTCCTGAGAGAAACCATCTTGTCCCTCAGCCAGGCTGGGACTGGCAGTGAGACTATGCTGAGCCAGTGACAAACTCAGGCTGTGGTTTCTGTGAGACAAGTCAACTCTGTGTTATGAAGACCCAGCCTCCAACAGCACCTTGCCATCCAGAAAGCAGTTCCCCAAATTGGTTACACATGGACAGCACTTGGGCGCTCTGAAACATACTGATGCCTGTGTCCCTTCTCCAGAAATGCTGGTTTAATTGGTCTGGGATAGCCTAGGAGCAAGGTTTTGAAAGCTCCCCAGTTGATGCTAATGGGCAGCCAAGGTGAACCACTGCCTTAAAACTACCGGCTTAGAGGCCAGTCTAACAGCCCCTTCCCCTCACACCTGAATCAACCATCCTACCTCCCTCTGGCCGCCTTCCCAAGGATTTTAAATGTTTCCTCATGGCTTCCCAACTTCGTTGAAAAGTCTGGAATCCAGCTGGAATGAGCACCTGAGGAAAACGGCATCAGGAAGGGAAAGACCGCAGCTGGGAGCTCCCGGCCACCTGCTCATGAGCAGCTTCAGCCTACTACTGCTCCGTGGGAGAGGAGGCCCATTTCCCTGAGGGCTCCACCAGCACCCTTGGGTCACACAAGATTCCAGGAGGGAACTGGCAGCACTCCCCAGTCTCTATAGAAAGATCCAGTGAGTCTACAGCCTTTTGTAGACAACAGCACAGTTGATAATCAGTGCAAGCGGCAATGCTTTTTGGCCATTACAGAAATTTCACGTCACCAGAAATCATTCCATGGGAGGGATTTCTGTTGAAACCCACTGGACTGACCCTGCCATGGTGTCTTCCTTAGAACACTTCTAAGTCATTCAAGAGGCTTCTGATGGGAGAATAACGACCCCAAATCCCCTTTTCCAATCAAGCCAATTTCCTATTTAATTTCTAAGAGTTTGGGGACTCATGCTGTTATCAAGTACAAAGAAAATGGCTTTATAAATAGCAGTCTGACATTGTGGTGAAGACTTGACTTGGAAAGCAGGGGAAAGGCATGTCTGGGGCTGGTCCTGAGCTCCGACTGTCCGTGTGGTTGGAATCCAGTCTGGGAAAGCAGGATACGCAGGTTTTGGCAAGTGTAGACTCATTCTATAAAAAGTGAATCTGTTCCAGGCTTCTTGCCCTCCCCTCTCTGCTGCTGGAACCCATCACTCTTTCAGCTGCAGAACCCACTTGACTGCATTCATCACAAAACAAGAAGCGACTTCCAGGAGGCACGGAAAAAATGGGAACGTCCAACCGTGCCGTCTCTAAATAGGACCATTGTCCAGGAACCCCAACCCCTCCATGGCTTACCCCTCACTATTCAGCCAAGCAGCTCCTGGGGAAGGAGGGAGCCCCAGGCTTTTCTCAAAACAGGAAGCGGGAACTTGGGCCTCACCCAGAGACGGGCTTGACAAAAGGCAAGACAAATGATGCCAACACAGGTTTATGTTTCTGGAAGGAAATGTAACCAACCTGGTCCTGTCTGGGATGCCAGGGTGAGAAAGAGCATTCCAACACTATTCTGACATTGAGGCTTGAAGTTATTTACGGGTGAGCAAGAATGTTCATTTAGATGTAGATTCTCAAAGGGCTAAAAGAAACATGCTCTCGTTTCTAGACAAGTTTGCAATTACCTCTAATCTGGCACTCTGTGACAACACTGTTCCACGACACTACAAATGAAACGACATGGAGCTTGTTCCCTCCTCCCTCCCCCCAAGTCCAAACCACAGAAAACATCCTTCTTCCTCCAAAAGCCATTCCTCCATTTGGAAAGGTCCCTTAAGATGGCATTATCCCATGGAAGGATTCCACAGTGGCACCCAAGTGCCCTGCATGCCCGTCACGGAAGCCCAGCAGCCAGCTCCCAAGCAGAGTCTGCCCGACTCCTCACTCACGCTCTTCTGCCATTCTAGCCCTCAGCGAGACCTGAAATGTGGTGTCCACGCCCCTCTTTTTATTCAAAAGAGGGCCTTTAAAAATATTCACCTAAACTAGGAATTTGAAGAACACAAGAATTTCTTGGTATAGAGTAAACCCCCTACAATTAAAAACTCCAATCTATGCAAAAAGAGATGGTGCTTCCACTTAGAAAAGGATCCATTTCCGACCTGTCTCTAGTTAGCTGGTTTTCCCAATGGCCTTGCCAGATGATTTGCTGTGGGAAAATCTGAATTGCACCCAATTTTTCAGGAGCACCATATATGGTATAGCATTTATCACAGATGGTATACAAGTCCTCAGGCAGGCCTGTAAGCAAATGCTCCCACCGCCAAACTGAGTTACCGATCATCAGAGAGAGAAGGTGGTATTGTGGTTTACGGCATCAGTGGTCTATGTGCCCAGAAACCAGCTTCAAAAGCAACTAAAATGTCATCCTTTCCTTTCTTCCTCCTCCCACCCGCCCTGGCCTGCTTCTCAGTGGCACCCAGTGCAAGCTGATCGTCATGCTAACTGGTCCACATGGAGGAGACACCACTGACTCCCTCAGTGCTTTGAGGCTCGCAGGCTCTTGTGCTCGGCTGATGGACATCAACATAAATACATCCTAAATCCACTGTCACTAGACTCCTTGTACTTACATACTCCAAGGAAACTCTTAATAAATACTTTTATTTATTATTAAGCATAATTATTCACCTGTGGGTGACTCAGAAAGGAAAATCATGTCCTCAAAGATTTCTTTAAAAAAAAAAATTCCTCTAACTAGGAAAACAAAAAGGGACCAAGCACAGAGAACCAGGCACTTCCGGCAGACCTGTTTTCTTCCGGTTTCTTTCCCTCCCGCCCGCCCTCTCCCCGTAAATCAAACTGGGTGCGCACGTTTGCCAGGATCTGTGGGTTTCATAACTTCAAGCCTTACTGCTTCAAAAAATGAGGTAACAAATTCCTATCTGAAAAGTAAAACTGACACATAAACCAAACCAAGGGCTCCCCTGCCTGCTGAGGCAGCCATTATTGCTGTAAGTTGGAGTGTTTTGTTTGTTTGCTTTTTATATGTATTCAGTCCTTATTGCCATTCTAGCTGGCCCCATGGTTGGCCAAGGAGAAATGGATGGGAAGGAGCTTGGTCGCCTGCCCCCAGCAAGTCCCGACTTGCTGCCCACACATGGCCCACCTAACCCTTGCCAGAAGCCGACTGGTTTTGGGGTTCCCAGAGTGGCTCTAACAGCTGGGGGAGGTGGTGATGGGGCTGTGCAGGTAGGGCAGGCTGCTGGGGGCCGAGTGCACACCCACGGAGACTGGGAAGCTGAAGACAAACTTCGAGGTGGGGGTGGGGGTGGCCTTGCCCCGCTCCCGCAAGGGCCCGGAAGGGCTGGCGGCCTCCACGGCACAGGACGTGGCCAGCACCTGCGACTCGAACTGCAGCAGCTGCCCCATGAAGCTGAAGTTGGGCGAGATGATGCTCCGCCGCTGCTTGACGAACTCAAACGCCTCCTCCAGCCTCACCCGCTTCTTCATCATCAGGTAGGCCAGGCAGATGGTGGCCGAGCGCGAGATGCCCGCCTGGCAGTGCACCAGCACCCGCCCGCGGCAGTCCGTCACCGCATCTGGGGCAGAGAGACGCGATTAGTGCCCTCGGCGGTCCTGCGCCTTCACCTAACGGCAGGTGCAGGGGGCCTGAGCCAGAACGCGGGGTGCGGGAGGATTTGAGAAGCATGGAGGATGGGACACTCCCACTGAGGGAAGAAGCGTTCTCGGCTGAAAGGGGAGGGAAGAAACCCACGTGGGAGGGACTAAAATATCCTAGCATTCCACCCCTTCTGGGATATTTTTGAGACTTAACTGAAGAAATGCACTCCACTTAGGAAAAACTTGTGCTAAAGCCAGTTAAACCCCAACACACAGTCAAGGATTTCCATTTGCAGAAACAAAACCAACGACCCATTTCTCCCTTTCTTTGTCTTCCTCCTTATCCCCAAAGCCTTATGGGTCTAGAGACCTGAAGACACGGAAGGAAAGGTTATTGGCTCTGTAAGCCAACAGTACTGGCAGACGTGGGAGTTTGTCTTCCTATCCCCACCCAACGCAACATCCAGTGGGCAGGCCTTCCTGTGGAGGAGGATGCAAACTGGGTACACCCTGGATACAGCATCTCCTAAATCCCTCCTTCAACACATGAGTTACAACTGGTTCCCTCTCATCCTCCCCACCCGACCTGGGCCCCGGGACCCCAGCCAGGGCCAGCCTACCGATATACTCGATGGCTTCCATGAACCAGGAGCTGATGTCAGCCTTGTGGTTGTCTTCCACCGGGATGCACTTGTACTGATAGTGTCCTTCAAAGTGGTTGGGGCAGTCGGAGGAGACGTTCAACAGGGCCGTGATCCCCAGGGCGTCCAGCATGTCTCTCCGGGCTGCATGGTAGGCACTGCCGAGGTAGAGGAAGGGAAGGATCTCCACAGGACCCCCCTGCACCAGAAAGGGAAAACAAGGGCCCCCAGGCATCATGAGTGTGGGCAGCTAGGAAAAGGGCCAGTGGGGGGCTTGGGCCGGGGGGAGGGAAGCCAGCCTGAGGTGGGCTTGCACAGACCCTGGGGAGAATGCCTGTGGACACAGCCTTCCAGGTCTCCCCTCATCCACAGGGGCTCCTGGAGGGAACAAGGGGCTCAGTGGGACGTCTCCAGCCTTTACACTCCACTCTGCTGTGGGCAGAGAAGCCAGGACAGGGAAAGTTTTGGGGGCCCCTCCCATTGGCTCCAGCAGCCTACCTCCCCTGTGATGAATGGAGGGGCAGACACGAGGCTGGCTTGCCACACTGTGACATTCAGAGCTTGCACCTGCTAATCATCAAGCTATGTGTTTTGTGGTTTAGGGACTTATGGTTGGGTAAGCCTTCTCTTGGCACGTCAAAAGCAGACACCAGGGGCCGGCTCCGTGGCCGAGTGGTTAAGTTCGTGCGCTCTGCTGCGGTGGCCCAGGGTTCGGATCCTGGACACGGACATGGCACCGCTCATCAGGCCACGTTGAGGCGGCGTCCCACATCCCACAACTAGAAGGACCTGCAACTAAGATATACAACTGTGTACAGGGGTTGGGGAGATAAAGCAGAAAAAAAAAAAAAAAACAAAGATTGGCAACGGTTCTTAGCCCAGGTGCCAATCCTTAAAAAAAAAAAACAAAGGAAGATTGGCAACAGTTGTTACCCCAGGTGCCAATCTTTAAAAAAAAAAAAAGTTAAAACATGAACCTACGCCAGACTCAATTAAAAAAAAAAAAAAGCAGACACCATGTCAGCCTCACAGACAAGAGGAGGGACCTTGGTAAAATGAAGTAATGTTGGCTTAAATTAATGACAGTTTTCTGAGTCAGGGCCACGCGAGTGATCTGGGATTTGGGGAGCAAAATTGCTGGACCCCATAAATTCACTCTCTCTCCATCTAAATGAAAGGGCTGGAAGGGGTGGGTTTGTAAGAAGTGTGGTAGCTTGAGTTGATTTTCTTAGGGGAGGGTTGGCTGACCATTTATGTCCATTTGGTGTTTACAGTTGGGTCGTACATGAGGGACAAGCGGACTGTTGTAGATCAGGGCTGGGGGTCCACAGGCCACTCCTTCAAAGGAGGGTGTCTCTCAGCTTCCTACATGGCGGGTCACACCCTTCCCACTCCAGCCGGCCTCCTCGCTTGTCTGCACATAACTCTAGTGGCTACTCAGCGAGTTATGTCTTTATATATTTTTTGAAAGCAAGGGTACTAAGAGAGGGAAGGGGAAGAATTCCAAGGAACAAATGGAATTTATTCCTAACCCACCTAACATCCCACCCCATACTCGCGGTTCACCACGTTCTCCCCAAGTTGAGGTACTGCGTCCAAAGCCCGTGAAAAGCAGAGCTCTGAACAGAAGCCCCTCCCAACCTGGTCGTGCAGGGGGGTTCCACAGGAGCCGCAGCCCAGGTCCAAGGACTCGGGGGCGCTTGGGGACACAGCAGGTGGGATGGCTGCCAGGGACTTGGTTTTGGAACAGAATTCCGGGTATTCGGAGGAAAACCTCTCATAGCCACCTGTAAAGGAGAAAGAAGCAGGTTAGGGGCATCACTAAGCCAGCAGGAAACCGGGAAGCGCTTGAATCCTACCCAGGACTGAGAGCAGTTGGGAAGCTGGGGCTGGCTGGATCCACATTTGCCACTGGGTGGCGCTGTGGACCCAGAGATACAGGCTATGGAGTATTTTTCAGAGATGCAGAACCCACATTTGGTCGCGGCTAAATCCTGAAGACTGGCAGTAAAGCTTTTTGGACGAGACTTTGGTATGGGATGCAGATACACAAAGCAAGCTGTGCAAGGGGTATGCAGAAGGGACTTTTTGCAGAGGAGCTCCGTAGGGTGATGACAAAGCATGAAAGAGGGAATGGCCACTGTGGGTTTTCATGAGTGCTTGGGCAGCCTGCAGCTGGGCCCTGGGACCTGCAAAGCTGTCATCCCCCAACTTCAGTGCTTCCTCTGAAGAGGTCCTCCAATGTGGGAGAGAAGGAAAAAAATACCCTGGCACCAGCCCTTCTGGATCTCAGCAACAGAACAGATGCCAATCGCGAGGCCTCGTGAACAGCTGTTCCATCAACAAGGAGCCAAAACAAGAGGAAACAGGCTTAAATCTAAATAAATCCCTCTTGCTACATACAGGTTTGGGGCAAAGGAGGATTTCCTGACCTGAGAGTTGCTAAGCCCTGGAATGGTTATCTACGGGATTATCTTCCGGGGAAACGAGTCTTTTACGTAAAAAAAGATAAATGGCCAACTTATGGGGAATAGTGTTAGTGCGAGCAGGGAAGTGCCAGCTGGGCGGGGATGGGCAGAGAAACACCGAGAGAAGAGACAAGAGGACAAGGCGCTCAGCCTGCATCTCTGATTTTCTTGCGGTCTCTGGGCCCTTGCTCTGTGGGTCACTTACCATCTACTGTCAGTATTTGGCCCTGCTTGCATTTTTACTTTTGCAGTTTCTGTAGGACCCAAGATGGATTATAAATTAATTCAGCAGATGAAGAGGGTCAAAAGGTACAAAATTCCAGTTATAAAACAAGTCAGTCCTGGAGACGTAATTACAGCAGGGTGATTATAGTTTATAATACTGTATCGCATATTTGAAAGCTGCTAAGAGAGTAGATCCTAAAAATTCTAATCACAAGAAAAAAAAAACTTTTAACCATGTATGGTGACAGATGTTAACTAGACTTTTATTGTGGTGATCATTTTGCAATATAGACAAATATTGAATCATTACATTATACACCTGAAACTAACATAATGTTATATGTCAATTATACACCCCCCCCAAAAAACCCGCAAACTTACGTAAAAATAAATTAATTCAGTAGGGCCTGCAACCACTGAATTCATTAGTGGAACAATCACGCTAATGGACCCATTCAACTGACAGTCATGTATGTAGCTGGACCTTTAAATCCTTACAACAGAGCGCTATGGTGCCACTGTTCCCTGTAATGGTTCAGGGTGATCTTCCAACATGCAGCCATGTGATGGTTAGTCAATTACTTGCCCTGAATCCCAGCCCTAGAAACAACGGCCTTGGAGAGGAAGGCAAGTGATTCTTTGCCACATCATAAGGCTTACAGAAACAGGGCAGACATTTTTTCCTCTCTGACCGGAGGCTTCTCGATTCCCCTCCACTCCCTCCCTCAGGATATAAACGGATCTCTCTCTGGTCACAGGCCCCCGCTCCTGCTGAGTCATAATGACCAGCCTCCCTGGATGGAAAACCTGCTGCAGGGGCCACCACTGCCAGTTTCAGACGTTCCGGTGCTCTTAGAGGTCCTCTCATCGCAGGGGCACCCCTCCCTGCCATTATCACCCTGTCACCCCCCTTATAAAGCTGCAAACACTGCTGCCCCAAATGCAGTGGACAGAGCAGGGCAGAAGAAGAGCCAGCAAACGTCTTGAGCTGAAGTCCCTGCCATGGGCCTCTGGGCCAAGAAACTTCAGCAAATGCTCCCCTTTGGAGAAAGTGGGAGGGGAAATGGATGGATCAACAAGCCATCACTGAACGCCTACATAAAAATCCACCACTTTTTACTCCAGATAGCTCTATAGGATTTGGAATCTTTTTAATAAAATGATCCTTGTGTTAATTTGAGCTATCAAAACACACTTTTTTCAAAGAAATGTAAGGCATGAGTGGTGCCCCCCAAAGCTTATCACCTAGACAGGCAGAGAAGCGCGACCCCCCGCCCCCCCGAAAGTGGGTGGTGGAGGCACAGGAAGCCAGGGCCAGGTCCAAGGTCACCGAGGAGAAGCACCTCTGAGGGCAGGAAGGGGAGGAGCCTCACGGTGGTTGAGAGAATGCTCTTCCCATCGCTGAGCACACAGCCTTTGCAGTGAGACTCAGAGGTCTGAGCTGAATCCCAACCACCCGGTGAATCATCAGCTGTGCAGCCTGGGGCTGTCACTGAACCTCTCTGAGCCTCCTCCTCATCTGTAAAATGTGATGAAACAACCACATGCGGCATCCTTCAAGGACTGACTGGGACAGCCAGCACTCTGCGCCTGGCCTCGGGGAGACTCATAATGAAGGTCTCCTTTTATGGCACCTACAAGGGGACTCCAGCATTACTGCCAACTTCCAAGACTTTGGACAGCTTCCTCCTCTAGAGCTTTACTTATTTTTTTCCAGTCGGAATCTTGAGACCTAGTAGTTAGACAGCGGAAGTGTGGGTACGGCGCTTCCTGAGCTCAGCGTCCTTCCCAGCCAGGGACATCCGCTAGCTCCCCATCGATCATCAACCAATCCCGTGGAGGGATCCCCAGCTGACCCTTGAGGGTGTGGCAGATGGGGGCGCAAGTGGCCCAGCGGGCAGGACAGAGGTGACCCAGAGGCCAGACCAGGCCTGAGGGAGATCATTTGTCATCTCCCTCCAGGCTGCTCCTAACAGGACAGGGAGACAGCAACGGTTGGGAAAGCCACCATTAGAACGGAGCAGGAAAAGGATTACTGAAAGGTCACTTCCCTCCGGCGATCTGAAAGGATCTGAAGAAGCAGATTAGCCCAAGGAACGGGAGAGCACTGGAGGGTGGCATCCCTGACGGGGGGCAGCAATGAAGGGGGTTCTCTCTCCTGAGCTCCCGCTAGCTTTTGAGGTTCTGTGGCTGGTTGTTACAAGGAGCATCCCCAAAGGAGCTCCTCTGGCGGGGGCCAGGGCCGGGGAGGAGCAGACTCTGCGATGCTGGAGCAGGGGCATGCAGGCCAGGCGGCGCAGATGGAAGGGGACAAGTCAGGAACCACGCCAGTCCACACCCCACGAGGCCACCCCCCAGGAAGTCATCTCTGGGTATCAGATCCATGTGAATAAAAATGACAGCCCACTAGGTACCAGGCTCGTTCCATCCACATGTCCAACCAGCAGCCCTTGAGAAAGGCCTGACTAGCCCCAATTTTACAGAAAAGGGAACTGAGGTGCAGGGCAGCCCCCAGGAGCAGGACCGGCATTCAGCCCACTGGCCTCAAAGCTGACTTTTTTTTTAAAGATTGGCCCTGAGCTAACATCTGTTGCCAGTCTTCTTTTTTTTCTCTTCTTCTCCCCAAAGCTCCCTAGTACATAGTTGTATATTTGTAGGTCCTTATAGCTCTGCTATACGGGACACTGCCTCAGCATGGCCTGATGAGCGGTGCTAGGCCTGCACCCAGGATCCGAACAGGCGAAACCCTGGGCTGTGAAAGCGGAGCATGTGAACTCAACCACCTGGCCTCGGGGCAGGCCCCATCAAAGCCACTTCTAATGTGGCCATCAGGAGCCCACCCAGCTGCTTGCCCATCTCTGCCTTCCTGGTGGTCCCTCTCTAAGGGGTCTCAGCCTGCTGGTTTCATCACATGAAGACACAGACCCTTCATGCAGAAACAGAAATGAGCTGAAGAGGGCACTGCTGACATTTCACCAAACGCAGCTTCTTTCCAGTGCTCTCTTAACTACAGGTTCTCAAGAGGGAGTCATGACCAGCATTTTTTATTTAATGAAATAGGATAGAAACTACTAGAATGCATCGCACTAAAAAGGATATAATTTCATGGACCTCTGGTTTCAGGTGTGTCTGTATCCCTATACTGGGTCATGATGGAGAGCAGCAGGAGCCAGATTTAGATCACCAAGTGTTAGCCAAAACTCATGAGAGGGAAGGCTTATTCCCGCTGTACACACAGGCTCCTGCAGGTGCCACGTGGGTCGAACTCCCAGCCTGCGCCGTGGGGGGCTTGAGCAAGCACATTCCCTCCTGAACGGTTTTACCACCCTCAGAATATAAGAATTTCAGACTATCATCTCTAAGTTCCAATATTCTGTGATCCTAAATGTCCATGATCTACTTATTTGCAAACTACACACTGACAGCCGGTACCCAATTCTGCATTTCCGTCTTCTGAATACAATTTCCTAACAGACATACCAATGAATTCCACCCGGTTTTCCTACATCCTGTTGAACGTAATTCCGTAACAGATATCTAATTTTGACCTGTTTTTCCCATGTTTCTTATTTAATAATAGACTTTCTAGTCTTAAAACTCCCATTTTCTCATCTGAATTTGAAAACTTGAAGTCTAGGGGGAAAGAAAGAAATGTAATTTTTCACCCAACTTTCTTGAGGAGTGCCACATCTACAGTCCGACTCCCTGCTCTTTTCTCTTTCTCACACCCACTCGCACAGCAAGGCAGTTTTCAAAGTTTACTGCAAAGGATGACCCGCTGGCCACGAGTCCTTCCACCCACCTCCCGTCCAAGCAGGGGTAGGAGAGTATGTGTGTGAAATGGCTCTCGAAAGGCTTTCTGATCGGACCACCATAATAGGACTCTTAATGGGGTCTGTGATGGGGAAGACTGTCTTTTGGTGGTGATTATGGTCATGGATCTTAATATGGCTGCTGCTTTTTTCCCATGACTCTCAACACTCAGAATATCATCAGTTCACAGACAGGCTTATGGCCTTGATCTCCAGGGACCTCTTATCAATACAACGCAAACACTGACCAGCAAGAAAGTGTGCGGTCATTTGAAGGTCATTTGCCTGAGAACTTCCCTTGATGTGGGTGTTCACTCAGTAAGTGCCTGTGGGAATGCTGAGCTGTATTTAAAGTTTACCTGTGGGGGCTTCTTGCCTTGGGCCTCCACGCACAGACCTCCTGCAGGGCTGGGCCAGCTGGCTGACACCTAAGGCCACCCTGAGCTGGATCTTGTTTGCAGTCCCTCCGGTCCCTCTGTACTATCTGCTGCCTTCAGCAAGCTGGCTTCCGTTTGAGAGTGAACTTTTCTTCCTGCCAAACTTCCTCTTCGGTAGGTGGAAACTGCCTCCCAGTAAGGAAACCGGCTATCTGGTTTCAGATGTTCTCATTTTTTCATGGAATTTCTTGGCTCATTAAAAAGGCTCCTTAAAAACTCCCTCTCTCAGTTCTGTGCAGCCCATCGTGGTGGGGACAGCCCACCTCTCCTATAAGCATCGAGGACAAGCCCAAGGGAGCTGTGATGGGCTTAATGACGATCAGGTTCTCACTCAATTTACATGCAGAGAAGCATCCAGTCCAAATGAGGCAAAAATGAGTGAGTTTGCTTCATTCGTTGTAATTCTTTAGTGAATTACAATAGGGGTTAGAAATTACCTTTGAGGCCTACTATTTTTTATAATTCTGACACTCCCAATCTTTGGCTGTCATGGGCATTGTGTCATATCTGCCAGAAGAAAAGCAAGTCCTTTTCCCTCTGAGAGGAAGATGCGAGCACTGTCAGCTCCCCACCCCCACCCCTGGACGATGCTGCTCGATGCCACTGACCTTCTGGGGGACTGGGATGTGCTGGGCAAATGGGGATAGAGAGAAAAGACAGATGAGAGTCAGAGTCGTCGCCAGGGCTGCCAGTCGAGCCCCACCCTCCCATCCACACCCTTCATCACTGGCCTTGGTGGCCGTTTTCTGCAGAAAGTGTAATGTCAGAAGCAGTCCGGTCAGGCCTGGGGACTACGGGGTACGTGAGGCCCGACCTGGAGGGAGAAGCTGGACTATCTCGTTGATCCTCCCAATTTCTCAAAAGAGCTCCAGGACCGCTTTTAAACCAGAACTTGAATAAGGACTGACAAAGGTCATGAGCTGAGATGAATTTCAGACAGGAGGAAAGATAAGGTTTTTATTCCTGAAATCGTCTATGTAACAAACTGATTTGTTATTTGGGGAATATGGGAGGTAAAGAATGACTTCTATTAAGGTTAGAAAATGCTCTTTTGGTCTTTCTTTAATGACCAGGGGGGTCTGAAAGCCTACTCCAAGGGTTTATGAAGGAGAGAGAAAAGCATTTCAAAGGAGATGTGTACTGTGCTGTAATGAAATTTGGAAAGCTGAAATTTCTAAACTGTCACTAAAAATGCCTTACAGGATTTTTAAATAAAATGAGCTGGAGGAGAAAAAAAAAGATTTACCCCAATGGAAATCTTTTCCTAGCAAAAAGACCAGAAAATGTAGTGATTTGGGTTACTGCTTTTAGCAAAACTTGGGTAATATGAGGAAATGTAAAGGCTGGGCAGCATTTGATTGATATTAAGTTTCCTCTTAACTATGAATTCTTGCCTGTGGCGTTAGTCATTAACTACCTGCAGTGAGTAACCAACTGCCCAAGTGACAGAAATAGAAAAATCAGATTTTTAAACAGAATTAGTTGGTAGAATTAGAAAGCCCATGGCCAGGAAGGATAACAGAACCTCTGAAACATTCTTCTGTTCTTACTGTCCCCCCAGGACTGCGGACACCCAACAATTCGTCTTCCACTGGCTTCGCTCTGACCACTTTTACTCCACACCCGCCATCACTCATCAAATGAGACACACAGGCCCATTAGCTGCAAAATAAAACGAACAACTCAGGTGGGAACCAAATTACCCAACCCCTAATCCATTCAGGCATTTACTAAAGATAATCTAAGGGCTTTCGTCCGCGTTTCCCTTTAGTTCCTGCCCCCAGGCCCCCTCCCATGAACCCACCTTTCTTCCCTTCCACCGGCTTCTCCTCCAAGGCACCGAGGAGGCCTGGCTTTCCTCCCGGGCCCTTCCCGCGCCGGCGCGGGAGCAGACGCTGCCCTGTTTCTGCTTGCCCACACTAGGGACGGCTCCTCCTTAGAGGGCAGAGACCAGGAGCAGGAATTTTGTCAAGACTGCCTCTGCTTAGCCCAAATAGGAAAATAACCTACCACCTCTACAGAACAAGCTGGAAGACCCCCGCCCCCCACTTCTGTGAATTTTAGGCGACTGCTACCAAAGGCAGCCTCCCTTTGCTTATCAAGACCCAGCTCGACCTCTCCTGGCTACTCCCGGGGCCTGGTCCTGAGAAGACCGAAGGGCGACCTGCCGCCCAGGCGACATCTCAGAGGGTAGCGACTTTGAGACGCAGAGGGTCGCCCTCCCTCGGCGCCAGGTCAGACAACAGGAGGCAGTGCAGGCCTCGAGAAGAAACAGCCCTGAGAACGAACACTCCTTTTCCGTTGGCCGGGCACCTCGCCAACCGCCAGGGGACTGTCATTTTCCCCGGAGCTAGTCTCCCAGTCTGTAAGGTAGCATTTGCCTCGCGCCAGCGGCTCATCCGCGGAGCGACTCTCGGAAACGATCGGGCTCCGGGCTCTCCCGGTGGCTTTCGGGGGGACCAGGGAGGTGCCACGAGCCGGAGTAGGAAAACCTTCCAAATATGCCTCCCTCTCCGGGAGCGGGGTCGAAGTGTCCGCTCGCCCCGGAGCCCAAGGGCCAAGGTCCCCGAGCTGCCGCTCTAGGGCAGTCCCCTCCAGATTTCTTCCCGGAAGAAAAATAAAATAAAACGAAGCCAGACTCCACGTGGGTCGGCCCTACCCCGAGAAGGGTCCTGCGTTCAGAGGCCCCCGAAGGAAGGCGCGCGCGCGGGCTCTGAATCCGAAGGGACTCGAAGGCAGCGCGGCACGGGGAACATCCCAGCCAGCCCCAGCCACTCAAAGGGACTTTCGTCCCAGAGAAATTTCTCTCATCGTTCCCACGAGCGCCAGCACCCGGCAGGGGAGGGCAGGCGTGCTCAACAGCCTGGCCCCCCACCCTGGCGTCTGACAGTAGTGGCCACGGGAGTCCGCTGGCCGTACGCCCGCGGGGGGCCCCCGGGCTCAGCGCGCCGCCCAGGGCAGGCGAGGCCGGCCGTCCCCAGCGCCCAGCTCCCCCGCTGAGCGGCCGGTCTTTCCGGGGCAAGCCCCTTCCTGGCACTTTCTCTTAAAGCGCTTTGGGGAGAAGGGAGGAGGTCTGGGCTCAATCGGAGGTGCAAAACGCAGCCCCTCCCAGAGAAAGAAAAATCAGCAAAATCGCCTTAGTGGTTCAACCAAAGGTCAACAGCAGCATTTCCCCAGCAGCTGACAGGTCAAATGGCCAGGAAACAACTGCCGAGAACAAAGCCCCCCGCTGTTCACCAGGGGCAAACCCGGCTCGTCGGCACTGAGCAGTTTTGTTGTGCTTTTTGGATGGGGCGATGGGGAGAGGTTTCCGCCCCTCCTCCCTCCACCATCTCCCTTCCTCTCGGCTGAGCGGGTCCGGAGAGGAAAGAAAAGGAGGGAGGGGGCGCGGGGCGCCTGGGGGGAAAGGAGCGGCTCTTTGATGGCCCGGGTCTGAAACGCCTCTCGGCTTCTGAGGCTACGACCGTCTAGGGCGCAAGAATGCGAGGAATGCGGCGGCGGGAGGAAGGGGCGCAGCGCGACAGGGGGCGCCCCTACCCCTCGCGCCCTGCTCGCTCCCCCTGCCCACCCCGTGCCCGAGTCGCGGAGAACCGCCGCCCGACACCGCCGGGCAGGTGCGGCCGGCGCACGGTCCCCCAGTAAGTTGGATAACGCCCGGTCCTTCTGGGGTTCTGACTTCCAGATTTGACAAGACCTCCCCTCCCCAAAGAGTTTCTCCAGGGTTCACTTAAATCAAGCACGCGCCGCCATCTGATCTTCGAGAACCGTCTGTGAACAAAAGGTCGTACTTCTCCGCTGCCTGAATTTAAGAGGTACCATGCCGCCTTGCGTTTCCCAAATACTCAGACCTCCTGCGCCCCGGCTCCCGGAGCCTGGATCTAGCCCGAGGCAGGAGTTGGCCACCTTCCAGGTGGAGCTCGGAGTTGGGCAGCAGGAAACGAGATACAGAACGCTCCACACAGGGTCCGCAAGCCGATCTCCCCTTCTGCATTGACCGAGGGCTGGTTCCCAGTCAGACCGGCAGGGTCCATCCCACCTCGGCGCTCACCCTCCTTCACCCACTTCGCCACCTCTTGGGTTCTCGGGGTCCGACTCAGTGCAGGGCCCGAGCCCGCCAAACCGATAGGCCTAACCTGTCCCCACTCGCACAGTGGCACTTCCCGGGACTCGAAGGTGGGCAACGCAGATGGGTCGCTTCGCCCCCGAGGCCGGACAGTTAGTGAGTGTAAATACATGCAGAATCGCCCTGAAGGGTGCGGAATTACAGGTGACGGAGGAAACGCGCCCTCACCGCCTCTGAGGACTTCAAGAGCTCGCACTTGCACACCGACACGCACAAAGGAGTGCGCAGGGATTCCCGCAGCCACGAGGCCCTCCGGAGACTTCCTCTGCCCGTTACGGCCCGGCCGCCAAGCCCCGCTACACCTAGCCTCCAGCTCGCGCCCCGGCGCCCGCGGTTACCTTTGAGCAGGCAGATGTCGGTGCGCTCGGCGTTGCGGCGCAGCGCCTGAACTACCAGAGACACGGTGCTGTCCTCGCGGAGGCTCTCGGCGCGCGGGCTGCGCTCGTCGTAGACGATGACCGCCGAGTAGAGGCCGGAGCGCAGGCGGGCGCGCACCTCCTCCTCGGCGGGCAGGATCTGCTCCAGGCTCACGGAGCCCTTGGCCCGCCGCCGCACGATGGTGTTGCAGCGCACGTTGACCGAGCCTCGGATGTAGCCCGCGCTGTGCGCCAGGAACGGTCTGCAGTCCAGGAGCAGGCACTTGCCGCCGCTCGGCAGCCCCAGGGCGCCGTGGCTGCTGCTGCCGCCGGCGCCGCCGCTGTTCTCATCCCGATTCATCAGCCTTTTGAGCACGCTGCAGTCCATCTCCCGCAGCTCCTCCACCGTCACCATGGTCGCCGGGAACCGCGGCTGCTGGGCACGCAAGGAGGCAGAGGACACCCGGGCCAGCTGGGGCGGAGGAAGGGGCGGGCGAGGGCTACGGGAGGGCGCGTGCAGAAGTGCCGCAAACTTGGCCCCCAGGGGCTCCCCCGGGCGAACCTCTTCTCTCCGGTCCCCTTCCTCGCGCAGTCTGGCGGTTACATAGCAGTCCGAGCGGCCACGGGCGCCCGGCAGCACGGCGCGCGCTGGGGGAGGCGGCGCTGGAGGGGAGTGTGTTTACGGAGAGGACCACGGGCTCCCTTCTGTTGTTGCCTCTATTGTATTTTGCCGGCCGTGCTGCTCCAGCCGCCGCCGCCGCCGCCGCCGGCGCTGCGGTTCCGGCCGCCGGTCCCCACCAACAGTCGGAGCTCGGCGCTCTGCCCCAGCCAGAGTTTCCTCCTCGGCTTAGAGATTTATTAATGCTCCTCGGCTCTCCCCCGGGAGGGGGCAGATTCATTACTACCTCTCGAGGCCCCGCCTCTTTCCATTCTGGGCCTGGCGCCCTCCCCCGCCCCGCGCGCTCTCTCCCCGCCCCATCCCAGCTCCCCGGGCCCCGCGGGCCCCTCCTCCTGCCCCCTCCCCGGCGCGTGAATGGAGTGCCGGCCGCTTGCGCCCGGTCACGGGGACTTGACGTCACAAAGAGCGGAGTAAACAGGGCGCGCGGTGCTCGCCGGCGGGCCCATTCATAAAACCGAGGGCGAGAGGAAGAGGGAGGCGGCCTCCGCCCGGCAGGCGGGCTGCAGCGCCCGGACTTTGTGAATGGAGCGGGCGGCGCCTCCCCGGCCTCCGCGGCTCGTGGCCCGCCCGGCGCGCGTGGCCGAGCCGCCCCTCCACCCGGCTGCGGCGTTCGGCGTTCAGAAAGTCGCCAGCCGAGAAGCCGGCCTCGAGGAGCCAGCGCTCGGTTGGGAGGTTTCACCCCTTTTTACCTCCGTGCTCCCCCGCTGACAGCCTCGCAGGTCTGCGCCGGGGCCCGAAGCGGAGAGGAGAACCGGGCACCGCTCAGCAGCCGGCGGGCCGGGGACCTCCTCGCCCCGGGCTCCCCGAGCGCGTTCGGCGCGGCCAGTCTTTTTTCAAATGCAATTCCTCAGACTTCAGCTTATGCATTAGCGTGATCGATTTTCACCTTAAGCCATTAAATCAGCTTTATAGCTTCCCGAGGAACGTGGGCAAGCCCCAACTTAGAAGATGAAAGAGCAAGCCCTCCCGCCCCGAAGCCGGGGCGGGAAGAGGAGCGAGGTGTTGGGTTTGTTGCTTTACGACCCAGGGGGAGGCATTAATGGCCGGAATGTTGTGCCCCTGGAGGAAGGCGGGGTGCCACTCCCTTCCACGCTTCCTAAAGATGTTGATTTAACCCTGGTGGTGGGGGGGAACCCGACGTTTTCGGCTTTTGGAAAAGTCGTCACCCCCCCTCCCGCACACGTGTGAGTCGTCTTCTCAGGAAATGACTCCACATTCGGTGCGAAGCTCAGACCCAGAGAAATGTACGCGTCAAGTATTTAATAAGCTCTGGGGCCGATTCAGGCTTCTTTGCTCCCTTTTTCCAGGTCATGTAGCCTTTCTCCCGCCCCCAGTTTTACTTATGCATTTAATTTCCCAGAGGCTGCTTTTGGCAGGGGGTTTGCGCGCGTCGTGGTGGGGACACGACAGAAGGCAAAATTATTCGCCCGACATCTTGCCAAGTCTTGTTAGTGAGAGTGAACCGCCGAGAGGGGCCTCGGGGGCGGCGGGGTCGGGTCCTCCCCTCGGGGTCGCGGGTGGAAGCCGCCGAACCCGCGGGGTCCCTCCCGCCCCCGACTCGGCCTTCCGCTCTGCCTTTGTTCCAGGCGGAGCGGCTCTCCGGAGCTGTCACCTCCGGCCCCCAGGGCCACCCCTCCACTCCCTAACCCGGCCTTAGGGGACCTCCACTTCCGAGGCCTGCCCTCCCACTGCGCCCCGAATCCCGCGACACCCCGGGCCGGGTCGGG
This sequence comes from Equus przewalskii, assembly GCF_037783145.1. Classification (NCBI taxonomy): domain Eukaryota; kingdom Metazoa; phylum Chordata; class Mammalia; order Perissodactyla; family Equidae; genus Equus; species Equus przewalskii. Next base: position 13,826,549 of record NC_091858.1, on the reverse strand, counting down.
TGAGCTGTGAGGGGCCCCGCTCAACCGAGGGGATCTTCCTCTTACCTCTGTCTCCAAAATGGCTCAACACGGCACTGCACTGATCCTGTCTCTGGTTAGAATTTAATATTTTGTTCATCACGGGTTTTGTGTTTGCATTAATTTTAAGTGTTTAAAAAAAGCATTGCATTACGATATTATTTATTTTGACTGCTGACTTTTCGGTGCTCCCTTAAATTTTGCGCCCACGACGCCTTCCTCACCCTAGTCCCAGCTCTGGAAGGAGCCACAACTGCGCAACGAGCGAGGCCTCCGGGTGGCGGAGCTCGGGCTCCGGGCCCTCTGGGTAGGAGGTCAGGGGCCAGAGGGGTCGGTACTCCCTCCCGAGGGCAAAAGGCCCCTCTGTCCGGTTTCTCATTCTGCTCAGGTGGCTGTGAGGCTTTCCAAAAAAAGACGCGCTCTCCTTGGTACCCCAAGCGTGCGCCCTTTCCAAGGAACCCCCCACACCCCGACAGTCCCGGGCGCGCTCGCAGCCTAGGAATCCGGCCCCTGGCAGGCCCGCGGGCCGGGACGTCCCCGGCCCGGGAAACGCCGACACATTTCCAAGGGCTTGGACAGGACATTTTGTGGAAGAGCCTCTCAGTGGGAGGCAGGTCCGGTCCAATTTCGCACGTGTCGCAGGAGCTGGGGAGACGTCCCCGGGCCGCACTGGCCGCGCTCTGCTGGCCTTTGTCTCCGCGCGCCTGGGGCGCCTCCCCGCCGGCCCGACCCCCGCCCAGCGCTCACGTGGCCGGTAAATAACAGTCAAATCCGGGGGGAGGAAAATGCCCGCCGAACAAAGACTTGCTTTCTGCACCTGACAGTAATCCGCGGCGGCGAAGCCAGTAAATCCCGCAAGCGAGTCACACGGAAGAGGGTGTGGGCGGGCGCGTGTGAGTGTGTGTGTGTCCACGTGTGCGTGTCCGCGCCTGCGCGCCCGCACCCCGGACGGGAGCCGCCGCTTTGGAATTAATGTTTTTAAGGCAAGAGCTGCTGTAATTACGAACGCGAAAGCCTGATTTTTGAAAGAGACTAACAACAACAAAAAAATCCTCTCCTCAACACAGGGATTAGCCTTCAGATGTGTAAATTTCAGCAAACGAGATTTAAATTTTGTGTTTATCCGGATTCTATGTAAACACCCTAGATAATTTTGTTTATCGGTATTGTAAGTGTGTGGGCCATTTGGTACACAGTGAAATGACTACGATGTGAGAGCTCCCCAATACCAACTATAGAGATGATAAAACTTGTCTCCAATTAGTATGCAGGCTGCAGGTGGGAAATGTACTCAGTTTACACAGGAACCTTAGGAAACAGCTTGTCAATAAGTAGATCCTGGAGAAAACAAAGGCGTTTGGAAGGAAGACATTGTTTGAATGTCATTTCAAAGTTAATTTAATTAACAAGGCATGTCTGCAGGAGTCGGGAGAGGATTGCCCAAGGAGAGAGATTTTATTTATATTCAGCAGTAAACCTCCGGGTGGAACTACTTTAAAAATTCACTGTGACATGTAAATCCAGCTTCCCTTTCATCAGACAGTCCTTAGACCGACCTTATTAGTCACTGTCAGGCCTGGCGAACCCATGGTCTTGTTTAAGAACATTTCTTTCCAATTAGGAAGTTGTGTGATCTGGGAATTTAAAGCCCAGAGTAGGATCCCCCGAGAGGATTATGGCTTCTATTCTGGTTTTGATGCCAACCTCTGACTCACTGCCCTGTCCCAAAGTGCCGGAATAAAACTTGTCTGAAGAATCATTAATGAATTAATCACGGTGGTGCTGGAAAGAAAGGGCCTGTGGACTCCTCTTCCCGAACAGAGAGGATGCCTTGCTCATTACTCTCAACTGGAACAGGAATGATCCGTTTTGCATGGAGCTATTGGCGAGGCTTCTTGGATCAGCTGACTGGGGAGCTTCCCCTCTGGCAGTGGCAATGCTCAGAAGCACTGGGAGGCTGTCTCAGGCTCCTGGAAGCAGAGAAGTCTGTGTCTACTGTGTTCTCGGGCAACATGTATAATGGAATCAAGGAATGTGTGTCCTTTCCTGCCTACCTCTGCCCATCAAGTCAGGACTCAGAAGCACTGGAAAAGCCTAAACCTCACCAGACAATGTCAAAAGCATAGCCTGTGGGTTTTTCTAGTCCTGACTTGGTCACAGATCTGTTCAGTAGCCTCTGTTTATTTTCTCTGCATGATACTATAGCGCTTGCTAATGATTTAAAATGCTAGGTTTCTAACCCAAGGTCTCTGCAGAAAGGTTTTAATACATTGCTTCATTCACTACTTTATTTGAGAACTATTCAATCTAGGCTGTGCCACCGTCCAGCTAAGTGATCTGGGGCAAGACGATCTCCCTGGATCTTGGTTTATTCATCTGCAAAAGGAAGAGTTAGGGCAGCGTGGTTCCTCAGGTCTAGTCTGTTTCCAGCTCTGTGTGGTTCTGAGCAGGAGACAGCTCTCTGCTCTCCTGCCCAAGCCCAAGCTCCAGCAGCCATCTCCTCTCCGTCCTCAAAGCCAGGCCTCATCATGCAAAGAACAGTCTCTCCAGCTCCTTTCTGTCCCCTTTTTGCTCCTGGTGAGCAGAGTTCGTCGTTTTCATATGTTTAGTCAAGTGCAAATGTCCCAAGCATCTTCATAAAACTTCTTCATCTCTTCAGAATCAAATTTGGGAAACAAACACTTCTCCTAATAGGAAATAAAAATGGGCTCAGCCTTTTTGGGGGGGTCACTCTAGCTGTGAATATTTTCTTATGCATTCATTCAACATGTTCAATTCAGCAGGGGAAACAAATTTGTCCAAAACACTGACTGTGCCTTCCAAGAGTTTATAATCTGGTCCGTGCAGTCCCTGGGTGATTGTCACTGTACCTTCCTGCAGGGCAGGACCTCAGTGTCCTTAAGAAAGAACAAACAAAATGCTGGGAGGGTTCAGACAAGAAGCAGATTGAATGGTGGTGTGGGATGAGGGAAATGGAAGAAAAAGGCCCCGTCATGAATAAAATGCATTTCCTCTACTTAGATTTTATCCTTCATTTCTTCTAGGACGTCCTCCTTTTCTTCTTTAACTTTTCACTTTGATTCTGCCCTGTGCCTTATATCTTTCCCTTTCGTTTGTTAACTTTTCTCTTCCCCAGTGGTTTGCCTGCTAAAAATAATTGAGCCATTCTTCTGAAGCTACAAGGGAGCCAAGATGATGCAAAGGCTCTGTAGAAAATCTATGTCATGGACAGTGAGCGACCTAGATGTGAGAGGACCCAGCTGTGGGCCTGACTCTAACTTTCACTGTCATCTTAAGCAAGTCAGTTGTGCTATAGCTTAATTTTACCATCTTTAAAACTAGGTTAAATCATGTATTATTATTTACTTTTTTTCAGGACAACAAAATGTCTAAATCACCCTCCCAAAGAGTCACCAGTCAACTTATTTTCCAAACTAAATGTTGGCATACGTAATCAGAAAAGATTTTTGGGTTTGTGAAATTATTTTTTTGAAAATTCTTACTGGGGCCGGCCTGGTGGTGTAGCAGTTAAGTTCGTGCGCTCTGCTTCGGGGGGCCTCAGGTTTGCCGGTTCAGATCCCAGGTGAGGACCTATGCACCACTTACCAAGCCATGCTGTGGCAGGCGTCCCACATGCACGATAGAGGAAGATGGGCACAGATGTTAGCTCAAGGTTAATCTTCCTGAAAAAAAAAAAAAAAAGAAAATTTCTTACGGAGTCAGTCCTGACGGCCTAGTGGTTAAAGTTCAGTGCTCTCCCTGCTTCAACCACCTGGGTTCGTTTCCTAGTCTTGGAACCACACCGCCCATGTGTCAGTTGCCATGCTGTGGCAGCAGCTCACACAGAAGAACTAGAAGGACTTACTAGTACCACCATGCACTGGGACTTTGGGGAGGAAAAAAAAAATCTTACCAAAAAGTAAAAATTAAATCACTTTTATTTGTGTATTTTCTAAATCTTCCTTTTTTGAAAGCAATAAAATGACCCGAAATTAAGACTATCACAGAAAATCTGGGACTTTGGGGCATTATTTCTTCATTGGTGAAACAGTAAAAGGAATGAAGTTATGGAAGGCTGTGGTCGTGTTGCCTGTTTGCTCCCACAGCCCCAGGTCATCATTTTCCACTGATGTCTCCACGTTCATTCTGCAGAGGGTCCTGGACACAGTTCTTCCTGCCCAATAAGTGCCCGGAGTGTGTGTCCTGCCTTCCAGAATTTTTAGCTACTCTTTGCTTCTACACCTTGGTCTAACTCAGGCCTTTTTGTGTAACAGTTGGTTAATTCTCATCATAATTGTAGAGGAGGAAAAAAATATTTCCTCTACCCTCTTAGATTTGTACTGGAGGCTTGCAAATTAAACTGACAAAGACAGGTTAACAGGAGAAGCAGACAATATTAATTGATGTTAATAATTTTTTTATGGGCACAGGGGCTTCACAGAGAAGAAATGAAAATCCAAAGGAGTGGTTAGGCTTGGGGGCTTATGTGCCATTTTAACAGAGGGTAATAAATTTTAGAGAAGTGAGTAGACAAATGAAAAGAAGTTTGGGCTTCTAGGGTTGACACGTTATCTAGGGCTGAAGGTGACTAGGAAATACATGGCAGAAACTAAAGGTAGATAAGAGTTATTTAGTGAGGTTTATTTTTGCAGCCTCATCTTGGTGCCACCTCCCCCTCTGCTGATAAGGGTTGTTCTCCTCCTCCTGGTGCCAGAGAAGGAGATGCCTGCATAATGGGGATTATGCCCTGCTTCTAGGTAGATGGGAAGAGGGGCAGAAAGCTCTTCTTATGTCTGCTTTTTCTCAGTTGCCTTCAGCTCAAAATAATCCTTATGCCCAAATGGCATATTTTGGGGTCTCGTATTCTGGTCCCCTTCATAACCATGTCACAGCTTGACCAGGTGCTGTGGTGCAAAGAGAGGGATCAGAGTTTCAACCTGAGCTTTGCTTCAACGACAAGGAGGCCCCATTCAGTCAATCAGTAGCCTTAGAAACTCTGTAGTCCTTTAGAAACCCTGAAGTCCTTACTTCTGAGTTTTCAGGTAGAAGGAAGGAAGGGGCCAAGAACCAACCATTTCTAAACGGAAACTATCCACCTTTAGTTAACTGTTTGAGCAAAAAGCAAAAGGCCTTTGACGCTGCATGAGGTTGCTCAATTCACTTCTGTTGAAACAGTAGTTTTCTGAAGTCAGGGCACGGACAGCCTCTCCCAGCTGCGTGGGGCACTCAGGTTCCCAGCCCCGGGAAGGAGCAAAAGGAGAAGCAGCGACGAGGGTGAGCACAAGGACTGCTCCCTCCGCCTGGAGCTTCTCAGTGGGCCATGGTTCTGAGGTGCCTCCTGCAGGACGACAGCCCCGCTCCTCAGGCACCCCGAGTCCCACATCCGCCTCCAGCATCCTGCCCATGAAATTTTCCTCCGGATAATCTAATCTTCTATGAAATCCAGTTTTTGTCTTTGAAAAAAATTATTTGGACTATCTGGAATCAACATACCAAAGGAATACAGCAAAACGTGCTCTGTTCTTTTCCAGATAAGAATTGTAGTCCTTCCACCTTTTCAGTTGGAATTAGCATAACAAACCACAGGGGTTTACTCACTGAGGGAAATACCTAGGGTCCTCTTTAAGCAGCGGTTAATTACATCCTGCTATTCATCCCATTTATTAGAGGTTAACTAATTAGCACCAGCCAGCTCCATTTTTAATCTAATATGTTTCTCTTTCTCCAGACTCCCAGTGCCTGTGTCACAGTCTTGAACCTCCCCACTAAGTGACAAAATAACAAGGTCTGTCTTCTCTTCTAGGTGACCAGGGACCCTTGCTCAAGGCCCATCTGTATGCCCCTGCCTTGAGTCTGAGCTGTGTCCTCTCCAGACCTGGTTTTCAGTTGATGCAGTGAAAACCGACACAAGCTTTGGAGCCAGACAAAGGTGGGTTTCAGTGCTCGCTGGGCCGTTTGGCAGCTGGGGAACTTTGGGTAAGTTGTGACCGTCACTTTCCACATCTTTTCAGTGGGAACGTTATAACACCTACCCTAATCATTGGGAATGTTATTTAACAAATTGTATTCCGTTTCTCCTGGAGAATTTCTTTAAGAAGCTAAGAGATGTCTATGAGGCAGCGTTTCTGATTTATACATTATTCTCTCCACGGAGGTACAACGGGCAAAACTCCAGGAACCTGGGAAAGCGCAGGGCTGGTCGCGGGTCGTCAGGCCGGGCTGCTCCGTTGGCTCAGCTGTTAATACAGGTATTTGCCAGGTAGTTTACCCATGAGCCAACGTAAAGTGAAAGGCTCTTGGATTCTTCCTGCTGCTTCCCCCTGTCCTGGACTGCTCCGTGCCCCTTTGTCTCACTCCTCTTAATGTGTCACCACACTACCCGCCATTTATCCAAACGCAAATCTCACTGTATCGGTGCAACCTCTGTGACCACACTGGCAGGAGAAGCAATCCCCTCTTCTAGTTTTCTCCAATCTTTACTGCCTTTCACTCATTTATTTCTTACCATTTCCTGCACAGTGCTTGGCTTTTCACCTGTGTTATGGGAGAAATCTCCTTGATGCAATGGTGGACTCCAGTTCCACTACTAGGCAAACTGTGTTCATCCGTTCACGCTGCTGTAGCAAAAACACCATAGACTGGGTGGCTTCAACAGCAGACATTTATTTCTCACAGCTCTGGAGGCTGGGAGTTCTGTCCCAGATCAAGGTGTTGGCAGATTTGGTGTCTGGTGAGGGCTTGCTTCCTGGTTTGTGGATGGCCATCTTTTTATTACATCATCACAGGGTACAGAGCCGAAAGAGAGGAAGTAAGCTCGCTCCTGTCTCTTCCTATAAGGGCACTAATGTCTTTCATGAGGGCTCCATGCTCACGACCTAATCACCTCCCGAAGGCCCCACCTCCTAATACCATCCCCTTGGGAGTTAAGGTTTCAACGTATGAATTTAGTGGGGGGACGACACATTCAGTTCATAATGCGATCCCAGAGATGTTCCTGGAACAGAAAGGCTCTTAGGCCAAATTAAGATGCTCGAACCACACAGTATATTGAATCAGTTGAAAACACAATGAGAAACAAGGTAAAAAGATGAGGTTGGTTAACCAACTTGGGTCAGGATGCAAGCGAGTGGGAGGACCACACTGCTTCTATTCTCATTTGTGTGATGTTCGTATGGCCTGTGTTCTCTGCCACAGCAGCCTTCTCTGCTCATAGGGTAGTTACGCAGCCCAGGGTTGAGGTTTGAACAAGGAGGCTCAGCAGAGGAGAGCATCTGAGCTGACACGTACTTGCTCTATTAGAGAGATGGAGGGAGTGAGTGTGCCTGGCCAAGAAGCAGCTTGCTAAACAGCCATGGGTTTTATCTGTGTTTCTAGGCAAAGCACATGAGGGGCCAGAAAGGGACCAAAATGATGTCACCAATGGTGGCAGATTTAGGGATAGCATAGCTGTCATCCTAGAGGTGGCATAAGCCATACCTTATGACTTGCTCCTTCCATCCTTTTCTGTATATAAGTAACATTCTTGTTGCATCCTTTTAGAAAAAAAAAATGTGACAAATATGCATAACATAAAATTTACCATTTTAACCATTTTTAAGTGCACAATTCAGTGGCATTAAGTATATTCACAATGTTGTGCAACCATCACCACTCTCCTTCTCCAGAACTTTTTCACCATCCCAAACTCTGTAATTAAACAATAACTCCCCTCTCCCCCCTCCCTCCAGCCTCTGGCAAACTCTATTCCACTTTCTCTATGAATTTGCCTATTCTAAATAATCCATGTAAGTGGCATCATACAATATTTGTCCTTTTATGTCTGGCTTATTTCACTCAACATAATGTTTTCAAGATTCATCCATGTTGTAGCATGTATCAGAATTTCATTCCTTTTTAAGGCTGAATAATATTCCATTGTGTGTATATACAACATGTTATTTATCCATTCATCTGTTGATGAACATCTGGGTTATTTTTACCTATTGTGGATAATGCTGCTCTGGACATTGGTGTCCAAGGATCTGTTTAAGTGTCTGCTTTCAATTCTCTTGGGTGTATACCTACAAGTGGAATTCTAGACCATATGGTAATTCTATGTTTAACTTTTTGAGGAACTACCTGGGTCATCCTTTTTCATCTATGTTTAGTACTTGTATGCTCTCTTTTTCTGTAGCTAACATGTCTTGTAAGCCAGTCTTAGTCCATTCAGGCTGTTATAACAAATATCATAGACCGTGTGACTTGAACAACAAACATTTCTCACAGTCTGGCAGCTGGAAGTCCAAGGTCAAGGTGCCAGCAGGTCCAGTGTCTGGTGAGGAGCTGCTTCCTGGTTCACAGATGGCCATCTTCTCATCGTAACCTCACATGGCAGAGGAGCAGCGGAGCTCTCTGCGGTCGCTTTTATAAGGGCATGAATCCCATTCTTGAGGGCTCCACCCACATGACCTCATCTCCTCTCAAAGGCCCCACCTTCCGATACCATGCCATGGGGGGTTAGGGTTTCAACATAGGAATTTTGAGGGAACACAAACATTCAGTCTAAGGCAAGCTACTTGCTTCTATACTGGGTTTTGCTTATTTTCTGTAGCAGAATTAAATAATCTTAGATATTGCAGCAAATTCACATTACAACCCTGTCCATATTATCTGCCTAGCAACACTGTCAGATCTGTTCTTGGATCTTAACAAAACTCCTACAATCCTCAGGCCAGAGCTGTGCACAGAATCTTTGAAACAGAGACCTGTTAACTTGTTAATTGCTATGATTGCGCTCAGGACAAGTGCCAACAGCCCTTCCCCTCCCCACCTCGCACCCCCACCTGCCTCTCTGCTCCGTGTGTGCTCCTGACGCTCTTTCTACCCTCTGTAGGATTTACCTGCCCTACCACACCATCACTGTTGCTGGCTTCTCTGGCCCCCATTTCCTGCTCCTTTTATGTGGATTTGATGGTTGCTGGTGGGGTACCCAGGGCCACAGCTTGCTCTCTGGAGAGACCCCTCCAGACCCTCAGCCTCCAACCAGTCCACCCTGGCCGACTGCCCTTGGGCTTCCTTGTCTCCATCCACAGGCCAAGAGCTTCAGGCGCTTTCCAATCCTGGCCCGGACAGGCAGGTTTAATCCTCTCATGTGCTGTGCAGGAACTTCTGCCTGAACTAGCTGCTCCCGCTCACTGAGGCGCACAAAGGCGGTCACACTGAAATGAGCTTATGTGTGGAGATGACTGTTCAGAGCAGAGCCCGAGCTAAAGGGTATGCTTCCTGGCCTGAGGCATAAACACCACATGTATTTTTTCCCTTTCAGAAGGGATATTTTTCATGCTCGTAATGAAGTGTGGTCAGAACCTATTTTCTTCTAGAATATTAGGTCAGGCAGAGGTTTGTCCTTCTTCTGTTTTGTACATGCGAATAAAAATGGAATAAACAAAGCATACCGTTAAATCTTTCACACATATGTCAGTAGAGACAATTCTAGAGCAGACTCTTTTCTGGGTTCCTTGTTGTTGGTTTAAGGGGAAAGGCAAGAGACTAGACTGCGTGCCTTTAGCTGTATCTTCACGGTCTTTGGGTTGGGAAAAACAGAGAAATCGTTTCTAAAAATTATCAGGATTTCCACTTGGAAGTTATTAGGTTTGGAGAATATGAGCCTGCAAGATGCTAAAAATACAGATTTTTTTTTTTGTCTTACTTATGAGGAGTCCCGTTTCTGTGACTTCTTTCCAATTGACTGAAGAATCAAGAAAAATGTTAGAGACAGGCTTAAACCTCCCCTGTGGGGCGGCTCTGGCAAAGGCCTTTTCTGCGTCTGAAATTCCCCAAGTCCTTGCATTGCAGAAGATGAAGTGTGTGTGTGAGTGTGTGCGCACACATGCACATATACAGATATGTGTATATACATATACATACATACAGATACACATACATGTGTGCGTAAAATTTTTTTCTTCTTGAAACACCATTTCCAACCTCCCCCTGCCCCTTCCTGGGCTCATTTTCGTAAAACGCCCCATGTTCTTTCGCCACCACTTGCAGTTCAAAGGGGCTTTCTTCTTCTCCCTTTTTTTTGAGAAAGATTAGCCCTGAGCTAACATCTGCCGCCAATCTTGCTCTTTTTGCTGAGGAAGACTGGCCCTGAGTTAACATCCGTGTCCATCTTCCTCTATTTTATATGAGACGCCTGCCACAGCATGGCTTGACGAGTGGTGCATAGGTTCGCACCTGGGATCTGAACTGGCAAACCCTGGGCTGCTGAAGCAGAACATGCAAACTTAACCGCTGTGCCACCGAGCCGGCCCCTCCTCTTCTCCCTTTATGTGAGTGTTAACTCCTGTTCACTCCTGACAGGATCCATTCAAATTAAATGCTCACAAAATTCAGAGACCAGTTTTCTTCCACCTCCAGTCTGGGTTTTCTTGTTTGTCGGTGCGTCTCCAGCTCGTTATCACTTTGGAAGGTCAGCAGTCATCGCTGATGATGATTGACAGGTGGGAACAGGGAGAATCAGGGAGCACCCAGGAGCGAGGCATCCTACGTTTCCCTAGGATCATTACGGAGGAGAAAACCAGTTGCTCAAATTAGAACACTGGAAGAAGTGCCTGACATCCCACCCAGTCAGGGCCTCAAGGTCAGCTTGTGTCCACAGCCAGGGAGGGTCAGTGTCTGTCTGTCCGACCCCCTCCTGCACTCCTTCGAGTCCTGAGGAGAGGCGGAGGTGGTTGTTACCAGGGTGATTACAGATGAAAGGTAGCTGACAGTGGCATATGCCACCTGCTGCGTTTTGTAGCCACAGTGCACCATCAGTTAAGGGACTGTGTGGACGCCTGCGATCCCTCAGTCTCCCTGCCTGCCTCCTGGATGGGGCTCTGTTCTGAGGATAACTCAATGTGAGATACCCTGAACAGGGTCTAGAAAACAATGGCCACTCAGTCAGTAGGGACTTAGTCTGCTAGGGCTGCCATGACAAAGGACCACGGACTGTGTGGCTTAAACGACAGAAATTTATTTCCTCACAGCTCTGCAGGCTGGAAGTCCAAGATCAAGGTGTCAGCAGGAGTGTTTTCTTCTGAGGCCTCTCTCCTTGGCTTGTAGGTGGCCACCTTCTGGCTCTGTCCTCACGTGGCCTTTCCTCTATGTGTCTGTGTCCTAATCTTCTCTTCGTCTTTTTTTTTTTTTTTGTCTTAAAGATTGGCACTTGAGCTAACATCTGTTGCGAGTCTCCTTTTTTTTTTTCTCCTTCTTCTCTCCAAAGCCCCCCAGTACATAGTTGTATATTCTAGTTGTAGGTCCTTCTGGTTGTGCTATGTGGGACGCTGCCTGATGAGTGGTATCATGTCTGCACCCAGGATCTGAACCAGCAAAACCCCAGGCCACCGAAGCAGAGCGTGTGAACTTAACCACTCAGCCATGGGGCCGGCCCCTCCTCTTCTTATAAAAACATAGGTCATGTTGGACCCAAGCCCACCCTAATGACCTCACTCTAACTTAATCACATCTTTAAAGACCCTCTCTCCAAATACCTCACATTCTGAGATACTGGGAGTTAGGACTTGAACATATGAATTTTGGTGACATAACAGAACTGTTTATTTTCCTGGAAAGAGGCCTGAACCCCTCTTCTGGGAAATGGAGGGAACCCGTCTTCTTCCTTACACTCTCTGCCCAGGTAGTTTCATGTAGTGAAGAGAGCTTAGGTTCTGGAATCAGCCAAAGCTGGATTTGGACCCCAGCTTGCCCCTTTCTGGCTGCGTGACCTTAGGCCAGTTACCTAATATCTCTGAGCTCCAGTTTCCTCTGCTGTGAAATGGGGACAAAATAAACATGCCTCAGAGTACACCCGAAGCTTCAATGAGATGACATAAAAGAGCCGGCGTGGTACCTGGCTCAGTACCCAGTTCTCTCCCTTGGCTCCTGACTCATTCCGTTCTCTGAGGTCTGCAAGGACATACCCATCCAGAGATCAGACAGACCCATTTATTTCTGACCAGATGAGCAACTGCCTCCTGGGTCAATCACTTAATGCCCACCTCGTGACATCTCAGAACCTCCAGGAAGGATCTGAGTCTCCTGGGGCCCTCATTGCTTCCGGTTCCCACACACACAGCTGAGCCTGCTTTGTGCTCCTGGACCCTCCTTGCTCTGCTGGGCTGGGGTGGGGGAAGGCTAGGGAGCCTCATCTCCAAGGACACTTGCTCCCAGACATACAGAGGTCTCCCGCTGGAGATACCAGAGTGGCCGCAGACCGAAATCAACTGGACACTCTCACTTTGGACCGGGGCCAAGACAAAAGCCACTTGCACTAGTTGTCAGAGTCCTGTGATTAGCAGTTTCCCAGGCTGGGGAAGGTGACCTGTCACTTGTCAGGGGAGTCAGAAGCAATCACTAAGAGCGGTTGAGGAGAGTGGAGGGGACAGGGGAGAGTGCCAGATTCTCTGCGAGAGCTTGGCTCTCCTCCTCCTGGAAGGTGGCATGTGGAGGACGTCCCTGAAGACAGGGCAGGCGTTTCTCAATCGGAAGGAGTGTTGCAGGGCTGCTGGAATGAGTCTCCTCCAAGTGCCACCCCCACGTCTCTCCCATGACTCGCCTGCTCCGCTGAGGTCAGGGGCTCTGGAGGGGCAGCTGGCAGGGGACTGAAGAGAGCTCAGCCATGGGAAGGGCTTTGCATGGGGGCCATCTGGCCCGTTGGTGGCCGTGGGCTCTCCTGTCTCCGCTGCCTTTTTCTGCCCTTTCACTGCTAGTTCGGATCTTCTCCAGAAGGTACGGAAAGGGGGCAGAGGTGACAGAGAAGGGAACCTGTTTAGCTTGGCAGGGGTATCTGTGTTAGAGTTATTTGTGTATGTGTACCCAAAAGCACTCATTTTCTTCCCGATATGCAACAGAAAATAGACAAAGGTTAAGTAAACACTGGCCATTCCATGGCCCCCGTGTCTGCCTGAAGCTTCGCGGGGAGTGGGGCAGGAAATGTTGGGGGAAGAGGGACTCCCAGCCTCCCCCAGCGTATCCATTAAGACATAGGTGTCTCTTAGTCCCACGGTCCCTCAGCCATGCTTGGCTGTATGCCTGGAGTCCTTTCCCCACCAGCTGGCAGGCCCTGTGGTTGGGTTGGTAGCCTCACACTGGGTCTGCCCAGGGCCCAGGCCCCGGCCTTTCACCATCAATTTCTTGATCTCTGCTCCAAATCTCTCTGGGGCCTCGGCTCTTGCTGCCTAAATCTTATTTCCCTTAGTTGGGACTGGTGGTGAGGGCTTTCCCAGGTGGGGCTAGATGCTGCTCATTGAACCCCAACCTCCTGGATGGGGGTGGCTCCATCTGATTGGACCCCACAGTGACCCCCTTTGCATGTCACTGCCAGCTGGGGGGTGTTGGAGCCAGCCACACTGTCCGCTGACCACTGGAATTTGCATTTCCTGCCTTTCTCTCCACCTCCATCCAGTGGCGCTGGGTTAATCCCTCCAGGCTGCCAGCCTGCTGCTGTGGAGTCAAGTATGTCTCCTAGCGGAGCCCACAAGCCTTCGGAGCTGGGAGAGTGTCGACATGAGGAGGCACACACGGCAGTGGGCTTTAGATGGACCGTGGCCTCTCCCAGAGCCATCTGTGACCTCTCCCGCCCTCTTCTTTGACCACTTCCCTGACAGCTGGCTTGCCTGTCTCACTGTCTCCAAGTGTGTTGCCTTTTGCTACCTCTCACCTGGAAAATTACACCCATTTCCTAATCTGTCCACCCATCTCTTTTTGCTTCAGTGAATCCTACACACTGCTGCTGGATTGATCTTCTTAAACATTTCTGAGCGTATATCGTGGTTACAAATGTTGTGTGACTCTCTGTTACCGGCCACACTCAGGGATCTGCAGTGGAGCCTCTGCCTGCTCTCCCAATGTCCCCGACCCTTCGTCTGGAATCACCCCGTGCTCCGTGTCTGCCTTGTGCTCTGTGTCTATATTTTCTCTCTTGAGTGTCTTGGCTCACGCTGTTCTCTCTGCCCCAAATGCCCTTCTCCTGGATCTCTTGAGAAGTTTAAGAAAGACTTCGAGCGTGCACAAGCGAATTCACCCCAGTGTGAGCCCAGTCCACTCCCACCAGAGACTTACGCAACCCGCCCTGAGCTCTTTGAGAATTGCCCCCCGCCAGAGTGATGCAAAACCAGAATAATGACCCATCTCAAGAGAGATTGCAGACTTCACTTTTGAATCACTTGGAAATTTGGACAAAACTTTTCCACGTTGTGTGTGTCCCTTTCGCTTTCGGTTCAAGGAGACTCGCTGACCTTTCTTAAAGGATGTGACTCTCCGTGCCTGGCAGGCAGTAGATTCGTGCCTATACGTGTTGATTATACTGGTTGACTTTGTTCCATGACACGACCAAATTCTATGTTTTCTAGATGTTCCGGCCAAAAGTAGTCCTCTTTTCTTTCGAACTCCTTCTAGCATTTTGTCTGTTCTCTCGAAGCACTGTCATCTTCTTTTATTTGTTCATTTAACAAATATCCAGGCATTGTTATTATACCAGGCACTGTAGTTACACTGGGTTATGGTTGTGAACAAAACAGACAAATATACATGTCCTTGACCTCATAGAGGTTACATCATCTACAGGTAGAGACAACACTAGACACAAAAAAGTCGCATATATAGGACGTTAGATATTGACAGGTCATGGAGAAAACTAAAACAATGATAGAGATACAGGGTATGGGAGGATGGCAAAAGTTTAAAATAAGAAGGTCTTATAAACTTGACTTAAGCACGTCTTGATATGCTCGATTCTTAGGTTTTTTTTTGGTAGATAGTGGTGTCCCCTAAGAAGTTCAAGGTAGGTGAGGGTTGGCCACTCCTCCATAACGTCACTGTCAGGAGACAATCAAAGTACATCTCAAACGAGATTCTGCTTATGGCATTTATTAACCGGGTCATTGTTAGCAAAGCAGGCCCCAAAATTGTTCATACAAGCCGTTCTGACTTCCTATCGACCTGTCCACGTTTCTGAGGTTTTGCGCCGTCTAGGTGGGGTCACGCACCCCAGATCCTTCCAAACCAATGTCCGAATACAGGACAGAGTAGGGAGCAAGTCTCTCCTGATGGGGACAGGGGACAAGCCTTGCTGGATTCTTACACCCTGTGTGCATCAGAGTAGAGAGTGTCCCTAAGTCCCTAGATGATTGTAGCCAACTGTTAGAGAATCCACAGAAATAATTTTAATTTTACCTAAGAAAGCCGATTCTTCACTTTCACTGTTACTTAACATGTTTCTAGTTTCACCAAGAAAGACTTATTTTTTTGACTTAGTGTGCACATTAATTAGCAAAGTGTTGGTTGTTGCTTGAGTTGCAGATGACAGAAACTCTTGGAGCAGCAGCCTCGGAGTGTGGCCTTTTCTGGTAGGATGCCAGCTGAGCATTTCTGAGCTATGCATTCTTGATTGCACGTGAACTGACCATCTCTGGAATTAAAACTTAAATGAGCTGGCACATACATAATACTCTACTGACTGTACTGAAGTATTTTAAAGTAAATTGCAAGTAATATAACAGGCATTGAGGGAAGACCTCACTGGGAAAGTGACCTACTGAAAGCCTTGAAGGTGGTGGAGGAGTGAACCAATGCTTTGGGAAGCGTTCTAGGCTGAAGGAATAGTAAATGCAACATCCCTGAGGCAGGAGGGTGCATGACTTGCTTGAGGCACAGTAAGGAGCCAGTGTGGCTGAAGCTGAGTCAAGCGAAGAGGGAGAGAGCAGCAGCAGATGATACCAGAAAGGTCATAGGCCCAGATTGCATGGAGCCTTGTAGACCATTGTAAGTGAGATGGGAACCACTGGAGAGCTTTGCACAGAGGAGTGACATGATCTGGCTTAGATTTTCATGGGATCAATCAGGTCACCGTGTTGAGAATAGATTGACAGGGACAAAGAACCAAAGCAAGGAGACCAGTTAGGGACCTGTTGAAGTAGTTGAGGTGAGACTGCCCAGGATAGTGAGAAGGGGTCAGAATCTGCATGTACAATGAAGGTAGACCTGCAGGATTTGGCGATGGATTGGAGGTCGGGTGTGAGAGAAAGAAAGAACTCGAAGTTGACTCCAGATGTTTGGGCTGAGCAAGCAGAAGCTTGGAGTGGCCGTTCACTGAGATGGGGAAGACTGCAGGGGAAGAAGGGAGGTGGGTAGATCAGGATTTCAGTTTAACAGGTTTGCAAGGCAGAGCGGTGATGTGGAATATACAGTTGGATATGGGAGCCTTATGTTCAAGAGAGAAGGATAGGCAGGAGTTATAAACTTGGGAATAATCAACATAGAGATGGTGCTTAAAGCCGTGACTCTGGATGAGGTAACCCAGAGAGTGAGATAGAAAGTAGATAGAAAAGAGAAGAGATCCCAGGACCAAGTTCTAAGACTCTCTAGCATTAAGAGGTCAGGGACGTGAGGAAGAACTAGAAAAGAAGACTGAGAAGGAGCCAACGATGAGATGGGAGGAACACCAGGAGACTGTGTGTCCTGGGAGCCCGGGGAAGAAAGAGATCAAGGAGGAGGAGCAAGCGACTGTGGAGATGAAGACAGAGACCTGACTGCCGAGTTTCACAATGTGGAGGTCTCTGGCAAGCAGTTGGTTGGGGTGGATTCAAGAGAGAATGAGATGGGCAAAATTGGAAATATTGAGTTTAAACCACTCTTTCAATCAGTACTGTTGAAAAGGACAAGAGAAAAATGGGAGGTAAGTCCCTTTAGGGTGCTGTTTGCATTAGGTGAATCCCATATTTCTGGATCATCTAATGCTTGCTAGGGATGTGTGCCAAAGGAACAAGGCTGGAGCCGTGCCTCCTCCTGGGAGCCACTGCTCTGCAGAGGAGATCCATCTGTGAACAGGGACAGGCATTCTAATAATGGATGGTACCAGGTTCTATGGGAGCAGAAAGAGGCAGAGACAAACTCTGGGGAAGTTCAGGGAAGTGGCGCCTGATCTGGTTTTGAAGGAAGGCTGGTGGTTGCCAGGTAGAGTCGGGAAGAAAGTTGTTCTCAGCAGAAGCCTGGAACGTGTGCAGTGAGGGTGGTGGGAGCTGAGTCTGGCAGGGTTACTGTAGACCACATTGATAATGGCCTCGTGTGGAATTTGAACTTGTATTCCATGGACCACAGGAAACACTGACAGTGTTTAACTCCTGGAGTGACAGGATCTAATTTGTATTTTGGTAAGACACCTCTGGGGTTTTGGGAGTGGAGCCTGGAGGCAGAGAGCAGCGAGGACTTTCTGTCACAGTCTAGGCAAGAGCAGAGGGGCCCAGATTAGGGCAGTGTCGTGAGGACGTTCAAGAGGGGAAGGATGCGGTGAAAGCCGCAGGGCCGGGTGACGGCTCGAGGTGGGGACGCAGGGGGAGGGAGGCATGAATGACTCAAAGGTTTCTGGCTCGAACTGAGCAGATGGGTGGATTAATCTTTCTGTCTCCATAGTATTGAACACATAATAGATTCATGACAAATATCCCTTGGTTGTTTGAACTTAAATATGAAAACCCTAAAAGAGAGTTTTGAAATCAGTTTATAAGAAATCAGGGGCCACCCCACACATCATGTCCTAGTTCATGGAGACTGTCGGCAGCTGCTGGGTGTCCTTGCAACCACAAGAGAGGCCTTCCACCACGTGGGTGCCCACAATCTCCCTGGGAGCAAAGATTACCATGTGGAGTAACTGGAACAAGATCGAGTCACAGAACCTATTGACGATATGTGATGGATACAAGAGCGTTATCTTGTGTGATTCAGACCAGATGGACTCTGGGGGGCGTTCAGAGAAGAGAAAGACCCAATGAGACTTCCAGCTCGGCCCTAAAGGGTAGGCGGGATTAGGGCAGGTGTGATAATAATTATAAATATTTATCAAGCCTTTGCTAGTTCCGGGAGCTGTTCTAAGTGCTCCATTCAGGCCGCTAATCTTCAGAACGGGCCTATGAGGTGAGTCCTGCGATTACAGCCAATGGACAGATGAGGACAGCGAGGACAAGAGCTGCAGGCACTTGTCGAGGTTCCCTGGTAGGAACTCGCCAGTGGCAGAGCCAGGATTGTGACTCAGGTATCTGGCTCCAGAGTCCTACTCCAGACCTTCCTGCCTACTGCCCCCTGAGGTGTACAGGTGGAGGGGGCAAAGATAGCACTTAAGGGGGCTCAGGAGCGAGTTTGGGGTGCAATGAGTCTCCTTGACTGTCCCCAAGGAGCCATGCTGGGCAAAGCAGGAGGCAAGCTGTGCTCAGCTGTTGAGGGTCAGCTGTGACAGGCAGCTCTCCTCTCCCCCCGACAGTGATTGCCAAGGGGAGGTCCCTTCTGACCACAGAAACCACAGGGAGAAGCAGGAGCGAAGGAAGCTGAGGGGGGGCTGCGATGGGGACCACAATCACCAGACCCCCACCCAGCAGGGAGGGGCATGGGGAAGAGAGGTGAACTGACAATGGGCTTAGTGAACAGGGCAGCAGGATGGAATCGCCCGTGCCAAGGGTGCCTCCAAGGAGAGCAAGTGGCTCCAGGGCCCTGTCGGCCGGCTGGGTGGAGGTGGGGCTCCCTTTCAGCCCCCGAGGGGCATGAGCTAAGATGAGAGCCTGTCTCCCAAGCTCCGTGAATGAAACTTCTTTCAGAGGCAGGTTTCTTTCCTCCTTTTCATCGCATCCTCTGGAGTCGAAAGAAGAAAAGAAGCCCAAGAATAGAGCAATATGGGAGAAGGCGCTGTGCAGAAGGCCTTTGATCCCCCTCCTGTCTCTTACATAACCATCCTGCTCTCCTTCCGGCACTCTGTAGCTGAGGGCTCATGTGTCTGTTTGTGTGTTTCTGCTGTGAGCAACTGCCCAGAGGGGCCACCAGGCCCACGTCACAGCCTCTGCAGCGCAGCGCTGAAGGCAGCGCTCCTGACTCACCATCAGCCCTGAGCACTGCAGGGCAGCTGGCCAGCTGCCGGGCCCTGTCACTCGGCTCCCCTGATGGCCAGGACCAAATGACAGAGGTGCCTTTCTAGTCCCTCTCCACAGGCAGGCCCAGCCACTGGGAGAGAGGATCCCAAACCAGTTTTGAAAAAAAGGCAAAGCAACGTTACCCATTCATGCTGCAAATACTTCGTGACTCCCAACCAAGCCGCGTGCTGCTCTAGGCAGTGGGGGCAGGGCTGTAAACAAAGCGAACCAGGAACTGCAATCCAGGAGTTCACATCCTAGTGGCTGAATGAATTAACCAGATTCTTAAGAATTCCAGCCTTAAAGCTGGCCTTGCCACACTGGGCATTCCATCATCCTGTGTCCCGTGGTCCCCACCTCTCACTCCTCCCCTTGACCTTGTCCTGCCTCCTGGTCTTGTTCACCTTGGGAGTCGGCACAGATTACAGAGCAAGGCTAAGATTAGAGTCAGACCTGTGAGCCTCTCTGACCTGCGTAAGCTGCCATCACAGCCGCCAGAAGGCACTCCTTAAAGCCGGGTTTGGGGCAGGGCTTGCAAGGTAAAAGCTGAGACTTGCTCTGCCTGATGGAGACAGAGGTGATTCAGAAAGATCATCCTAGTGATTGCTCCCAGTGATATCTCCCACTCAATTTGAGCTTGAGCTGGTCCAAACTGGAGGTCCTGGAAAACTCATATTCGTGAGCATAGCTTGGCTGGTGGACTTGGAGGGAAGTACGTTCTGGAATCCACATTATCCACTTCCTCTGCTTGCTCTTTGAGATCCAAGCAGGGAGACTGCAGTGGGGAGGACTCGGGGGGAGCCGTGGGGCAGCTGGTGCGTTCAGGCACAGTGTGCCACGGTGCACCGTAACATCACGTTACCTGGAAAATGCCCTGTGGCAGATGAGGATGCACAGCAGGCCCTGAGGGCAGTGCCACTATGCCAGGCATTTCACCTGCCCAGTGTTCCTTCTTTAGGCCACAGCACCATGATTTTCCTTTGGGGAAATATGCTTTCTCTCAGTCTTGGTGGGATTGTCAATCAAGCTGCCTACTTGCAATGGACACAACCACCAGGCTGGCCTATCAGACTCTTTCTGTTGAGCAGACATGAGGTCAGTTGGCACAGGTTTGTCCCAATGGGCCTATCAATGTGATTCTGCCACTCAGATTCCAGATGGTCCTGGGTCCTGTCCTGAAAAGCTTGTTGATTCAATTCCCTCTCCTATTCTGGGAACTACCCTGTATCTGTCCAATATATCCATTTTCTTGCCTAGATTAGCCAGGCTAATATTTTCTGTTGCTGGCAACCTCAGAACCCTAAGTGATGGGAAAGCTAATCTGCAGCCTCCGCCTGATCATCACCTGCATAGGGAGAGGGTGACAGAACCAGTCATGCTTACAAAGTCCCCAGGACCCTGTCCTCCTCAAGGGGGATGCAGCCCTCGAGGGAGGCGGGTTCAGCTAGCAGAGCCACTCAGCTGCACTGTGATCTATGAGGAATAACTGGCCTGCCCCCACCCTTTTGCTGTGTAGTTAATGTTGCTATGAAGAACATTCCTTCATATTTTGGACTGCAGTTTCCAGAATGTTCTCTTTACCTTGCCTGAGTCCTAGGTGGAAGAGAGGGAGGTCCTCTCAGCATTTGCCCAGCGTCCAGCCTGGCTTCTCAGCTCTGTTACGAGGCCAGGCTCTAAGGTGGCTGACTTCCTTCCTGCCCTTCTCCTCTCTTCCAGATCACCCAAGAGCTGGAGTGAGGTCGGTGCTAGGAGGCAAGGAGAGCAGAAAGCAGAGAGGAAAGAACCAGAACTCCGACAGTCCTATTGGCTGCAGCTCTGCCACTTGCAGGGCCTTGGTCAGCTTGTGCTCACTATTGCATCCCCAGGGCTGGCCCCTAGGAAGTGCTCAATGCATGGTAGCTCTCAAATGAACCTACTCCTTGGAGGGGGCCTCTCCAGGGGTCCGCCCTTTCCCCTCTGAATTTCCATGACACCCCATCTCTGTACCTCCCTGGCTGCCGCACTCATCATTTTAGTTTTGGAATCTGCTGCCCCAGGAGGTAGTAAGTGCTCTCCTCAGTGTGTTCAAGTCGAGTTTGGAGACCGTCCAACAGGGATGTTTTAAGGGGATTCCAGTTAGAGATGGGAAGCTGGGCTAAATGAATGCTAAGATCCCTTCTAACTTGGGATTTGATTATTCTATACCTATTTTTTGGCTTTTCAACTTCTAAAATATTTTTATTATGAAATTTTCAAGTATTCAGAAGATTCAAAACAATGCAATAAATAAAAAAATGCATGTGTAACCACCACCTAACTGTCAAATTTGAACTTTTTGCCATGTCTGTTTTGGATACAAATGAACTCTGTGCAGATTTGTGAGTTTTTTTAAAAGTAAATATTTATTGACACATAATTTACGTAAAATAAAGTACACAGATTTTGAATGTGCAGTCTGGTAGGTTCTGACAACTGGGTATATATGTGTAACTACCACCCAGACGAGATATAGAATTTTCTGTCATGTATCTTTTCTGGTCAACTGCCCCTGCCAGAGGCAACCGGTGTCCTGATTTCTCTTACTATAGATTAGTTTGCCTGTTCTAGAACCTTCTATAAATAGAATCGTACAGAATGAACTCTTTTGTGCCTGGCTTCTTTCGCTCATCCTAATGGGTTTGGGATTCTTCCATGATGCTGTAGGTATCAGTGGTTCATCCCTTTTAATTTCTGAGTAATATTCCATTGGATGAACACACCACAGTCTACCTACTCATCCAATAATGGACCTTTGGGTAACACATTTCCCAAGATAAATGAGGAATATGTTCCCCCCAAAAACTGTACGAATATATTCAGAGCAGCTTTTCTCATAATAGCCCAAAACTGGAAACAACCCAAATGGGTGTGCTATTTTTATAGGAGCATCTGCCCCTGGATGGTGAGGACAGGATGCTTACCTGATTCATCTGCGTCCACTCACAGTGTTTCCAACATAGTAGATGAATCAATAAATCTCTGTGGAATGGATGAAAGGCCCAGGAGGATGCAGAGTTCTCCAAGCCTAGTTCAGGAGCTGAGGGGAAGGACTGGCCCTGGTCTGATCACCAGGAGTGAGACAGGACATTAGCAGGGAAAATGTAGGTGTCGGTTCTTACCACAGCCTCTGTGCTAAGCACAGAGCCCACCCAGGCTAAGTGTTCAGATTATGTATGTTGAGTGAAAGAAATGGGGTAAATGGGCTGTCGAGTGTTGAAATCACTAAGCCCTCTTGCTTTTGGACCATCCTACCTTCCACATCATCCTTGCTTCCTGCAAAGACACAACTTCCAGAGAACATGGACAAAGGGACAGTGTCCAACAGGGAGAAAGGTTCAGCAGAGGGCCCTGGAGCTGAGGATTAGGAGGTTGAGAGTTTCCAGAGTAAAGTTAGACTAAAGTGGGTTCTCTCTCTTGCCCCCGAATCCCACACCTAATCTCTTTTATTCTTGTACACCGGTAGACTCAAGCACAGGATTCTTCCCATTTAGGATCAAGAAATTCACCTGGAGAGCCCCAGGGAACGCACCAGGAAATCTTCACTTTCTTTCTTTCTTTCTTTCTTTTTTTTTCAAAGCTTGGCACCTGAGCTAACATCTGTCGCCAATCTTTCTTTTTCTTCTTCTTCTCCCCAAAGGCCCCCAGGACATAGTCATATTTTCTAGTTATAGGTCCTTCTGGTTGTGCCCTCTCACTTTCTATTGCTGCTTTCAGGTCGATGATTTCAGATCTTCATAAAGCCATCAGACAAAGCCAGGTAATGGATGGCCTGTCATTCACCCCACCAGGGGCTCTGGCCTTCAGCTCTTCAGGAAACCAGCCATTTGGTCGTGGTTGGGAAGTCGATTTTACAAGGGATAGAAAATGTGGCCTCACTTCAGGGTGTTTGTTCCAAAACAGGAATAAATACATTTCCTTAAATGAAAAGTCTTAAAAACTTCAAGTCCTTCTAGGCAGAAACTAAAGATTTCAAGAGAAGTGTGGCGAAGGGCCCCCTGAGCCCAGTGTGACTCTTTATCATCGAAGGATCAGTATAAAAGGATCTAGAGACTTTTTACCTATGAGGCCTCAACTCTGTCCCTTGGTTTGGACCCCACAGGTACTCTAGTTTCTAGGAAGTTGTCATGGGACAAGGACACTAGGATTCCAAACTTCTGCATCCTTCTGGTTCTACATCTAGCTATTTCTAGGGCCTCAGGTAATCCTGTTTCCTCACACGGACAATGAGAATGCTGGATCAGACAATCTCTAAGACCCCTTCCAGCTCTGAAATCTAAGCTTCCAGTATCACAAGCTCAAAGCCGTGATACTGTTGGTCTCACACAATAAACACATTCAGGGGAAACGTTCACAGCAGTCTCTTGCGGCGAGTTCTTGTGTTTTAAAAACTAAGATGAATGTTTTAAAGACTGCCACTCACTGTTCATCCCCATAGAGGCAGTTTTCCTGCTCACGATGTGTTCTTTTTTTGGGTGCAATTCAGAAATGCTTTCAGTCCACTGTCCATGTCGAGGGAAAAAAAATCTGGAAGATCTTCTGCTTTATATCCTTGTTGATAATCCTCACAAACAAGGCCCCACCGCCTTCAGAAGATGGTGGAGGGATAGGAAATTCTCATCCTTTCAGGTCTAAAAATAAGTATTTGTTGATGATCTGGACAATCATTGTTTGAAACAGCAGCAGCCCGGAGTCTTACCACATGAAAGAGAAGGGTGCGTTTCCCTGGCTGGGCTCAGGGACAGCACAGTTAAAATAAAATTGACCTTTTGAAAAGGAACACTGAGAAACTGTGTGCATGGTTTCCGCCCCCCGCCTCCCCTCATTTTGTGGACCCAGTACTGAATTTTACATGAGATAGCCTAAGTATGTTCTTCGAGCTGAACATCGTTTATTTCCTGTTAGGACTTAAAGTGGATTATATATTCAACCTGACCTTTAAAGAACTTATGACATGAGTAGGATTTCTGAGGATTCACGTTATGGAAGATCAAAGATAGTTCAGTCAATAGAAAGGATTTTTTCCTACTTGTTGACTGACAGAACCATTGGTCTCGAATGGTTCTGTTGGTTCGCTTTGTCCTCCATCCTTTCTTCAAGAGGCAGCTGGCCCGTGGGCTTTCGAGCAGCTGGACATGGCCGCAGAGTCTAGCTTTGCTCCTCACAGTTGTGGGGCTGCTGCGGACACAGCTATGCCAGTCTGGGCATTCAGCAAATGCGGGGACCACCTGGCAGAGATGGCGAGACTCCAGAGAGCAGAAGTAAGTGGGCTGATGTCCCTTTCCCCACAGTGGTGTTCCTGCTGGCAATGAAAGCCAGTCTCAGGCCAAAGTCTGCCAAGCACACAAACATTTATTGGCGAGCAAGGACTATGCGTGGGAGGTTTGCTCAGAGGTGCAAGGCATGCTTTCCGGTAGGTCAGAGGCAACTGGAGGGACGCAGGACCAATGGAGGTGCCCTTTGGCATTAAACTGCTGGACTTGGTCACTTTTTAAGCCTTATTTATGCAAGGGCACTGGAGGCTGTGTCATATCTCTAACCAATGGTCTATTTGAGAATACATCACCCATTCATTTCACCAACAGAAATATTTCTAGCATCCCTTATGCTAATTAATAAACTCTTTAGTGTAGTGTTCCATACTATAATTTAAATGCTAAGTCACTACCTCTGAAGGTATTGATTCTTGATTAGGGCACTTCATCTGTTAACCACGCCTGGAGGGCTGGCTCCTGATTTGTCCTTGAAACCTCACTAACTGCCCCCCTTGTCCAAGACACCTCTAATCGCACTGTCTCTACAGAAGTATTTTTAAAGTACTTACTATACAAGCAATGTAGTAGTGACCAACCACAAATTATGTAACCTCTCTGTGACTCAGCTTCCTCATCTGTGAAATGGCCATGCTAATACCCTCTAAGGGTTTGACGTGAGGATTAAAGGAGATCATGTGTATAAAATAAGCAAAATTGTGTGTATGTGAGTGTGTACCCAATGACTGGACTGGCACAAAGAGCCTCCAAACATTAGTCCCCTTACACTTTCCTCTTAAGGTTTCCAAAGGATGAACAGGGAGAAACTAGATGGGGAAGAAAAAGAAAGCAGAGATATCAAATAGAGGGAATTATGGGGAAACAGGAGGATTCTTTGAGTTTTAAGGAAAATGAAGGGAAGTCAAAGTCACGTTCCCAAATGTTCCCTTGCAGAAAATAGAGATCAAGAAGTTTTCCTTGAAGATGTGTTTCCAAGAGCTTTTCATCAAAAATACTCCAGCAGCCCATTACCCAAGACCCTCAGAGGACCCATTACCCACGGATGATCTTTTTGGATGAGGTTTTCTACCTGGTGGTTTACAGATGGCCAAGACACTGCCCCATCTGAGAAAGAGGCACACCCAGGGTCCCCCAGACAGAAGAGTGGGGCCGTTTGGCCCACCTCCTCCTGCAGACAGAATGTCGTGTGAGGGTCACTGAAAGTGGGGAGGGGTCATGAAAGCCAAGTGCCTAAGAAAAGTGGGACTCCTCAGAGGAGGGAGCAGAAGCTGGGAGGAGACGGGCAAGCACAGAACCACGGGCTCCCCGCCTGTCTGAGCTGGGCCTTCGGACGGCCAGCCCTCCCTGCATATCGCAGGCAACTGACACTCAAGCCGGGAAGGATTATTTTGAAATTAACAAAAGGATCACCATCTGCTTCAAGCAGCAGGTGCTCAAGTTAACAAACTGGAACCTGGAACTTGGGTCAGTTACCTTGACATCTCTGGGAATCCTGTTAACTGGCCCCTAAACTAGCCATGGGCCTATAACCCACTCTCAGTGGCTCAAAGTAAAAGATCCAAGTATTTCACAAAAGATTAAATATATCTTGAGTGCTAGATCTTTAGTGGGTTATTAAGGATGATTGGAAACATTTGAGATTACTGCCGTTGGGGTTGTCCAACAATCTGGCCCTGGTGTCATTGTGAAATGTCCATACTCATAACGCTTACAAACAAACGTCAAACTTCGGCTCTTGGGTGGATCATGAGACTGATCCAGCTCTTACATTTGGGGGTATCGCTATAACACCACCAAGGAGGTCAGAACATCCTTGTCTGTACGTAAGTCTTGAATTCAAAACTCAGCTCTACTGCTGATTATGCTATGTGACCTTAGGTAAGTTACTTAACTTCTCTGAGCCTCAAGCTCTTCCAGTCAAAAATAGAGAATAATAAAACTTCACAGGATTGTAGCATGTGGTGTTCGGAATGTCTGGCGATCACAAACTGTTACTTGAAGTTTGTTAAGTAACTTTTTTTAAACTGATTTTTAAACTTTGATAAGAAAACGTCAAGATGTGTCAGCCTGCTGGATGAGGCCTCTGGTCAGGACAGTCAATTAGAGAGGAAGCTGTTTCTTAAGGTGATGGATGGGAACAGAAAGTGGAAATAGCAGGAAAGGATATTGGGAGTGATAAACAGCTGGAAGCTTTGTTCCTGAGTCACCTCCTTCCCCAGAAAAACTCTCCCCACCTCGCATTCCCTCCCTCTGACTTAAGAGAGGCGAAGGCCTTTATGTTGGCAGGTCCCTGTGCAAGAAGGGGTGAAAAGTCCCTGTGCACCGCGAGAACTTGAACGCCGGCAGCCAGAGATGCCACGCCCTCTCCGGGCTGCGGCCAGACCCCGCCCACCTGCGTCATCCCGGGCCTTACTTCCAGAAGGAGAATCTTGTCTGTTGCAGAGGGTTTAGAGGGCAATTCAGAGTTCTTCTTGCGCTCCTTCCCTATGGAATTCTGATGATTCTTTAACTCTCTTTTAAACACCGTGAACTGATGGAATTAATTATTTTACGCTCACACACGTAGACACATACCAATGTCCTGTCCCCTCTCTCCTTCCTTTTTTCTTATTGATTTATTGCACCAGGTCTTCAGAATTTGGGGTCTACCTTGACGTCTTCACTCTTGAGCTGAGTGAAACCAAGCCCCAGTCCAACTCGGGGTACTCGGGTCTGCCTGCGGTTTTGTTCTGTTTATTTCTTTTTCTTCGTTGCGCCTTCCTCACCCCTATCCTTCGCTTCCTTGGAGAGGTTCTATCAGCTAGACCAGGTCTTTGCCTGGGGACATAGAAAGTACAGCATGCCACACCCCGGGAGAGTCTTAATTTTAACTGCTTAGGGTAGAAAGGAAGAAAAGGAAGAAAAGGAAGGTGATGTTCTCCTTTTCTGCTTGTTTTACCTCAAATAAAGACTTGCTTTTCCTGCTCTGTGTGCACCTGAAACCAGAGGTTATCTTCAGATTCTCTCTTTTCTCACTCAGAACTTGACCCTAGGGCAAAATGATATAGCCCTCAACCTCAGATTAGTATGTTTGAGGTTGAGGGACTTATTTATTTTTCCTTACGTGTAGTTTCTCTGACTCATTTGCTGTTTTTATTTTCCTCTGAGGAGTAACCAAAATCACAAATCTTCCAGTCTGCTCCATAAAGCAGCTGGGGACAGAAGCAGAATCCTGGGAGCCTCCTTCCTTCCAGGCACCAGGAGGCAGCCACATGCTGCCGAGGGGACACAGGCACGTGTCACCCCAGGAGCCCGTTTGCACAAAGCGTGAGCTCCGGAGCACAGCAGTCAAGGCTCCCAGTGACTCCGGGATGCAGCCCCGGCCGCGCTTTCTCATCGATGAGACGTGATTGTGTGTGTGTTTCATTATAAAATGTTCAAACCATGAAGACATTCTGTACATAAAGAAGAATGCCACCACTCAGCCATAATTACCATCAACATTTCGCTATATCTTCTTCCAGTCTTTTCTGTATAAATGTAATGTATAAATAAATTTCTTTGCAAAAAATTAAATCACACACATATGTGCCTATTTTTTTAAAACCAAAATATGGAATCATACTGTAAATGTCATTTGACAACTTGCTTTTTTAACTTACATATGTAGACATCTAACCATGTTAATATATCAATTTATAATGTTGTTGTTTTTAAGTGGCTCCATAGTATTCCATTCTATGGATATACCACAACTTATTTAACTTATGTCCTATTGATAGTTTTGTCCCATAATTTTGCTATTAATAATAATGTTGTGATACATATATTTAGACATATATTACATATATGTGTGTATATATATGTATATACGTATATGTATATATGTGTATATATATGTATATATGTGTGTGTGTATATATATAAATTTGTCCAGTCGTTTCCTAGAACACAGTCTCAGAAGTGGAATTGCGGGGCCAGCTCTGTGGCAGAGTGGTTAAATTCGCGCGCTCCGCTGCGGCGGCCCAAGGTTCGGATCCTGGGTGCGGACATGGCACCGCTTGTCAGGCCACATTGAGGCGGCGTCCCACATCCCACAAGTAGAAGGACCTGCAACTAAGATATACAACTGTGTACGGGGAGGGGGGATTGGGGAGATAAAGCAGGAAAAAAAAAAGATTGGCAACAGTTGTTAGCCCAGGTGCCAATCTTTAAAAAAAAAAAAAAAAGTGGAATTGCTGGGCATACCATTGTTCTTGGTGCCTTCCCTCCACCTCGTTCCATATCACCACCTGTTTTCACAAATTTTCTGTCTTTTTGGGCACTTCATGTCTGTGTGTATTTCCCAACTCATTCTGGGTCCTGTTACATTGTGAAGATATACCTTGGATAAACTGCTTGCATTCCTTTATTCCATTGTCAATAGTTAAACATTTGTCCTCTTCAAGACTCTTTAAACACTGCTATGCAGCCAGGCCCCAGGTCTCTCCAGGAGCAGATTGCAGACAGACCAGACGGTCCCTCTGACACTGGGCCTCCTTTTCCCATTTAACCTTTCTCTCTCAACACACACATTGCTTTCCAGAGCTAACATTGTGCTTTGCATGAGGAACATTTTGTGATCTGAATTTTCTTCAAATTCCAAGAATGAGGAAGCACCACGTGTTGATCAACTACTCTGATTTCCCAGTTGTGACCTTTAGGTGAACTATCTGGTCCTCCCCACTATTCTGGAAGTCATTGCTCTATCCTACCTCTTACAATCTGTTGTGGTGAGAACCATGAATTTGCGGCTGGACATGGGGGATGGGGAGAGGGTTGGAAGAGATAGGCATGTTCGTGACTAGGAGAAGACCTGCCGGAGAGACCCTGTTTTCTCCTTGTTCCTGGTTCTTCTATCTATTCACTCTTTCAGCCTGACCAGGGGGTCAAGAGAGAGAGAGCACAGGGGGAGGAAAGCTTTTGACCTTCCAGTCACCCACGCACCCGTCCAGTGCGTGGACGGAAGTGGAACTTGACCTTGTGGTGGGAAAGTGCCCAGAGACTCTCCGTGGGAGGCTAGTGAAACTGTAAATATTGAATAAACAGAAAACCTGAGTCCACACCACTCCTGTAAGACAGAGCACAGCTGGGTTTCAGTTTAGTCTCTTTATCACCCCAGATTACTGATGAGAAGAGCAAATGGGATGACATTCATTTGCTTTGAAAATAAGTTATAGAACGATTCAAACTCAGTAAAATAAGGTTTCAGGTCATCACACCATTTCTTTCCCTTACCAATGGGGTAATTAGAAAACTGACAAGTGCAGACAGCTGTTGGGAAAAGAACTTCTCATGATGCATAGTAGGCCAAGCTGAGGGCCCAGGATTCAAAGGTCCAGGTCTTGCTTACTTCGTTTGAAACAAAACTGATTTTTAAACTTCCTGATTCTTGCAATTTATCACATTTATAGACATTTTTCTTTAAATATAAACAAATTCTTCTCCAAAGGATGGCAAAGCTAAGGTTGTGGAGACAGTAAGTGCAGGCAGGAGATGTGGGGTTCACTCTGACTGTCTTCGCTTAAAAGATGGAGAAAGTGAAGTAAAAAAAAAAAATTACAATCCGTGATACCCTAAACCAGACTTTTTGTCCCCTGAGATTCTGGGGCAGTAGGAACTTGAGGGTACAACTAGCCCTTTTCCTATCGTTTTCCCAACACTAAAGGGTTCCTGAGGATCCCCATTCACTCTGGAGTCGTGAGAAGAATGAGAAGTCGTGAAGAGTCAGTGTGAGCAGGAGTGTGGCAGGCCTCCCACACATGGGGGGCAGATGGAAGCTGGAGACTCTGCTGAAACCCTTCATTCACCTCAGGCCAGAGACTCCTGTTTCGTAAATTCTTCATCTGACATCACCTCGGTTTGCTAAAACAAATTTTATCTGCTCTGCAGGTCTCTACCTCTGGGATCTGTCTCTCCATACGAACTCTGGGCAACGACAGCTGTCAACGCCCCAGCTCACAATGTCAGCTGCTGAGCAGGCGGAGCAGCTGAGGCTGGGGAGGGGGCCACACCTGTGTTTCTGGTGTCAGGATGGAATGAGGCAGAGAGGAGGAAGGGGGCAGGGACATGAGGGTAGGGGGCTGGGGTGTGGGGCAAAGCTCAACTTTGCTATTCCAAACCTGAAGAGTCAATGTGGCCTTTACTAATTAAGCCATGAATAAAAAGCCAAAGTCAGAATTAAGGATTGCTAATTATCAGATTCTAATCCAAGAACCATTTAAAGTCTTATGGCATTTCATAGTCCCAGGCCCCAAAGAGAATAACCAGAGAGATCTAAACTGTTTGTGCTCTGAAATGAAATGGAGCACTTCGGCGCTTTATTAGTTAAAGACTCTTCTGGCCTTCATTGGATTCTGTCTAAAGATTTCTGCTCCCTACTCACTATCAGCTGGAATGGGAGCCTGAAGTTTTTATTTTCATACCTCTTCTCCTGGGTGGAACGATGTGCTGTGGGTGTGACCGTCTTAGAACTCTGATTCTGCCCTTTAAGTCTGGGGGAACTGTGTGTTTCCTGCTGTTTCCCCTTCTTCTCCACCTCTTATGAACTCCAAGGGAAGTGGTCTGGCACTTAACCTATGAAAGGCAGGTTTTGTTATGTCAGTTATTGGAAATTCTAGAAGCTTCTGAGTCTGTTTCATAATGCCTGGATCTCTTGCATGACGCCATCATTAAATACCCCATCACTGAAGGGATCCAAGTCTTCCTTCTTAAGTCTGTATATTTCACCTGGAAGACTTTAACTATTTTCTGGCCTTGATACCCACCCAGAAAGCTTTGGGGGACTTTTAGAGTTGGTTAAACTGTGTGTGCTGAGTCTCCTAGTAAATGACTTACAAGGAAACGGGATTTAACAAATACAAGAAAAGTGTTTTACAAACAATTTGCCAGATGGCTCTTCTCCGCTTGTCATATTAGCTTGGTTTTGTGACTTACGAGTAAATTTCCTTGTACAATTCCCACCGGAGCTACAGAGTTAGCAAAAGTGTGTCAGAGGAATATCTAAATAAATCCTAGGCAAAGGGGAATTTTCAATCATAAAACTTCCTGGTGGCTTTAATCCCATGGAGGAAGCTCACAGGCTTTGCAGGAGAGCTTTCATGAAATCACCCACAAACTGTGTGTTGGAGGCAGGACCGTCTTTCCACCACCAAACCAAGTGGAATCTAATTTGAACACAACTTGTGGCTAAATCTCTCGCCTTGACTTGGTGTAATGATACTTTTTTCAGCATTGGGATTAGATGAACCAAAATAGTATGTATGACACCGGCTTTTCTCAGGCTGCAGGGATCACAACCAGGAATAGGAAAATGCCAAACGTTTCTCAAGACAAAATATTTTCTTCATTTTCCATACGGAAAAGTTGGGAATGGTTTTTCCAACTCCTTCAAGGCCGGTTGGTTTTAATGACTACTATCATCCGATGAAAAAGATGGAGGGAATTTTCTCCCAAGAGTAAGAAATATTTCCACTTTAAGGTCTCCTGCTCAATTGCAGAATGATTATTTATTTTAGGTTTGATCTTTCCAAGTCTGAGATTGAGTATACAGTAAATCTTCACTCTCCAAGGCCCTTGATAGCAGGTGGAGTCGGGACCGGGGAAAGACAGGTGCAAGTGCATCTAACAGACTGCGAGATTGTTCACAGATGGACTCTTAACGCAATTGTCCTACTATTGTTTGTGATTCTATTTAACTTGAAATGGACGGGATAGTAAATGTCCTTTCTTAGTCCAGTTGAGCAGACTAATATTGATTAACTCATTGAGTTTTTCTTAAAAAAAAAAAACCTAGAAAGAGCATTAAACCTAGAAGTCAGGAGTCAGGAGACCTGGTTTCTCTGTTTCCAACTCTGCTATTGATTCAGTTTGTGACTTAAACACTTTGATCTTTCTTTTTTCCATCTGTGGGATGGGAGTGAGGGGGAAGGGTCAGACTAGACCACTTTTAAGATTTCTTCTACTCTGGATATGAAACTATTATTTTCCTTTTTAGTCCTCTTTAGCTTATATGTTATCAGCTCTGACCTCCTTCCTTGGGTGGCTGGATAAGTGGTGGCATAAATCAACTTTCTTTAGAAAATTCTTAAGATAAATGTCTTAGAAGTACATAGGTGTGAAGGGTTGATGTTTATCGCTGTCAGGGGTTGTTTATATAAATTTTGGGTGTGTTCAAAGGTCACAGACTGAATAGATCTTCGTAATCAATTATGAATAAAATTATGAATAAAAAGTTGAATTTCTAAGCAATCATCTTAGGAGTCAGGCTACCTCACCATCTTTCCATTTGCTTTGCCCTCTTCCTGCAGCCTCTCTCCTTAGAACTATACATGGCTGCCTCCTTCACTTTTGGTCCCGGCCAAAATGTTCCCTCCTCATTTTAGGGCTGTCTCTGACTGTTACTAACCTCTTAATTCTCAAGTTCGTGTGTCCAATGTGCAGTGAGCCAAACACTGAGACATCAGTGCTTAGAGATGGAGAAAGGTTATTTGAATTGGCCAAGAGGAGAAGCTGGGAGCATGGGTTCTCTCAAATCTTCCTTAACAAAAGAAAAAGGCAGGGGTTTTTATAGAACAAAGAGGTGTGGCAGGGTTTCAGAGAAACAATGGGGTAATCTGTGTTTCTTTCACTCCTCATAAGACCCTGGGCAATCTGACTTCTGGGCATCAGTGGCAGCTGGGTGCTTGTTATCTGATGACCCTTGAAGGCATTCTCTTTCTTCTGTGAAACGAGCTCATAAATTCCTGGGACTCTTGAGTTACCCCTCAGATTAGACAGGAAAACAGCAAATTGACAAGATTAACTTCTTTTCATAACAAGATTGAAAGGTAATCTTATTGAGCATTTACCGTAACCCTTAGGTGCTCAGCTTCATGACCACCTATCTAGAGAGGTCCCTTCCCTTCCCCATTGCATTATTCTGTTTTGTCCTGTTTCTAGCCCTCTCTCTATCTGAAATCCTCTTACATTTTTCATTTGTTTGCTTGCTTCTTGCCTGTCTTCTTCCGTTAGAATGTAAAATCATGAGAGCCTAAACTTTGGCTTCTTTTCTGTTATGTCCCCAAGGCCAAAACTAAAATTCTTCACAGGTCTTTGTTGAGTGAATGAGTAAATCTCCATTTCTCTTTCTTCCCTCACGTTACCACCATACTAAGCTTCTTGCACTTCTTCAAACAGGCCGTACATTTACCTCCATGTTATTTGCTCTGCCAGGAAGGCCACCTCTCTTGGTTACATTTCTACCTACCCTCGAAGACCCAGCTCAAATGCTGTTCCTCACCTGGGACAGCACTGAGACAGAGCACCTGGAGCTACTATAACTCTTACCCCATTGTACTGACTTGGTTTGTCTGTCTGTCCTATCAGTCTGAAGGGATCCTTGCTGTCAAGGACCAATCCTTCCTTACCTTGGTGGCCCAGGCTTCACATAGTGTCTGACGCCTAGTAGGACCCCATCAGTGTTAGTGAATGAATGATTTTCTCCAAAGCTTTTGGATAATCAGACTTGTATATGCAGACACTGTCTGGCAGGCCCTTGTCCTTTGGGAGTCCCTGTTTATTGTCATTGTTGTATTTCTAGTGGAGGGGGAGCCTGACTACGGGTAACTCAGATAATGGCCATCTAGGTAGACAGAGACTGACCAGCAAGAGTGTGAGCAGGTGCTGCCAGCTGCCTTTTGCCGAGGGACACTAGGCGCTCAAAAAAGTGTAAATCCTTTTACTGTGTTGCATTTGGCCTTTTCTCAATCAATTTGTGAATCAGATTGCCATTCCACAGTTGCTTGCAGCTGGAAAGCAGTGGAAGAAGTGGGAAGATTTTCAAGTACCACTCATCTGGGTGACAGATACTCCTCCATCCTGGGGTGAACCACTGAAAGGAGTGTCAGTCTCATCCACTTCAGATACCATTTTCCAGGATCGCTTTACTTAAACCTGGCTAGAAAAAGGGGCTTCCACAAATGATCAGTTGATAGAAATGCAAAAAATCTTGCCTAATTACCACAGACTCACTTCTGGTTCTATAGAGAGAGAAATATTAAGATATCACTTTCTTTTAAATCTGTTTTTGACTGTCTAGTTAGTTAAATGTGATAACACACATGACAACTCCTCTGTTAACTGCAAGTGGGATATGAAGTGGTTAGTCATTTTTATTAAGAGTAGTTATCACAGGAGCCAGCCTGGTGGCATAGTGGTTAAGTTCGTGTGTTCTGCTTCAGCAGCGTGGGGTTTGCAGGTTGATCCTGGGCATGGACCTAGCACTGCTCATCAAGCCATGCTGTGGTGGCATCCCACATAAAATAGACGAAGATGGGCACAGATGTTAGCGCAGCGACAATCTTCCTCAAGCAAAAAGAGGAAGATTGGCAACAGATGTTAGTTCAGGGCAAATTGTTTTCACCAACAAAAGGTGTTACCACAGGTCAGAACAGCCCCACACGTCAATGCTTTTACTTATAGGGGACATTACTGAAGATTTTTAGACTCTGGAAGAGATTTCCTAAAAGTGATGGAAAAATAACACTAGGAGAACAACATAGCATTCTATAAATATTTGTTGATTGAAAATCAAACGTTTTTTCTCATTTGCTAGGGGCGTGGAAAATATGAAGCCTAGGATAATAACATTTAAGTAACTAGCCCCACCTTCGGGATCATTTTAAAAGTCTTAAATTTGGGAGGATTTGAAGGAGGGTTTAATTAATGGAATGAGATTTCCTGGAGGGCTTGATGTTATGGTTTTGACTTTTCTAGATGCTTATGTCTCTGATGAATATTATCATGGGGTAATATTCTTCTTGGATGACTTTTCTGAATGTCTTCTCAATGGGATGTGACTCCTCCTTACTCTTAACGCCTCAGCCCTTTTTCTGTTCTTCTGTTTCTCTCTTATAATGTTTGTATCTTATTCCCTCTGTTAATTTTAAACTCTTTGAGGGCAGGGCTTACAGCTGACTTGTCTCTTTAGCACCTGCATAACTCAGCGTAGAGGTAGGAATTCAACACATTGAGCCAAATTCAGAATTTACTTATATAACCAAGTTCCCATAAAATCAAAAGCAAGGAGAAAAAAATTAAACTCATGAGAGAGTGATTTATAAATCAGAATACCAATTTATGATAAGGGGTTATGCTAATTCTGCTGGGCAAATGTTTCTGGTTCTTCCCACTTCTGGTCACATGTTCAGATTATCCTCCCCACGTCCTCCCCTCCTTTGTGGTTGGGGGAAGCCATGTGACTGGTTCTAGACATGAGTTATGAATAGAAATGATATGTGTCACTTAAGCTGTGATCAACTGGCCCAGTTTGTCTGAGGCTGAGGGGTTTCCCAGGATGTAGAACTTACAGTGTTAAACCAGGACAGTCTGTGGCAAAACAGGCCAGTTGTCACTTGAGCTGGAGCATTTAATTGCTCGTTCAAGACCCTCCACATTTCTCTCTTTTTCCTTCTGGCAGAGACTGGCAACGTTTAGGTAGTGGGTACTCCATCTTTCCAGATCCTTGGATCACACAATGAGCATAATCCACCTGTGAACCCACGATGGGCATGTAAGCCATATCAATAAATAAAGCTTTATTCTTATATAGCACTTAGATTGGGGAGTTTTTGTTATTGCAGCAAAACCTAGCTTATCCTAACTGATACATGAATACAAATAACACCTGAGTTCATACATGTTGGTGAATAAGTGCTGCTCTTTTTTCTTTTAATAGGAAAATCTGCTAAGGATATCAAAGACTATCATGAGGTCGCTTAGTGAAATCAGAAGCAGAGCTAACGAAGTTGGAGAATTCTAAGATGTTTTCATTAATCTGTGCCACATTTATCACTCATTCTCTTCTCTAAAGAGGTATATATGCCAAGCAGACTTGGTCAGTGACTGTCTTTCATTAATGGTGTTGGAAAAGAACTGTCTGATTAATACATTCTGATTTTTCCCTTCCAGACTTAACTTTATCATATTACTTTAATTTCACAGTGGGTTACAATTCTAAGTCAATAATGCATACTGAAATGTTTCCATATTAGATAAGAAGTTTTCTAGTACTATCCAGGAAGGGCCTCTTAATCTTATCAGTAAATTTTCTCTCATTCACATTTCAGGAGGGTGATTTTAATCATTAGTTCAACCAATGGTTGTTAATACCTATTTCCCACCAGGCACAAACAAGGCAGACAAGATCCCTGACCTATTGGAATTTATATTTCTATTAGCTGGGTTAGGGCTAGCTATAATAATAGAGACAGTTATAGTTCAGTGGTTAAAGAAGATATAAGTTTATTTCTCTCTCACATAACAGCCCAAGGGGACATTCCAAGCTATTCCAAGCACAGGTTCCTTCCACTGGTTTTCTTCACCATCAACTAGAGTCCTATCATCGGCCACATGGTTGAAGTTTGGGTGGCGGGTGGTTTTGCTGGTAGGAAGGGGCAAAAGAACAAAAAGGAGGCACAGCCACTATTCTAAGGCTGAAATCTAGAAATGACACATCATTTCCACTCACATTCTGTTGGGGAAAAACTTAGTCACAGGACACTCCTAACTGCAAAGAAGTCTGGGAAATGTGGTTTGCTTATGTGACCAGAAATAAGGGTGAAATGGATTTTGGTGGGCTCAGTTGCAGTATTCTAATTGGAGATATAAGAATTTATTACATACTTCTCTGTGTACAAACTTCTTCTTGTCCCTATGTCTTCTTATTGCTGTGGAGGATACAAAGAGAAAAAAAGGCACCATCTCTACCCTAAGAAACTTACATCTTGGTAGAAGAAATACCCTATGTGTACTACAGATGCATAGCTACAGTATAAGATAGAATGTTATAAATGGCAAGAATGGCATAAGAACAGAATATGCAGGGAGTTCAAAGGACAAAGGTTTGTAACATGCTCTGATGTCCCTGTGGGATAGTAATACTCCTCAGCTCTCCTCTGTGCAATATCAGCTCTCCTCCATTGATATTTATGCCTTACCACGTCCTCTGTGGAACAGCAACTCACCTATATCTTGTCTCTTCTAGGAAATTGAGTCCCTTCTCTCATCCCCCCATGGAACACTTGA
This sequence comes from Equus przewalskii, assembly GCF_037783145.1. Taxonomy (NCBI): domain Eukaryota; kingdom Metazoa; phylum Chordata; class Mammalia; order Perissodactyla; family Equidae; genus Equus; species Equus przewalskii. The sequence continues at coordinate 13,789,243 of NC_091858.1, read as the reverse complement.
CATCTTTAAAATGTCCCCATTGTAGGGTGAATATATAACATCATCCAAACGAGGACAGTTTTGAGAGTAAAAAGAGGTGCTATTACTCCTTAAACTTGGGCTGCGGCATAATCCATGATCATCTCAGGCAAACTGGGATGCACGGTGGCCTACCAAGGGGCATTACATGGGGACATCACCCGCCCTGGGGGCCAGTGACCCAGTCACTCAAGATTCCTCCCCTTCTTCATCTATCTGCTGTGTCTTCTCAACAAGTTTCCTAAAGGTGACTGACTCCTGGTTTATAGATACATGTAAATTTAGATAAAAAAGACCTTATTTACTAGGCTTAGATGTCCTGGTTTTTAGTGTTGTGTTCATTGTGGGTTTTTTCCCCCTGAAATCATTCTTTTCCTCATTGTTGAGATGTCGAAGATAGAACTTACTTTGAGTCCTATAGTCCTTGTTTTATTCCATACTCATCCTTGTATTAATGTTCCTTCACTCTAATTTCCCTGCACATAAAACAAACAGGATACAGCCGACTTTTAGGAAAACCTATCACACAAATGCAAGGCATCCTATTTATTAATTTTTTTTTTCGTTATTGTAATTTGGTAGGGGTGTTGTGGGAATGGTAGGGATGGGGGGAAGGGGAGAAAGTCGTGGGAGTACAGCATGTATTCTCGTAAACTCCTTTTAGGAACATGGCAGAGGAATTTACAGAGTAGATCGGGCAAGTTGGAGTTAAGCCAATGCGCATGGCTCCATCCTTACATCGGTGGGAAAGTGTTCTTTTTGGATACAAGTGCCTTATATGCTGACATTTCTCTGCTGTGGGACATAGGAAATGCGCTTTGTTTGTCATTTAAAGGAATTCCAAATTCTGTGACCTTGAGGCCTTGAGCACAGTGAGAATGGCTGAGAACTCGCGAGTCCTCCGAAGCTGCTGCTCGGTCCTTGAGCAGCTGGGACGCTTTCTTCTTGTCTGAGAGAGACGGCAGCCTGTGTCAGTGGACTTTGTAAGGTTTTTACACGGGACCAATGAGATTTTTAAAAATCCTTACTCGCTCCTTGCCAAACTTCCCAGACTATTTGGGGTTTTAGAAAAAAAGTTTAGGGGCTGCCCCATGGCCGAGTGGTTATGTTCGTGCTCTCCGCTTTGGCGGCCCAGGGTTTCACCGGTTTGGATCCTGGGCGCATGCCACAACTAGGAGGACCCATAACTAAAATATACAACTATGTACTGGGAGGATTTGGGGAGAAAAAAGCAGAAAAAAAAAAAAAGATTGGCAACAGTTATCTCAGGTGCCAATCTTTTTAAAAGAAGTTTAAGCCAACATTTTAGTGTTCAGAGTTCTCTTAGGGACAGCTCACCTGTGATTTGGGTCAAATGATAAAATTCATTCCTTTATGTCAATCTGTTGTTTGCTCACTCATAGGAGGTGGGGTACCCGGGTGGGGAGCAGGATGGAATTGGATGGAGCCAAGAAATCAGCCGTTATTTTTGTGGCTCCCGAGAAGTCAAGGGCTCTAGAACCCAAAGAGACAGAATGCAAGAGTTTGGATCCCTGGCAACTTTGAGCAACGTTTACTCACCCACGAGGTAGGCCCTCTTGTTTCTACAATATGTGGACAATGACAGCAGCTAACGTTGATTCCATGTGAAACACGTAGCATGCATTCGGTTAGTTTTTCTCTATCCTCTCATTTAAACCTCATGCAAACTCCATGAGGAAGGTGTTATTATCCTCATTTCATGGATGAGGAAATAGAGATTTAAGAGATTAAGAATTTAGCCCAAAGTCTCAATTAAATAATTGGCAGCACCAGTAATTGGATCCCAGTCTGGCTGACTCCAAAGCTTTTAATTGGTGTTCTCTACCATGTTGTGATAAACAGGAAAGTGAGTCCAATGTCACATAATAGAAGTACTTGGTGTACATAGTGGGGGGCTGTACCTCGAAACAGTGCTGAATAATATACCTTCTGTTGCTTCTGTTTGTGGCATCTCTGGATTTACTTGAGTTGACTTTAGCTTTCCAAAGGGAGTTTACTCAAAGAATATAATGCAGGAAAACAAGTTGAGTTTTTCTTTCTTTGGAAGGAGCGCTGGGTGGATATTAAAGGGGTGCTGAAGGGCTGCAGACACCCTTGTTTAAGGTTGGACGTTCTCCATCATCATTGGGTCGTGGGGAAGCCTACGGTTGATGGTAGTCTGTTCCTTCTTTTCTGGAAAAGCTCAACATTAGTCTATCCAGATTAGGAAAAACGAGTATATTTTTTGAAGGGATCCTAGAGAATCTTCCACACTGCAGGAATCAGATATTTGGCTACTTCAAGAGAGAAAAAAAAATATTGCTCTGGGGGCTGCCCGGTGGCACAGCGGTTAAGTGCGCAGGTTGCACTTTGACGGCCTGGGGTTCACTAGTTCGGATCCCAGGTGTGGACATGGCACCATGTGGCAAGCCATGCTGTGGTAGGCGTCCCACATATAAAGTAGAGGAAGATGGGCATGGATGTTAGCTCAGGGCCAGTCTTCCTCAGCAAAAACAGGAGGATTGGCAGATGTTAGCTCAGGGCTAATTTTCCTGGAAAAAAAATGTTGCTCTATTTGTTGAAAGACTTTATAATGGAAAATATTCAGAACATCCAGTAATGGATTTGGGTTGGCAGATTTTTTAAAGGGATTATCTCTTCTGGGCCAATTCTATATTGAGGTTTACTTAGATACGACCAAAAAGTGGTCTTGTGATCTCGACTTTACCCCCTAGGCAGGGAGTGAGTACTCGAAATTGTTAATTATCATTGCAGGATTAAATGTAATTTTATTGTTTTAAATACTTTTCAATATTTTCTACATTAGGTATGTGTTCCTTTTACGATTATTAAATTAGAAATATTATTAAAGATTTACCTATTCTTGAGTCTCAAAATTAAAATCTCTCTACCCTGCTATGTATTGAAAGTGGTGTGCGTGTGTGTACCTGATTGTGGAGACCTCCCACTGTGACTCTCATTTGTAAGAATTCCCGGGGGCTGGCCCAGTGGCTTAGTAGTTAAGTTCGTGCATTCCGTGTCGGCAGCCTGGGGCTAGAAGGTTCAGATCTTAGGCACAGACCTAGCACCACTCATCAAGCCATGCTGTGGTGGCATCCCTCATACAAAGTAGAGGAAGATTGCCATGGATGTTAGCTCAAGGACCATCTTCCTCAAACAACAAAAAAAGAGGGAGATGGGTTAGCTCAGGGCCAATCTTACACACACACACACACACAGAATTTCACTTGCTGATAGGTTGTTACTTATAACATGCTCATTACTTCTCAGACAGAGATCACTGTTTCTTTATTCCCACTAGTTGTGAAGCCTCATTTTTCTATATATTTTATTGACATATTGCTTGAATAGGTAGTAGATCCATCTCGTTGAACATTTGGAAGGTACAAGAAGTTCCTTCCTGGAAGCAAAGTTATCAATTTCTTTTGTATTTTTCCAGAGATTTTTCTTGTTTCTATAAGCAAATACTCACAGGCACGCACTGATGTTTACTGAAGCAAGTTTGAGTCAAAATAAAAACAAACGAAGACTGGAAATAAAGTGAGCTTCAGGTTGCTCTGCTTTGGGCTGACTTACCTCCTCTATCTGCAGCCTTTTTCTTTGAACTGATTCAGATTCTAATCCCTACCATTTTCTCATTCTTCTCTCTTCTACCTCAGAGAGAAACAGCCACTCTTATTTAGTTTTGATCTCAAAACACCTGTTTCTTCTTCCTTTTTTTCTTTGAATTTACTATTAGGTGATGGAATGGTACTTTCTTCTTTTTTTTTTTTTTGCTGAGGAAGATTTGCCCTGAGCTAACATCCACTGCCAATCTTCCTCTTTTTGTATGTGGGCAACCTCCACAGCGTGGCCACTGACAGACGAGTGGTGTAGGTCCGCCCCTGGGAATTGAACCCAGGCTGCTGAAGCAGAGTGCGCTGAACTTAACCACTAGGCTACTGGGGCTGGCCCAGAATGGTACTTTCAAGCAAGAAGCGAAAATGCAGAAGAGATGGAGGCTGCAGCAAGCCAATACCACCTCTGGGAGGCCATCCCCAAGCACCTCCCAAGCTGTGCTCTGTGCAGCTCACGGACTGTGGAAACCAAGTGTCCATCAAGGGGTGACCTTGTGGCTTCTGAGAGTACAATGTCCCCGGCACTCCTACCTCTGTTGGGATTCCCAAAGACTTCCTCCTCATTCCCCTGGCCCATAGCCCATCGCATCACAGACGCCTGTGCGCCTTTAAACGGTCTCTTAATTTCACCCTTGGAAGGGTGCTCAGTCACAGTGAAAGGGAATTTGAAGTCAAAAGTAGTTGCTGAGCTTTCAGCCTATTATTAATTTGCAGTATTATTAGTGACAGCAGGAATCACAAGGTTTACTTTTTTTTTCCAAAAAGTAATTTACCCTCCTCTCCCACCGCAGCTCAGTTTTAGTCAGAATCAAATGCTCTTCCTCCTACCAGGTTTCCAAGCACACTGAACCACAGACTTCTCGAGGACAGAGGGACCTGGTGACAACATGGTCTGGTCCTCTCAGTTGACAGGCCCACGCATTTCTCACTGATCTGATTTGAGATTTTGGGACCTCAATACCACTATGAGGAAATGCACTCGGCTTTCCCTGAAAGTAAAAGTCCCATGGACAAGGTCATCTGTCTGTTTCTGATGCTATTTGTCAGACAGCTTCAAATATGGTGACTCATAGTCACAGATCGGAATAAACCTACTTGCTATCATTTATTAAAAGCGAGTTATGCCACCACCTGGGGAGGCTGACTGACTGCCTCCTGTAAGTCACGTCTCCGGGCCGAGCTGGGATGAAATCATTTTTAATGACATGGTCTCTAAATAGCCCAGGCTGGCTCTTGTTGTCGTTGTTGTAGTTTTGTTTGTGTTGGTTGACGACAAATCCTTTGCTAATATTTCAGCCCTCAAACGAGGTACAGAACCATTGGCTAGTGAGAAAACTTTGCATTCTTCCCTTTCCTCCCGGAAATGGCCTGGGTTCCAGGAGAGGAGGGCTGCATGAATGACGAGTGGAAGAACACCCGGAGTGGAGGTGGGGAGTGCAGCTGACCTCTCGATGTGGCCTCCTGGGCAGCCCACTCTTCCTCTACTGTGGGCGTTAGGTGGCCCCCTGCAGATGGAATGTTTGAGATGGACTCACTGGTGATGTCCTGCCATGAGTGGGGCCGCACAATGTGCCTTTAGGGCAAACTCTCCAACCAGGATGTGGTCCTCTGGTTGGAGTTTCAGATCTAGCTATTCTGATTAGGAATAGAGAACACAATTATCATAATCAAATTCCCAAGAAGGGATGATCAATTTAGAATAAGAGATTAACCACCAGTGGACCAGAAGACAGCTCATTTTCTCCCTGTACACTCATATACATGAGAAGCCAATTATAATTTTAGAAAGAGCCTTGGTACAGCTAGAATCAGAGGAAAGAGAGGTGAATTTAAAATGTACATCCAATTTTATTTACCCCTCCATTGTTCTTGTGTGTAGCAGATTTCCTAAAATAAAAAAAAAAAGCTTTGCAGATTATCTGTTCTTTTTTATTTACTATTTATTATTATTCTTGGATAATAGTAATAAACATGCTAAAAATTTCAAAAAAAGAGGGTACAGTGAAAGCAGAGTCATGCTCCCAATGTGTCCTCAGTTCTCCAGTCCTTATCCAGTTAGCAATTTCTTGTGCTTCCTTCCGGAAATATTCTATATGTGTAGAAACATACATGTGTGTATATTTCTTCCACTCACATTTTATATGTACATCTGGTGGTACTCTAGACACACTGTTACATGCCTTATTTTTTCGCTTAACATTGTATCTGGGACATCTTTCCAAGACATCTGATTTTTTCCATTATATGGACATGCCATAGTTTGATGGACACATCTGTTGCTTACAATCTCAGGCTATTATGAAAACTTCTGGAATAAACGAGATGATTTACGGCATACTTTTACCACGGAGCACTCGAGTCAAACATCCACCTCTTCAATGGAGTAGAGGTCTCTTGTGAATGGAATGGTCTTGTCTACCAGGCCCAGTGGGCTTCTTCCTGCACACTGATAAACACTGACAGATTCTGATCCTTTTCTTCACACTGCCCACTACCACCTTGCGCTGTCAGCTTCCACGTTTACCGTTACCCTTCCTCCGGGCACAATGAAGTTAGATTTTGTCTTTTTGGTTAGACTCATATCTCAGTAAGTGCCTGAGACTGTATCTAAGTTTCAAAGGTTACATTTTAGCTTTCCCAAACCTCCTTGGCCTTATCTCTGCAGAAAATTGTTACTTTAGGGCTGTGTAGTATAGAGATGTAGCGTGTGTGTGTGTGTGTGTGTGTGTGGGGGGGTGTGTTCATATCAAACTTGTTTAAGTTTAGGGAGGTTTATGTTGCAGCAATGCAAACAACTTAAAAATGAATGTTTATCATTTGTGTTTTTAGAAGTCCTGCTGGCGTGCTGCCACCAGAAATTCCTTACTGACCATATTTCTGCAGACTCCAACCTCCTGTGTCCTCTTTTAGAACCTACTTTCCTTTCCTATGGTGTATTATTAAAAGCCTGTCTTATCTGACCTGACCACTAACAACTTCTCCTCTCCCTCCAAAAAGATAGAGTATACATCTCTGAGTATATAAAGCCCTAAAGAGTACAGAAGTGGACGTGAAGGCACTAGAATGATACTATTATCTATCTGTGCCTCTTAGATGTGTAACTCTCAAAAGCTATGTCACTGAAAAATAAAATCCATTAGGCAAGGCTACCCGCTACCTTATTTATTGGCTATTTGTAACTACTTTAACAAATAGACCTCCAAGTATACAATCATTCTAACACACTCAAAATGTATTTCTTGCTCACATGACAGTGGGTAGTTGAGCAGCTCAGCAGCACGACCCTCCTCCACAGCATAATTCTGGGACCCAAGCTTCACTGGCTCTGCTCCCTCCAACATGTGGCTTCCAAGACTGACACTCCAACAGTTGGAAGGGGAAAAGAATCACAGAGGAGCCTGCATGGCAGGCTTTTATGGACCAGACGTGGGAGTGGTGCAAATCAGTTCTGCTCACATTCTACTGGCCAGAACTTGGTCACATAGCCACCTAAGTGCAAGGGAGCCTGGGAAATATAGTCCCTGGCTGGGCTTCTACTTCCTAGCAACAGCTCTACACTATGGAAGGGGTGTCTGGATTTTTGTTGGACACCTAACTATCTTTCTGTTATAAGCATAATCATGATGTCTTTATATATCATCTTTTGAATACTTATTATTTACAAGGTGTTATACTGTATATATATGTACTGTCTAATGCAATTCTCTAACAGGTAGCTATTTGTTGTAGACGTTATTATTATGATATTTTGTACATGAAGAAACCAAAACTCAGAGACTAAATTTCTTGCCCAAGGTCATACATGTAGTTCATTTTGGAATTGTGATTCAAATTCTGGTCTACCTGATTCTTAAACCTCATGCTTTTAATTTTTATGTTATAGTCCTTAGGTCAAACTGGCACATCTGAGCCTTTAATAGCTAAGACAGATGACAGGGACCAACCCCAATGTTCCTCTTTGTTTTTCTCATTTCTTTTCCAGCGGCACCATAGAGAAAGCCTGATGTTTGAGTAATCTCAATCGTTTTCATACCATCCTCTTGCCTCTGCTGTCTTCATTGTCTAGAATCTGGACTATTTTCAATCATTCTCAAGGATTAAATTACTATTCATATAAGGATGACTCCCAAATATTTATCTTCAGCCCCAATATTCCATCTTAGCTTGGAGTCATATTTCTGACTGCATACTCACCACCTCCACAGCCACTCAAATTCAACACGTCGCCAAACTGAAGGCTAAGACCCGCCCATTCTTCAGGCTTGTTAGGCAACAGTTCACTGGCTTTGTTGATCTCCCCAAAGTGTGAGTGCTGAACATTTGTTTTCCATTGTGCCTCACCTCTTAAAGATTAAGTAGGCCCGCTGCTCTTTTGCATGTTTTCTAGACAGTCCAAATCACCCTTGCTGGTTGGGTTGAGGGACTATTTTGAGATGGCGATGATGGTTATCTCAAGAAAACTCCCTCCATGGGCAGACCTCTTCTTGTCTCACTTCCTATTTGATACTGAGAAAGCTGGGGAAAACTTCTAGATCACGTGAATCCTTAGGTACTCAGGCATGGCCTGAGTCACGGACACCCACTCATGGAGACACATTTATGCTTAGGAAAATGATTGAGTGGGCCATCCACGTATCTTCCAGTATCTCAAGTCCCTCTGTCCAATCTATTCTCTGCTGGCGTCTTTTCTCTCCCTGCCTCTCCCACCTTTGAGCTGATCCGAATGCAGAAAAGAGCCCAATGCTTCAGAGTTCCTCTTCCACGCAGCCATTCCAGAGAGTTCATGGGAAGATGGTACTTGTCCCTAGTAAATTCAGCCAGAGGAAATACAGAGGCCTCTCTGAGATGCCTTGTTTCCAAGGAAAACTCAGGCTACTTGATACAGATCTTGGACCTAGTCAGAGAGGGGCTGGAAGGCCAACTGGTACCGATCATTAAATTAAAAAAGAAACGCAAACGTCAAGACGTCCTGATAAACGATAATATAAAAATGGCAATGGATGATCAGAGAATTTGAATTCTTATTTTCTGCTACCTTTTTGTTCTTTGTCAAAAATAGTTTGTTATGAATGCGAAAGAAAATATTTATAGCTGTTGTTTAGTTTTCCCCTCTTACAGGCCAGGCATTGTTGCTAATCTTTACAAAAATCTTGTGGGGTAGGTGGTATGTGTATTTTACAGATGAGGGAACTGACCTCAGACAGGCTGATCGACAAGTCAATTTACTTAAGCGAATAAAGTTTTTTTCCCCACCTTTTTATATCTGTAGCCACAGACCTAGGGTAAAGGACCTTGTCTGCCTTCTGCACTTCTGTACACCCAGAGCTAATACAACTTTACTAGTACAAAGTAGGGGCTCAGCAAATGTTTGTTGAATGAATGAAATGGTGGTGTGATTAAAATGATGGTCTCCTCCACCTAGGGGCGGTATAAATTGAGATGGGCCAGGTTACAACGTGATTACAAGTAACCCCAAATTTTCAGCAGTTCAGAACAACAAAAGTCTGTTTCTTGTTCTCACTTTGTGTCCATCACAGGTTGTTGGGGTGGGGGGGCACCACTCACCACAGTTCCTCAAAGAGCCAGACTGACGGAGCTGCTCCAATCTTGACTGCTGCTAGCTGCACTGCAATTAAATGATGTAAACTGAAAGTGACACCCGTCTCTTTCACTCACAGCTCACTGGCCAGAACTACCCACGTGGCCCCACTTAATTATAAGGGGATCAGGAAGTACAATTCTATCATGGGCCTGGAGAGGGGTAGATCCAGAAATATTTGGCAAACAGCAGTAATGAACTCCATCGGATGAAGCCATCTAATGAAATGAATGACGTAGAAATGCTTTTTATCCTGAGACACAGTTACTGGTGATGATTAGGCTTAGGAAGGTCTCCAGTCATTGTGTTGGCTTCTGCTTCAGCCCCTCATCAGGAGTTCATCCTGGGCCATGACGGAAAGGCACTGGGGCCTGCTAAGAGGGAGTATCATATCCAGTCTTGATACCTTAAAAATGTCAGGGGGTTTCTGAGCACCCTAGTCTTGTAGGATCCTCAAGCACACATGGGTTGGTTAGGAGGCTGCTTTCCCACAAGAGGACGGAGGCTTGGGAAGTCTCATCGCCCTGGTGCGCTTGGACTTATCCTGACTCTTAAATGGAGAATATTATTGTCTGAATCCTTTTCTTTGATAAAAACACCGCAGGCTCATGTGGTTTGGAGACTTGAACTTCAGCGGCTGGGGAGTAGGGAGCAGAGATTTGAGGTCCACTGGGATAATTATTGGGGCACAGTCCGTACTGGCAGAACATTTCCATCATCTAATATGAGCCAGACGTGTAGGGCAGCTGGAATTTGACCAGACGATGTTTCCATCCATCTTTTTTGGGATGATATTCCAGGTTTCTGGAAAACAAACCAAACGGAATCCATAAGTTCATGATCTAATTGTGTAAAGTGCTGAATACGTACAAGAGTAGCAAGTAAACAAACTCTTCAATGCATAGTGAAGTGACATTTGGTTATCCTGTCATTGCAGAAGTAAAGTGTTGAAAGCCATTTCACCCTACATGAAAGTCTAATCCAATCCTCTTTAAAAAAGACAAGAAACAGACTGGCACACCCAGTTCGTGCCTTAGTTCTCTGAACCACAAGCAGATGGCCTGCCTTGTGTTGAAAGGTGGGGATGAAAACCAAATTTCCCAATAACTCAGTTCCTCCAGATGTTTATCATTGATGGTGTCTGAAGTATAAAGGAAGTTTCCCTCTTCCAGACATCTCAGGGGATATGGGGGGAGGGGGGGTGGTAATAACCCTGAAGATAAGGGTCATTTGGGTCATTTATTGTTTTAGTTTCCCGCTCTTCACATCACCTCTAAAACGATTGATATGTCCTGTCCTGTGGTCAGGAGTGTGGCTTATTGGACAGCTCCTGTAGACTCAGGGGACCCAGGGCTAGTTCTGCCTTCCTTAGCTACACATTGAGAGACCAATTATCTTTGGAAGTCTAATAGTACAGTAACTAAGAGCACCTGGGTTTTGGAGTAAGAAAGACCCACTTATTACCTGTGTGATCTCAATGACATTGCTTAACATCTCTGAGACTCAGTTTCTTATTTTGGAAAGTAAGGATAATAATAGCCCTCACTTCTAAGGGCATTTATATGAGAATAAAATAAGGTTATATTTGTAAAGAACACAGCAAGTACTCAATAAATATTTTAAACATTTCTAGGTTGGGCTGAGTGTGAAGGCGCCTCACCATTATATTAAGTTACTGGGTTGTTGGGGTTTTTTTTACATGTGTAAGGTGACTAGATATACCTTTACATCAAATAGTCTCTTAAATTTATTTTTGGTGCTGTGGAGTCTACACGGGATGGTGAGGAATCTGACTAGTCTCCATTGTAGGTGCCATACAAAACTCATGCGGGGGCCAGCCTGGTGGTTAAGTTTGCACACTCCACTTTGGCTGCCCGGGGTTCACCGGTTCAGGTCCTGGGCGTGGACCTACACACTGCTCATCAAGCCGTGCAAGGCAGGCATCCCACATGTAAAGTGGAGGAAGATGGGCACAGATGTTAACTCAGAGCCAATCTTCCTCAGCAAAAAGAGGAGGACTGGTGATGGATGTTAGCTCAGGGCTAATCTTCCTCAAAAAAAAAAAAGGCCATGTGGATTACATTCTTGGTGTTGTTAAACATTGAGCTACTAAACAGACAACGCTAGTCTGTGCTGTCAGAGGTCAGGTTAGCGGTCACCTTGTATGGGGGGCAGTGACTGGAAGGGGCTGGAGGGCTGGTACTGGTGGTAATGAGGTTCTGGTGATGTTCTGTTTCTTCATCCAGGACCAGTTACTCAGGTTGTTTATCTTTTGAAAAATACATGGAGCGGTACACTCTGATAGGTCCATTTTTCTCTGTATTATGCTTCAATGCAAAGTTAAAACTATAAAGCTACCAGGGCATCAATCTAATTTGGTAAGATAAGCAACCAGCATTGAAAATCCTGCTGCGAGGAAGTGGAGGCCATATTTCTGTCTGTCTCTCTCTCTGTTTTTCCCTCAGATAATGCCTTACCTCGTGGAAGCGGTAAGGAAGCAAGCAAAACATTTTGGACATTTGAATTTTATGTCTCTGTCCTGTTAAGTGGTTGTGAATTTAAATTTCATCTTGTCTGAAATTTGTATTTCTACTCATGTACCCTTTTTGTTTACATTTGCCCAGTGTTGCTTTGCCTATACTCTTTTTTTAAATATAAATTTAAAATAATAATACTGATAAATTGGTGAAATAATTCTATGCACAGTACCTATCTTTGGAATTAGAACATTAATAATACATTTGAAGCCCTCCATATATCCCTTTCTGATCTAATTTTCATCCCTCCCACCTTTCTTTATATGTATGCATCACTAAATAATATATGAGTTAGCTTTTTCTGGTTTAAAATTTTATAGTTCAGCCATACTAGATAAAGTCAAATGTTTTCCAAAGAAGTTCTAGCCAGTTTCCGCTCTCACGAGCCGTGTTTAAGAGTTTCTGTTGCTTCCCATTCTCACAAACAGTAAATATTGTTCCATTTCTTAATTTTTCCCAAGTTGTAAAATATCCTAAGTTTTAAAAAACTGATAGTCTATGGTGGTTTTAATTTGCTTTTCCCTAATCATCAAGGAGGCTGAGAAGTTTGTCAACCCAAATGTTTATTTGCTGTTAGAGCACCATTTTCTGTTTAATGTTTATAGGTTCTGTGGGGGAGGGGAGAATTTCCCCTCCTTTTCCCCTTCAGGTTCTTACGGCTGGTCAAGTAATTAAGAGGACATAAGGTGGGTTAGTAGGTGAAAATCAAACAAAGTTGAATACACGCACATGGGGAATTCACACGAGCATGAAGAATTCCAAAGACAGTCAGGCAAAATGAGGTATATATGTCTGCCCGAGCTGAGAAGGAGACGGAGGTCTGAGACTTCAAAGCGGGAGAAGGCAATTTACAGGAAGATGAAAAGAGTTAATATTTGGTGAACAAATGTTTGCTGGGCCTTCTATAGACAACAGGACCCAAAAGAAAACTTTGATCAAATGGGCCTTGCTAGGTTCCTCCCTGTCTACCACACCTAGTTCATATTATGCTAGCGTTATCTATGGTGAAGCTCCTTCCTGAGACAGGCCTTTCTATCTTAAATTCTATTAGGCAATTTGGGGGAAGGTCAAAGATTCTTACTTAGTCTTCTGAGCCTTGATTGTTTTCAGCTTGAAATAATCTGCATAGCAGACTGGCACACCTTGGGGCAGCCTACCCTGAACTCATCAGCTCTTATCTGACTTTCTCTGGGGTTGTGTCTATTTTCCTGATTGATATGTAGGAATTTTATATATACATATACACATACACACACGTGAAAAGGAACATCAAAGTTGGAGGACTCATACTACCTCATTTTAAGATTTACTATAAAGTGACAGTAATTAAGTTAGTGAAGTATTGGTGTTCTGATAGAGCTATAGATAAATGTAATGGAAGAGAGAGTCCAGGAATAGATCCATACATACATGGTCAATAGATTTTTCAGCAGAGATGCCAAAGTAGTTCAATAAGGAAGGGATAATATTTGAACAGATAGTGCTAGAACAATTGGGCTTTCATAGACAAAAACATAAACAAATAAATAAGCTGACCCTTCCCTCACACCATATACAAAATTTAACTTGAAATGAATCATACATCTAGATATAAGAGCTAAAATAATAAAACTTCTGGAAGAAAACATAGATATTTTTGTAATAATGGGTTAGTCAAAGATTTCTTGGCTAGGACAAAAAAGTAAAAAATGTGAAAGAAAAAAATTGATAGATTTAACTTAATATTAAAAACTGCTTTTCAAAAGACACTGTTGAAAGAATAAAAAAGCCACAAACTGAGAGAAAATATTTGCAGAACACATATGTGATAAAGGGCTTGTATCTAGAATATAAAGAGACCCTTAAAATTCAATAACGTGATTGAGCCAACCCTGATGGCCTCGTGGTTACAGGTTGATGCTCTCACGACTTCAGTGGCCCGGGTTCATTTCCCAGCTGCAGCCACACCACACATCTGTCCGTTGCCATGCTATGGTGGCAGCTCACAGAGAAGAAACAGAATGACTTACAACTAGGATATACAACCATGCACTGGGGCTTGGGGAAGAAAAAGAAAGAGGAAGATTGGCAATAGATGCTAGCTTAGGGCGAATCTTTCCCTGCAGGAGAAAAAAAAGTTCAGTAAGATGATAAACAATCCTATTTAAAAACGGAGAGATTTAACAAATGCTTCACCATGGCAAATAGTATGTGAAAAGATGCTCAATACCATTAAACATTAGGGAAATGCAAATGGAAACCACAATGAGATATCACTACACAGGTACTAGGATGACCAAAATGAAAAACATTGATCTTATTAAACGTTTGCAAGGATGTGGATTACATAGAACTTTTGTGCTTTGCTAGTGGGAATGCAAAATGGTGCAGCCACTTTGAAAAGAAGTTTGGCAAGTTTTGTTTTTTTCAGTTTGGCAAGTTCTTTGGGGTTAAACATACACTTACCATGTGACCCCCAATCCCACTCCTAAGTGAAAACCTATGCCCATCCTAAGACCTGAATGCAAATGTTTACTGCAGCTTTATTCATAACCAACACAAATTGGAGACAATGCAAATGTTCTCCAACTGGTAAATCAATTAAAAAAATTGTGGTACATCCATAAGACAAAATACCACTCAATGCTAAAAAGAAATGAACTAGTGAGTGCAGGGACCAGGGAATGGGGGAGGGGATTAACTGCAAAGGGAGGAAAGGAAACATTGTGGGGTGATGGAAATGTTTATACCTTGACGGTGGTTACATGACTGCATAGGTTGTCAAAACTTGTTAAACTGGACACTTAAAAAGAATAAGTTTTATTTTATGAAAAATATATATAATGCAAATTATATGTAAATTATATTTGCATGTTATATTGTATGCAAATTCAGTAAAAACTGATTTTGTAAGAGTCAAGTAGTTCCACAAGCCTTTTTTTGTAAAATAGCAGACTTCCCATTGCCCATCTCTTGGCATGGGAATACTTGAAGGAATCCCTTTCAATTCTTTTAGCTGAATCTTATGGGACCTCTATCACAATATCATATTTCTGATTTTCCAGTTGTGGGTATTATGAATTGAGTCCCAACTATGTGAGAATGAGAATTTAACTCCCTTTCATCTCCCTTCCCCATCTCAAACGCACATCCTTCCACACCGCTCCCTCCTCCTAGTTTTCCCAATATTGTCCTACGTACTTTTAGTGAGGTCAGTATTCAATAATTATATTTAACTAATTGTGGGTATTGGTTCACAACCGAGCTGTGTAGGATACTCGATTATTTTCCTTTCATGTAAAACTTTTGCTCTCCTTACAGTAGTCCTTTTTGTTTACTCCATAATTTTCTATGTATTCACCAAACTCAAACTCGTGGCCAGTTTTCAAAATCTATGCTTGCTTTTTGTTCAGAAGCATCAGGTATTTTATCAATTTCATATGCTTGAACACATTTCTCTGTCTTCTGAACGCCTCTGAAATGGGCTGGATGCCTTCTGTAATGGGTCATAACTGTTATCCTGAGTTGCCCTTGAACTCTATCCAAAAATTCCTCTCCCCTCTCTCCCAGGTGGCATCTTCCACTTATGGATCTCATGTCTTCTTTCTTGATTTACTCATGTGTTTTGTAGAGCATGTTCTGACGATGAGCGAGGCTAAGGTAAATTTTTAGAGACTTTATACGTCTGAAAATATATTTATCACATCTTTCTGTTTAATGGATAGTTTGGCTGGGTAAAGAATTGTTGAAATAATTTTCCTTTAGAGTTTTGAAGCCATTTCTACACTGTTTTCTAATTTCCAATGTTGCTTTTGGGAAACTTTATATTCTGATCCATAACCCTTTGTGTGTGGCCCTTTTTTTTTTCTGGAAGCTTGTAAGGTCTTCTTTGTATTCCTTGTGTTCCAAGTTTCATAACACTGGTCTGGATCTATTTCCAGCCAATGTGCTGGGCATTCCACTGGCCCTTTCATCCTGGAAACACATGCCCTTTGTTTCTGGGTATTTTTGGGGAATTATGTCTTTAATTCTGCTGCTGTTTTCTCCTGTTCTGTCAGTAATTTTCACTATTCATAACAGTTCCACTAATTTTCTTATCTTTTCTCTGATATTGTCTATTTCTTTGTCTTTTTGCTCTACTTTTGGGAGAGTTTCACATTTTACCTTCCTTCACTTCTGTTGACTTTTAAAAATATCTGCTCACATACTTTTAATTCCCAAAGGTTCTTTTTTTCCCATACATATTCTTTTATAATAAACTACTTGTTTTTATTTAGTAACTGATATATTTCCTTGTATCTCTCTGAAGGTATTAATAGTAGTTTAACAACTTTTTATTTTCCCAGAAAAGTCTCCATTTCCTATGTTACTTTTTATTACTTTTCCATGTTTTCTTTTGGCCTCTGTCTTTCATATCAGGAGGTGCACTGACCTACATCATCTTATATCAGAGGGGCACTGAGTTAGCGTCCCCTGAGGGTCCCAGCTTTAATGTGAAGACCCAGGCTCAGCTTCCTCAATTTTCAGAGCACCTGAGGCTTAGCAACCAGACAGCAATGCCAATTTGGGATATAAGGAGGTTTCTTCATGGCAACTGCTCTTATTAATCTCCCTTCTACCTACGTGTGTATTGCTTATGCTTCCAACACAAGATTTAGGTTTCTGCTTTTCTTTTCCTTCTGATTCTTGAACATTCCCCTCATTATTATATCCTACATGCTTTATCATTATAACTTTTGTTTGTCATAATTTATCAAGAAGCTAGTTATATTTCAGTGGGAGTGAAAGTTTTATAGCATCTAGTGCACCATATTGCTACCACCCTCAATTTTCCACTCTTCTCTCTCACTTTTTACTTTTCTTTTAAGGTTGGCCCTTGAGTTAACATCTGTTGCCAATCTTCCTCTTTTATTTTTCTTCTCCCCAAAGGCCCCCCAGTACATAGTTTATATTCTAGTTCTGGGTCCTTCTAGTTGAGCTCTGTGGGATGCCGGCTCAGCATGGCTTGATGAGTGGTGCTAGCTCCACGCCCAGGATCTGAACCACTGAAACCCTGGGCCGCTGAAGTAGAGCCTACGAATTTAACCACTCAGCCACAGGGCCAGCCCCCGTCTTTCACTTTGTTTTAACTCGACTTCTTGTAAAACAGTATGACAAACTCCTATGCACCATTATCCAGTTTCAACAAATGTCAACGTTTTATTATTCTTATTTCATCTAATCGCACCCTCCCACATTCTGCTTGGTTGTTTTTTTTGAGAATTTTAAAGCAAGTCCCTGACATTTTATCATTACATTCACAAGAATACCACTATAAATCTCACCCATAACAACTGCGATACCATTATCACACCTTAATATCAAATACTCAGCCTGTGGAAACATTAATTTTTCACACATTGTCTCCTTGATCTATTTTCTGAGTCTCTTATCTTTTCCCTGTAATTTTCTTCTCTCTATTCTTTGAGATGTTCTTGATTTTCCAGGCCACTAATTTAGATATTAAGAGTGAATTCAGCTACTAAAATTTTCAGTTTGCAAATCATATTTTTAAGCTGCAGGATTGTGGGGTTTGAGGCTCATTATTTTTTTTCTTTGGGTGTCCAGCTCTCGCCTTCCATAGCTCTGCTTCCCTGGCCTGTGTTCTCATGATTTAATCTCGTCCTTCTCCTTCTGGCTGCTTGGGCTTCTTGGGTGGGCAGTTTTTTCTCTCCGGGACACAAATCCGGTTGAGGAAATACCTTTAATGGCAAAGGCTGTGGAAGCAAAGGTGTCTTACTTAGTGGTTGTTGAATTGGTAATGAATCTACAGTCAAGGATTTGTGTCTCTCATTCTATGACTGCTGTCCTCTGAACCGACTAAAACAGTAATAAAATTCTCACCCAAACAGCTGCTCTGAATTTTCATTTCTAAAGGCAATCCTTTCCAGGAAAAATGGCATCTCCTGGATATATGTTTAGGTGTTATATGGACTGTGCCAAGCTTGGTCTTGAAAACACCCCTTGGGTTAAAGGACTATTTGTCATCTAGGATGATTAAACTAAGGATGTGGGGATTCTATAGGGATGTATTGTGTGTGTGTGCACATACGTATGTGCATGTGTGCATGCATGCGTGTGCCTGCAGCTGTGGAGGGAGAGGTTCTGAGAACCACTTGCACCACCAGAGGTTTAAAATAATTGTAGGGTTTTAAGAGGGTGGTTATTAACTTTTACTTGTTTTCTGTTAAACTCAGTCCTCTTTTTCCTAGAAAAACAAACGAGTGCAAATAGACATAAACATTTACATGCAATTGAATGGTCTCAGGTTTCCAGAAGCCTCTTCATAGGTCTGAGGCAATAGTGCAGCTTCGAGAAGGGAAAGGAGGAGAAGCAAGAAGCCACAGTCCTCAGAGTGAAAAGCATGAGGCGTGTGAACCACAGCCCTGGGCACTAGGATGGGAAATAGGAGGACCTTGGCTTGGATTTGCCGCCAATGAGCTGTGCAATCGGGGCGAGCCACTTGTGTGGTAAAATGGCATAATCATACCTACCTTATAGTGTTGTTTTAAGGATTAATGGAGGCATGATAAATTGCTAAATACACATTAGCATTATTCTTTTAAATTTTAGCATAGAATCCTAAATACCATCTATTTGCTTCTACAATATAAAGCTTTATTCTGGAATTTGCCTCCAATGGTCCCAACACTTCTGGACTTTGGTGGCAATGCTCTTTTTCAACCATGCATAGGGCATTCCTGTACAGAATTAATTTGGTGGTAGAAAATAAGTGTCATTTTATATTTTAAAACCATTTAGATGTTAATTCGCTTTTCCCTTAAAGGGGTCTCAGTGGAAAGCCCACCTTCAGCTGTGTAAATTTGCCTTGAGGGGGAAGAAGCATCATGGGATTCTCCACCACTAATGTTTAAGACTGAGAATGTAATGAGTAAGAAAACCCTTGATGCAAGTTACTGAAAATCAAATCTAAGTTTTCCGGAGAAGTATTTGCGAGCAGACTTGGTATTTTGAGCACCATTTTTATTATCCATCTTCAGCAGTTGAGGAGGAGGGTGAGCAACAAGAAAAGGAGAAATGTAGGCACGGTGAGACGGGAAGGAAATTTCTAGGGAAAACTCTGTTTAAAAATGGAGAACGACGAAAGTTAACTGACCTACTGATTTTCCTCTTTATGAGAAAAACCAGGTGCCTTAATCTCCCAGAAATCAGAATGTTACGACTTTGCTGCACAGACAGTGTGGAAGGCAGGAATGGACATGACAGTGTACTTTCGACATGACTCATGCTTCTTTTGAAGCTGGGTGTTCCCAGGAAGTACTTTTCCAGATGGTCTCTTCTGAGTGGACGTAGCAGGGCACCAGGTGAGGTTAAGAAAGATGGAATCTGGAGAGCTTGTTCAGGAGAGAAACAGATGATAGCCACGAAGGAATTGTTGATAATTTTGTTAGGTGTGAGAACAAGAGTATGGTTATAGTTTCGTTAGTGTAAAAACACTAATGGTTCTGGCCTTCTTGCAGTATCTTGATATGTAAGTAATGTCCACATTTTTAAGAGATGCACGGAGGGATAAAATATAGTGCCTTAGATATGCTTTAAAGACCAAAATTCTAACAGTCATTTTGTGTAAGAGGTGTGGTTAGACGTGGCCCCTGTGCCTGTCAGGAATATAAGAAAATTAGAAAAACAAGCACGTCATGTTTTAGTAAGTGGAAAAAACAATAAACTCATTTGCAAAATTAAAAATACATATTTTTTGTCTTCAGGATCAAGTGCCTTTCATGAAGCTCTCAGCTATGTTGCTACCCAGTTAAAAAAAGAAAATCTTTGGGTGAAAAGACCCGTTTCTTCATGTTCTGCCCACCAGTCTGGAAGGAGAAGAGCCGGTCGCTGTGTAGACGCATCAAGAGGACCCTGAAGGGGGTGTTTCCGGGGGTGTTTGCGCGCCTGGTTGTTGTTAAATGAGGCATTTGCTTCATCATAAATCGAAAAGTGCCTCTCCCATCCTTCCTCTTTCCTTCCCCCACGGCAGCCTCTGCCTTTCTCAGAATGCAGGCAGTGCCCGTTCTTTCCACAAGTCATCAGTCCAGGTACAGGCGATGCAAAAACTCCTTCACTCAACACACATTTTTGAGCACCAACTAGGTATAGGCAGAAGGGCCCTGGGCTGGATTTAATGCTCCACTGGTGCCATCCTGAAATTCTTAATATATTTTGAACAAAGACCTCTGCATTTTCATTTTGCACTGTGCCCTGCAATTTATGTAGCCAGTCCTGAGAAGTGAACAAAGCAGACAGCAATCCCTGATCTCGGCAGCTTATCTGCCAGGACTGGATTTGGGTCCTGGCCCTGGAGGAGAGAAGGGGCGCAGATAGCGCTGTGGGAGGAGAAGCAGATATGTAAAGAAGTCCAGCAGAGTAGGGGAAGAAGGAGGAGGAGGAAACATTCCCTGGTGGGGGAAGGTTCGCTTTAAAAGAGCAGTGGGTGTTTGCTAGCAGAACGCCCTGTGCGTGGGAGATCAGGAGCTTCCGGAACGGATACGTATCCACGTATCCACGAGCAGGCGCGTTAGAGATGCAGGTGGGAGGGGCGCCCGTGTGCGTTTGGTGATGGTGAGCTCACGGTTTGGGGGATACAATATGACGAGAGAGAGAGAGAGAGAGAGAGAGAGACAGAGAGAGAGACACACACACAACACACACACACACACGGCCCGCGAGGGGCTTAATCTTAGAGGAATTTACCTGCCATCACGAGGAACTGACACTATCTTTCGGTGGATGGTTCTTATCTCTTAGCTATTTATTAAAATCCCTTGGGGGATCTTAAGCATTATACCAAGCCCCAATCCATTAAATCAGAATTTCAGGGATTGGGACAAAGGCATTGGTATTTTTTAAAGCAACCAGGGTGATTCTAATGGTTAGCCGGGGTTAGAAGTAACAGAGTTAGGCAAAGGGAAGTGTGGGTGTAGGATTGTATACTAATAAAACGATGGGCGGACTTGCTCATAGCTAGATTTTAGAGAGTTCCGAGAAGTTGGAGGATGAGTTAGAGAGGCGTGGTCAGAAGGGACATGAGTTCCGACAGTGCTTCTCAAACTTTGCTGTGCTTATGCACCCCCTGGGCACCACCTGCTGATCCTGATGGCGTGGGCCTGGGGAGGGGCCTGAGACTCTGCATTTCTAACAAGCTCCCAGGTGCTGCTGAGCTTGCTGCTCCTCTGGCCGCATGGAGCAGCACGAGGAGTCAGGGGACAGTGTCCGTGGCTTAGGTAAGAGATGATCAAGGCCTGATAACAAGAAGTGTGCGTGGGGATGGAGACAGCCAGGATAGCCTCCAGATTTCTTGCTTGGCTGACCGAGTAGAAATTGTGGAAGGAAAATTTTTCACTTGGAGCAGCGCTTGCCTAAGAGATGTCAACACTGAATGTCATGTTTCATCACCACTGATTCTGATGAGCTGAAGCGGACAGGACCCTTCCCCGGACCCAACGGGAGGCTCATCACCGACCGATAAACTATGGATCTTGTTTTTAACCAACTGTTTGCAGACTTGTTGACTCACTTTAGGCAATCTAGGGTGATAATTTTCAATCCTTAATTAGAATAATTATCACAAATTCTCCTTTTCCAGCACTTAAAAGGCACTAATTTTTCCCTCAGGGAACTCCATTTTTTTAAGCTCTGCTGGTCTTGGACGACATTACACCATTCGGCAGACAGGGGACCCAGGAGAAAGAATGCGTTGTTGGGAGTAAGTGGGGGAATGTGGAAGAGGGTAAGAAGATGAGTTTGGTTTGCGTTAAAATTTGTGGGCCCCTTTGATGTATAGTTTCAGTAAGCGAGTGCGTCTACAAATCTGGATACACAAAGGGAGAGTTTGGGATGCAGAAATGGATTTAGAGGCAATCAGGACATATGTGGTTGTTGGAGCCATGAGAATGAATGAGACCATCCCTGTGTAGTGAGGTGGGAAGAAGACCCTGGGTGACACCAACACCCCAGGAGGGGCTGAGGATGAGGAGCCAGCAAAGGACACCCACAACAGGAGGTTAGGATGGCTTATCCTCTGACAGCCCCTCTACCCCCTCATAGAGGAGCTTGTGTAGCTCCTCATGCACGGTCCAAAGGAAAGGAGAAGACACATGCAGCTAGGATGCCTGGACCAGGTGGGTCAGGTCAGAGCTACCGCACTGGTTCCGGAACCACACTGCTCCTCTTCCCATCAGGTGCCGAGACAGTCTGATTTATTTCCTTCTCTTAAGTTGTATTTTCTTTCTGAGACCTAGAATCCCCTCATCTGATTTGGCTTCTGTCTGTTCCAAATCTCCGCACTCCCCAAGTCTCTGGATGTGCCTGAAAATGCCTGAGCCCTAGAGAATCCTAGTTCCCATGCAAATCAGTGGAACAAGTGTATAATTCCGTGCCAGATGCGTTAAAATCTTAGCTTCAGCCTTGCCAGATCCCCACTTCATAATAAAGCCACTGAGGACCTTGGGCCTGAGGTGAGAGGGCAGGGGAAGGAGGGAAATGGCCGTGGAAGAGAAGGTCCCTTTAAGGCAATTGGGAATGTAGAAGAAGTTGGGAGGACAGAGGAAAGGAAGAGAATCAGGTGCCAGAGCGACTGAGATAATGGTCACCAAACTGCCCCCAGAATCATTCAATAAGTGAACATTATGGGAAGAAAAAGCAAAGCAAAACAACACTAATAAAAAACACACCTCACGCCAAAGCTAACAGCTACAAAATCCAAATGCAGCGTGGTTTCCAGTTTAATTGGATTAGGGTGCGTTGAAGCTTCTGGTGGAAGCAGCTTTGTGTTTTCATGGTCTTCACAGCTGTTGCACTGGGGTCTTGGGGATCACCGGGTGGAAGGACAGTCTGAGACGGTCTGCTGAGGCTCCATGTCCTGGGCAGAGGCTCCAGCCTGAGTCTCTGCGCCCTTAGATTCTATAAAGGAAGAACTCAAAGTAAGGCTGTAGGTTAAGTAAAATCCCAAGAATCCTTGCTCTTGACTGGATTTTTATCAACTCATTACAGAATTCTGATCATCTCGTGCTCCTCAAAACCTCTGATAGGTAGATATTGGTATATTTGATGAGTAAAAATGGGGAAAGTAAATTATGAATGAATTCAGATTTCTTGGGAAAGAAACTCTTACAAATATGGTTTCCATGATGGAGGGTGGGGGCCAGGGGTGTGTGTGTGTGTAAAATTTTTGTTGGGGACAGGTTGGAACATTAGTATTGAACGCCTGGTGTTCTGGAGCTTCATTTGTCAGGTACGAGTGGCCAATACGATATAACAATCGATGCTGATGATGTTTGAATCACATTTTGGTGCCTCCTAATATAATAAAGGAAGACATATATCTATTGGATTTTTTTTTTTTAAATCAGTTGCATTTTTCCAGGGCTTGATAGAAAGCCAGCTAATTTCGTGGATGCCGCCGCTGAGGAAACGCTGAGGTGGGTGAAGAAGACGGAGAATCACGGATTTAGCGTTTGTTAGTTTCTAGGATAGTGTGGCCAAAGGGGAATGATGTTATACCACTCTTCCCACCTCACCCGAGGTGTGGGCAGGGGAAGGGTGGCTAAGGAAATTAAGTATCCCCTCCCAGGCATATGAGGTGACATCTTTGCCTGTGTCTTTTGTTTTTTAAACCGCATGACAAAATGATCAGTCTATTTCTGTATATTCCATACCACCTAGGTGGTTACGTTGTTATACAACTTTTGCTTGTACAGAGAGGTTATTTTATGAATTTCATGTCAGTGCATGTCTTGGGTTTAATAGAATAACCCTCCCATAGAGACAGCTACAGACTTATTAGGAGCAGAGCCTGGCCAAGGTGTGGGGTTTCCTGCGGGTACTATTTGTCTTTCATTTTATGAGAAAACATTAAAAAAAAATGAAATAGCGAATATATTTTGAATACCCATTCGTAGATACAAATTTTTAGCAAAATGCTAACCATCTATTAGCTTAAAAAATTTAAACATTGAATTCCAAACAGATTAAAAGGAAGTAAGTTTAACTTTAAAGGAAAGTCATTTACGAAAGAGGCATTGGGGAAAATAACTGGTAAAGGAATTTTTGGAACAGAAAAGTTTTGAGTCACTGTTGCTGGGCTCACACCAGGAATAAAGTTGGGCGCACACCATCCACCCACGGTATATTTTTGGCTACAGCACAATTTGAGCCCTGGCTCCGACTCCATCGTTTACCTCTCCACTCTTGTGTAAGCTGAGCTGGTAAATCCCTTCCCAAACTTGACTCCCTGTTCGTAAAGAAGGTTTGGTCCCTTTTCAGGCCAGGTCCTACTCCTCTTACACATTTGGAGGCTGGGACATCGTGTGATGCTTTGCATCTCTAGAGGATCAAAACTTGCTCAGGGTTTTAGAGAAAAGGATATGCTGAAGAAGGAGACGCCTTAGAGATGAGTCACAAAGCTGACTTTCTAATGTTGGAGGGTAAGAAAAAGCCAAATGAACTAGAACTACTTAACCCCATGAAGACAGGACTTCCAATATAATAAATATCCAAAGAGGGTAACAAGGCCCATTTGGACAGGTGTATTGTATGGAACTCAGGAAGAATTTCCAAATAATTATAGTAGAAACAAAAAAAGGAGTTGAGTGTACGGGTGCTAATGTGGGATATTATATTATTAGCTGTTGAGCTGTACAGAGCAGATAATCTGACTGATAAAAGGAGAACTTCTCATCCTCTCGGTTGATGATGCCAAAGTCTTGGCTATTACCCATGGTGAATCACCACCCACAATTAGAAAATGCCCGCAGTGCTGAGGTGATTTCCAGGCAGATAAGGGTAACTTATGGCTAATTGAGAACGTTTGCTGTTGGTCAAGAGATCCTCAAAGTGGAAGAAGGAAAGTGTGTTTTCATTATCATATCCTTTTTAGGAGGGCGTAGCCCGTGGGACTCCTCAGATGAAAATAACCCCTTTTGGCAGCTTTTGCTTCGATTTTTAGGAAGTGATAGTTCTAAGAGTCTGCCTGCTGAAAGCATTTCTTCCTGATCAGTTTGTGTGTGTGTAAAGTGACCCCCTCTGAGAGCCAGAAGCTCTCTCAAGGCATTTGTGTCTGAGAAGGAAAGACGTAGAGGGTGGAGGGGAGCCTGCCCATTGCCAGAAGGACTGGCCAGGTACCAAGTGAGGTGGATGTCTGCTCCGCTGTCGCACGCTTCCTCCGCTGCAGATTCTTGCAGCATCCTATTAGAATGAAGAACAGCTCAGCTGAGAGGGTTTAAACCTTGACTGAATTATAATGAAAAGAAAACAAGTACAGTGCCAAGAGTAGTATTCTTGTGTTTTTGTCTTCCTGACAATAAACACTAGTCTGGTAATCAGCTGTGACAGAAAGATGCTTCCAGCAGCCTCCAGAGGGGGATTTTTTTCATCTGATTCTAAATTATATTCTTTTCATCAGAGTAGAAGAAAATGCTTTAAATAGCCCTTGGCGCCCAATCCACTGGGTGAGCTGTGCCCTTGTTTTAATTTTCACCTGCCAAAAGGCTCTTTATCCTTGGGTCAGCAGTGGATCTGTGGTTTTTGTCCTAACGTTTGCAAATGATATTCATTATTTGGGGGACGATTACGAACACGAGCTAAAAATCCTTCTCAAGCTCTTTTTTATGTCATTAGATTCAAAATGATTTTCCAGTCTCTCTGTAAAGATGCTGTTTTCTTAGAAAGCCAATTGGCCTATGGGTGGCGAGACCGTAGTAACCCTTGTATAGTCAGAGGATTGTCAGTCCTTCACTGGGCCCATGGCTGCTCCTCCATCCAGGGCTTACCGGAGTGCGTTAAGTGAATGAAGCAATCAGTCAAATTCCAGAAGGGGGAGTGAAAACTATTCCTATGTGCTCGGTTGGCCGAGCCCATGGTCTGGGGACAGAGTGAGCACCTCTGTATGGTAGTCGAGTCTAGTGGTCAACATAGCCTTTGGTGCCAGATAGGTTTTGACACAGATGGTCTTTGGCATCACACAAACCAGGGGTTGATTATCAGCTCTCCCCGTACTACTGTGCACCCTTGGTCAAATTATTTAACTTCTCTGACCCCCATTTCTTCATCTGGAAAACTGGGTTAATAGTGCCTAATGTATATGGGTGATGTAAGCACTCTCTGGAATAATGTTGAAAGTCAGTTTAAGAGTGGCTGGCACGTGCTTGTTTGATAAACATTCTGATTATAGTTATTAGAGGCATGGATGACCACTAAGAGTGCTTGTGCAGGATTTAGTCAATAGGCACCCACATTCACTCTCCCCTCCTTTTAGGGTACCTTCCCTCACTGCAGAGTTAGAAAACCCCAAACTACCCCATTTCCCCGACTCTCTTTCAGCTAGAAAATTGTTTCCTTTCATTGGATTTGCTTATGTGATGTTTGCAAGGAGGAGGTTTGACAGTGGCCATTTTCATGCTGCTTTCGTCTATTTTCTGCAGGTGAGCAAGGTCACGGGATTTTTCTGGAGCACTTGTCCAGCTTTGTAGATGACGAGAAGTGATGACTTTCTGATCGTGGCTTTCAGATTCCTGTTTCTTCATCCCTGGATTGCAGCTTTGGTGATGTGTTCTTGAACTCAGTAGACTCTGGGGAAGCCTCCTGATACCCCTCTTTCTTGATTTTACCACAGGGACCAGCTCCCTGGTGCTCTGGCATTCTGGGAGTTTTTCCTGGAGATTCATCTGAAAGCCTTCTTCTTTGGCCTTTCCACCACTTCCCTAATTAAATCATTCTGTGTTTAAAATAGAGTGGATTCTGTTTCAAGCACCAAATCCTAACTTAAACCAGTCCCATGGGGAGAATGAAGAAGGGAGAAGGTAGAAGGAAGGGGATGGTAGGGAAGAGAAGGTTCAGGAAGTAAGGAGGAGAAAGAGGCACCTTCAACTGACTGATAAGGTAACACCCGCAACTTGTGACTATCCACACAGAACACGAAAAACTCAAGAAGAGAGGAGCAACACTGCTGTGAGTTCTGGGTTTAAGATCTGTTATTAGGTGGC
The DNA here is from genome assembly GCF_037783145.1 of Equus przewalskii. Classification (NCBI taxonomy): domain Eukaryota; kingdom Metazoa; phylum Chordata; class Mammalia; order Perissodactyla; family Equidae; genus Equus; species Equus przewalskii. Next base: position 13,762,440 of record NC_091858.1, on the reverse strand, counting down.
CATTAAGGATCACATTGAGGGGCCTGCCGGGTGGCACAGCAGTTAAGTTCCTACACTCCACTTCAGCAGCCTAGGGTTTGCCAGTTTGGATCCCAGGTGTGGACATACGCACTGCTTAGCACGACATGCTGTGGCAGGCATCCCACATATAAAGTGGAGGAAGATGGGCACAGATGTTAGCTCAGGGCCAGTCTTCCTCAGCAAAAAGAGGAGGATTGGAGGTGGATGTTAGCTCAGGGCTAATCTTCCACAAAAAAAAAAAAAAAAGGATCACATTGATTCTGTAGGAACTTGAACAAACTCCAGATACTTGGTCACCAGGTTTGTGTAAACAGTGTGGGGACACCAAGTCTCTCTTTGATCAAAGCCCTTGAATGATATAAAAAGACCCCTGACCAGGGGTCCATCTCCTCTTACTCCACCAAGCCAGCCCCTCTCAGAGAATTAGTCCATGAATGGTTCAGATAATGAAGTTTGATAGGAAAGGATTACTTTGGTTGATGTCTTGATTAGACTAGAAATATAGCAGATCTATAAGCGTCCCAGGGCTGGGAAGTCACTACAGTGACGCATGACATAAGGATGCTTCCGTCAATAATGGACCACGTATAAAGCAGTGGTCCCATAAGATGATCCCCATATAGCCTAGGTGAGTAGTAGGCTATGCCATCTAGGTTTGTGTAAATATACCCAATGATGTTCACACAATGACAAAATCACCCAACAATGCACTTCTCAGGATGTGTCCCCATCGTTCAGCCACATACGACTGTACCTTTCGGTGCCTTCTTACCTGAGGCTTGATGATTAAGCCACTCTCTCCTCGGGAGCTGGGTTCCTACTTCAGAGACTGGTCTGTCACAAGCATAAAGGGGATTAAGTATTACAGAAGCATTCTAGGCTATTAAGCATAACACACTGTTATGATGATGTGTGCGTTCAGCCGTGGCTTGGAATAATCACGACTATAAGAGCCCTCAAGACAAGTCTCTCATTAGCACATTTATCCACAGGTGTCTAGAGATAACAACTCTTAGTGAAATGTCAGCACGCTTACTGGTCTTCATCTAACACTAGTTTATCAGCAAGGGTGCTGTGAAAAAGGCACTTGAGTGTAAAGAAAGCAACCATTTCCCTAGCAATCTGTCATGGGTAGCAAATTGGGATCATTGTGCCTCCTCTTCATACAAGATACTGGCGACAGTTTCAGAAAAGGTTCGGTGTGCCTGACCTTATCAACAACCATGAAGGAAGTAATGAGGCTGCACTGCCTCATCAAAGTTGAAATCCTTTTGGAAAAGGTTTCCACTCCCATCCTGTTGGAATATCATCACCAGATAACACCCACAGAAGACTAGGCATTAGTACAAGGGGTGATAAAGTTAGATGGATTCACTGATGTGGTAGATTAAAAATGGCCACAAAGAGGGGTCAGCCTGGTGGCATAGTGGTTATGTCTGTGTGCTCCGCTTTGGCTGCCTGGGTTTCATGGATTTGGATCCTGGGCATGGACCTACACACTGATCACCAAGCCATGCTATGGTGGCATCCCACATACAAAATACAATCTTCCTCAATCAAAAAGAGGAAGATTGGCAACAGACGTTAGCTCAGTGACAATCTTCCTCACCAAAAAAAAAAAAAAACCCCACAAAGATTTTGCAGCTTCTCTCATCAAAAGCTAAAATCTATTCCTCTACCCCTTCTAGTTGGGCTGGACTTGACTTGATTTAACCAATAGAATTTTGGAGAGGTGATATGGTGTGACTTCCAAGCTTAGGCTATAAGAGGTCTTACATCTTCTCTTCTTGTTCCCTTGGAACGCTACTGCTGCTGTGTGAAGAAGCCCAGGGTAGCCCACTAGATGATGAAACTACATAGAACAGTGATGAGTCATCCCAGCTGAGACTCCTTAGACCATCCAGTCCCCAGTTGACCCACCAGGACCGCAGCCTTGTTGAGTGACTCCAGGCAACACTAGAAAAATTTGTCTGTCCAGCTCATCCCAGCCCAAATTACTGACCCACGGAATTATGAACAAATTTGATGGTTTTTATTGTCAGCCACTAAATTTTGGAGTGTTTGTTACGCAGCAACTGACACAATTAGCTATATTGAGACTGACCAATCCAAAGAGAGAGGGTGGGACATACAATGCTATAGGTCTTGATGGCCACTGTAAAGCCACACCGGGTTTTAAAATGATCCTGCATCTTCAAACTGGATTCTGTTTAAGAACCACAATTAGCAATTGTTTTTGCATGTCTTTGGATCAATATACTCCCCCCAAACAGAATCATATTCATATCCGGCAACTTAGAAGATGTTAATTCAATTACTTATTTCAGAAATCTTTCTGGCCTAGGCTTTTCCCCAGTTTATGCATTTACAGGTTGTGATATAATAAGTATACTTGGTCTTTGTCCCCAGTTCCTTGCACAAAGCTCCTCAAACCCTTGGAATTTCCTGAGTGATAGGTGTGTCTTTCGTCATTCATAAGGAGACCTTTTTGAGCTTATATTAATGGGCTGACTTTTGAAAAGTCCCTATGTAACCTAAGGATCAGGGCTGGTTGCCAGGGAAATCAACCATGTGATTAGATGGTTGGAACTTTTAGCTCAAACCCCCGCCCCCCCAATTCCTAGGAGGGGAGAGGGGCTGGAGATTGAGTTCACTCACCAACGGCCAATGATTTAATCAATCATGCCTATGTAATGAATCCTCCATAAAACCCCAAAAGGACTGGGGGAAGACGGGGCTCAGAGAACTTTGGGTTGGTGAACACGTGGGGATTCGGAGAGAGCGGCATGCATAGAGAGAGTGTGGAAGCTCCTCCACACCACTTATCACCTACCTTGCTTCGTGCATCTCTTCCATCTGGCTGTTCTTGAGTTATATACTTTTACAGTAAACCAGTCATCTGGTAAATAAGATGTTTCTCTGAGTTCTGTGAGCTGCTCTAGCAAATTAGTTGAACTCAAGGAGAGGGCCATTGGAACCTCCAGTCTATAGCCAGTTGGTCAGAAGTACAGGTGACAATCTGGATTTATGATTGGCATCTGAAGAGGGCAGGGGCAGTTTGGTAGGACTAAGCCCTTAACCTGTGAGATCTGACACTCACATCTCCAAGTAGATAGTGTCAGAATTAATTGCTCGACAGCGTTGGAAAAACTCAAAACAGACAGATCTTTTGACTAGTCAATCCTTCTGTGATCAACAGTTTCCAACTTTTGAAAGATGGGAAATAATCAAAGGAGGATGTGAGAGAAAGCTTGAAAGCAAGAATGAATGTGTTGAGGGACTGGTCTGGATGACTTAGAGGGCTAAATTGAAGAATGGTGGGAAATAACATTGGCTGATATGTAAATTTAGGTGTGTTTGACTGCATGTATCCTACTTCAAAAGAGCTGATTATTGAATTTTCAGGAATTTTGTAAGCTAGTTGTCCAATATAACCATTACTAAAAGTTAAATGGTAAAAATGTCAATTAAATTAATCATATTATGAACAAAGATAATAAATACTCAGAACTCATCACCTCCTAATTACTTTACCGTTATCTATGCTCTTGAGGTTACGTATATCTATTTTATCTATGTAGCTGGACTACTATATAATGGCGTGCTTTTATGCATTTCTTCTCATCTTTCGTTCAGTGACATCACTCTGGTAGCTTGATATCAACTACAGAGGGAGAAGTTATGGCACGGAAAGTAGCAAATGCTAAAAATCAGGTCTTTTCAGCCTGGCAGCTGGGAGTTAGGTTTACCATTGCTTAAACTCTACAAGTTTGTTTATTTCAGTTCCTCATGCACGATGAAATCTAGACATAGGTAGTGGCTACTGTTGGTTCAACAGCCCAAAGATGTCAGGGCTGCAGTCTCTGCGATCTCTTAGCTTTTCCTTCATGGTTCTAAGAAGTCTCTGCACTTCTTAACATCGTGTTCACATTCTAAGCAGGAAAAAGAAAGAAGGAACAAAGCGGAAGAGGTAATATCCACATTTGTAAAATAAACATCCAAGAAGTCTCCAGCAGACTTCTGAGATTCAAGGAGGGGTAGGAGGTGGAGTTTGTTTAGCTGAGTGTGATGTCTTCCCCTCCCTGACAAAATTGGGTTTCTGTTAGTAAATGAAATGGAGAGAATAAACTTTAGATAGACAACTGTCAGTCTCTGCCACAGTTGGGTTGCTAGATGGATAGACCCTACCTCATAATTGCGCAGGCTCTATCATTTCCACGTATATGTACATTAAGTCATTTTCATATTAACAGCAGTTCTGTAAAGTGGAGCAGTTTCACTATCATCCATTCTACAGCAGAGGAAACTGAGGCTCAGAGAGATTTTAGAGGTCATCGAGACAGTCTATTGCAAAGTTGAGAATTAAAACAAATTTTCCTTCTTTAAGTCACTGGCTCTCTCCTTTTTACCATACAACTTCAGTCCCATATTGGGGAGGATTTTGAAAATTAGCAGGAAGAATTTATAATGAGCTCGTCTAAAAAACCTGACAAAAATTGGAAGGACAGACAAAATACCAAAAACGTGAAGGCAGTGAAATGAAGTCTGCAGGAGATATACTAACACCTTGCTCTATTTTTACCCCAAATGCTTGGTATTTATAGCCTGCTCTCACAGTTCCTTCCTGCTGATAGAATCAAGGCTAGTGGTTTGATTCATTGCACCAGGGAGTTCACACTCACTCCCTCAACTTTATTCTAGGTAGTTCATGGTAATTCTCTAAATCTTATTTCGACATTGACTTTACCAATTTCTGCTTCTTCTCTGGATGGGCTGGGCTCATTTTTTGGTCATCTGAATTAGAAACCAGATGACTGAGTATTGTCAGTTGTCCTCCACAGACACACTAGCGTGAAAAGAGAGTGAATTTTATTTTCTGTGGAGGTTGACTTTCTCTACTATGGAACAATCTTTTAAAATCTTCTAAAAAGTGGTAATGCTATGCTATCATCCTGAAATGTTTGGCTCAAGAGCTTACTCTCTTAACCACTGAAGTATATTGCCTCTCAAATGAGTACATAAAGTTCTAATTATTATTTATGTTTATGGATGCATAGTAGTTCATTGAATGGAACTCAATGTATTTCTCAGTTTGCTACTGATGGATTTGAGGTTGTTTCCATTTTTGCTAGTGCAAACAATGCTACAACGAATAAAGTTGTATAAATGTGTATTAACTTTATTTTCTTATTTTCTATATTCTTGATGCTCTGGCATCTGGGGCCTCACTGACCAGGAGAGACTGCCCCTCCCAGGACAAGCCAATTCTTAGAGATAGCAAGAGACTCCTTGTGAGCGAATGTGCTTTTCATATGCAAACCAACCAATCCAGCATCCATGCCCCCCAACCATCTCCTTTATTGAACTCTCATCCTCCCAGGCCACTGTCCATCTGCCCTAATCATGCCGGGACCAGGTGTTGGACAGCTAGGGGCAGTCTCTATGCCCAGAGCCTGCAGTAAAAAGATGGAAAAAAGATACACTTGGAATCATATCAGACAAAGTACCATATCTGACAAAATAGGGTTTAAAGGAAGAATCATTAGAGGCATACCTTGTATTATTGCACTTCTCTTTATTGTGCTTCACAGATACTGCATTTTTGTTTTTGTTTTAAGATTGGCCCTGAGCTAACGTCTGTTGCTAATCTTTCTTTTTTCTTCTTCTTCTCCCCAAACCCCCCAGTACACAGTTGTATATTGTAGTTATAGGTCCTTCTAGTTCTGCTATGTGAGACACTGCCTCAATAAGGCTGGATGAGCGGTGCTAGATCTGCACCCAGGATCCAAACTGGTGAAACCCTGGGCTGCCAAGGCAGAGTGTGTGAACTTAACCATTTGGCCATGGGGCCAGCCCTAGATACTGCGTTTTTTAACAAGACCCTCTGCCAGCAAAAAAGATTATGACTCACTGAAGATTCAGATAATGGTTAGCATTTTTAGCAATAAAGTTTTTTTTTTTTTTGGTGAGGAAGATTGGTCCTGAGCTAACATTTGTTGCCAATCTTCCTCTTTTTGCTTGGGGAAGATTGTTGCTGAGCTAACATCTGTGCTAATCACCCTCTATTTTGTATGTGGGATGCTGCCTCAGCATGGCTTGATGAGCAGTGTGAAGGTCCATGCCCAGGATCCAAACCCACAAACCCCTAGCCACCAAAGCAGATCACGGGAACTTAACTACCATGCCACCAGGCCAGCCCTGCAATAAAGTATTTTTTAATTAAGGTATGTACATTGTTATTTTAGACATAATGATATTGTACAATAATAGCAATTATTATAGTTAATAATAGCTATAATAGGTATTGCTATTAACAGACCACAGTATAGAGTAAACATAAATTCCATTTGCACTGAAAAACCAAAAAATTGGTGTGACTCGCTTTATTGAGACATCAACTTTATTGCTGTTTTCTGGAACTGAACTTGCAATATCTCTGAGGTATGCTTGTATTAAATTTAGAGGGATATTTTGTAAAGATAAATGAGCAATCAATCAGAAATATATAATAATTCTAAATTTAAATGCACTGATAACGTAGCATACACACACACACATATAAAATTGATAGAATCAAAAGGAGAAATAGACAAATAATCATAGTGGAAGATTTTAACTCTCCTCTCTCAGTAACTGATAGAAGCAGCTGACAAAAAATTCAGTAAGAATATGGAAGATTTGAACAATGTGATGAAAAAAATTGACCTAATGGACACCTATAGAACATATCACTCAACAACTGCAGAATATACATTCTTTTCAGGCACATCTAGAACGTTTACCAAAATTGGTTATATACCAGGCCATAAAGAAAGCTGTAACAAATTTGAAGAATAAAATCAGACAGAATTTCAGAATATTGAACAGAAGAACGTTCTTCAACCAGAGGGAAATTTAATAACAAAAAAATAGAAAATTTCTAAGCATTAAGTAATGTATGTCTAAATAACCCATGGATTTAAGAAGAAAGCACAATGGAAATTATAAATATTTTGAACAGAATTATAATTTAAAATGTATCAAAACTGGTGAGATGTACAAAAGCCATGTCTAAAGGAAAATGTACAGCTTTAATGTTTACAGTAACTGAAAATCCATGATCTAAGCTTATATACAGGAAGTTAGGGAAATAACAGAAAATTAAAACCAAAGAAAGTAGGAAAAAGGGAATAATAAACATAAAAGCAGAAATTAGTGCAATGTACATAGAGAGGATCAAAAAAGCCAAAAGAAGGGTCTTTGGGAAAAAACTAACAATATGGACAAACCCCTGGTGAGACTGATCAAGAGAAAAAGAGAGAAAGCACAGATAACCAATATTGGGAATTTTAAAAAGGGCACTGTAATATTTTACAGAGAAAGATTAAAAAGATGAAAGAGAACATTAGGAACAACCTTATGCCAAAATTTTAAGAAATTTAGATGGAATGAATATTGCCAGAGAAACACTACTTATCAAAATGGTCACAAAAAGAAATATAAAATCTGAATTGTCTTATAACTCGTAAAGAATTTGAATCTCCAGAGCCAGCCCCGATGGCCTAGTGGTTAAAGTTCAGCACGCTCCACTTCAGTGGCCCGGGTTCAGTTCTCAGGCACAGAACCACACCACTGTCTGTCAGTAGCCATGCTGTGGCAGTGGCCCACGTAGAAGAACTAGAAGGACTTACAACTAGAATATGCAACTATGTACTGGGGCTTTGGGGAGGAAAAAAAAAAGAAAAAAGAGAGGAAGATTGGCAACAGATGTTAGCTTAGGTTGAATCTTTCCCAGCAAAAAAAAAAAGAAAAGAAAAGAAAAGAATTTGAATCCCTAATTAAAACCTTCCTTCGACAAAAGCACCAGGCCTAGATGGTTTCACTAGTAAATTCTTTCAAATGCCTTAGGAATAAGAAACACCAACCTAGCAAAAGCTTTTTCAGAAAACAGAAAAAGGGGAAACACTTTCAAACTTAATACCAAAATCTGACAAGGGCATTACAAAAAAGAAAAGTATTGGCCAATATCTGTCTTGAACAGAGATGCAAAAATCCCGATTAATATATTGGAATTTGAAAAGCAAATTTGGAAATGTATAACATGACTAATATATCATGACTAAGTTGGATTTATTCCAGTGATGTAAAGGAAAATCAATCAATGTACTTAACCACATTGGTAAAGGAGAAAAATCATGTGATTGTCTTAATAAGGCAGAAACAGCATTTGATTAAATTTAACACCCACTTAAAATAAAAACTCTTAGAAAAATAAGCATAGTAGGTGTATGGATTCTCTCTTGCTGCATAACAAATTACGCCAAAACTACATGGCTCAAGACAACAATGAACACTTAGGATCCTTACATTTTCTGTGGACCAGGAATTTGGGAACAGCTTAGGTTGGAATTCTTACTCTGGTTCTTTCATGAGGTTTTAACCCATGTATTCACTGGGGCTGCAGTCATATTGAAGGGTAGTAGAATATGCTACTCCAAGAGATGACGGTAGGAGTTTGGGACGTGCCACCCCAAAATACGCTGCTTTGGTATATTGATTATTTTGAGCTACAGGCACTTGGAAAACAGCAAATGCGAGGAGAGGCTTTCTCTGAACTCCCCTTATCTGCCTACAGGCAGACCCTCCACGAGGAAGTCAATTGTCGTAGATCCCCTCCCCAGGAGTGTCGTCAACCAGGGAGGATTGGCTCATCACAGGAGAGGAGACTAGAGATCAACACCATGCCCTGACCAACTCTGTCACAAACTATCACACCTCCCATCTATTCTTCCAATACTCCACTCATCTTTCCTCAAAATCATCTGCTCTCCTCTAAGAGGCCTACATCTCTCCTCCTTTTTCCCTATTAAAATCATATTTAAACCTGAATTATAAGCCTCCTTGGGGAGTTACTCATTTTTCCTCGGACATCTCCCACGTATACAAGATGTATACATGTTAATAAACTTCTGTTTGCTTTTCTCTTGTTAATCTGTTTTTTTGTGACAGTGGTCTCAGCCACAAAGTCAGAAGGGTAGAGGGAAAATTATTTTTCCTCCCCTGCAATCTCAAGGCTGGATTTGGGGGATCTGCTGCCACGGTGTCTCACTCGCATGGCTGAGAAGTTGAGGTTGGTTGTTGGGGGCAGGGAGGGACATTATTCTTTCATCACTACTATCACATGTGGACCTCTTTGCAGGGCTACTGGAGTCTTCTCAGGATGTAGTGACTGGCTTACCCAGGATGGGTGATCCAAGAAGATTAAGAATCCACCGGAAATTAGTAGAAACTGAAATATCTTTTATGGTACAATTTTGGAAGTCACCCATCATTTCTGCCATACTCTATTGAACACACAGGCCAGCCATGACTCATGTGGGAGAATACTATACAAGGACTTGAATACTAGGAGGGGAAAAGTATTTGGGACCCTCTTAGAGGCTGGTTTCCACAAAAGAGAACTTCCTTAATCTTACAGTGTGTGTCTACAAGAATCCCACGGCAAACATTAGACTTCAGAGTGAAATTCTGAGACTTTCTCCTGAAATTGGGACTGAGACCAGAATGCTCACTAAAATCACTTCTATTCAACATTGTCCTGAAGTCCTATCCAAAAAAGAAGAAGAAAAAGAAGCAATATTAGGATTGTTTCAACAGGAAGAAAGAAAATGTCATTATTCATAGATGATACAATATTACATAGAAATTCCAAGTAAATCTACAGGTATACTTTTAGTGTTAATGAGTGACTTAAGTAAGATCCATATATAAAAACTAATGGTTTTATCAGCAATAAACAATTAGAAATGATATTGAATATCACCATTTAGAATAGTTTAAAAGAATCAACTACTTAGGAATAAATCTAAGGAAGATACAGAAAACATCTATACAGAAAACTAAACATTATTAAAAGAAATTAAGGAAATTTAAGAAAGCCTAAATAAATAGAGGGAAGACTCAATATTGTAAAGATGTCAGTTCTCTCCAAACTGATATTTAGATTCAGTGCAATCCCCATAGGCTTATTTTGTGTGTGAGAGAATTGACTAGCTGATTCTAAAATTATATGGAAATGCAAAAGGACAAGAATAGCCAAGACAATTTCGAACAATGAAGCTGGAAACTCATACTACTGATATCAAGACTTTATTTAGCTACTGCAAAGAATACAGCATGTAATTGGTGCAAGGATAAATAGGACAAGCTGATGAAGAGAGTCCAAAAAGAACCACCATGTATGGACCTTAGATTTATGACAAAGGAACACTGCAGAGCTATGAGGAAATGACAGTCTTTCCAATAAATGGTGGTGGGTCAATTGGATATCCATAGAAAAAGTTGAAATTTGACCCCTACCTCATACACATAAAAATCTATTTCAAGTGGGCTGAATCTTTAAATGTGAATGGTAATTCAATACATTTGCTAGAACACTGCAGACTATCTTCATGACCTTGGAGTAGGCGAAGATTTGTTAAATAGGACACAAACCAGACAATAACCGTCAATTGTATTCATCACAGATATCTCTATGGGAGGGAGGGGCACTGACATTGTGGGAAAAGATATTTGCAACACTTATAACTGACAAATGACTCATATCCAGAGTATACAAATTATTGCTTACAAATCAGAAAAGACAGATAACAGTAGACAAATGAGCAAAGACTGGAAAACTCACTTTACAAAAAAAAATCCAAATAATATATAAATTTTATTAAAATTTGTATTCACTGGGCTGGCCTGGTGGTGCAGCAGTTAAGCTCGCACATTCCGCTTTGGCAGCCCTGGGTTCGCAGGTTCCGATCCCGGGTGCGGACATGGCACCACTTGGCAAGCCATGCTGTGGCAGGCGTCTCACACAGAAAGTAGAGGAAGACGGGTACAGATGTTAGCTCAGGGCCAGCCTTCCTCAGCAAAAAGAGGAGGATTGGCAGCAGATGTTAGCTCAGGGCTGATCTTTCTCAAAAAAAAAAAATTTGTATTCATAATGTAAACCACATATGATTGTATATATATATATATATGAAAAGAGCTCAGCCTCTTTAATTATTAGTCATCAGGAAAATGCCAGTAATTTTTTTTTTTCCCTGCAGGGAAAGATTCACCCTGAGCTAATATCTGCTGCCAATCTTCCTCTTTGTTTTCCCCTTCTCTAAAGCCCCAGTGCATTGTTGTGTATCTTAGTTGCAAGTTCTACTTCTTCTATATGAGTCACCTCTACAGCATGGCAACTGATAGACAGGTGATGTGGTTCCAAGACAGGGACATGAACCCAGGCCGCCAAAGCAGTGAGAGCTCCAAACTTTAACCACTAGGCCATCAGGGCTGGCTCAATTTTTTTATATATTGACCTGGGTGGTGGTTATATAGGTATGCTTACTTTGTGACAATTTGTAAAGATGTAAGCTTATAATTTGTGCACTTTTCTGTTTGTTGTACCAATTAAAACATTATTTTAAGTCACTTTTTATTGGAATTAGCTTTAGATGGCCTTCGGTCATTTTCAATGCAAGGAGTGAAGATTAATGTGCCATTTACAGTGAAAGGCCTCACGCACGCAATCCAGCCAGGTGAGCGTATTTACCTGTCTCATACAGGAGTGCAGACAAGCAATGCTAGGAGTCTCCTTTCTTTCTCTTGGTGTGTTTCTGACTGCTTTCATGGAAATAACACCACATCTATGGGCCAGAAACCCTCCCAGATTCCAGGGAGAGTGATAGCCCATTGGGGAGCCCACAGGAAGTTCATCTGAAGGCTGGTGTTAATGGCCTTAATCCTTGCTACTTGATCGATGCTGCAGGAGACTTGCCTTTAGTTCAGGGAGCACCAGCTTCACTTCATTTTCTCAGACTTTGTTGATTGCAGTTCCATTTCTCCACCTCAATAGTGGTTCTCAAAGTTTTTGGGTCTTGGGCATCTTTGAAAATCTCAGAAGTTCTCTGGACCCTTTCCCAAGGCAAAAATGCACACTGATACTTTCAAAACAAAGGTTTGCTTACAGTTTGGGGCATGGGGATGGGGATAGACCTCAGGGAGTTGAAATAGCAGGATTAGTATAATTGATAGCCAGAGAACTCTGTTGGGATTCCCTATTTAAATTCCCTCCATCACGTTGCTTTTTAACCTTTTGGGTTGTAAGTGAAGCCCTTATCTATCAAGTGAGGTAACACAGCGTAGGCTTTAGGAGTAAAAGGAAGGGTTGGATGGATCATCAAAATGCAAATGGAAGCCCTGGGTGTGTCCTGGCTAATGCTTATATAGAAGAGGAAAAATTGCTCCTTTTGGCTGTGGGAAGTGCTTTTCCATCGATCAAGAAATTGAAACAAAGAGGGAGCCTTGAGGCTTTTTGGGAGAGGGAGGGGCACATTGGTCTCTCTAAGATTGGTTGATTCTCAAGGGATGCTCTTCTTTAATAGGAAGTGACAGGAGCATCTCAGAACTCAGATCTCCCTCCTCTGTGAACCCATCCCCAGCTCTCTCTTTGGGGATCTGTGCCGGCCTCACAGAAGCTGAACTACCTAATCAAAGGTGAGGAGTCCCACCTGTTCCAAATAGACAATGTGTATTGAGTTGCAGAACAGATCGCTTCTGCGCTCTCTCAAATCCTTGCTAGAGAAGGGTAGATAAGGAGGGAAGAATTTGTGTGGCAAGTTTCTACTTAAATTAGGGACCAGTCTGTTTTTTAATTTTATCCCACATAGCTAAAGAGGAATTTTAGGACAGGGAGAAAATACTTCAAAATGAATGAAAATAACAATGCAATAATTCCATTTATCTTCCCTCATGTTAAAAGATAAACTGAAGCATATGAAACACTTTAAGAGTTTATTTGAGCAAACATGGATTTGAATTGGGCAGTACCAGACTGGAAACAGTTAGGAGCAGGCCACAGACAGAAGCTAGGAGCAAGACTCTTACAACAAAAGAATTGGGAGCAAAGCAAGGAAATTATTTGATTGGCTGTAGTTTTAGTGGGGACCTTATTTGTGAAAGCCTAATTGGCTGTTTGTGATTGGTTGTCTTTAGGTTTTGATTTCTTACTCTTAGGCATTTATAGGCTCAGGTTTTAGTCTGCTTAAGTAGGCTGCCAACACTTTAGACCCATGTCAATCTAATGGCCTCCTTGTTTAATTAATTTAACACCCAGCTAACTTGTTCTAGGTATTTAATGCACAAGAGCTTTACGAAATGCTTTTCCTCAGCTCCCTGTTGGAGAGTGAATTATGAGCCTACTTTTAATATCTTGAGATGCTACCTTCATAAAATACTTAGAGAGTCCATCATGGAGCAAACTGACAGTCCTTGACACTGGTGAGCCAAGTTGTTACAGCACATTTGCTTTCAAATAGTGTCTGTAATTAGAAGCAGATTCTCCACCTGAGACAAAGTAAAGGGGCATTTGGGCAACTGAGATGCTAGTCAAGCGGCTCATACAGGATGATGCCGGTTAGCCTTTCTCCACTTTCTTTTTCTTTTTCTTTTTTTTGAGGAAGATTAGCCCTGAGCTAACTACTGCCAATACTCTTTTTGCTGAGGAAGACTGGCCCTGAGCCAACATCCGAGCCCATCTTCCTCTACTTTATACGTGGGATGCCTACCACAGCATGGCTTTTGCCAAGCGGTGCCATGTCCATACCTGGGATCCAAACCGGTGAACCCTGGGCCACCAAAAAGCAGAATGTGAGAACTTAACCACTGCACCACTGGGTCAGCCCCTCTCTACTACTTCTGTAACCCGCATGCGTGTTTGTGTTTGCACATTTTAAAAATCTAGAGAATCTTGAAATCCAAAGACATCCTTCTAAATTTAGTTTGGGCTTCAAAAACACTTGAAGAAAATGCTAATTATTTTTTTAATTCTTAAAATTGGTCATAAATTCTTAGAATTTGAGATAGGCACAGACATAGTCCTTATTCATATTTGCATTTTATGACTTGAATAACACACTTTGCATGAGGTCTCAGATACATAGGAAGTGGCTGACAAAGATTATGAAAATCAATGGTATTGATAACCATACAGAAATCCTTAAACATCCAAAAAAAAATCCATCAGAATGACTTAGAGCCTTTCAATGATGCTAGAGAAGTAGTTTTCATTTTTAGAGAAATCGAATTTCTTTTTAGTGGTAAATAACATGAGCTAGATAGATGCAAATTTAGATATTCCAGGAATGCAAATGATTTCATTCTTAGTAACTCATTTGACTTAAAAAGTTATTTTCTCTATTTCTGTACAGGGAAGTCCAAAAAGAATCCATGTCACAGTAAAAGCTGTCTTTTAAGCATTTTGAATTGAGCGTTAGCTACGCTACTATCTGTGCTTTGCAGAACCAAACCCAAGCAGGGCTGCAGCCCACGTGCTCAGGAGGGATGTGGTTGAATAAGAAAGGCCCTCCCCTGCATCATAGTTTAGGCCTATGCAGACACATTTCATACCTGCAGAGGCAAATCCATAACTCCTCCAGCTTAATGCCCAGTATAGCATGGGGGTTATAAAAAAGAGGGCAAGAAATTCTTGGTCTAAGGCTATTTCTATGGTATGACATTCTAGGGGAGGGGAAAATTTTTTTTCCTGTACTCCCCTTAGATTCTCAGGCTGGGGCCCTGTAATTAGACTAAGAAAAAACAGGTTAACAAGAGAAAAACAAACAGTTTATTAACATGTGCATTAAGCCTGCACATGGGAGCACCCAGTGATGAGTAACTCATGGCGTGGTTAGAATTATGTTTATATAGCATCTGAATAAAAGAACAGCAAAGTTTTAGAGAAGTGACAAGACAAAGGAAAAGGACTTTGAGTTTCCAGAGTGGCAAATTGTGGGAAGGCAAATATGTGGGGAAACTACTGGAAGGTGAGGGCTAGTTTCAGCAAGGCTTGCCGTGTAGACGCCTCCTGTGCTGACTCTGGACTGATCAGGGTCTAGAGGTCTTTGTGGTGATTAACTTCTGCCTTCCTGGTAGAGAGGGGAGGGGGAACACCTTTGTAAATTTACACCCTGCTTTGAGGCAAATAGAGGGAGGGCACAGAGCTTCTCTGGTGTCTGCTTCTTCTCAACTGCCTTCAGCTCAAAATAATCTTATGCCAACGTGGCACATTTTGGGGTGGCATATTCTGTGAGTCGTCAACACTACCGATGGAGTCTGGTTAAAATATTTGCCCAGGGAAGCCCTAGAGAGAAAATGGCAGCATGGAGCAGGAGTTTGTGTGTGATAATGGGGAAGTGGAGGACTTCAGTTAAAAACAAATTACATTTTAATCCTGTATTCACATGCTGACCTACAGTGTGGCCTTGAGCACATCAGTTAATCTCTCAAGGGTTCGGTTTCCTCATCTGTAAAACTATAACTTCATTTGTTAATAATGTTTACATTATTAACAAATGATGAGGAAATGGGATAATGCCTGTGAAAATGCTTCCTGGACTGTAACTGCTGTATAAGTAACAGTACTACTGATTTTTATTTATGTATATTTGTGTAGGGAGGTGGAAGAAAGTTGGAGAGACAGATATGGAAAGGTTTTTACATATGGGTATCTGTGCCTGTATTCATGAGTTTGCAAAAGACACACCAAAGTAATTAAATGAGATGACTTGTTTTGTATAATTTTTATTTATCAATAATTAAAAGTAGTCACTTTATGGGGCTGGCCCCGTGGCCGAGTGGTTAAGTTCACGTGCTCCGCTGCAGGCGGCCCAGTGTTTCGTTGGTTTGAATCCTGGGCGCGGACATGGCACTGCTCATCAAACCACGCTGAGGTGGCGTCCCACATGCCACAACTAGAAGGACCCACAATGAAGAATATACAACTATGTACCGGGGGGGCTTTGGGGAGAAAAAGGAAAAAAATAAAATCTTTAAAAAAAAAAAAAGTAGTCACTTTAGTTTTAGAATAATTGATCTCTCTTCTTTCTGGCAGTAATTAGATTGTAGGGCCAGGTGTCTGTTCAAATTATAGTTAGGAATGTGCATTTATATACAAATAAGTATACAATGATGCTAAAGTTATTTTTAGCTTTATAGGAAAATCCTCTCTCCCTCTTCCAGCCTTTTCCCCTCAGTTTTTGCCCAGTCCCTCCAAACCCCAAGACTCAGATAATTGCCCTTATTCTGGTCCTGGTGGATGATATTGATTCCTGGGGAAAAACCTTGATCTGAACCACCATGAAGTAAATAATAATCCAAGCTGTGTTTCCATTTTTAGTTCCTTTTAGCTTGTACATTTGGATGAATCACTTCACTTAAGTTTAACCCTATGAAAGTTGGTTGAAGAATGTTTTCACCATGTTTATGGAATACATAACTGAGTCTTCTTAGAAAATCTGTTTTGGACTGTTGCCCAGCTACATTTTAAATTGCTGCTTGAAAGAAGAATTCCTCTTCTCAGATGGTCTGACGTATTCATGGCATCTGGAGGAATAGTGGTTTTTGGAAGCTAATGATCCTCCAATTTTCACATATAATAATGTATGTTTCCTATTTGTGCCCAGCAAATTTAGAAAGCTGGGGGAATTCATAAGTTTTATGATTTGGCACCGTTGTGTTGGTGAGCCAGCTCTCCCCCTCCCCAAATAGCCCTGGTTTGTGGTGTGTGCCAATTTCCGTGCTGCAATTACTTCCGCCATAGCCAACTTCAAGCCACCATCAGGTTAACAATGGACTCTCCAGAG